>NC_046287.1:11935000-12565000 GCF_004115265.2 Rhinolophus ferrumequinum
AATTGAATACTATTACAACATTGAACTTTATAGGTCTATTAGAATTGAGAGGTTTATTATTAATTAATATTAGAAACAAAGCACACTGACCACTTTGTAAGATAAAGTATATACGAAGATCACATTAAACTTTGTATTGCAAATTAGATTAACTGAAGGATTAAAATGGACATTGCAATCAAAATAAAAATAATATTTTTTCTCATTCATATATTTCTATACACATTATCATAAATCATAATTACAAATATACTTTTTAAGTAATTGATCTGTTGGAAGAGTTGATAATACTGGTATTCAGAAAATCAAAATCCATAACATCTTCAAAGATTAGAAAATAATAAGATTGATTTCTTTCTCAACAGACAGGTCACTTTTTATAAAATGATCAATAAATTTAAGAAGTGTAAGGAGATAATATTTTAAAATATTTCAGAGCTGTATATCTTCCATTTACAGCTTTATTAAGCAAAATAAGGCCTTAGTTAAATTGGAAGATAAAAAGAAAGTAGAAAGTTTTTGTAACAAATATTGTAAAACACATAAAAACAGACATGTTAAAGAAATGTGATATATCACAAAATAGTTTAATTTTTGAATGCATTGAGAATATTTAAACACTATTTTACTCATTAAGTAAAATATACATTTTGTTTACATTTGGCCGGATAAAGCTGTTAAAATTATTTCTAAGACATAAAATTGTCTCAAATTTTCATTTGTTTTCTTTGTGTATAATCATACTGTTTTTTGTACGAATTTATCCATATTTCTATTTTCACTGGATAAAGTATTCTTTAAAAATGAGTGGGGGCCCCTGTGCTGCATGGGTTTGGGCGGGATCCCAGGGATGCCAGCTGTGTGTGTTTGTGCACCAAGCCTGCGATCGAAGCCCAACCCTGTGGTAGGGCTGGCTAAGGAATCGTCCATAGTCCCAACACTGGAAACGTCCCCACCTCCCTGTATGTACCCCTGTGCAAGGCTCTGCCTTAACCTCCCCTCTCTCCTGAATCCTGACGATCTGTGAGCGTGACAGTTTTCTCCTGAAGGTGCTCCACTTACAGAGACACACATTGGCACAGCGCTTTTCCCCTGGATGGCACTGAAAGGGGACTGTGCCTACAAGTCAGCACAACCGTCACTGCACCAAAGAAAGTCTCCCCCTGACGTGAACTGATGGTTCAGGATCACTCAAGCCAAATAGGGTCATCTGCCTTCTTATTCCTCGCCAATTAAAATTAAGACAAACGCAAGGAGCAGAAGAGGAAGTAGATTGTGTCCTCCTGAAGATGGCCTCCTTCTGCAGCTCCTCCAGATGCCTGCTCTGGTCCCCAGAGTCTTAGAGACAGTGAGCTGCTACATCAGTTTCAGGTATTCTACTGCACAGAAAGCTTCAGACTGCTGGGTTGGCTGGTGCAATGTTGACTTTACTTGAAAAATAATAAATTCAATATTGTTTCTCTTGAATGACAATATGGCCCACTCAAAGAATTTATACACTTTTTCTTTCTTGTTCAGAAAGGTTTGTAACAAAATTGATAGGCACTTAAAAAACGATTGACTCAATATGTCCTTAAATGAGGGACATTGAAGTTTTTAAAACATTTTTCCATTGTAACTCATCTGGCCAAAATAATTATAGTAATATTAGTTTACTTTTTAAAATTTAATTTTGAAATAATTATGGTCTCATCTGAAGTTGCAAACAGAACAGAAAAGTGCCCTGTGAGCTTCACCCAACTTCCACCAAAGGTAACACCTAATGATAGTACATTACTAAAAGCAGAAAATTTATATTGGTACAATACAGTTAACTGAAGCATAGACAACACTCCGATTTCACCATTGTTTACATGCACTCTTGCATATGTGTGTTTGTGTGTAACGTCTATGAAACTAAAGTATGCAATGATTACATTTCATAGAACAATATTTTTAAATAAAATAATCTGTTAAGAATCATTCTGAGCTACAATTTGAAATTCAATTTAAAACTTCAGAGAAAAATTCTAATGAGGAAAAATACTTATGTTAAAAATACTTTTTTTGTTTATCTGGTTTTATATGGAACTATTAATGTTTAAATAGCCTATAACTACCCTTAATAGGATAACCACTGTAATACAATAAGTAAAGAACTAATTTTTATTGCTATAAACATTATAGTTGCTGATTAAATCGAAACAACCCATCCATAAACAATGATGAGGAGGATTTTCTAATAGATTTGTGATATGTTAAAAATTCTGCATATTTTGTCACTCTTCCCCAAATCTGTTGGCCAGAGAGTATCAAATCCTGGACCTCATTTGATGATATCTTATTAGAGGGACATATATTAAAGCCTGTTGTGCAAATCTGGTAGTATAAACATTTTTGGATGTGAAAAAATTAAATTTCGCGCATAGTTGAGTGGAGAATGAGCCTGAAGTATGAAATATTCTAGATTATTCTAAAATAAGGACTAAACTAACCAAAGTTTTATCTTTCTGAATGAAATTCTGTACTTTTTCTAGCTATGGTAATTGATAGAAATTTTTTGTTTTTGGAGAGGGTAACAGTATGGATAAATATCTTAGTGTTTATCATTTATTTATATACCTGATGTTATCTCTAGAGTCAATTCTATTTCAAAAAGCATGCACTTTTTTTTTCTATTTTTTTTAAGTAAAGATATATTTATTTTTCACCTCCAGGTTTATGTTGATAGCTTTCCAGGTTTTTAAATTTACTGTTTAAATCAAATTCCACTTAAGATTCTCAGTAGAGCTCATTATTACCTGACATCTTGAATCTTTATAAGATTCAAGTTTCTTCATAAGATTTTATTTATCTGCAGCTTTTTTATTGTGGATAAGTATAAAATCATTGGATTATATTTCCCTTCCACAAATATCTTTTAAAAGTTACTCTGTTATTTTCTGGCATAAAAGAGTGCCATAAAAAATTATGACAATGATTTGATTTTCTCTCTTTTATATTTAACTTGATATATTTGTTTGGAGGCCAAATAAAATTTATTTTTTCTTTAAATTTCAATAATTTTACCATCATATTTCTCATTGTTAGCCTTCTGGGTCACTTTCTTCAACAATGGGAAACTTGTCTAATATGTAGTATTCAGTAATACTTCATATCAGAATATTTTTTGAATCATAGTTTGTATTACTTTTTATCTTTCATTGTTTTTATTTCTTCTCTGCATATTTGTACTGTAAACATTTTGACAAGTTTCCTATTTTATGTATACACCATTTTTTTAAAGTAAATCTATTGGTGTAACTGACATTGGTTAATAACATTAAATAAGTTTCAATGTATAACCCTATAACACATCATCTGTATATTGCATTGTGCTCTCACCACCCAAAGTCTAGTCTCCTTCTGTCACCACATATTTGATCCTCTTTACCATCCTCCCACCCCACTTCCCCTTTGGTAACCACCATAGTGTTGTCTGTGTCCATGAGTTTGTTTTCTGTTTTATATCCAATATATGAATGAAATCATAAGGTTCTTGAAATTTCTGAATTATTTTATTTAACATGATGATCTCAAGGCCCATCCACATTGTTGACAATGGCAGTATTTCATCTTTTCTTATGGTCAACAGTAGTCCATTGTATATATGTACCACATCTTCTTTATCCAATCATCTATTAAAGGGCACCTCTGTTGCTTCCATGTCATGGACATTGTGAATAATGCTGCAGTGAACATAAAAACTTTACCGGTAAATGTTTTCAAATTTTTGGGGTAGATAACCAGAAGAGAGAATGCTGAGTCATATGGTACTTCTACTCTTCATTTTTTGAGGAACCCTCATATAGTTTTCCATAGTGGCTGCACCAATTTATATTCCTACCAGCAGCGTATGAGTGTTTATTTTATTCCACACCCTCTCAACACTTATTTCTTGCCTTATTGAAATAGCCATTCTAACAAGTGTGAGGTGGTATCTCATTGTCCTTTGATTCATATTTCTTTTGTAGCTAGTGAAATTGGGCATTTTTTCATATATCTGTATTGGCCATTTGTATATCTTCTTGGGAAACTGGCTGTTAAGGTCCTTCACCCATTTTTTATTCAGACTGCGTTTTTGTGTTGTTGCTGTTGTTGAGTCCTATGAGTTATTTATGTATGTTGGCTATTAACCTTTTATTGGAAGTATCATATGCAAATATCTTCTCTCATTCAGTCAGTTGCCTTTTTGTTTTGTTGATGGTTTATTTGGCTGTAAAAAGCTTTTTAGTTTAATTTCAAAGTATTTTTTCCTCTTCCTTTTTAGACAAATTTTAATAGGTAAGCATAATGGGAGCAGTAATGAGAGAAAAATGGGGAAAATGAGGACTAGAATATGAGGAAAATATGTGGATTGGACAACATTATATGTACACATTTGGAGAAAGGATCAATACTTAAAAGTACATTACACTCAACGGCCAGGAGATGAGGTAATCTAATGGAATGACAATTAAAAAAAAAAGTGTAAGGTGGATAACTTCAGGAGAGTGGTGAAGATTTTGAGTAACTAGTGAGTTGGTAGAACCGTCAGATGAAGGAAACATGGAATTGTTTTTAGGTAGCAATAGGACTTGGTTTCAGTTCAAGACAATTTGTCTGAGAAACAACCTGAATGATCAAGGGATTATGCATCACTCAAGTGTTACTCAAAGGCCCAGGTGTAATATTAGAAAAAATAGAGTGGAGGTCTGATACATGTACAGGATGTAATACGAGGGCGTCACATTGTGTGTTCACCACCCAGAGTCAGTTCTCCTTCTGTCACTACATATTTGATCTTATTTACCCTCATTAAAATATGCTCAGATTATCTATTTAGTTTAGGTTTATTTTATCAGCAGATTATTGGAAAATCACTTAAATAAATACATACATATTAATATTATGTTATATTTCCTGAAGAGGAAAATAAATTCTCTAAGTCGTTTTCTGTATGCTTTTGTATAGGTTTGCCGGCTAATTATCAAATCTATCACAATGACTTCATCATATCATCAATTTTGAACAGTAAAAGTATTCTTTTACAGATTAGACATAAACACAGGTTATATTATGTAGTTATAACCTTACTATATTTATCTTTAGATCTTTAAGTATCTTTATGTAATTAGCACAATGACACTCCCTTAATGACAAGTGTAGAAATGCTTTATGATGGTAATTTCTCATTTAATTTATAATTCTCAAATAAATATGACAGAAGAGCATTTTATTTGAGTGCCAATAATTATTAATTTTATATTTATATGAATTAGTTAATGAGACAGATTCTCTTACTGCTAGTGGTAATTTCATTCTACAAATTGGGCAAATTCAGAAGTTTATAGCTCTTTCAGAGTCACTAAATTCTACAGTTTATCACATTAAGCAATAATTTGAACACCAGAACAGAGAATCTATGGGAAGGGGTGAGCCCCTTTTCATGAGAAATCAATGACATTTGGTTAATAAACCTAGGAATAGGATACGATTACTTGGTTTCCCATTTTCACCTATGTCGTCAAGCTGCATTTCCTACTGGGAAAAGAAGGTCTGTGCTCTCCTTAAGATTGAAGATTTTCTATTTATCACAGCAATATGTTTCATTACAGCCCATTTTATAAGCAGATAGTCTGAGAAATAGGGACGTGGTCTTGACATAGAGAATATATATATGTCAAGACCACATCCATATATATATATATATATATATATATATATATGGTTATTTTCCACATTCAAAATCTTCGCGAACTTAAACTGTTATATTGAGCTAGGATATGAAGCTGCTCAGTGATTCAGCTAAAAATAGAGGAATGATTCAAAGCTTCAGAATGTTGTATCTCTTCCTCTAGGTTACCCATTGTTTTTCCTGGTGAAGTAGTTCACCATATAAGCATATAAGCATATAAGCATAGCTTAACTTATGGAATAATTCTGTTTGGATTCATATTTTGCACCACGTCTTTGATCTTAGCATGTCTACGCCTCAATCTCTTTACTTGTAATACTGAAGAAATGACTATATCCACTATACAGGCATGTGGTAAGTTTTAAATCTCATGCCTCATCCGTAGTTACCATTCAGAAAATGCTAACAATAAGTATTATTAGATATGCTAGTTAATAAACGACATTTTCTGTTTTGAAAAGTGTTTTTGTTCATCTCTATTTAATGTTGTTTGTTTTGTTTTTGTATAAAGACTTTGAATTACATATGAATAAGTGATGTCTTGAAGGACAGTGTTAAATAGCCATTTTTTTTTCTTTTTTATAAACTGGGATGAACACACATGTACTTTCTACATATATGGTACTTCTATAGTTTATATACTAAGACTGTAAAATGGTTACAAAGACGTCTTTCACACCAGGTGATTCAGTTAGAAGGGGTATGTCAGTAGAAGTGTTGTTAGATTGAGGAATTTGTCATGGAAATTAGAACTCACAGAAATGTGGGAGGAGCTGGGAATTGAAACTCTGGGAAGGGGAGTCAGAGGTTCAAAGTAACAGTCCCTGGACCTGCCTGAAACAAGCAGTGGTGGACACATTGGAACTGATAGGGAAATCAGAGTTTCCTTGCATATCTGAAAGCGGAAAGGGATCCATGAAATGGGAGCTTGTGAAGATCTAGAACCTTTCAGAAAGCTGTTTCTTCTGTGAAAAGCATGGCCTGTAAGGTGACTGTCACTTTTATAGCTCTAGAAAGCAGGAAAAATATATTATAGTTGTCCCTATTTATCACCATTCTGTGTACAACCTACCAAGAGTAATGCTTTCTGCTTCCTTTCTGCCTTACAAATCTCTTCGAGTGCTTTTCTTGGCCTAGTCTAACCTGAAACGATATAGGGAGGGTGTTATGGGAAACAATTTTATGAGCCTCTGATGGAAATAGTAGTGCCAAGTTGACAACTTACCGTCCCACATGTTTTATTAAGAGGAGGGACCATCTGCCCTCATGCTTCTGAGCATGGCAATGGGGAGGAGGGAGGAGTTGGGGAAGGAACTCTCTCCTAAGATGATGTTTAGTATGCATTCTTTCTCAAAAGTATAATATATGTAAAAAATAAAATACCTAAGAAGAATGTTCTTTGGTATAGCAATAGGTAGTACCATTAAAAAAAAAATAAAAGCCAGTTGGTCTGCTTAGAATATTCGTACAGGCAAACCGGTCTTGTGAGTAAAATGGATGAAAAAATAAATTGGTTGACTTTAATAATTATATATGCAGAAACTGAATTAAACAGGTCTTTGTTAAAATCACACACACGTATTTTTCCTCATCTTAAATTTTTAATTCAAATTAAGATTTTATATGAATTATTACAGTCCACTAGTATGGGATAAGAATGGCCTAGAAACACAACAGAACCAGTAGTAATTTAAGAGATATGACCATGTCCAAATGAAAAGAGATTTCAGAAGACATGTTCATTCAAAAAGCAAAAATCGCGACCAATTATAGGTCTATGCGTTATTTTACTTTCTTACATATATGTACATATTAGTATAAAATATGTGTATAGATTTTCCTCTAGAATATTACTTAACTCATTCTCAAGACTTAGTCTTTCCTTACCCATGGATCATACCCATACTATGCTGGTCTGAGCCCGCATCTTTTTCCAGGATTATAAAAACATCCTCCTAACCTTTCTTCTTTCTTTTACCTTTGCCTTTCCACTACATGCTTAATTCCAGCACATCAGTCAAAATAATCTGAGTAATTTATATCATATCATTCCTCTACTCAAAATCCTGGATGGGCCCCATCTCACTTACAGTAAAAGACAAATTATTTACAGTGACTCTTTATCTTCTTTCACCCAACCAATTGTCTCCCAGATATAGTTTCCTAATAATTTCCCACTCAGCACAGAAATGGCAACTTTTTTTTTTTTCATTTTTCTCAGATATTGCAGGCATGTTCAGGCTTCAGGACTTCTTGCATGAAAGTTGTAGTTTCTTCTAACAAATTTATCCCTGATATTCATAACCTCTTCACCTACCTGTTCAGGTCTTTATCAAATGTAACTTCTTAAGTGATAAAATCTGACTCCTAAAACAAATTTGCTTAAGAATACTTGTCACTTCCCAAATTTATCTATCTACTTTACACATTTCATCAACTAACATGCTATCTTTTCTTGTAGTACTTTTGCAGACCACCCTCTAGAAAACAAATTCCCTGAATGCATGGACTTTCCTTTTTTAAGGCCATTGCTGTATTCACAATAGTTAGAAAAGTTCTGGGAATACAGCAGGTTCTCAGTGAATATTTGTTTAATAAAGGATTATTTGTTGATTATTTAATCAATAAAATATATAATATTTGGATATTCTGGCAAAATTTAATATCACTATCTTAATAAATTTTAAATACTTCCATGGTAAAATCTCTAAGTGTGATTTTTGATGATAGAATTGCCATCAAATTATGAAAATAAAAACAGGCCAATACAATTCTATGGATGATTTCTACACCATCACATTGATATTGAAATTTAGTGTTTTTTAGAAAAATAATGCCCACATGGGCTATCTCAACACAAATCTAAAGTTAGTTAAGTTGTCATAACCAAATATTACTTCTGAACACTGAGAAAGACATATCTTCCACATGACCATTTACCTAAAAATGGTGCTTGTGTTAATAAAAAGCTCCCAATATGTTTCTTTGAATGACCCTATACCAAGGCAAATGTGGATAAGTCTTCAAGTCAAAGTAAAATGAAAGAACTGAGCAGGAATGGCTTTCTGACAGAAACAAGTGTTAGCGCTAAAATCAGTGGAGTTTTTTATTTGAAGAAATGAGATTTGATTTATAAAGTATGTGAAAATTATAATAAATTTGTTAAATTAAAGAATAAAGAGTAGATAAAAAAACTTTGCATTACATCAGCACTAAACTATGAAATCGCAAGATAAAATATACTTGAATTTTTTTAATGCTGTTGTGAAAGATGTTAGTACTTAGAGCAAGAACATTGGATATTTTATGTCTGTTTTATACACAAAAATCATATAAGATGGCAGTGTTAATTTTAACTCAGTTACAAACTGTAACATAAAATAGATATGTTTATTAGAGGAAATATCTACCTCTTTTGTGAAAACATATTAATTACAATTTATTATAAAAGGCATGAGATTTATGTTATTAAAAAAATCTGGGCATCTTCAAAGATGAATGGTATTCATTTATGAAGAAAATGCCATCGTTCTAAATATTGACATTTAATAGAGTAATTAAAGATCATTTGTATTGTTTTCCAGATTTAAGTATTTTATTAAGAAGAGAAAAATAAAATGTAACAAAATTAATTTGGGGAGGAAGCTACCACCTTTATCATACATTTTTGAACATGAAGTATACATATTGTTCATTTTAAAGTGAATGTGAGACTAAAATTACATTAAAAGCTTCCATTAATTGATGTATTCTACATGAAGGAGGTGTTGTGGATAAGAAATTGCCCAATTGTATATAAATAAAACCACATCAAAATCGAGTTCCCATACATTTCTGTTCCCACACATGCACAACCTCCCCCACTACCAAAATATTGAATTATAGTGGTGCAAGTGTTGATAGAAAAGGAAGTTTTATAACTCTGTGTGATTATGGGTGAGTGTGTTGGGGGGTGGTGGGTTGTATGTGTGGATAGTTTGGACTTTCTGCTCAACTTCGCTATGACACTAAAACTATTCTAAAAAAGAATTTAATGAGGGAGCATCATTGGTTAAATATAACACAATAATGGCAAACTAATAAAGAATATAAGTTAATGACAAAAGCTGAAATCTCATGTTTATACAAGAAGATTCTACTTTTTTTTCCCTCTTGTTGAATACTTGTTCTGGCTTAAAATAACTGACCTCTATTAATGTCGGTAGACTAACAAAGATGTTACTATTAGGTATTATTGGTTTTAGAATTGGCCTTTGCTGACATTGTAAATTTATTTTGTGTGTTTTTGAGCTTGCGTTACACAAAATTGTGTCTAGATGAATGATTTCATTTCCTTATAATGCTTGGATAATTTGGAGAGGCATTTGACACTGACAAGCTACATTATGACATGTTATCAGTGTGTATTAGAAAACTATTTCAAAGAATAGATACATGGAAAAATGAAGTATGTAAGGAGTTGTTTCTTTCTTGGGTGGTGGGAGAGTAACCATGGTAAATTTGTCATAGAGAGAAAGTTTAAGTTTAAAAAATACATAATAAGTTTCAATTGTTCTTATTAATTATTCTCTTTATCAATATGATTATAAGATAAATGCAATTCAAGAAACGTACACAGAGTTAGAACCTGCATGAATATAATGATATTTGTTATCGATGCCTGTATGTTGGCGTTTGTGAATTTAAAAAAAAATGACAAGGATAATCATATTCAGTGGATTTAAATTGAAACAAAGTTTTTGGAATTTTTATCTATAGTCTTATTTCACTTTTGTTCCTTATCTTCCTCTATTATAAACGGATTTCTCTAAAAGGAAGTGAAAACTAGGCATTCCCTATTTTTATAACTAGAATAAGATAGTACATTGTACTTATTATGACATTATGAAAATTGTACTTTTCATTTAAAAATTGAATAACAATACAGTTTATTAGATTGGATAATTCATTATTATTGCTGCTTGTTGAATCTCGTCGTTTGCCATATGTTTTATTATAAGGAATCTTGAAAATATCCAATTCTTTATTTTAGATTAAAATTTGCTTTGCTGTTAGGCTTATGATTTTAATATGCTAATTTTGAAAAATTCATAAAATAATGGTGTTTAAGAAGTGGGAATTCATACTAAATGGACTCATTTTTATGCATTATACAATAAAAAGAAAATAGAAATAAAATCATTTTAATATTACTATCAAAGATTTATTCATAATGATAAGTTCCAGGGTTTTTCTGCATAGGATCACAATTTACTTCACCTTCTTCTGCATAATTTTGAACTTCTTCAAGGGCATGCTTCATTCCTCATAGTGTTCCCAGTGCTTAACACAGTATCTCATAGAGTAACTGTTCAATGAAATATTTCTAAATAAAGTTGAATGGCTCTTAGTTTCTTAGGGATATAATTTTCATTTCAGGGAGAAATGTCTGTAATGGAAGATGAATGAATCAGAAATGTTTAGAATTTCCAACACAACTGTTTAAAAATTCTAAATAGCAAAATGGAGAAAGGATTGGAGGTGAGAAATCACCAAAATGCAAAATTGTATTAGTTTACTCTGTATTTATATAGAAAATTATAGTAGCACATTGAGAATGCTTTAAAACCACAGTAAGTTAAAAGATGGTGATAGCTGATACATATGTAATGTTATATATGTGAAGTTTTAAATATGCAATGCAATATTCATATGTACACATTGGAATTACAACATAGGAAATAACATAATTTGATATTGTTTCTTGATATTGTTAGTCTTTCTTGGCATTTAATTGATTTATAGTAATTGTCCTTTCAGTCTAATCTTCATTTTTTTTCTTTTTTTTTTTTTATTGAGGAAACATGATATATAGCGTTGTTAGTTTCAGGTGTACAACATAACGATTCACTATTTGTTTATGTGGTGAAAGGATCACGGTAAGCCTACTTCTGTCACCATACATAGTTACAGATTTTTTTCTTTAATTTTTCATTGTGATGAGACTTTTAAGATTTAATCTCTTAGCAACTTTCAAATATGCAATATAGTGTTATTAGCTATAGTTTCTATGCAGTACGTTATAGTCCAATGACTTATTTTATAACTGGAAGTTTGTACATTTTAACCACCTTCACCCATTTTGCGCTCCCCCCACCCCACTTCTGGCCACCATCAATCTCTTCTTTCTATCTATGAGCTTGTTTTTGAATGTATGTATATATGGAGGTATGTATTTTAGTTTCCGTATATCAGTAAAACTGACTTACTTCACTTAGCATAATGCCCTCAGTGCCCATCCATGTTGTCACAGTGGGCAAAATATTATTCTTTTTTAATGTCTGAATATTATATACATATCACAGTTTCTTTATCCATTCATCTGTCAATAGACACAAGTTGCTTTTTTTTTTCATTTTTGTATATTGGCTATTGTAAACACGCTGCAATGAACATGGGGTAGAGATATCTTTTTTGAATTTGTGTTTTTGTTTTTTTTTGGATAAATAACCAGAAGGGGAATCACTGGATCATATGGTAGTTCTATATTTAATTTTTTAAGAAAGCTTTATACTGTTTTCACATGGCTGTACCAATGTATATTCCTACCGATAATGATAAGGGTTCCCTTTTCTCAACATCTTCACCAACACTTATTTCTTATCTTTTTGATAATAACCATTCTAACAGGTGTGAGCTGACATATCATTATGGTTTTGATTTGCATTTCCCTGATGATTAGTGATGCTGAGCATATTTTCATGTGCCTGTTGGCCATCTGTATGTCTAATTTGGAAAAAATGTCTATTCAGATCCTGATCCCATTTTTTAATTGTTTGTTTTTCTGCTATTGAGTTGAAAGAATGACTTGCAAGGATTCTTGCATGATTTGCAAGAATATTCTCCCATTTTATAGGTTGCCTTTTCATTTTGCTAAGGATTTATTTCTACACAGAAGCTTTTTAGCTTAATGTAGATCCACTTGTTTACTTTTACTTTTATTCCTTTTGCTTTTGATGTCCAAAAAAAAAAAAAAAAAATGTCACAAAGTATGAGGCCAAGCAGCTTACATCCTATGTTTCATTCTAGGAAATTTATGGTTTCCGGTCTTATATTCAATTCTATAATCCATTTTGAGTGTATTTTTGTGTATAGAATAAGATAAGGGTCTAGTTTCATTCTTTTGTATTTTGATGTCCAGCTTTCCCAACACCATTTATTAAAAAGAGTATATATTTCCCCAATTTATATTCTTGCCTCCTTTGTCATACATTAATTAACCATATGTGTGTGGGTTTATTACTGGACTATTTGTTCCATTGATTTCTCTGTTTTTATGCCAATATCATACTATTTTGATTATTATAGCTTTGCGATACAGTTGGAAATCAGGAAATGTGATGCCTCCAGCTTCATTTTTCTTTCGCAAGTTTGCTTTGACTATTTGGGATCTTTTGTGGTTCCATACAAATTTTAGAATTTGTTCTATTTCTGTGAAAAATTCCACTGTGATTTTTACAAGGATCACATTAAACCTTTATATTGCTTTGGGTAGTTAGGGCCTTTTAACAATATGACATCTTCCAATACATGAACATTGAATATATTCCCATTTACTTCTGCCTTCAATTTACCTACTCAGTGTCTTATACTTTTCAATGTACAGGTTTATTTATTTTTTTCTTTTTCATGCAATTTCACAGGGATTTGTTTCATAATTTCTCTTTCTGATAGTTTATGACTAGTGTATACAAGTGCAGCAGATTCCATATATTGATTTTGTATTTTGAAACTGCTGAATTAATTTATTCTCACAATTTCTTTTTTTTTCCCTTTTTGGTGGTGTCTCTAGAGGTTTTTTTGTTTTGCTTTGTTTTTTGTTTTTGTTTGCTTTTTAAAAAAAATATATATGGAGTATTGTGTCATCAGCAAATAGAGATTTTTTTTCTTCTCCTTTCCATTTTGGGTGGCTTTTTTTTCCGTTCTATTTGTTGCTTTATTTCTCTAGCTAGGACTTGCAATATTATGCTTCATAAGTGGTGAGCATGGGCATCCTTGTCTTGGTCCTTATCTAAGAGGCAGAACTTCCAGGTTTTCACCATTAAGTATGTTGTTAGCTGTGGGTATTATATATGGTCTTTATTATGTTGAGGGACATACCTTCTGTAAACACTTGGTTGAGAGTTTTCATATAAATGTATGCTGGATTTTGTTAACTGCTTTTTTGTATATTTCTTGAGATGGTCATTGATTCAGGCTAATCTTCTGATTTGTGTCCCTAGGAAATGAAGCCAGAGCTACAGTGTTTCAATGTAATGAATATACTTTTAATAAATACATAGGAGGAAGTACACTAACAATTATTAGAGCCTCTTATTATTTGAATGTGCCTTAAAAATGTATTTGTTGTAATTGTCAGTGAAATTCACAGTTCTGGTAACTCCAACAGCCAGATCCTCCATAGACATATTGAAAAACTGAAAAAAATTATTGCAGTCAATATTTTAGATACCCTGAAAAACAACCAACAGATAGCTTTATAACAACCAACAGAAAGCTTAATAAGAAAGGGGATCTTAAAAACTGCAAAAGTGGGAAACTGAAAGTGGGAAACTGCAAGAATGTTACTTGTTCTTACATCACCCCATCTCTGGCTCGGCAGCAGTCTTGAAGATGACAACCTCTGTTTCCAGTGTGGGATCCTCATTACTAGTTCTGGAAAGTATAGCGATTACATTATTGTGTGTGTGTGTGTGTGTGTGTGTGCATGTGTGTATGCTTGTCTATTTTAACCTATTTAGGGGCTACCTGAAGGGATGATGCAAAGTGTATTCCTTTATGTCACTTAATTCAGAAATCTCTTAGGGCAGAATGGCAGTTTTAAAGAGAATAACTTTAACTACCACTTTATAATATTTAAACGTCCAGTTTCAACCAAAAATTAGAAGTGTGCAAAGAAGCTAAAGTGTATGACCCTTCACAGGAGAAATGAAAATAAATTGTTCTTGAGGAAGCACAGACACTTGACTTACTAATCAGAGACTTTAAATAGAGAATACTGGTAAAGATACAGAAATTATAAATAAGTACCAAATAGAAATTATGGATCTGAGAAATACAGCTAGTGAAATGAACATTTAATTAGAGGGTGCTAACAGAAGATTTGAGTAGGGAGAATAAAGATGTAGCAAATTTGAAAATAAGATCATTGAAATTATCCATTCATGAGAGCAGAAAGAAAAAAATGTAAAAAAAATGAAAAGAGCCTAAAAGATCCATGAGACACCATCAATCCTACGAAAACAAAAACTATATATATATATATTTGTATAGATATAGATAGATAGATATAAATGTATATATATATATAGAGAGAGATGTATCTATATCTATCTAGATATATATATATCTATATATATAGATATATTATATCTATATATATAGATATATTTATATCTATCTATCTATATCCATACAATTGCTTATAGCAATAATACATTAAAAATAAGAAAGAAGTGTTGACATGGATATGAAAAAAAATTGTAGTTGTCATAAATTCATAGTGGAGAAAATGGTGTAGTCAATGTTCTGTGCCAATGTTTTGTAGGAAAACTGTTCTGTGATTTCTCAAAAAGTTAAACATAGAATTATCATAGGAAGACCATTCTACTTTAGGTATATACCCCAAATAACTGTAAATAAATGTTCAAACCAAACCATATTCACAAATATTTGGAGCAGCACTATTCACAATAGTCAAAAGTTGGAGACAATTCAAAAAGCTATCAATACATCATATATAAACAACAACTGGTATATCCATACAATGAACTATTACTCAGCCATTCAGAGGAACAGAGTACTGATACATGCTACAATGTAAAAGAGCCTTAAAAACATAGGCAAAGAGAAAGAAAGTCAGGCTGAAAGCTCACACATTGTTTCCTTTCATTTGTATGAAATATCCAGAATAGTTAAACCCATAAAGGCAGAAGCCAACAGATAGTTACCTGGTGCTGAAGAGGAAGTAGTTGTGGGTAGTCGTTACTTAATGGCTGTGGGTATTCATTTGGAGTGACAAAATGTTTTTGAAGTTCATGTAGGTGGTGGTTGAATGACGTGAATGCTACTGAACTTTGAATGTTAAAATGGTTAATTTTATGTTGTGTGAATTTTCCCTCAAATTTAAAAATGAATTTGTTGCATCACATTGTAAGGTACTATTTAAATGGGAATCTAACCAGTGGGCTTGGAAATTAAAAGAAAAAAAAAAAAGATCATACATTTTATTTCTGGCTCTCCCGCTGACAGATCTTGTAACCTAATATTGACGAAAACTTTTCAGCATTTCCTCAATAAAACAGTTGCTATATTATTTAGCAAACAATATATTTCCAAAGGCCTAGAAATACAAATAACTGGCATTATTCTATTGAGGTCACACTACCATTAAGCTCCCCTCAGTATCCGCGGTATTCAGCTGCCATTAAAAGTCCATGGACCACTGTAATAGGCCGGAGTTGCTTCATCCTAGCTTTTTGGGACATGGTTAATTGATGTTTCTTTAGATAGATTCTCTAGAATATTATATTAAAAGTTGACCCTAAATACCATGATTACACTTAATATGTGGAATTTTTGAAAAATGAACAAATTAAACAAACAAAGCAAAAACAGACTCAGAAATGGCAAACTGATGGTTGCCGGGGGGCAGGGGGTGGAGGATGGGTAAAATAGATGAAGGGGGTTATAGTTAATAATGCCATGATAAGTTTGCACGGTAATAGGTGGTTACTAGACTTAGTGTGGTGATCACATGGTGAGGTATATAAATGTCAAATTGCTATATTTTAGATCTGAAACAAATATAATATTGTTTACCAAATATACTTAAATTAAAAAAAAGTTTATTCTGCCATACACTGCTACTACACGCAGTGACTATTACCATTACTCATAATAATTAGCAGTTCTCTATGGGCTTCAGATACCCAGTGATAATTTCAAAGCTAATCTAAATCAATAATTTATTAAAAGGCATAATTTAGTGTGGCATCTGGTGAAGGAGTCCTGATTTAATTTGTGAAACTTGTCATCAGTAATTTCTTGATACATCGGGATGCTGATTATTTAAATATGACAAAATGCTAAAACAGTAAATAGTATTCAGCATTAGTATTCTTCTAATTTTTAGAAGAATGAATGAATATAAGTATATGAATGCATAAAGTCAGATGTTAAAGCATTTAGAGAATTTTATCATAAAAGGAACCCCCTTCTTTTGTGCTTCCTCCTCCGTTAAACAGTGGAGCATGACAGAGACCTTACCTGGTTTTGCCATAGTCACCTCAAAGGCTAAGACCGTAGCCCATCAGAGCTTAATTCCCCACTACTAGATACTGGCCAACTTCCAGCAAGAGGTAAAAATAGAAGTTGCCTCATGGTGGAAGTAATGAGGTCCAAATCAGAAAAATTAGTACACATCCATTTCTTTAATTGAGAGGGTTAATTTGAAATTTGAAATGAAGGTACAAAGCGAAAATGAGGAGGATGGTGAGAGTTTGGAATCTTACCCAAATCAGGGAAGCCTCATGTGTTTGAGTTAGGACGACTTTTGTCTCCATATAGTGGTCAAGATGCTAGGATGTAGAGACTGATTAATTAATGGACATCTCTCATGGCACTTTGCTCTCTATCTAGAACAATATTAAGTATTAATAAAATATTAACAATTATTTAAGCTGGTGGGATTTTTTTTTTCCACAATTGTTCCTCCAATCTATTCTGGAAGACATCAGCCTGTTTTGGATACACTGGGGCAACAGTTTTTAATAGAAGAAAGGTTAGAAATAACTTTATTACATTCCTGGGAGGCAAGAATAAGCCTTGGTAACAGCAAGTCATAATACATTTATTCACTTTGAGACAGGTTCAAAGGACAGGACCCACTTTGCCTCTAATAATATTTTAAAAGTAAGCAAGTAAGCAAGGAATATTATATTGGTTGCAATATTTATAGATTATATTTTTGAGAAAATGTACATATAGCTTGCTATAGTCCACAGGTTTTTTCAATCTTTTTTTTTTTCTTTTTTAATAAAAACAGTTTTTAATAGGAGGTTCCTATAGAGAACTTTCAGTATACAATGTCCAAGAGGAGAGAAGGAACTAGGACAGGCAATGGAGAAAACACAGAGGGAGGGGAAAAGGTTGAAAATAAAACCTGATGATGGAATAACAACATCTTTTATGTGTCCAGATAATATGCCAGATTAAAAACAAAAGCCATTTAAATGTGGAATACCAGATCTATAATTAACTTCTTGTTATTTTACTTTTCTTTTTTTCTCCTTATTAATTATGCTAGATCTTTATTTCACTAAATCCTCTACCAAATTAACTTCAGCTTCAGTAGGTAAACTAAACTTTTCACTAACAAAGTAGAAGCTATTAAGTAAGAATTTCATGACTTTTCTTCCTCTCCACACCCTAATTTACAAATAAAAGAGCATTCTGATATCCTGTATTTCCAGTCACAAAAGTGATAAGTTGGACAAACTCAGAATTGGAAAGTGAAATGGATATCACTCCTCACTGACTTATTCTGGACAAACAACTATATATAATATGAAATATTTCTTGTAACTTTCGATACATTCATCTTTCCTCACTCTAGTTACTCAAACTACAAACACATTAAAAAACTCTCAATATACTAGATACATATTTCTGATAGTTTGGGTTTTGTTTCTGGCATTCTTTTTCTCTACTTTTTCATTATTCTGTTTATCTTTTTGATTTTACCATTGATTTTACCCTAATTTTTCAATCTTCTATGTTTTTATTAATTCAAAGCTAGTAGCAAATCAAAAAATACAATAATTTGTCATTTAGAAAGTGAGAGTTTCCTAAAATTTTAGTACTGATGATAGTTGCAATACATAGTTTGGTATATATTTTCTTATATGCATATTTGAACATCAAATACATATTTGTTGCAATGTGTTTTAGTACTTCATAATGTATACTGGGCATTTTATTTTTCTATATCAGTGAAAGTAGATATAACTCACTCTTTCTGTCATTAGTCTTTTAAATATATTCAATATTTTAAATAATTTTAAAAGCCCACAACTACCAAAAAAAAAGTCTATTACTACCGTGTTTCTCCGAAAATAAGACCTAGCCGGACAATTAGCTCTAATGTGTCTTTCGGACCAAAAATTAATATAAGACCCAGTCTTATTTTACTATAACATAAGACCAGTTATAATGCATATATAATATAATATAATATAATACTTGATATAATATAGATTTGGTCTTATATTATATAAGACTGGGTCTTATATTAATTTTTGCTCCAAAAGATGCATTAAATCTGATTGTCTGGCTAGATCTTATTTTTGGGGAAACACGGTAATACAAACCCATGATTCTCTTCTTCGATCTTTTAGATAAGCAGGGATAACCACTTTCATAAATGTATGCCATTAATATAAGATTTATTGCTTTTATTCTCCAGCTTCTGATTTTTGCCTTAGAAATGCATTGCTTTAAATAAATAAATAAATGAATAAATAAATAAATAAATAAATAAATAAATAAAAGTAATAAATAAAATAAATAAAAGTAATAAATAAAAGCAAGTGGAAAATGGGAAGGTAAGTAAATGACATTATAATGTTATTTCTTACATTATATGTGAATTAAATAATGTCAATTCAAGTTAGACTGATATGTTAAGCATATATATTACGGTGTCTAGAGTTAAAACTATTACATACAAAGAGATATAATCATAAGCTAATAAAAGAGATACAGCATAGAGTACTAGAAATATTTGATCATCTCAACAGAAGTTACAAAAGAATGGGACAAGTGAAAAACTAATAGCAAAATGAAAGACTGAAAACCAACTTCATCAGTAATTACATTACATGTAACTAGACTAAACATTAATTACAAAGATGAGATCATCAGTTGGAATTTATTTTATTTTTTATTTTAAATTTTAATTAATTTAATTTTAAATTATAAAAATTGTAGTCATAATTTGTGACTGATATAACTGAGAATATTGTTAACTGACTTGATCAATATCACTAAGCAATTACTAAGTTACTAAGCAGCAAATAAATATCTCTGTCTCCAAGATGTACTCTTTTTCAGTGCAGTTCATTTTTTCATCACTGCCTAGGTCAATGTTGTGTTTTTCATGCTCTGCTTTCCCTGAGCTCTGTTACACAGGTGAGACTGAACTGCTCTGGCTTCTCACTGATTCTTCTCACTGAACTAATTCTGAGCTCCAGCGCTGGGTCAGGAGTTCAGCAGGCACCAGGAATATAGAGGGAGGAACTGAGTTGTCTGGTTCCAAGGCGAAGCTGGAGGGGCAGCTTTCTACTGGACAGAAGACCTGGCAAAAATCATTGTCCCTTTGCTAGCCCTCAGTCCGATTTTTTTTTAAAGGCCCATGTATATGTAATCTAAAAGTAAACAGAGCCTGGTTGAAAGTAAAAAAACAGAAAAAAAAATGCGATGGCTGAATTATGCATAAAACAATCAGGTGGATTTTATTAATATTTGACCAAGTAGACATCAAGACAAAGAGTTTTACCAGTGATATAAAACAATTAAAATTGGCGAAATTATTGATTCTTCCAAAAGACATTGGAATCATAAATATGTATACACCTAACTTAAGGGATAAATAGACAAATCCAAAAATTTGCCAACCCTTTCTCAGGAAACATTTACCATCCTTTTCTCAGGAAAATATGGTGCAATTAGAAAAAAAATAACAGGAGAGATATAACAAATCTAAACAAAAGGCATCATCTGAATTGACCTAATACTATTTGTAGAATAAAACCTCCAACAAATGAACTATTCACATTCTTTTGTGTATCTATGGGACATTTGCTAAGTGAAGTCGAAAGCCGGAAGGTGTTCTCAATAATTTATTTCACAGGATCAAAATCATGCAAATTTATATATTTTGTCCATCACATAAGTAAATTATGAATCAAAGCATCTAGAAATTAAAACAGTCCCTCCAAAAAATCAATGTCAAATAATCACAAAGGAAAACAAAACATTTTGAACTGACTGATAATAGAATGTATCAAAATGTGTGGTTTGCTGCTAACATAGTCTGTAGTGTGAAATTTCTAGTTTCAAGTATCCCCCCGAGACATGAAGAATGCTTTGGTGTTAGCGAGGTACACTTTAAGGGAAGGTGGTTTCAGGCGGAAAAGATAACACAACATTTCGAGGCAAGTAAGTGGGATGACACATTTGATAATATGAAGGTGGTTCGATATGTATGGGCTACAGAGGTGCCGTAGGTATGAGAAGATTAAAATGGTAATATTAGCCAGGTGGCATGATGAAGCATCACAGATTGTGATTTTTAAAAAATTAACTGTGTCCTAAAAGCATTTTGAGCCATTTCAGGGTCCTTAACTAGAGGGTTAGAAGATAAGAGATGCTGATTAGAAAACCACTCTGGCTGCAATTCACAGAAGAGACTGGAAAGAAATAAGACTAGAAGTGGCAGCATCATAATGGAGGCTATTATAACAGGTGTGGAGAGGAGCATATAGATTATAAATATGTTAGTGAGTTGGAATTTAAAGGACATGAAGGTTTGTTTTAAATTCAACAAACATTTATTGAGGACTTAAAATTGGCATGTTTTGTTAAATGGCCAGCAGATACGTAATGAGAGAGATATGGTCTCTTGTTTTATAGAGCTCCTGATTCAGTGAAAATTACCAACACACCCTTGTAAGCAAAAAGCTATAGGGGCAGTTTTACACTGCACATCACAGGAAGACTAATAAATCTTCATTTGTAGTTTCTTTCATTGTACATGTTTTGAAAGATAATTCAAGTATGTTCATCAAGTTATTGATGAGTCTTAGAAATGATGGTGTCCTATTAACAGACAGGTATCTGATCGCAAGAATTGGATTTGGTAGTAATTTTCTCTTTAAAAATCCTAGAATAATTTCCCAGGGGGTTAAAACAGATAAGTTGTGGTCCCTGTTATTTTCCACAAATTCCTGAAAATGTGCTAGAACTTTAAGATGAACTGGTCATATGATCTTACCATATGGAAAATAGTTACATGTGTTAATATGGCATTACTTTAAATTACCAATCGTCTTTCTGGATATTCTTCGTTAAAAACATCACACCAACACTCTTATTTAAAAGTACCCACAGGTGTGTCTGTGCTACTTCAGAATCACTGTCGGAATGTTTTGACAGATGTCCATCAACACATAACAAGGTTATGATTAATAACACCATATAGAAAACTAACATCATTTGCTTAATTAGGTGAATCTTTTTCAAATAATCTTATTTTAAAGAGTAGAGTGGAACATTACATTGATCATAAGTTCATGTTTTAAGAACACTTTAATGACAATTACTAATGTCTGAGTTTGTTGTTTAAGTACAGCTGTTTTATTATATTTCCAGGATAAATTTATTTCCCCATGTTCTATGACATAGAAACCAAGGATGTTAGCATTCCATGGGTGTTATTTTTAAAGTAAACTCACAAAGCATTTTTAGAGAAAAGTTTAATCTGTACAGTATTTATATTTTTTCTAATTAAGTTTGTGTCTTTTATGCTTTTTACTTTTTAGAGGAGTGTATCAATTCTACTTTCCTATCAGCTAATGGTTACAGTACCGGATATTCTATGGAATGACAACATAGATTAGTTGTATTATAGGCACTTGTAAGATATGTATTCTCTTAATTACTATCCCCTAATGCCTTTCAAAAGCACTTCTGAGAGAACTAGTATTTACAGAGGACTACCTGAAACTCCAAGCATTTTTTTTCTGATACACTAAAATCTATTGCTTGATTCATCCAAGTCCTGTTAAACAAATACATTAGATTCCTAATGACTTCTGGTTTAATTACTTTGAATGAACTATACTTTGAAGCAATGTTATATACCTACATATCAAAACACTGTAAAATGATACTATAAAATTTGCCATTTTTTCATTTATAAGCATGCATATGAAGATATAACTAACACATGACAGAGATCTTGCTCTATCAATACTCAGAAGAATATTTTTCACAGATTTTTGCATTGTTAGTAATGTACTTGAGCAAGTGCTATGTTTTTAAATAGCTGACTAAAATTTAGAATACCATGTTTTTGAATTGAAAAACCTATTAAAAATCTTGAATATGTATTTGCAGGTAAATTTTGGAAGATATTGTATTTTATATGCTAGTTTCTTGTATATACCCATGTTTCTTGAATACATATTATTTTCTTCATCTCAGTTTCTTAAATGTTTAAACATTTTGTTGACTTGGTTTATCCTATTCATTTCAAAAACGGTATTTTTGCAAAAGAGCGGGCAAAAGAAAGTGAATTATATTTTTTATATTTGCAATATATTTTGCAATATATTATATTTGCAATATAATTGCAGTATTTTAATATTTTCAATATAATAATGATATAGTTTTTTGATTCATAACAATTTAAACTATTCTATAGTCATGTCTGATCACAGTTTGTTATTACTTTATTGTTTTATGCTTATAAAAATGTTCTTACAGTCATTTGTCATTACTGCAAAAAATATGACTTGAGTAACCATACATTATATTAGATGATGGAATACAAATTTGGAAAACATACCCCTCTCAGATCTTGAAACTCATATACTTGCTGAAACAATACACAGGTTTATAACACAAAGTAAAATGTGATGATATAATAGAAACCTGGGAAACGTTATTAGTGGAATAGAACATTTGGATAAATATTTAGTTATGTTCCATATTCTAGTTCAGAGCTTAGATACAGGTAACTTTTTTATTCCTTGCTATTTCCCCCTAAAAATGGATATGTACATAAACCACTTTAATCCCTTAGAAATATATTTAATTTTATTTTATTAGATTATTTTTAAATGTTTATTATTTTTTCTTGTTTTAAAGATTTTTTAAAATGTAGTTAGCATACAATATTATACTACTTTCAGGTGTATGCAACAGTTATTCAACACGTATAGGTCTAAAGAAGTGATCACCATGATAATAAGCCCAGCAACCGTCTGACACTGTCCCGCGCTATCACAATATTATTGACTATATTCCCTATGCTGTACGTTATATCCCCATGAGTTAATTGTTTTATGCTGGGAAATTTGGACTTCATATTGCCCTATACCTTTTCCCCTTTTGATTTTTTCAGTTCAGTTGACATTCAGTATTATTGTATGAATTACTTCCTTAGTAATAATCATATTCTGTATATATTGGAAGCCTTAACAATGACATCAATGCATGTATTTTGACATTTTTAAAAGTATTTTTGCTATAGAACAGTTTTAGATTTAGAGAATTATTGCAAAAATAGTACAGAGTTCCTGTATACCCATGTCAAGTTTTCCTTATTTTTAACATTTTACTTTGGCATGATGTATTTGTCACAACTAGTAAAAACAATTGATAATTCTCGTGTACTAAAGCTGAAGCATTATTTTGATCCTTAGATTTTCCTAATGTCTCATCTGTGACAAGATCCCATTGAGGGTACTGTGTACATTGATTATTCATGTCTTAGGATCCTGTTGGCTGTGACAGTTTCTCTAAAACTCCTTGTTTTTGATGACCTTGACAGTTTTAGTAGTAGTGTTCAGGTACTTTGTAGGATTTCCTTCAATGGGATTTGTATCATTTTTTTTCACAGGATTAGATTGAGGTAACGGATTTTTTAGGAAAATGATTATAGAGGACATTATGATATTTATTCATCACATTGCATCAAGTGAAAATAATGCCGAAACCAACTCAGTGTAAACCTTAATCACCTGGTATAGGTAGTGTTTCTCAGGCTTCACCACTGTAAGACAAAATGTACAAAACAAGGACATATATGTGTGTATACTAGCCTGTGTTTCACCTGTGTATATAAACATATCTATTAATATTTCTAAATGTAACCTTCGGCATCAATATTATGCTAAATATGAACTCCCCCGCAGAATCTCCTGCTCTCATCTTTTACCACACAGGCTGATCTGGCGCCTTCCCCTTTTGTGTATGTAACATTCCACTCCAACTGCAAATCCTATTTCCCAACATGTTCCATTCATTTACTTCATTATCAACAAATTTGTATAGTCGTTTCAGCATTATTCACCTCTATCCCCATTGTGGGGTTAGTGGGGAGGGTCTTTATCAGAGAATGTGCAGGGCTTACGTGCAATTCCTTTGCCTTTACCTCACAGACTCCACTCATTTTGAAATTTACTCAGGTTACTCCTTTATTTGGCTATCCCATTCGGTGAATTGTTTCAGACATTTTTAATATATTTAGATTACTTTGTCACATTTTCCATTTCATCCTGAGAACATACTGGCTTCCAAAATCATATTTTTATTAGTTTGCACACTTTAAATTCACTGCATGTGCTGTAAAATTCTCTGAGTTTTGATAAATGTTTAATGACTTGTATTTACCACTGTAGTACTATATATAATATTTTCACCACACCAAAAATCCCCTTTGTTTCATCTATTCAATCTGCTCAATCCTGTACCAAACCCTTGGCAACCACTGATCTGTTTACCATCTCTATAGTTTATTATTGCACTTCTTTAGCATTGCTTTGGCTTTTGTTTTGGTGTGATGTTGAATAGAAGGGGTAAGAAACAACATCCTTGCCTTTTTCTAGATCTTACTGTAAGAGTTTACTTTCTTACCATTAGCTATAACTGTTTTTGTAGATGTTCTTTAGCAAATGAGGATGTTCCAATACATGCCTAGTTTGCTGAGAGGTTATATTATTTTATTTATTTTTTAAATTAGAAATGATGTTGTATTTTATCAAATGCTTTTTGTGGAACAATTTATGAGATTTAATGAGTATCCTTTTTTTTTCTTTTGATGAATAACAATGATTGATTTTTAAAAAATGAACCAGTCTTGCAACCTGGAATAAACAATAAACCCTACATGTTCAGGATGTATAATTATTTCTATAAATTATTGATTTTAGTATGTTAATATGTTGTTGAGAGTTTGTATGTTTACATCTATGGGAGATATTGGTTTATAATTTTCCTATAATTTTTGTAATGACTTTTTTTGGTATGGATAACTGAAAACAAACTGTCAGTAATTCTTTGGCAGCCTACTTGTAAAAAGTTGAGCAGTTATTATATGCTCCGTACAATCAGGGGAATGGTACTTTGCAGGATAAATGAGCTCCTTTCCAGGCTAGACTTTGCTACTCACTAACTATCTGATTTTGGATATTTACCTAATATCTGTTATTTTTAATGGCAGTAATAAAATAAACCTTGCTATTTTCTTATTAGGAATACATATATTTTGATATGTAAAACATCTAGCATAGTGTCTGATATAGAGTAAATATTTAATGAAGAATCATGCTATTATCTCACTTTTCTTGCCTTTCGTATGACACAGAAGAAATCAAAGGCATGATAGTTATATAATGTAACTTGAATATATTTAAATCGTTATTTGATGATAATAGTGATAGAATATTGTGATCTCCTTTGAAATTGTACTCATTTATAGAACACTAAGACTAATAATACTACATGAAATATTAGAATGCCTATACTTTGTACATGTGGATAAGCCTATGTTTATAAGTTTCTACACAGGTTTTATAGTGGCAATGAAACTAAAACTCCATTATTCAACATAATTATTAAGGCATTTGATATGAATATATTGTTGTCAAAGCATTCCAATTATTTGAAATACCAGACAAGCTAATGGAAAGATGTATCATAATCCATTATTTCACCAAGGTTTATTTCTATAAGGAGATCACCCTTTAAGAAGCAATGTTATCAGGTAATATGTGGAGGAGTTAAAATAAATCAACAAGTGTGCCTAGATTGTAATTAAATACAATTTAGTTATAAGAAATCTAGATATGTCATTTTAAAAGATAAATTAAAATAATTCCCTAAAGTTAGAGAAATGCTATATGTTAAAATAAATCATAATTAGTTTTTGAAATTTAATAGTACTCCTGAGGAAAATGAAGTATTGCTATTTAGAAACATCATGTGAAATTTAGCTCCATAATCATTCCTTACGAGTAAATAGCTTCTAATATTATCTTACAAACCCCTTAATGCTAAATGCAAAACAGACTAATACATATTCTGGGATAAATGGTTGTAGACAAAATTGTGATCACAGAAGGCTTATATACTAAATTTGATTTAGTGTCTATAGGGAACTACAGAAGACATTCTTCTCATAAGGTAACTTAGAACTCAGTGTTAACAACAGAACTAGCTGTTTATTTACAAGGATACTAAGAAGTTAAGAAGAAAATGAATTTTGTTTTTTAATTACAACAATTTATTGTTAAAAGAAATTTTAATGCTAGTCGTAAAACAAATTTGACAAAATAGATTCTAAAGTATTTTAGCTGTAATATTAATATATTTCACTTAGAAAGATGGAATAAAATCATCTTTGAATTATTACTACTCACCACTGTAACAGTAGTACACGTGAGCATGTGGTATATGAGCACATATACATCTGTAACACAAATCTTGCTCACTGGAACTAGCTTTCTTTACTCTCCGCAGAGTCATATATCTAGTTTCTTGTATAAAGCTTGTTTCTTTTTCCTGGGTGGCTAGAGAGTTCAATCTCAGCACACATTCAGTCTTTGGTTTGTCAGCTGAGTCTCCCAGAAAGGATATCAATTAGTTACAAACATCATGGTCATTTTCCAGTGTGGCCATCTGTCCACTTAGAACTTGAATCTGATGAAAAAACTATTTCACACAGGCAGGCACACAGCTGCCAGATGGCATGGACTTGTGATCACCATGACCGAGTTTATGTTTAAACAATAGAACTAATAATAAAATTGAAGTTTAAAATTTCACTTCAGAGTGAAGTGTGAGGATTATAGGCTTCTGACCAAAGGTCAATAGTTGAGTTATATTCTGAGTTATACAGTTCCACACATGCTGATGAAGCTAGATTATCTCTTTGTGTTCCCAACACTGATTAAAACACTGATTTTAATAACTGTGACAATGTCATCTTCAGCAGTTGTACATTCTAAATTTTAATGTGTATAATATTTACCTGATAATTAAGCTGTTACATTTTAAGATATTTGCCTTCTATATAGAAGCACAAAAACTATAGAGCACGAAGACTATGTACTCATAAATACTATGAAAATAATAAAACACTTTCTATTTTGTACATATATAAATGTATAAACTATAGCATAATACATTTTGGGAAATGTATGGTTGACATGTATTATTCATATTGCATAATAGAGAAAATGGGCTTTTGGAGAAGTTAATGAACTTGTCCTGAAACACTCGTTTACTAGAGTACGTAAGTGCCAGACTAGGGACATTAAACGAGCTATCACTATAATCTCAGTATAGTTTTCAGTAAACCACCCTATCTTTAATAGAAAAATAAAACCAGTAATGATAATACTAAGCTGGTTTGTTACACTTTATTAGAAATAAATTATTTCCTAACTCGATGATGATAATAGTGCTTACTGAGTTATTAATTTGAAGGCTGTATTTGTCATAATTTAATGTTTACATCATTCCCCTGATACAAAAACTGTCATTACCATCTATAATTGTCTATGGATCATAAACAGAAAATTACATGAAATGCTATCTTTCCTATATGTCTTTGTGTTGAGGCCTTTGTTTTGTTTAACATGAGTGTAGATTTCATTGGTTCATGGTTGAGGTCAACTACAGTGTAAGTATGGTTCCCCAGACACCTCTTTTATAAAGCTACTCATCAAGGAAAGCGGCCAGTTGAACAAGACCATGGTCCAACTCAAAGCACAAAAATAAGGGGATAAGTAGCTTAGCATTTCCTAGGTCGTGGGTTTCCTTCCATTCAGTCATGAACACCAAGTATAACAGAAGAATGATGTGCATTTGCAAGCACACAGTTTATTTACTGTGGATTCCTCTCTTAAGCCTAGTGTCCTTAAATGTTAGTCTTTTTTGAGATCTCCTGTTTAAGAATAGCAGGGGAATATGATGGTTTCCTCTTCCCTCCTTTTAAATAACAAAACAATGCAAAATAAGAAAATCAGTTCAAACTCCCGCTTTGTAAAACTAACAAGAGATATGTAGTCTTGATGGACTATTTATAAGGATAGTTTTCCTCCATGTGTGTTGGTAAACAGAGTGTGGAGCAATAACAGGAAAAGATCTCAGATAAAGCAGAAAGACCAAGATAATCCAAAGAAAACAAATAACAGCAAAATTCTCTATCTATCTATCTATCTATCTATCTATCTATCTATCTATCTATCTATCTATCTAGAGAATTTTTTAAGATATAAGAAGAGGTAATTATTATAAGTAGAACACTGATGAGGTCGAGTGTCTTTTCTTGTGCTAAACAGTCATCCATGTATCTACATTGGTGAAGTGCTGTGGAACTTCTTTGCCCATTTTTAAAAATTAAACTTATTAGAGTGACATTGACTAATAAAATTATACAGGTTTCAAGTGTACAATTCTGTAATGCATCAACTATATATCGCATTATGTGTTCATCACCCAACGTCAACTCTCCTTTTGTAACTGTTCCTTTACCTCCTCTACCCTCTTCTAACACCTTTCTCCCCCCTTATCCTCTGGTAACCACTAAATTGTTGTTTGAATCTGTGAGTTTTTGTTTGTGTTGGTTGTTTGTTGCTTTCAGTTTTATATTCCACATGTGAGTGAACTCATATGGTTCTTGACTTTTTCTCTCTGACTTACTTCACTTATCATAATCTCAAGATCCATCCATGTTGTCACAAATGGCAGTATTTTCATCTTTTCTTATGGCAGAGTAATAGTCCATTGTATATATGTACCACATCTTCTTTATCCAATCATCTATCAAAGGACACTTCAGTTGCTTCCATGTCTTGGCCACTGTGAATAATGCTGCAATGAACATGGGGTGCATATATCTTTATGAATATCTTTATCTTATATATTATAGTTTCAATTTCTGGAATCAGTATGGAATTTTATTTAAGTTCCATGTCCTTACTTAACTTTTAGAATGTATGGGACACAGTTATAATAAGTACTTGAATTTTTGCTGCTAATTCTAATTGTATGTCAGTTCTGGGTTAGTTTGAATTGATGCTTTTTTTTCTCTTATGTGTCATATTATTCTGCTTCTTTGTATGCTGAAACATTTTTATTGGATCCAAACTATTATCGATTTTATCGTTTTGGATTCTAGCTGTTTTTGTATTTTTACAGATATCCTTGATATTCTGGGGCATGGTTTATTTACTGGGAAATAGTGTTATTTTTTCAGTTTACTTTCAGGTTTTATTGACTGAATCTGAGCAGTGATTAGCCTAGGACTGGGTTTCTTGACCTCCACCGTATTGATGTTTTGAGGAAGATGAAACTTGCTTGTGGTAACGTGGTGGGGAGTGGGCTGTTGTGTGCAATTAGGACCCCTGGCCTCTACCTGCTAGATGCCCATAGTGTAAACCCCCTCAAATGAGACAATCAGAAAGCATCTCCAGAAGTTACAAAATGCCTTTGGTAGTCCTTGGTTGAGAATAACTCTTCTACGATGTGTTAGTCCCACTGCTATGGCAATATTGTTCTACGTCATCTAACCAGTACCCTGTGAATTACGAGATTTTCTGGTCTGGGTGGTAAGAATATCACTGTTCTCAGTTTTGTGTGAGCACCAGGTACTGCTTCTTCTAATCCTTTTAAATTTGCTTCTTTCCCTGCCTTTGGGCAGGTTTTTTTTTTTTTTTTTCTTTTTTTTTTGTTTTTGTTTTGTTTTGTTTTGTTTTTTCCCTATACAAGTGCTCATTAGTACCCTGTTGAATATTTGACAGATACCTGAAACATAACTCCAGACTTCTCTCTTTGTGCAACTTTCTCTTCTTTTGTACTGTCTTATGCATTCAAGTCATAAGAATTGGGCTCCTCAGACTGTCAGTTCCATAGATTCAGTAGGAGAAATCCACTGAGCTCCACCTGTCTTTCCCTTCCTTGAGACAAAGCCTGGAAAAACTCTTTCTGCAGGAAGCTGTGGCATAGGTCGGGCTCTCGACCTTTTCTTTTCTGTCTCTCGGGGATCATCGTCTTTTGTCTGATGCCCATGTTTCATATATTGTAGACCCCCTTATCCTCAGTTTCACTTTCGGCAGTTTCAGTTACCCATCTTCTATTGCAGTCTGAAAATATGAAATGGAAAATTCCAAAAATACACACTTCAAAAATTTTAAACTGTGCACCATTTTGAGTAGCATGGACAACTATCTACCACTCGGTCCCACCTGGATGGGAATCATCCCTCTGTCCAGCATGTTTGTGCTGCAGAGTCTACCCACATGTGAGTCACTTAGGAGCCATCTCAGTTATCAGATCCATTGGCACGGTCAGTATTTCACTGTTTGTGTTCAAGTCACTCTTATTTCACTGAATAATGTCCTCAAAGTACAAGACTCGTAATACTGACGATACAGATGTGCCAAAGAGAAGCTGTAAAGTGCTTCCTTTTAATGAAAAAGAGAGTGTAGTACAAGATTTTTTGAGACAGAGAGAGATCACATTTACATAACTTATTACAGCATATTGTTATAGTTGTTTCTATTTTGTTATTGTTGTATATCTCTTTCTGCATCTACTTTATAAATTAAACCTTATCCTAGATATGTATACATAGGGGAAAATATTGAATATGTAGGGTTTGGTACTATGAGCAGTTTCAGGCATCCACTGGTGGTCTTGGAACTTATTCCCCAGGGACAAGCAAAGACTATTGTGTCTTCCCTTATTTCTGTTTTAGGAGGTGGGTAAATCTGGCACATTGCATAAAAATGGAAGTACATCTTCATCTTGTTTTGGAAATGGAAAATAAAAATGTGTCCAGAGAGTAATATGTACTATAGAAATTAATATTTCCTATTTATGTACCCTGTGTACTATATTAGAATGTGGAATGAAAATACTAAAACTCTTAATTATGTTCATTATTTCAACTGAAGTATGAGAAAATTCAAAAACAACTGACATTTAATATGTGACGCTACAGCACACTCACTGGGTGCATATGTCTGATGCTGTGTTTAACTAATTTCATTAAATAAATAGTAAAATCTACAACAATGAATAGAAATGACCTTACTCTTCATTTTTTTCAATGAATCTTGAAACTTGAAATGTATTTTAGTATGTAATCTATATAATTGATATGGTTGCTTTTATAAAAATAAGAAATTAAAACAGATTATTTAAATGTAAGTAATATACTACGTAGTATCCCTAACAAGCTTTTCTGCCACTGAGAAGTTTACTGGATGTCTCACACTGAACTTACACAGAGCTATTCTTCTTTTATAGACAGACATTTCTAAATCTGCTGACATCTTCAGTCACAATAACTCACTGTCATTAGATGCTGCCTACCAGATTTATTTTTATTTTATTGATGAACAATATGTACCTTTAAGCTAAATGAGACTTAATCAAAAGAGTTGAGCAGCTTTCAAAATAATACCGTTGTTGTATGGATAGAGCATGTTGAAAATAAGCATATTAAAATACTCTCCTGTTTTCAGAAATGCACTTTTTTCATTTGCATGTATGTATCTGTGTGAGTATCCTTTTTAGCTCTGATCACAGTTAAAACCAGTTATCAAAATAAATAAAATTTAAAATTAGACTTTGATTTATTTTATCATAAAGACTTAAATTCAGTATTTTCAGAAATAATTTATCTATATATCATATGCTCAAATAAAATTGCAATAATTAATTGAAACTGAAATAATATAAAATAACAATTGTAAAGTAGTTTCCTCACTCTCATCTTTACCTTTTTATGAGTGTTATTGAGGCTATATATACATATTAATACAGAAATATGAATGATTTATAAATATATGCATGCGTGAAATCATATGAAGGTACCAACTTACTCGTGCCCTGTAAGGATGAGAGATAAAAATAATGTAAATCACTGCTCTGTGAGAGTTACTTGTTTTGTTTCCTAGAAAGAGTAAAACTTCTTTGAGAATTAAGTGTCTTTGTTTTTTTCAGTTGCCGCAGATATAATTTTAATCAACTCCGAAATTCAGAAGTACCATTCCATTTAAAAAGAATATTTTAGATTCCACATATAAGTGAGATCCTATAGTACTTGTCTTTTTCAGTTTAATTTATTTCACTTAGCATGATATTCTCCAGGTCCATCCATGTTGTTGCAAATGGTAAGATTTCATTATTTTGTTTTTATGGCAGAGTAATACTCCATTGTATAAATGTACCACAATTTCTTTATCCAATTGTCTATTGATGGGTGTATTGGTTGTTTCCATATGTTGGCTATGGTGACTAGCACTGCAGTAAACATTGGGGGTGCATATATTTTTTTCCAAATTAGTGTTTTTACTTTCTTTGGCTAAATACCCAGGAGTGGAATTGCTGAGTCGTAAGGTAGTTCTAGTTTTAATAGTTGAAGAACATTCATACTGTTTGCCATAATGGCTCACTTATATGTGGAAGCTAAAGAACAGAATAATGAGCAAACAAAACAGAAATAGACTCAGTGACACAGACAAAAAAGTGATGGTTGCTAGATGGGAGGGAGGGTGTTGGGGGCTGAGGGGGAAGGTGAAGGGATTAGAAAGTACACTTTGGTAGTCACAAAATAGTCACGGGGATGTGAAACACAATGTGGAGAATATAATAAAAAATGTTAAAATAGAAAAAAAAAGAACAAGTGCTCTAGGTAAAAAAAAAAATCTATTTTAATTTCCCATTTAAAAAGAATCACAGCATATTTATTTTATATGTCTAAACTTTCTACATAACTATTTTTGTGTTCACTTAAATGAATATACTGTTGACAGAGATATTTTATTGGAGAGAGAAAGATCTGTTGCTAAGCCTGCATAAAATCCCTTACCTATATAACCGGAAAAATAAGATGATTGATTTAAATTATCCCTGAGCAATTACTATTTTTAGCAGTACCAATTTAAGAATTGTTAGCTTTCAATTAATTTTCAGCATATACTTTTATACTTGTTTCTTTTTTCCATGTAAAACAATAGGCTGACATTTGGAGATTTCTCAAATGTTATGAAATGAAATCAAAACACAGTTTTTCCTATTTTTTAAAGTTTGCTTTGTGGATTATTACTATTATCATAACATTAGTATGGATCTTTAATGGCTTTCCTCAGAGCTCTCATATGTAGAAGGGAAGCCAATTATGTCCTCAATAACAAAACGTATCAGAATGAACTCACCTATACTTTATATGCTTTATAAATTAGGAATACAAAAACAAAGTGGCTGTTTCAAGAAAGGCTCTAAGACATATCATTATGGTATCTGCAAATGCGACTGTAAATGCAATGACCTACTAACAAGAAATGCATACCTAATTAGAAAGAAGTCAGGCTTTTTCTGATCAAATTTAAATAGCATCTTCCTGGGATTTAGATCATTATTATATGAAATCAGATATGCATGAGTCAAAACATATGCCTGAAACAAAAATTCATTTTGTAAATGCTATAAAAGCACTTTTTTGCTGTATTTTATTATCTACAGAATATTTTTACATACTCTTACATAAAATTTTAAAGGCAGGTATAATCCTATTTAAATTTATTTTTGTAGTTAAGAAAACTATGTCTTAAAGACATTAAGCCAAATTTCTCAGGTAAACAAGATCACAGAACTAACAGGAGGGAAAACAATGTCCCTTATTTAAGTCTGATGTCCAAGTTATCATCTCTCTTTTCACCACTTCATTACAGTTTGAAAACAAAGCAACATATAGAAAATCTGAGATATCACCACTGTCACACCAATCACATAAAAGATAACTTTGAGTATCACTAAACATGTTCGTCATCCAAACCAGGTAATTGCGAATCATTTGTCAATATTATGTTGTTAATTCTTTTTCTTATAATTTCAATATTGTCATGCTAGCCATTAAACAACGTTCTGCTGCTATTATGTTCCATTAGTATTAAGCACATAGGGTGAAATAAGTAAGGGATTACTGCAGGAATGTAGGAGAAAGACCACTTTTGTCTGATATATTTTGTCTGATATGTTTGTTAACAGATGGAAACTTAGAGGATACAACACCTCTAAGTAAACTACAGTCAAGTTTGTATTAAAAGAGAAAGAGTGGAAGGAGCCCAGAGAAAATTAATTTCTCCTATCAGATATCATGGCTGGGACTAAGCATAAAACAAGATGACAGACAATGTGGATGAAAAGAATTGAATTGGTAGATGGAATGAAAGCGTAGTGTGGAAGGATAAGGTCTCCCTACTTTGCTCCACTCTACACCAGGTATTGCAAATATAGACCTATTGCATAAATTGTGCAACGAGTCTCATTTAAATAAAGGCATAACTGCATAATTTGAATAAATCCCCCCCCAGAATGTAGGATCTCTTATTTTTTAAACGCCAAGGGAAATCTCTGTGCCTGTTTAGGCATATAGATATAATGTTTTAAGGAGTCAGAGAGAAATATGAATTGACGCATGCTCTTATTTTTGAGCAAATTGGTCTTTTTGCCTTTCCCCTACCTCTCTCCTTCCTCCTCAAGCAGTCTTTGCCAAATAATCCTCATCTTTCTATCTCTGTATGATATTGAGCCATAAGGCTCAGTCATCTTCTCAATCAGGACTCACTTCCTAGGTCTAATCACCCAAGCCAGTCATCCTATTTAGATACAGAATAATCTCCCCATATATATCTTTGTATTTCAAACTTTCTCCATGATGTCCAGACTCATAAATTTGGGCAAAATCAAATTCTCAACCCCCCTCCCAAAACGGCTCCATAAATCATGTCCCTGAATTCAGTAAGCGTTACCTTCATTAGCTTAGTATTCTGGGTCCAGCCACCATCATTTCTCATCTGCAGCCCTAAAATAGCCTAACAAGTTGATTCTGTTTCCACTCTTGTTACTCTACATTACACAGTCTATTCTGTACATAAAATCCCAGTCATTATTTTTTAAATATATAACTCATTCTTTCACTTCTCCACTTAAAACTCCACAAAGGTTTTTCCATTACAGTTAGAATAATAGTCCAAATTACTTACAACATTTTTTCTAAAAGGTCCTTGCGATCCCTTTGACATCATTTCTCACACTCCTTTCTCATTCCATTCAGGACACAGTTATCTCACCAAAAACACCATGCCTACTCTGGACTCTAGGTCTCACATGTATTTCCTCCATCTGGAATGCTCTTCTCAAGAAATCCATGTTGCTTTCTCCCACAGTTCTTTAACTGCTCATTTCCTTTTTTTTTTTTTTTTCCACATAAGAAAGGCCTTATCTGGACATAATATACACAGTTGAACCATAGGAGATTGCCAATATTCATCAGTTTTTGACTTAACATCTGTTCAAACTGTTGTAATCTCCACTCTCCCTTCCTTTCTGTTTCTTCTCATATGTTTTTATAATATTAATTTTGCCATACTTCATCATCACCGGACTTCATTGTGAGTTTTCACTTGTTTATCTGTTTACCATCTGCCTTTTCCCACTAGATATGGATATAAGTTGCACGAGAACAAGACTTTGTTTTATTTCCTTTGAATAGTGTCTGGCATAGGAAGGAATCAATGACAAGTCAGTATGTGAATACATTTCCATATTATAGCTTGAAAACTATGAACAATTCACCATCCCATTTCATGGAGCAAAAATTGGAATATCTGTGATAAAATCACTAATTTGTGTGATCCTGGGCTTTATGCTTTATTCTAATTCTCATATGTTTCATGTTCATTTTTTAAAAAATTTCATTTATTGTTGGATATGTTAGTTTTTGAATTTGGAGTTAATTTTTATTCTGTGAGATGTATGGAGCAACATAACAACTCTAGCTATGAACAGTTATGTGTTTCCAGGGTTTCTTAATAAATTATACTGTGTGTGAAGCACACTATGCTGGGACCTAGATGGAAAAAAGAAAACCATATTCTCTTTATCCTGGAAAAGCAGCTTCTTAGCATTTCAAAAGCTGTAAGATAGTAGTAATCTGAAGTCCTCAACCCAGGAAAAACGCAGTGAGTGCCAAGGGTCATTAATCTAATATTTCAGAAACCTCTCAAAACCAGTAACATGATTCTCTCATTTTTTTCCTTTTATTTCCTAGTCAGTTTCTCTATTTCCAGTTTGTTTTCCGTATTTATTTTTCTCCTTCTTTATTTTCATAGCTATAGTATAGGGACTTCAAGTTAAAATTTAAAGTAGATATGTAAATTATGAATGAAGTTTCACGTTAATAAGTTAAAAATCTAATGATTTACTATTTTAACCATTATGTGTGTATATATGATATATCATGTATATATCATGTATATATCATATATACACACACATATATACATATATATACACACACACATATATATACATACACACACAACACACACATATATATCTGATATATATATGTATATGTGTGTGTGTGTGTGTTTATATATATATAAAACTCCTATTACAGTCCTCAATTGGTTTCTTTTTAAAATTAAATTATAACAGAGGGATCTTTTTTTGTTATTTCATGGAAGAAACAAAATTAAAAAAAATCACCAAGTAGTTATAAAGGAATAATTTTTTTTATTTACTTAGTCTGAGACTGCATATATCATTTTTAAAAGGTAATGCTTCACATTTATATTCCCAATTAAAGGTAAACCATCAGTTTTTTCCTTCTCACTTAATGTTGAATTGCCTCTAGTAGAATTGGTGTTTTTCAAGCTTGTTCAATGCTGTCACTGTTCCCTTTACTTGCACTTGCCCCAAACTCAGTCCTCCAAAACCTCTGTGTTATACTGTTTTTCTTTAAAATGTCTCTGGACAGATAGGGTGAGAAATCGATGTGGTGTAATACCACCTCCTTTTATAACACCATCCCTCATTTTCTTCCATCGAAGCACCAGGCAAAGTCATGTCAGTGAATCTATTTATACTGACAGGTGTAGAACATCAAACACGTCTTTATTATCCTTCTTCAGATTCTCTCCAAACATCTTGGGATAAATAAATGCCCAAACACTGTGACAAATAAGGGAAGAAATAGGTGAGCCTAAAACACAACATACCCAAATTTTATCAAGACAATTGAAATGAATATATCAAGGAAAAACAATATCAGGGTATGTAAAAACATTTTTAGTGTCTTTTTTTTATTGACATGTTTTAACATCTTCTATTAGAAAAATCTCAAACATATATTAACACACAATCTTATATATAGATGGTGTATTACAGAATTTTACACTTGAAACTTATGTAATTTTGCTAATTATTTTCACCTCAGTAAATTTTAATAATAATAAAAAAGAAAATATCACAAAGAACATTCATGGCAGCATCAACAAGCTTCAATAATTACAAACCATGACCGATCTTTTCCTATCTATATGCCCCAATAATCCCCAGCCTTTGCCCAGCTGGATAATTCCAAATCAACTTCCAAATATCACACATCATAGCATTTGTTTTGTGTGAATAAATTTCAGTAACATGTAGAGAATACACACACATACATATACATTAACATGTATAAAGTAAGTATGAAAATAGGGAACATTTATTAAAGGAAAACTCTTAATTGGAATGAAATGAAGACATATTTGAACTTGCCATTTGAGCATGATCATGGATACCTAAACAATAATTTAAATATAATTCTGCCCCTTAGCAATATTGCTAGCTTTTGTGTGCTATGAACGGAATTAACCTAGTTGTCCTGTTCTTCTGTATTTATTGAATAGGTGATTATGTTTCTCTCTGCTTCTTTGCTTATCATGTGGCATAGTACTAAATCATATGCATACAAATAATAAACTAATTGAAAACTCTAGGTGAATATGATCACCACCAAATTTGCAAACCAAACGCTACTAAAAAAGTAAATTACAGAATTATCAATTAATTGTGTGTATATATATATATATATATATATATGTATAATTAATCAGGTTCAATATATACAGATGTTGCCAAAAAAATGTATACAAAATTTAAGAAAGGAAAAAACTGTACTCAAATTGTAATACAATTGTAAAAAATTATAATATACATCCATAACAAAAGATGGAATACAAGTCATGTGTATAAGTTTTTTTGGCACCCGAGGTATACTGCTGGTCAGAACCTCTGTTATATTATTCACTGAGGTGCCAGTTAAATAAAATTATGCTGATTTTGAGAGACATAGTCTAATATAAATGTACACTTACAACACAAAATGAAGACTAAGAGAAGCAATTTGCATGCTCTTAATAAGTTAATAGAATTATCAAACAATATTAATGCTTCATAGCTATTTTAATGGGTTCTTAATTATATTTTTAGAACTTTCTTTATTATGATCAGATTATAAAAGCATGACTTCTATATTTATTGTGAAGATAGGTTACCATCAATCTCAAGAAATTCAATTTTTGTGCATTAATAAAGTTTTATTTTATTTTTTTTTAAGTTATAATTTTTTTTTAAGAGAAGCTTCTTTCTTTGAGAAGTCTGTAGGAAAAAGAGAAACCAGCATTCAAAAGTAGTGATAAATTGTTTCTGACTGTCAGTTATCAGGGTTGGGTGTGCAAAGTAGTCGGAAATATATTCAGTGAAAAATATTAACGGTGACATAAGCTATGGAATATACTTGTGATATACCATAGAGAACAGATGGTGCTATGCTGAGGATATGATTATCTTTGTTTTTATTTTTTGTGTTGTTATTTTTCTTTTTAGCCCTTTATATACAAAAAAAAAAGTTTCTTGATGCCTGGTATGAATGAATGAATGAATTAAACTTTTATGTACTTTGAATACAGGATAACTTCTTTACGTAGAAATTGAATTTATCATTATATATTGCCATAGTATTCAGGCATCTTACAAAATGCATGTTAGGTCTAATGTGTTATTTATATATTTTTTTCTGTCCCCCACACCCTTCCCTTTTGTCAACTGTCAGCTTGTTCTCCATATCTTTGGGTCTGTTTATATTTTGTTTGCTTATTCATCTATTTTTTTCTGTTTATGTTTCACATACACGCATAAATGAAATCATATGGCGTTGTCTTTCTCTGATTTATTTCCCTTAGCATAATACTCTCTGGATCTGTGTTGTCACAAATGGCAGTATTTCATTCTTTTTTATTGTTGAATAATATTTCATTGTATATTTACCACAGTTTCTTTATCCATCTACTGATGGACATCTAGTTTGGTTGCATATCTTGGCTATTACTATAATGCTGCAATGAACATAGAAGTGCATGTAACTTTTCAAATTAGTGTTTTTGTTTTCTTCAGATAAATACCCAGGAGTGGAATTGCTAGATCATATGGCACTGTATTTTTAATTTTTCGATGAGTCCCCATACTGTATTTCATACTGTCTGCACTAATTTACAATCCAACTAAGAGTGTATGAATAGTTCCCTTTCCTCCACATGCTCGCCAGCACTTGTTTTCTGTTGAGTCATTGATTATAGCCATTCTGACAGATGTGAAGTGATGTGATACCTTTTTTTTTAAATTAAAATTTATTGGAGTGACAATGGTTAATAAAATTACATAGGTTTCGAGTGGACAATTTTGTAATCATCTATATATCACATTTTGTGTTCACCACTCAGTCAGTTCTCCTTCCATCACCATGTATTAGACCCCATTTACCTTCTTCTATAGCCCCCCTCCTTCCTTACTTTTTGGTAACCACTAAACTATTGTCTATGAATATGAGTTTCTGTTTCTTTATTTCTTTGTCTTGGTCCTTTGTTGATTTCAGTGTTATATCCCACACATCAGTGAAATCATATGGTTCTGTACTTTTTCTGTCGGACTTATTTCCTTAGTGTAATAATTTCAAGATTCATCGTTTTTTTACAAATGGCACTATTTGTTCTTTTCTTGGGGCAGAATAGTATTCAGTTGTGTATGTGTACCACATCTTCTTTATCCAAACATCTATCAAAGGATGCTGGTTGTTTCCATGTCTTGGCCACCGTAAATAAAGGTGCAATGAACATTAGAACACATATATCTTTACCGATAAATGTTTTCAGATTTTTGGGGTAGATACCCAGGAGAGGGATTGCTGGGTCATATAGTAATTATATTCTTAGTTTTTTGAGGAACCTCCACACTGCCTTCCATAGCGGCTGCACCAGTCTGCATTCCTACCAACAGTGTACGAGGATTCCTTTGTTTTCCACAGCCTCTACAACACTTGTTACTATTTATCTTGTTGGTGATAGCCATTCTAACTGGTGTGAGGTGATATCTCATTGTGGTTTTTATTTGCATTTCTCTGCTGATTAGTGGTGTTGAGCCTTTTCTCATATATCTATTGGCAATATGTATGTCCTCTGTAGAGAAATATCTATTCGGGTTCTCTGCCCATTTTTCAGTTGGATTGTTTGTTTTGTTGTTGTTGTTGAGTTGTGTGAGTTCCTTATATATTTGGGATATCAGCCCCTTATAGGAGGTGTTATTTGCAAATATCTTCTCCTACTCGGTTAGTTGCCTCTTTGGTTTGTTGACAGTTTATTTTGCTGTGTAGAGCTTTTCAGTTTGATATAGTCCCCTTCATTTATTTTAACTTTTACTTACCTTCCCTTTGAGGTAGAATTCATAAAATCCTTTTGAACTTAATGTCCATAAGTTTAATACCTATGTTTTCTTCTATGCAGTTTATTGATTCAGATCTTATGTTTAGGTCTTTGATTCATTTCGAGTTAATTTTGGTACCTGGTCACAAATAGTAGTCTAATTTTATTCTTTTGCACGTGGCTGTGCATTTTTTAATTGGATTGATTGTTTTTTGGTATTATGTTCCTTATATATTTTAGAGATGAAACCCTTATTGGGTGTATCACTTGTGAACATCTTCTCCCATTCAGTATGTTGCCTTTTCGTTTTTTAGACCGTTTCCTTTTTGTGCAAAACTGTTTAGTTTTATATAGTTCCATTTGTTTATTTTTCATGTCCCTTGCCTGAGGAGACATATCCAAAAAGATGGGTTATCTTAAATAGAGGGGGGGAAATCAAATTTTCTTAGTGGATTAAAACATAGTTTGCTTGACTAGAATGAATATTATTGATGTTTAAATTAATAATTATTAAGTTTTGTACCATTCTTGTATATCTAGAACAACTTGCATTTGGAAACTTACCAAAAACCAATGATAGTTATGAAGATTCTAAACGACTAGATATTGCTTTTTATTTTTTTATTGTTGTTTTTTATTGTATTTTTTTTAAACAGCATTTAGTTTATTTATTTATCTTTTAGAGTATTTACTGTCTCCTATTTTTTTCTTTACTACAGCATTTTGGGGGACCAGATTTTTTTGTGTTTGTTTGTTTGTTTGCTTTTGTTGTTAAGGTTTGTCTTTAGATGATACATGTGGACTATTTTCTCACACAGTGAATAATAAAATGTAACATCCCAGTATCATTGTTTGAAAAACAATGTCTATAATATTATACTTAAACATGTATGGCTACTTGGATAAAATATTTGTTAATTAAAATGTTAGCTTATTAATAATATTTACTTTACATATTTATTTAAGGCTTATGGATAAGTGAAACCTCAGAATGATCATGTCAGTTCAACTGGAAATGTATTTTTTTCTGATTCAAAAGTGAAGAAAATTGCTTTGTGATTCACTCTCGGACAATCTATATAGCATATTGGCACTATAGCAGGGCCAACATATCAAAACACCACAGGAGCAGATTGGTTACATAAAAGAGTGAAATAGGTCATAGATAATGCAATGAAGAGTGGTGGTGACTGCACAGAACTAAAGAGGACAAGATTCTACCTAAAGGGCTAAGAACAGTCTAGTTACAGTAGCTTTTGTCTCTGTGGAAATGTGGGCCTAGTCTTACCCTATCTTATCATTTCAAGCGAGTCAGATAGCCTAGATTTTATGTGACATTTCTCATTATGTAGTTCCAATACATACATTCATACATACGTATATACATACCATACCTCCATGTCAAGATGCCAAATGTAACATAAGGGGAGGCCAGTTTGCTATCCATGTAGATTATAGTAAAGAACAGAACTTGTAAAGTCAGATGTGCTGGAATCAAATTCACCTGTAAACCACCTTATCTTGGAAAACTAATCACTCTCTTTTACTTGGAAAATGTTATTAATGCCATTATCTACCTCAAATGTACATTGTGTGAACAATTAGTATAGGTAGAGCAAGAATAATTTCCCGTAATATCTTATCAATTTGAGAAATATTCTGAGGGAAAATTATTAGATATGCAAATAAGAAATAGAAGAAAAATAGCTATAAATGAGCTTTCAAAATAGTTGTAACTATTATGTATCTTTTAATACAAACATAGAATCTATAGTTACTTGCTTATTAACATACTGTATAATATTATATATTCTGATTTTATCTTTTTTAAGCCAAATATTAGTTTGTTACCATAAGTTATCAGATAATTCAATTACGTAAGGAAAATTAATTATAACAAACACTGTCATCACTTTTAGCTCAGGGTTTCTCAGCCTTTGGCCAAGTTGTCATTTGGGACCAGATAATTCCATATTGTGAGTAACTATCCTGTGCATCATAGAATGTTTAACAGAATCCATGCCCTCTTTTCATTACATCCTAGTACCAGCTTCTCGTGTGTGAACAAAATACCTCTCACCATTGCCAAATGTCCCCAGGGAGACACAGTTGTCTGCAACTGAGAACTTCTGTAATATCCATAGAATAATTTTTAAATGCCTCAAAAAGACGATTTTGATTAAGGCTTTCCCAAATACTCTTTTTAACTGACCGATCATAAGGTAATTTTTCAGATATTATCATTATCATTAGAACGTAGCTATCACCTATTGAAAGACCTAGATAAGATAAGATGGAAACAATTTTTTTCTTTTTAATTCTGAACGCAAAGATTTCTCAAACACTGAAGAATGCCACCTCTTTTAGCCACACACCATTGCTTTTGTTTATTTCTGTGCTTTTACTTCATCTTCTCTTATTACATTCTTCACACTTTTATCACCTGGCTAACTACTATTTTTTCAAGCTCTTATGTTAGCTCTACATGGAAAAAAAAAGAAAAAGAAAGGAAGAATAAAGAAAAAGAAAACATTGACTAACACACCCCAAAACTGGATTAGGTATCATTACTTTTTATTCCCATAGTACATTGCACATACATGGATCTCAGCACTCGTTGTAATTAATGACTTGGGTTTTTTTTAACCTAGTTTTATTTTTTTTTCTTCTTCTTCCCAAAGCATTGAAAATCCCTTGAGTGGTATCTTTTCTGTCTCTGCATTTCTAAAACCTAAGCATGTACCTCTCATGTGGTAGAAGCTGAAAGAATGTTGCTTGAATGAATAAGTGCCCAAATGGATTTAATGGTTTGAATATCAGAAGCTGCCCAAATATCTTGTAAGAATAGATTAGGAACCATCTTATCTGGGGATGGGTATTCAACTACATACAACCATCAAGGTTCCTATTGCTACATAAACTTGACATTGAATCTATCCATTGATGTGCCTTTTATCATAATACGCAAAAGCTAAAAATATTAGTCCGTGTTGCAGTGTGATATACAAGTTAATTGGTATATAGTTCAAATACTGCAAGGAAAACATTGAAGAGACTCAGAATTGTGGTTATGTGTGTGTTTAAACAAAACAAAACAAAACAAACACTGAAACAATTATATCCATATCAGTTGTGAAATCTCTGTTTCAGAGGCTTGTAGTTTTAGAAATAGAAATGAAGAATAATTATTATTACCCTTTTGTGTCCAATTAAATTTATTTTATAAATATTCATTTTCTGTTTACTATATTTTGTTTTATATAACTGAGTTTGGAGAGATTGAGCCACAGCAGTAAGAGCATTAAGGAGTAACAGGGGGGAAAGTACATATGCAAATCCTAAAGGATGAGCAGCGTTGGGTTTCTCAATTCTGCCTTCTGACAGGGCAATAACCCCTTAAGAGAAGGTAGGCTGGAGTGGGAGAAACGGGCCTTTATAAAGTTTGAACACTCATCTGATATATTTGACTCTCTGTGCATGTTATGGACTTGTATAGCTAAACATTGTAGGACAAGTTCATATTTTCTTAATAATTGATTATACTCAGTGGCAATACATTTAGGCATACTGTTTCTTACTCCTCTAACATTAACCTATTTTTTCACCCAGGGTTAAATTTAAGCATTTAAAATATAAGCAATTCTAAACAATAAGAAATATATAGGTATATAAGAAGCAAAATGATGGCAGAAGTTTGAGTTAATTATGTTTTTTAATTTATAGCATATTATCATCGATAACATTAAAACAAGAGGATTATGTAATTCCAGTCTATATAACTTCTAAAATTGATTAAATGTTTATTTTTTGTTAATGTTAAATCATAAAAATTTCATAAGTTACATGTATTAAGTACTCAGCCTGCCACAGGAAATTTACTTGTGATATGCCAAAAATATTTGAGAAAAATATTTTGTACTTTCATAAATTGAAAAATTATATGCTGGACATGTTATCTATTAATCCACTATCCAATGACCCACCATTGTTCTTTTCAGCTCACTCTCTAGACCCCATCTGTGTTCAGCCTTCCCTTAGAGTCCTAATTTCATATATTTTTTGACCATGTTTCTTCAGGGTACAGAAATAATTCCTGTGACCTCACCCACAATAGAAGTGTCAGTATGAAGCTTATTTGTCAATCTTTTAATTAGAATATGATATTCTCAATCTTTTTTTCCTAAAATCCCTCTAGACTGGTAATTTTAATCTTTTAGGTGTTCTATTACTTTTCCTCGGAATTTTCCAGCTCTCACTTGAACAGATCACCTCTCCATAATTTCCTGCCTCCTGGACCCTCATGAGTGACTCATTTCAGTCAGTTCTCTGAGACTTATAAGCTCATTCTGATTTTGTAGGCCTCATCACTGCCCGGTCTAATAATATCTAAGGCAGCTTTCCTTTTTTTCTTGCCTTCTTACAAGCAGTGAGATTCAGGAGCATTTTACCTTTTCTTTTATATATGTCTTCCATGAACTTTCAGATTTCATTTTCCTTTCCATATCTGAAGAGCATCTCCTCTAAGACATACATCGTTATCTCAAAGAACGTGTCATTTCTTTTCTAGCTTAATTAGTCTCCCCTTTTAAATTTTGTCTTTGTTCTATCACTGCACATTATCAACCTCGAATTCCTAGAAAACCTGATTCCTAAAGACAGGTTTTTTGCAAACGTAGATTTTTTAAACTACAAAAAAAAAAAAAAAAAAAGAAAAAGAAAAAAGAAAAGTGGTCCCCATCTGCTCCGCCTGTCTAAGCCAAGCACAAACAACGTGAAGTCAAAGGTCACAGACTTACTCTCTTTACTTCACATGGTACTTACTTGAATGTTAAAATTTAGATATGCATACAAAACCAGTAAAAACAGAAAACTAATTCCTCTGCCCTTTTACATCCAGATGTACTATATACAGAAAAATCATCTTTTGCCAATAGTGGAATTGTTACCATTTGCAGGAAAAACAGAACCTTAATATTTTGAGGTTCCCATGAAACCGAGTGCAGCTGGCGTGTACTGAGTAGCCTCACACTTGCCTTAGGCGTGAGGAGCCTGAGTTCCTGTGTTTCAGTCTGGGTGGCCCAGACATTTGCTGAAAGATGTTCCCATAAACTGCAGTCTCAAGCTAAGATCAAAATACCCTGGGCCTAAGGCTTAAGGCCTTAGCTACAGAGCAGCAAAAACTAACTACTCAATTATACCAGCTTCAATCACAGTAACATTCTATCAAAACTCCTGCCGTGATAAAGGATTGTTATGGTTTCTAAAATTCCACTCCTTGTCTCTCTCTCAATTTGTCCATCCTAAATGAACAGAAATGGGGTATTATTTTATTCAATAAAAATATTCCTCCTTTTCCTGACCATTTCTGAATGACTGAGATATTTAGAGCAGAAAATTTCCACAGATAAAGATTAAAATGGCACTTCATTGACAAAAGCTGATTTTGAAAATGTGGCTTTAGTCTACTAGCGAAGAGGCTTGCTAATATTGTGCAACAGAATTAAGTTGATTTACCTCCTCAGGCCAGAGTGTGATGGGCAAATTTATGACTTCCCTCATACAGGCCTATTTCTGTAGAATCTGAATAGGCAGACCAGAATGTCGACTTGTGGGTAACAATTCCTTAAGCAGGAAAGAAGGAAGAAAAAATGGTTGAACATGAGTGTCCATTCTTCTTGCAGGATCACTCTTAACATTTGTTACTCTTTTTCCACTGCTGGGAGTTCGGGAGGTGTCTGACAGAGGCCAGCACTAGCCCCTCTCCAATGGAAATACAGTCCATAGTACCAGGTCTGACGGTTACCTTTGTGAAGTTGTTGCAACGATGTTGCCAACCTTTTTTGTTATCAGAGGCATTATTCATTATGAATTTGTACCAACTGGACATACAGTTAACTAAGTTTAGTATTTGGAAGTGCTGAAAAGGCTGCATGAAAAAGTTAGATGACCTGAACTTTTTGCCAACAAATCATGGCTCTTGCATCACAACAATGCACCAGCTCACATGGCACTGTCTGTGAGGGAGTTTTTAGCCAGTAAACAAATCACTGTATTGGAACACCCTCTCTACTCACCTGATAGGGCCCCCAATGACTTTACCAAAAGATAAAGGAAATATTGAAAGGAAGACATTTTGATGACATTCAACACATCAAGGGTAATACAATGACAGCTCTGATGGCCATTCCAGAAAAAGAGTTCCAAAATTGCTTTGAAGGGTGGACTAGGCACTGGTATCGGTGCATAGCTTCCCAAGGGAAGTACTTTGAAGGTGACCATAGTGATATTTAGCAATGAGGTATGAAGCACGTTTTCTAGGATGAGTTCGCAAAAGTAGCTGTCTGACCTCGTATATCAACCTATTGTGGGAGGCTAGCAAATGTCTAGGCACATACTGTATCCTTCCAAAGATAACTTATCTGGATTTCTGCCTAGATTGTCAATACAGAATTCTATTATGTTACACTCAAATGCCACACATTTATTCAAAAAAAAATTAGCATTTTCTCTAGAGTTATTTTGGAACGTTAGAAAACCACCTGTGATATTTTTTGTTTGTTTCAGAAAAGCCCTGAAACTCTCGGCATCAATTCTGCATTTGTTGTAAATTCAACACATGTTATGTGCTTCCCCTGCAGGGAGTTTTCCTAGCTTGATGATTGCAAGCTAAATCTGTGTGTATGGGACTGGACTATGCTGTTTTATTTTCATAAGTTAAAATTCTAAAGGCCTAGAAACATGACAATAGCAATAAAATGAGGCAGATTTACTTCAGATATATTTTGATGATTTCTAAAACAAACAATGCATATTAACATAGAAAAGGATTTTGTTTAAATTATTTTGAGGATTATCTTTCATGTCATTAAGTGGGAACCAGCTACTTTGTTTTCTAATTTCATAATCAGTATATAACTGGGTAAAGGAAAGAGAGGATTGAGAAGAAGTGACTGGGAAAGTGGTAATTGATCAGATAGAAGAGAATACCCATAATGGTTAAAGGGAAGCAAAATGGAGTGAGTATGAAAGAGAAAAAAATGAGAGAGAGAGAAAGAGAGAGAGAGAGAAGCCACCAGTAATGGAAATCTTAGGGATGAAAAATAACTTGAGAATAAAATGTGTCTTCAATGTTAATATTCTGTAATAAGACAAGAATAATTTGACTTATTTTCCATGACTTTTGTGTCACAACTATTTGGAGAGATTTCATTGCAAGGAAAGAGGTTGGCATCCTCTTAAAACTCTGTCATAATTCAATGAAATTTATGAGGAAGTTTGGAAATTTTTCATCTAGTATATGCAAATTGGAGCTATGAATAATAGGGCTATTGTTATCTTGGCATTGAATGTATAAATTTGTTAAATTAATTTGTAAAGAATATCAAAATGTAAGTTCCTTGCAAAACTTATATTAAAGTTTAATAATATTTTTCATAGCTAAATTCCTGTCCTCTTATCAAACATGTCTCATGCTATTTTCCATTCTCAATCTCCATGCAACAGCCAAACCAAAGTTATTACACTTCTAAAGGGAAGATAGTTCCTACTTCTAGCATCAAGATTTACTCCCAACTCTTTTTCTGCAAGCCTAATTTCTTTCTTGTCTGCTAGTCCACAAATATTCTGAGGATAATTAACAGGTGAACACACAATGTGACATATAAATGATGTATTGCAGAATTGTATACGTGAAACCTATGTATTAGGTCGCTGTGAAAGTAATTGTGGTTTTTACAATTTTTAACCTTTTGAACCTCAAATACTTTTGCACCAACCTAATAACTTTACTAATCATTGTCAACCCAATAAACTTTAACTAAAAACAAACAACACCCCCAAAAATCTCTCTCTTATTTTCTTTTTATCAACGCTATAACTAAGATAGCTATTAATGAATAATATTTTCTGAATGAATTTTATGTAAATTAAAACTGCTCCTCTCTGAATATTCACAATTAGTAGCATACTTTAACATTCATATGCAGTATGTGCTTATTTTATAGAATTATATAGTTTTTACTTCATTTTATTTGGAGATATTGTTGTAGTAAAATGACATACAGCTTAGTTTTCTCTCTTATAAAATGTTGGAATATGACATCTATCCATTCATATCATTGGTTATTAAATATTTACTGAGCACGGTTTATGTGCTATGCTTAACAGGTAATTCTTCCAGTTACTTTTGCCAGTGTTACTGAAATAATTGTAGAATACGCTACTAAAATGATAATTAGCTAGGATTATATATAAAAGACAAATGCTTTTTATCCTTAAATATTAGTTCACCTTGAAGATTAGATTTCTATTTCCATGTCTTCTAATCACTGAAATAGTTTTATGTATCTTAGGTTATATTTAATATAAATTAAGATCAACTAAGAGTTTATTGAAATCAAATTATTATTTACATTTAGATTTACTTTATTTTGATATTTCCTAAATTTCTGTTCTGATACTAACAATAAAATTATTTACCCATATAACTGTGAATTAAACAAATTTTATTAGTTGGTTATAAAAATGAGCAAGCACTGTTTTGAAACTGGGAACATGACATGTTTTTCAAATTATAATCCATTCTCGTTTTCAACTGAAAATTTATGAGGTAATTCAATGCATATAAGTGAATAATAAATGAACACATTTTTGGAAAATAATGACAGCAAGCCAGTCTAATAGTAAAAGAAAATTTTTATATTGAATTCCAGTCAGAAATTCCAAGAACATTGTGAAGGCACAGATACATTGAAGTTAAAAATATTTAGAAAAAAATTCCCATACATTAATGTACAAAAGCTTTCTACTTCACTTTTTGTTTTGTTTCAAAATTATCTTTCACATATAACTTCCTTCCTTTGGTTTATTGTTATATATGAGCCTAAAATTTAAGAATTTTAAGATTATTGACATAAATAAACCTATTTTGAGTTCTTAAGTTTTTTATAAGCAATTTCTTCAGTTATGAGAAGAGCTTATGCTTTTAAGGGTTTTAAAACCAATGTCATGGAATCAATTCCTAAACATTAAATAACATCAAAGTAAAAGCATTAGTAAGAAATATTGAAAATGAAAATGTTAATTGAAAAACTTAATTAACAATTAGCTGTAGCAATTAATTTTTGATATTTACTATTTTTTCCTTTATGTTTCTATATTCTAAGTTGTATTTTACAGGCATCTTAAACAGTTAATCACTTCTCAGAACACTTTTAAAAACACAGGGAGAACAAATATTCTCTAGAAAACGTAATTAATGTTTTATTACACTGAAGTGTATTAATAAATTATTAGCTTTATTTAAACTGAACATGAAGAAATGTGAAGGGGTTGTTGTTAATTGATGTCACTGTACCCAGGAAGAAATATCAAGGTCACAGGTTACGTGTGTCTTACTGATTCCGTGACGCACAGTTCATATATGCAATTTTGCTCTCTCTTATGTAATTAGCTTTAGGGTCTTGTCTTTTTTTTTATTTAATTAAAGTTTATTGGGGTGAAAATTGTTATTATAATTACATAGGTTTCAAGTGTACAATTCTGTAATACATCTATATATCACATTGTGTGTCCCCACCCAGAGTCAATTCTCCTTCCATCTCCATATATTTGACCCAGTTTACCCTCGTATACCACTCCTCCTCCCCCCTTACCGTCTGGTCACCACTAAACTATTGTCTATGAGTTTTTGTTTCTGTTTGTTTGTCTTGTTCCTTTGTTGCTTTCAGTTTTATATCCCATGTATTAATGAAGTCATATTGTTCTCAGCTTTTTTTGTCTGACTTATTTCACTTAGCATTATAACCTCAAGATCCATCCATGTTATCACAAATGGCACTATTTTGTCTTTTCTTATGGGAAAATAGTATTTCATTGTGTATATGTACCACACCATCTTTATCCAATCTTTGGTTGTTTCCGTATCTTGGCCACCATAAATTAAGCTGCAAAGAACATTGGAGCACATATATCTTTACGGATAAATGTTTTCAGGTTTTTGGTAGATACCCAGGAGAGGGATTTCTGGGTCATACGACAATTCTACAGGGTCTTGTCTTATAAACTACTTTGGAGCCAAGGTCTAGGATTCCCAATACCAACACATTTCCTAGGTATAGCCTTTGAAAATAAATGAGGAACAGATTTCACTTCACCTTAATAAGGACTTCATATAGTACATTTAAAGAAAATAATGAGTGTTTAAAACAATATACATGAAAAATTATGTAGGGGGCCTGATAATGTAGTTTAAAACATTGTTTAAATATAGGAAAGTTAGAATAGAGCTTTTGACAACTGTGTGACAATGGTTCTGCTACTGATTTTGATCCTTCACTGTTGGGTGACTGTGCAAAACACATACCAACTCTAAGGATCATTTCTTATCTGTATAATGACCTTAACTGAGATAATCCATGTAAAGTTCTCAGCTCACTGCCTGTCTTATGCTTTTCCACAAATGAATAGCTTTAAAAATATTATGATCAAACTGAACATTTACTTCTCAACCAATAAGATACATAGGATAAACTTATTTATGATATAATATGTAAAATACTATATAAAATATACATAAACCATAGTATTACATTGGAAAAACTATAAATGCAGTGGCAAATCAAATAAAAGTAAAAGCAATACTACAAATAAAATGGTTGCTATCTTTGTCTTATAGAATTTTAAATTAAACCAGAAGCCAAAGTTTCACATGATCTTGTTGAATAAGTAAAGGAATTAACAACAAAAAAGCAAAAAAAAAGAAAAAAAAAGTCAAAAAAAGAAAATAAATAAGAAGGTACAGAGAGAGAAAAGGAGGGAGAAGGGAGGAAGGAAGGAAACAGGAAGCGAGGAAAGCAGCCTCTGGTCTACTTAAAAAAGGAGACAATTTTGTGCTTTATGTAACAGAAAAGACCATGTGCCACTTTATATAAAAATATGAATATAACATTTCAGAGATGACAATCAACTAAATCTATGGTTCAATGGAAATGGAATCATTTAAATTTGCACAGTTAGTTAATCAGTAACTAAATACTTGCTTACTTAATTTTAGTTTATTATAACCTCAATGGGTACCTTTTATTTAAGTTGAAAGCCAAAGAAAGAGAAACTATCAGATCTCATAAACACATGATCATAATCTCATATCATTGTCTTTAAACTAGAGAATAAAAAGTCCTCCACATTATATTGTTCTATCGATAAGGTGGTGAGTAGGGGGCAGAGCATAGGAAGATAGACTTCTTTCAGGCTGTAATTATGACAGTGCATGAACAATCGACTTGAACAGAACCTTGCATGACTTATATAATGTCTCCAATTATTTAGCTTTGTGTAATAATCTTAATGTATCTATTATTCATTGAAGCAAGGTTAATATAATAGAATTGTTCATTATTCATAGATCTCTGTGAAATAGAAAATATAATAATATTTCTTTGTTTCTTATTAAAACTTATGTCCCAGTGATAACATGCCATGATTCTATCATTTCCCTTTCGGTCCCTTAACCACAAATGATAGGATAGTGAATATTATCAACACAGTGTATAATTGATACATACAGTAAATTGATTCTGCATTGCTTGTATTCATGAATGACTAGGTGATTCAATGCATTAAAAATCTATACATCCTTACTATATGTCATATACTGTTTTTCAAATAAAATTATCATGTGGATAACACTTTGTATTGAAGTTACAATTGTCTTTGCTAGTCAAGAAGTTAATCTCAATTTGTTTCAAAACACAAACACTGTTTCAATAAATTAAGAGGAAAATGCATAAGCTAATACATTTTTCAGAAACAACATGTCTATAAACAATTGGCGTGTTGTGGTGTCTTGCTGAGTGTTGTTCATTTTTTTGTTGCATGTTTGTGTGTGATGTCATGAGAATGTCTGAGCTTGAATTAGAGCAATGAACATTTAATCTCTTGTTAAACTTGGCAAGAGTGGAAATGAAATCAGGGACATGTTAGTCCAAGTTTATAGGGATGATGAGATGAAGAAAACGGTAGTGTACAAGTGGATTGAATGGTTTTCCGAGGGGAGAGAATGTGTCACTGATGAAGAGAGATTAAGGAGGTTAGTAACAAACAGAACTGATGAAAACATTGCAAAAAATCATTAAATTGCGTGTTAAAATTGTCAGTTGTGAGAAGCATTGCAGAATAAGTAAACATTAATAGAGAAACAGGAAAATCTTAACTGAAAATCTTGGCATGAGAAAGGTGTGTGGAAAAGTGGTCCCAAAGGAGCTCTTGCATCACCACAATGCTCCAGCTCACACGGCACTGTGAGGGAGGGTCTGTGAGGGAGTTTTTAGACAGTAAACAAATAACTGTATTGGAACACCCTCCCTACTCACCTCATCTGGCCCCCAATGACTTCTTTCTCTACCCAAAGATAAAGGAAATATTGAAAGGAAGACATTTTGATGACATTCAGGACATCAATGATAATATGACTACAGCTCTGATGGCCACTGTAGAAGAAGAGTTCCAAAACTGCTCTGAAGGGTGGACTAGGCACTGGCATCGGTGCAGAGCTTCCCAAGGGGAGTACTTAGCGGGTGACCATAGTGATATTCAGCAATGAGGTATGAAGCACTTTTTCTAGAATGAGTTTGTGGGTATAATTGTCTTATGTTTAGAAAATTTGGAATTGGAAACTTTCTCTGTCCCTTGAGATAAAGAGCTGCCTGCCTCTTGCCAGTTTTACAACCAAAGAAAATCTTTCTCAAGGACCTTAGAAGCATCTCTTTGAAATGCAATCATCAAGAAAGATTGAGCCCTTACTGCCCAGTCTCCATGGGAGAATAGGAGAGTACTTTTGCTAAGTGCCATTTAAGAAGCACAGATGGTCTAATCACATTAACCAACTTTTCTCTTCAAGTCCTTCAGTAGTGCTCTTCCATTAGCTTACTCATACTCTTGGAAAACTTCCCACCTTTTATTTCAGAGTTGAGCTCAGGTTTGTATGGAAGTTTTGCTCCTTTGCTATAGTAGTCTGAATAAAACCTGTCTTGTCCTTTTTTCACAAGTGTCCTTTGAAATTCTTTGACAGTGCCTGTTTTTATATGGTGCCTATGTATAAAATTATCTTTTAAAAACTTTCAACAGCTTGGACAGTTAAGATATAGGTTGCATGCATATGGCAAGCATGGATAAAATTTCATACAGAAAAAGCTTGACGGATTTCTTTATGCCTTTATTTGGGTTTATGGCTTTCTGATTCTTTTTTTGTTTTTGTTTTTTCAAAGTACAATTTTTGTCCACTGACTTATTATTACTGGGGAAGAAAAGGAAAATTCTGACATTGAAATGTGTTTTGGTAGTAAGTGGATGGTGAGAGCTGCTATTAGTATCAGTGAAAAGAGATCAGTGAAGTGTGTTACAAAATCATGTACTTGCATTTCTCTTTTAAGTCCAAAGCAATGAGGAATGTGTAGCTTAAAGTCAAATAGCCAGGAAAAGGGAGTAAGACATTATCTTTCAGATTGAGGAAAGCATGACTTCTAATAATATTCTGCCAGCATCATTACACTCGTGTATTTAATAGGAAAGCATAAATTGCCATTTTACATACCTGTCTGCCATTTGTATGTCTTCTTTGGGAAAATGTTTGTTCAAGTCTTTTGCCTATTTTTCAATTGTATTATCTATCTATCTATCTATCTATCTATCTATCTATCTATCTATCTATCTATCTATCTATTTATTCATTGCTAATGAGTTGTATGAGTTTATTGCATATTTTGGATATTAACCTCTTATGGGATGTGTGATTTGCAAATATTCTCTACCATTCTATAGGCTGGCTTTTCATTTTTTGGTGATTAACTTTGCTGTGCAGAAGCTTTTTAGTTTGATGTAGTCCCACTTGTTAATTTCTGCTTTTGTTGTCTTTGCTTTTGGCATCAAGTCCAAAAAATCATTGTCAACACCAATGACAAGGAGCTTACCTTTTATGTCTTTTCCCAAGAGTTTTATGGTTTCAGGTGTTTTGTTCAAATCTTGAATCCATTTTGAGTTGAGTTTCTGTGTATTGTATAAGACAAGGTTCCAGATTCATTCTTTGGATGTGGCTGTCCAGTTTTTCCAACACCATTTCTTGACGAGACTATTCTTTTCCCACTGTATATTTTTGATTCCCTTGGGTTTCTTTCTGACTCTCTATTCTGTTCCATTGATCTATGTGTCTGTTTCTATGACAGTACCATGCTTTTTTTGATTACTATAACTTTGAGGTATAAGTTGCACCTGTTAGGAAGTTTCCTAACAGAAAGGCAAGAGGTAAAAATTGTTGGTGAGAATGTAAAAAAAAGAGAACCTTTGCATGTTGTTGGTGGGTAAACATTTAGATAGCCACTATGGAAAACAATATGGAGGTTCCTCAAGAAACTAAAAATAGAACTACCATGTGATTCAACAACCCAACTTCTGGGTATGTATCCAAAGGTATGGAAATCAGTATTTCAAAGAGATATCTGCACTCTCGTGTTTATCACAGCATTATTTATGTAAATGGAGATGTAGAAACAGTCAAAGTGTCTGTTGATGAGTAGACAAAGAAAATGTGTTGTATGTACAATGGAATATTATCATGCCTTAAAAAAGGAGGACATCCTTTCATTTGTAATAACATGGATGAACCTGGAGGCAATAAGCTAAGTGAAATTATAGAGACAAAGAAAGGCAAATGCATATCATTTATATGTGGAATCAAAAATAAATAAGTAAATAAATTCATAGAAACGGATAGTAGAAAAGGTATTGCCAGGGGCTGGCGAGTAAGTGAAATAGGGAGAGGTTAGTAAAATAACACAGACGTTCAGTTATAAGGTAAATAAGATCTAAGAACCTAATGTGTAACATAGTGACTACAGTTGGTAACACTGTATTGTAGAACTGAAAGTTTCCAAGATTAGAAATTAAATGTGCTCACCAGAAAAAAAACAAAGAAAAGAAAAAAAAAAAAGGTAACCATGAGAGTTGATGAGATAATGGATGTGTTGACTCAATGTGACGAATTATTTCATGATGAATAAATACATAAGTCATCTTGTTTTACATTAAAATATCCTACAGCCGTATTTCTAAATTATACCTCAATTATACAACAATAAGCTAAATATGAATTATATATTACTTCCTAATTAGATGGAGAACTATTACATTTATTTTATGGATGCTTTTCTACAAAAAAAAAAAAAAAATCCAGAGAAAAAAATAGAGATTTTCAAAAAAGTAGAAAGAGTACAAAATTCCAGTTGTCATATCTGTAGTAAAAATAAAATTTCTCATCCTTACTTTTTCTATTACTTTTAAACTACTATATTTAAAATTTTGAGGTATTCTAAAATTATACAATAAAAGTGCTGTTTTGTTTCTTTTGATGTAATTTTATGAATCTTTTATGAATCTATTAATTATTTAGGTATTTCCATAATCAGATATATGTGTATAACAGTTCTATTACCCCAAAAAACTCTCTTGTTTTTTAAGCGACACCCTTCCCTTTAATCGACACCCTTCCCTCAGCCCTAACCATTGGCAAACACTAATGTCCAACACTATGTAGTTCTGTGGCATTATAGTTTCATCTTTTTAAGTGTAGCATGTAAATGAAATCATAAAATATGAAGTCATTTGATAAGCTCCTTTCATTCATCATAATCGTTTGAGATTCATCCCAGTTTTGCATGTATGAGTAATTCATTTCTTTTTATCATTGAGCACTATCCTGTTGCTTGGCTGTAACTCAGTTTGTTTATCCTGTCAGCCATTGAAGACATTTGAGTTGGGTCTGGTTTTGGCAATTATGAATAGTGTTGTTATAAATTATGGTGTATTAGGCTATAAATAGTACTGCTATAAATGATTATGTATATCTTCTTATGTACACCAAAGTTTTTATTTCCTTGGGATAAATATCCAGAAATAGAATTGCTGGGTCATTTGGCAAGTGTATATTTGATGTCATAAGAAACTACCAAACTGTTTTCCAGAGAAACTATATGGATCTTTTTGCTTTTTCACCAGAAATTCATGAGGATTCCAGTTACTTCACATCCTAAATGATGGTTTCAATTTATTTTGATCCCAGGCAAAGTTGGTTTCTACATGAGAGAATTCCACTGTTTACATATAAATATATCCTTTAGGTTAGCAATTTTATTACTATTTAAAAACATAGGTGATAAGATGAACAGACAATTCTTACTATTCTAACTATTTTAAAAATGCTAAAACTTTTTTATGTGATTCAAATATTTGTTAAATTTCAAATTCATATTTCAGTGAGCATAATAATTTTCCAAGCTATAAAACTACAGGTGTTTTGGTAGTCTATCAGAACATCACCACTGATCTTGCAGAAATCAATTTTATACTAACAACTTTGACAAATTTGGTGAGTGGGCAATGCCACAAAATATAAAATTTACCAAAAGTAATGGTAGAATAAATAGAAAGTTTGAGTAATATATCGAGAATAAAAATTGAATCATTTATTCAAAACCATTTGACCAAGACATCCCAGACTCACCTTGCCTCTGGCTTTATCAGGGAATTCCTCTAAATATTTAATTTCATCATTAATCTTAATTAAATTGTATTCAAAGTCATCTAAAGAATTATAAAGAAAAATGTTACTCCTAACTTTTTTGAGACTAGTGTGTATTTGATTCGATTATCCTGTTAGTGTGTCCAAAGGGAAGAATGGATAGGATTTCCTTTGGAGTAAGAGATATTGTTTCAAACTCCTGTTCTGTCACTTACTGCCTCTGACTGAAATCTAGATATTTTACCTTTGTAAGACTATATCTTCAAAAGCTAATTTGATGACTAATAGAATTTGATATAATAATGTATATTATATACATATAATGTATAATATATTATAATATATACACACACATATAATATATTATATACATTATGCACATGCAACATATACATAATATATATTATTATATATTATATATTATATGTTATATATATTATATGTAATAAATATGTATATGTGTGTGTATAATATATAATATATGTATATATGTATAATATATATTATATATATATATAAATATATAGTCATGAACAATGGAGTACAGAATAGGGAATAGAGTCATGGGAATTGTAACAGCTGTATATGATGTTGGGGGTAGTAAATTGGGGGAAGGTATTATCACTTTGTGAGGGGTGTAAATGTCTAACTATTACATTGTTTAATACACCTTAAATAATAATATAATAATAATAAAATAATAATAATAATAATAATAATAATAAAATGAATGAGACTTCTTAAATTATTTTTTAACTCTTTAGTATTAAATTGCTACATTATCAACAATTATTGGCTAATTAGCTATGTGTGTACAGATAGCTAATTTGAGAGAACAAGAGAGAAAAACATCTTTAATTCCATGAAACTTATAGTTCAATGTTGGGATAAATTAAAAGAACTACACGTATAAACAAGAAACATACTGCAGATTGGGTGGACAGAGAAGGTCTCTGAGAAGATGGCTTTTATGCCCAGATCCAAGTAAGAATTCTGACTTACTGACAATGGATGGATTGTGGGAAGAATATTATAGGAAGAGAGAAAGGAATTTGGTATGTATAGGTATAGATTCGGAGGAAAACGGTTACTTTTGGGCTGGCATTGTGGAAGTCAGATTTTCTAGGATTGTAATCAGGATAAAGGATATCAATTTATTCTAAGTGTAAAGAAAATATTTTAAGTAGGTTGGTTTACATGATTTATTTACCGTGGAGCCTGGAATTCAGAAGGTAGAAGTGGACGCAGGGATCTCAAAGAGGAAGATTTTTGTTTCTGATTTAGATTGTTTTTATTTTTATGTTATAACCATTTGAGAAATAATAGTGGCATAACTTAAAGATATCTATATTAATTATATGACACACACACACACACACACACACACACACACACACACACACATATATGCAATTGTAAACATACCTCACCATAATATTACAAATTGCACAATGTACATAGATGAGTGGATGGATGGATAGATGGATGGATAGATGGATGGATGGGGGAGAGAGAGAGAGAGGTGATACCTATTCATATGGTCCTTTTCATGCCTTTGTAGCATGGACACCTGCCAAGACAATACATAAATAAATGGCTGTGACTGTGTTTCACTAAAAATGTATTTATAAAAACAGCCAGCAGTCTAGATTTGTCTATAGCTTGCCAATTTCTACCTCATGATATAGAATACAGAATTTACACTTTGGTGAATAAGAATATATTAGTGCTTCTTCAGTAGCACATATACGAAATAAGAATATATAACATGCGTAATATAAAATATATAAGTGCCTTGTGATATTTGTGCTACATCATATCTTATTATGTATAATATCCTCGTGTACAACATATTATATAATTGTATAATATGTAGCATATATAGTATATCATGCATATTCCATGATATATATGATCTATAGTGGTAGACTGTATAATATATGAAGCGTATCATATAGTGTTCATATAGATAAGATACTGTTCCTGTGAAGTTCAGATTCTTGTATTGGGGCACAGACAAGATGTAATAAAACAAACAAAAAGTAAAGAAATAGTGTAGAACCCACCAAAGGCATTATTTTTGTTATCTTCTTAAAGTGAAACATTTTTGTGTGATCACTAAAATTATTTGGAAAGCTTTATATTCTTGTTCATAAGTAAAGAAGTTAATACATTAAATATGCAACGAATAATCTAAAAGAGGATGAAATAGAATAACTATGCTTGTTTGTGGATGTGTTCATGCTGGTCCCTATGAAGAAATGGAATTTATGATGAGAACTGAAGGATGGGAAAGTCATAGGCTTTTGAAATTCTATGAGCAGGCTGTTCCAGGCCCTGAGGTAGTTAGGACTTTAAAGGAACAGAAAGAATATCCGCAGCTGTGGCAAAGTGACGGAGCAATAGTTTTCAAGAGGAGGGTGGGGATGTAGGCTGAGCCTCGAGTATGGAATGACTTACGTGGCATGGTAATAATTTGGGCGTTATAGGCAGTAACTGAAATTTATTTTCTAAAGTATTTTAATGTAAAACACAACATTACTGTCTTGCTATGAAATGGTTATCACAATTAAGATATAGATTATTTTCATCACTACCAAAAATTTACGGTTCATCTCTTGACTCATGTTAAGCGCCTGGGAACTTCTGATCTCTTTTTGGTGGTTATAGTTTTGCCTTTCCCCAAATGTCATATAAATGGAATTATACAGATTTTTTTTAAGTTTGACTTCTTTCACTTATGTATGTGTGCACTTACATATCTTTCCAGAAAAATTACCATTTTCTAATAATTAAATATTTCTGTGTGTCTGAAGAAAAGTTGTTCATCTAAAACATGTTTAATGTCACTAAATATGTCCTACTAATTTATGACAAATAATATGTTTCTCTAGACCTAGCTTTAAATATTAGGTAAACTAAATAGAATGTGTTTAAGCATCCTTACTACTCAGGTGGTCACTGGGATTTTTGACTCAAATCTAAAATGAAAGCCAGTTGCTCTACACAGACCTTAGTTTATGATAATTAACACATGTGTTTTATGTAGCCAGGCTAGTGGACAAGTTTGGGACTTTCCTACTCTCATCATAGCCATATATGATTAGGATTAAAGGGCAGATAGGATCCAAACCCTCTACCCTTTCTATGGGGGTAAACTTGGGCATTGCCTAACATCTGTGTCTCTGGTCCTTAGTGTGTTTTGTGAGGATTAAATGCAAAGTCTGCAGAATAGTGCACATATAAAAGATCTTTTATCTCCTAGACATCACTATTCTTATTAGTAACAATCTTGTTTCAATATAAAAGACTGCATTCCATAGTAGAGGTTCCAAACTGTGTCCCATAAACCAAATATAGCCTGCAGATGCATTTGGCATAGTCTACACTATTAGTCCCACATAATATTTTTAATTTACAGTTAATGCAATTGTTGAAACTGGGATATTTCACATAAAATATATTCTGTTGAAAAATAGGATTACATTTCAATTATATGTTCATATTCTTGTTTGGTAATATAATAAAAGATTTAAGTAAAAGCTGCTCCCAGGCTAGATAGGGATTCAAAATTTCCACGTCTATACAAAGATAACCGTTCACTGTTGTCATCCTACCTAGAGGCTGGTTATTAGTTATCATTTCTGATACAAACCAATATGTTATGGAGGTTAAGTTACCTTTCTGGTCCCCAGTGACATGCACAAATGTGGCTAGCTGACTTGGGACAAATCCTTCCTTAAACAATTAGGCATCACCGGTGATGCTCGCTTTCATTGTTTTAAGTCTCTTGCTCTCTACTGTTTATAGTTTTACATATCGAGAACTGTTTTGTTTGAATATTTTACCACAGTAGTGTCTAGTCAGGAATGAGTTCACAATGCTGTCTCTGAACAACTCAAAATATATATATTTCTGTCATGTTAGGGGCAAATCCACCAGTTGCTTTTCTTTTCTATGTATCTCTTGGGAGGGAAGTATTAGTTTTCATTCTCATCATTGCAGCCTATGTACTATGGATTTATGTGTAGATAATTGGTGCAATCAATTATGGCAAGCTTCTCTTGGTATTCTCTGCCTCTTCTGGTTAAGCATATGGCATGTATTGAATAATCAATACTGTATTCTAAATTCAGTCTTTTCTAACATTCATTCCGTGGAAAACTTCTCTGGGCAACAACAAACATGCAGTGCTGTTGCCAGACTTTGATTTTTCTGTGTTCTCCAGGTTGTTTTAAAAGGAGATGCAAAAATTCTGATTTCAGAACAGAAAACAATTGCCATGATGTTACTATCAGTAGAAATTATCTGTTTACCTGCCCATCTATGCTACTCTTCCCTGAAATCTTTGAGGTCTTGTCTTTGAATCCCCGAAGCCTAGAACAGTTACTGACATACAATAGCCATTCAGTAAATATTTACTGAATGAGCCTTCCCTCTGAGGATTGCTTCAGCTCGGAATTGACTTGATGTCTATCTACGCGATGCCTGTGTTAGTCTATGAAAACAGTAAATGTCTTAGATCTTCCAGGTCAGTATCCCTAAGGTAAGGCTTGATTTTACTTTATAAACATAAGTAAAAGTTAAAGGGTATACAAGAAAACAGAGAAGGGAAGGAATAATCAATGACTGCTTTCTTCCAGAGGAGCTTGTTTCCTTGCCCAAGTGTTACACCAGCGAGTCAGGTACCAAGTTTCTTTTCTATAGAACATTCCATTGGTGTAATTCTCAATATTTCAATAAAGCAAATTAGTCCCTGAACTGGTAGTGAAAGACTAACATTTAACAAATCTTGGGAAACCGGAAATGAAATTATTTCTGAAAGATATTGAATTAACCTCGCTCCCTTGTTACTTTCCAAGATGAAGAGATGCATTTGAAATTTGTAATAAATAAGTAAATGTTTAATTTTTTCCTAGAGAATTGTGAATAGCTTAGATATTTCACCAGAAGGTAAAACTGAGAAATCCAAAATCCAGAAAGCATGCTATATACACCTAACATATTGCATTTATAACATAATTTACCCAAATTAAAACAACAGCAAAAAAAAAAACGTGAATCAGTAATTTCATATTTTTTTAATTGAATTTTATTGGGGTGACAATGATTAGTAAAGTTTCATAGGTTTGAGGTATACAATTCTGTAGTACATCATCTTTAAATCCCATTGTGTGTTCACCACTCAGAGTCAGTTCTTCTTCCATCACCATATATTTGATCCCCTTTACCCTCATCTACTGCTCTCTTCCCCCCTTATCCTCTGATAATCACTAAACTATTGTCTGTGTCTATGAGTTTTTGTTTTTTTTCATTTGTTTGTCTTGTTCCTTTGTTAGTGGGATTGCAGATTGGTACAGCCCCTATGGAAGGCAGTGTGGAGGTTCCTCAAAAAAATAAGAATAGAATTACCATATCATCCTGCAGTCCCTCTCCTGGGTATCTACCCCAAAAATCTGAAAACATTCATCTGTAAAGATATATGTGCTGCAATGTTCACTGAAGCTTTATTTACAGTGACCAAGACAGGGAAACAACCAAAGTGTCCTTTGATAGATGATTGAGTAAAGAAGATGTGGTATATATACACAATGAAATGCTATTCCGCCAAAAGAAAAGATGAAATAGTGCCATTTGTGACAACTTGGATGGATCTTGAGATTATTATGCTAATTGAAATAAGTCAGACAGAAAAAGTAGAGAACTGTATGATCTCACTGATATGTGGTATATAAACTGAAAACAACAAAGGAATAATTCCACAATTTTAAAACAATGTTTGTGAGAGCTCTCCAGCAACAATTATTACTTTGAGATTGCCTTTATGAAAATCCTTCACTAGTGAGGCTTGACTTTGGGAAGTAATTTCCTGGGGGTGGGGAGGAATGTCAAATTAAATCAAATAATTATTTTGATCCAAACCTTGTCATTATGTAGCCTATTTAAATGGAACAATTTTCTTTTTTGTTAATGTTATTTACTATCAATACATTTGAGAGAAAATAAACATATGTTGCAGCATTCCGACATATCCTTTATGTCTCAGGTGTGATAAATGTCCTGAAAAAAAAATTTAAAAGCACATCATACATGTGTTTATCAAATGACAGTGTTATAAGTATTGATGTCATAAAATATTGATATTCTATACATTTTTGTCTCTGTGTCTGTTTATACACACACACGATAATGAAACATAGTATGTTACAAAACATTAAAATCCTAAGATCTTTATCTAATCTTTGAACTGTTGGAAATATCAGACCAAATAAACTATTTGGAATCAGTTTCATATGTTATATATTTATCAAATATATATAATATATTTTATTGATTTTTACATATTGTCAAGATCAAACATACTAATATATTTTTTAGGTTACTTTGAAATCTCAAATAACAATTATGTGCATCTTTATAAAGCTCTTTAGATAAGTTGCTTTACAAATATCTCAATGTACTATTCTCTACACAGCATGCAAGTTGGAAACTACAATTTTCTGTATATTTTTGGACTTGTTCTTATTTCAATGAACTTTCCAAAAAGTCTGAACTTTCACTACACCTGTACTGTGATGCTACAGAACAAGAACAATGAATCTTCATCGTCAAAAAATATGTTAGCTTACTGATGAAACTTGCGCTCCCTATCTGCATTTTCGTTTCATCTGGAGTCATCTGTCTTGGACCTTTATTTAGCAATTAAGTCTTCTAATCATAAGCACATATATCTTTTAGTGTTTGGTCAGAAATGGATGTTTCATCATCTTGGGCATGTCTCATTGTATAATATAACGGCCATATGCTCTGACAAGAAGAATTTACAACTGCCTGTTGAAAAGCTTCAAAGCTGTATCTTTCATCAGATTACAAGTAAACTATTTGATCCAAGACTGAGGGTGAGGCTGCTTTATATCTTGGGTATTGTAAATAATGCTGCAATGAACATGGGGATACAAATATTTTTCTAAGTTAATGTTTTTGTTTTGTTGTATAAATACCAAGAAGAGGAATTGCTGAATCATGTGTTAGTTATAGTTTTATTTTTTTGAGGAAACTTCGTACTGTTTTCCACAATGGTTGCACCAATTTATAATCCCATCAACAATGCACAAGAGTTCCCTTTCCTCCACATTGTCACCAACACTTACTTTTTTGTCTTTTTGGTAATCGCTATTCTACTGTTAGAAGGAGGTGATATCTCAGTGTGGTTCTGATTTGCATTTTCCTGTTGGTTAGTGTTCATGAGCACCTTTCCATGTACCTGTTGGCTATCTCTATGTATTCCTTGGAAAAATGTCTATTCTGTTGTTCTACCCGTTTTTAAATTGGATTGTGTGATTTTTGCTCTTGCATTATATGAATTCTTCATATATTTTGGATATGAACCCCTTATCAGATATACAATTGGTAAATATTTTCTCCCACTAAGTCAGTTGTCTTTTTATTTTGTTGATGGTTTCCTTTGCTGTGCAGAAGAAACTTTTTAGTTTGATGTCACCCCACTTCTTTATTTATACATTTGTTTTCTTTGCCTTTGCTATCAAATCAAAAATAATCATTGCAAGACAGATATCAAGGAGCTTTTTTGGTTTCAGGTTTTACATTATATTCTTTAATGCATTTTGAGTTAATTTTTGAGTATAGTGTAAGATAGTTGTCTTGTTTTATTTTTTTGCATGTGGCTGTCCAGTCTTCCCAACAGCATTTAATGAAGAGATTATCCTTTCCCACTTGGATGTCTTCAGCTTCTTTGTCATAAATGATTGACCATTTATGCATGGGTTTATTTTTTAGCTCTCTGTTCTGTCACATTGGTTTTTGGAACAGTGTGAGTGGATCTTGAGGGCATTATGCTAAGTAAATAACTCAGACAAAGAAAGACAAATACCATACAATGTCACTTACATGAGGAATCAAAAAATAATAATTCATTGATGTAGATTATAGATTGGTAGTTGCCAGAAGTGGGATGGGGGACGGGGTTGGGGTATTGAAAAGGGTGAAGGTGGTCAAAAGGTACAGACTTCCGTTAAGTTATGGGGAATAATGTATAACATGGGGATGATAGTTAATAATACTGTATTGAATATTTGAAAGTTGCTAAGAGAGTAGATCTTAAAATTAGATCTTCTCATAAGATAAAAAAAAGATGTAATGTGTGTGGTGATGATTTTAACTAGACTTATTGTGCTGATCATTTCATTATATATACAAATATTGAATCATTATATCATACATCTGAAACTAATACAATGTTATATGTCACTTACATCTCAATAAAAAAATAGACTTTATACCAAAAAACTATTGCAGGAGAAGGAGGAGGACTATTGCATATGGAGAAGGCTGCAAAGGTAAGATATATATGTCTCAAAGATCAGGCAGAGCAGCTTTTGTTTCATAGCAATATAGGCAGGAGGAAATAAGGAACAGTGAGTGGAGAAGAGGTAACAACAGGTGGGGGTGATTTGACAGTTGATAAGGGGGTGTTTTTCCCTGAAGTCACTCCATGGTCAGGAAGGCATGGTAGGAAGGGTTGGTTCTATTTCAAGGCCTGTTTAAGTTCAGGGATGAGTCAAAAAGTCCAGGAGTCAGTGAGGAGGGGAGAAGCCTGACTAAGGTTTTGTCAAGTCAATTTAGCAGGTATTTTGACCAGATTGACTAATACCTATTTAAATAATCCATTCATTCAACATATATGACAGTTTATTCAGTAAGTATACTAGGCTCTTACTTTACCCTAGTACAAGGTAACTAAGAATAATGTTTCTCATAATGTCATCTGCAAATTGCTTGCCACAAGGTAATCAAGCAAACCTTCACTGTAAAGATGAGAGATCTGCATTTTCAATAACCAGTGTGGGTAACTTACACAAACAAGTTTGCGAGATATTCTGCATAGTCGGACTACACAAAGGATCCAGTAAATTTACATGTTATGTATAATTAAAAATTAATTAGGAGAATAAATTTTTATTCTACTCAACAGATTAATATATGATTTTATACCTTATATTCTTCTTTGGATTCTGTGTATTTTGCAAAATGGTTAATATACAATTACATATGCATATAAATTACATAATAAACGATATCAGATATGTTAACACTCCTGTGCCTTATATTTGTCCAGCATATATTAAAAATATAGTTGCAATAAAGTGTTTTTTTTTCAGTTTTAGGTTTATTTATTTTAAAATTATTCTTTTTAAAATTACAATTTATTGGGGTGACAATGGTTAGCAAAGTTACATAGGTTTCAGGTGTACAATTCTGTAGTACATCATCTGTATATCACATTGTAAGTTGACTACCCAGAATCATTTCTCCTTCCATCACCATAAATTTGATTCCTTTTACCCTCATCTACCATCCCCCTCCTCCCTTACCCTCTGGGAACCACTGAACTGTTGTCTGTATCTATGAGTTTTTGTTTATTTGTTTGTCTTGTTCCTTTGTTGTTTTCTCTTTTATATCCCACATACCAGTGAAATCATATGGTTCTTGACGTTTTCTCTCTGACTTATTTCAATTAGCATAATAATCTCCAGATCCATCCATGTTGTGGCAAATGGCACTATTTCATCTTTTCTTATGGCAGAGTAGTATTCTTTTGTGTACATATACCATATCTTCTTTATCTAATCATCTATCAAAGGACATTTTGGTGCTTTCCTTGTCTTGACCACTGTAAATAAAGCTGCAATGAGCATTGGAACACATATATCTTTTGGGTAAATGTTTTCAGATTTTTGGGGTATATATCCAGGAGAGGGATTACCAGGTCATATGATAATTGTATTCTTAAGTTTTTTGAGGAACCTTCACATTCTCTTCCACAGCAGCTGCACCAACCTGCATTCCCACAACAGTATATGAGGGTTCATTTTTCTCCACAGCCTCTCTAGTGCTTGTTATTACTTGTGGATAATAGCCATTCTAACTGGTGTGAGATAATATCTCATTGTGGTTTTTATTTTCATTTCTCTGATGATTAGTGATGTTGAGCATTTTTTCATATGTGTATTGACCAGCTATATCCACTCTTTGGGAAAATTTCTATTCAGGTCTTCTGCTCATTTTTTAAATCAGATTGTTTGTCTTTTTACTCATACAAGATAACATCCCAAGTTCATGTGACATAATAGTTATTTCTATCAAAGCTGATAAATTAATTAAACAGGCTGTAAGTTCACTGCTATGTAATACTCATATTTGAAATAAATATTTTTCTCCAGAATAATATATTCTAAATCATGTGAGAACTATAAAAGGTAAGCCTGTCGACTTTTGTCATGTTTCTCCAGCTGTTTTGAGGGCTACTTTGGCTTTTTCAATGTTTTTAAAGGTAGGTAGATTAGAGACCAGAAGCAAGTGTTTAAAGAGGCTCACTGACCACAGCAATTTTTGATTTCAAGAATGATTTCCCAAAATGTTACGATATGGCATAATATCTAGACTATAGAATTTAAAGTCAGATATGAATACAAATTCTTCCTCTTTCACTTACTATCTTGTATAACATTCAGCAGCTAGGGTAACTTGACTGAAATTCACTTCCCGTATCATTAAAGTGGAAATAAAATGAAATAATATAGGTACTGTTTTTTCACAAAATAAATAGTAAGTAGTTTTGAACTGAATTGCAAAATTACATTAAAACATTCTCCTTAGTTGCATGTAGTGTCATTTTACTATATACTTATTATAGACTCAATTAAATCTAGGTTGCGCTATTTGCAGTGTATATAAAATGACTACCTGCCATCGGAGAATAACATTTCAGTAGGGGATAAAGGGATATAAATATCTGATTAAAGTGGAACTCCATGTATCTTAAAAATTTTTCAAAGAAATAAAGCAGTTATAATTTTAGAACCGATTTTGTGGCTAATTAATTCAATTATCTCATTGTTAGTATTTTTCTTTATTTTAATGTGTTTTGCTGTATAATTTGAAATATTCTGTGAACTCTATTATGTGTGACATATTAGCCTATAATTTTGTCCATTATATTATAAACATTAAAATAATATACATGTAATTATAATGTTTTAGTTATTATTCCTTTATGAGTTATGATTAGACACAGACAACAGAGACTCATACAAATAGTAATAATTCTAATTCTTCTCACTGAATATTTAATTCCTGTTTTTTCACTATTTAATAGTTTTCAGAAATATTAATAACAATTCTGTGGTTTATTTTCATTTTACACTCTGTCTTAAATTTTTAGACCTTTTATAAACATTGCTATTTTGATTGATTGCACCAAAAATTTATTATTTTTTTTCCACAGTGTGTTTAACTACACAAAACGTTAATAATACCAGGTTACTTTTTTGAAGTATGTCATACATGAAAAAGAGCACCAACTGTAACTTGTCACATAGACTAAAAAAAAAAAAAAAAAAAAAAAAAAGATGACTAGTGCTCTAGAAGTCCTGCTCATCATCCATATTCTTTTCAAGTCATTAGTTTCCCTACCACAAGGGTAATTATCCTACTTCTATCCCCATAGATTCATTTTGCCTGTTTGTAACTTTTATTAATGGAATCATATAGTATGTAGTTTCTTTCCCCCACCTTTTTTTTTTTTTTTTTTTTTTGCCTTCTTTGCTGAATAGCATGGATTCATCTATCAATATTTGGTCATTTTCATTCATGCATATGTTATCCATTTTAATAATACTCGTATGCTACAATTTATATATAATTACTTCTGTTGATGAAAATTTGAGATATTTCCAGGTTTGTGCTGCTATACTACAATTATCATTCTATATAACTTTTGCTACACATCTGCTATACAACTCAGGCATGTACCTATTAGAATGGTTATTATCAAAATAATGAAAGATAGCAAGTGTTGGCAACCTTCTTAGAGAAATCAGTACCTTCATGCCATGTTGGTGGGGATGTAAAATGGTACAGCAGTGATGGAAAACAATATGGAGTTTCCTCAAAACAATTAAAAATAGAACTACCTTGTGATTCAGTAATCCCACTTCTGGGTGTATATTTAAATAATTGAAATCAGAAACACAAAGAGATACCTGAACTCCCATGTTCATTGTAGCATCATTCTCAACAGCCAAGGTATGGAAACAACTCAAATGCCCAACAACAGATGAATGGATAAAGAAAACATGGCTTATGCATACAAGGGGTATTTTTCAGCATTAAAAAGAAAGGGAATTTTATAAAAAGAAAGGGAATTTTATTTATGCTACAACTTGAAGAACATTATGAAATACAGTAATCACAGAAATGTGAATTCTACATTGTTCCACATATGTGAAATAATCTAAAATCATCAAACTCATAGAAGCGGAGGATGTAATAGTGGTAGCCAGGGTTTGGGAGGTATGCAAAATCAGAAGTTGTTTTTCAATGTATATAAAACTTCAGTTACACTAAATGAAAAATTCTTGAGATACGTTGTAAACATATTGTCTATAGTTGACTATATAGTATTGTGCATTTCAAAATTTGTTAAAAGGGTAGATCTAACATTGACTGTTCTTACCCCCCCAAAAAAATTAAACAATAAAAGGGGATACAGAGAAATCTGAGAAGTGTCAGATATGTCTACTGTTTTGATATGTGTGACATTCTCATGAGAATTTGCACATGTCCAAACTCATAAAATTGTACACATTAAATATGTCTATTAATTATATCTCAATAGAGCTGTTAAAAATCAGATTGCTATTTTTCACACACACATATGCAAACATATAAACATGTGTGTACACACACACACAGACACACAACACACACACACACACGCTGCCAGTGGTTTTGAGTAGGGTTGAACTGAATTGTGTTTCTATTATTCTGTGAGAACTTCCTAGCTCTGGCACAAGATATTCTAGAACTATCTTGTCCTTTCCCTGTTTCGGTCCAGAAATCCAATGAGCCTTGGTACATTTTTGTAGAAAATAGTACTTAAAAAAATCCAACTTACAAATGTTCGATATATGTTCATTGCTATTTGACCAACGTGTCTAGACCCTCCTATTAGACAGAGGCCTAAATACATACATGTATACACACATGCACAGACACACATACGAACGCATACCTAGTTCTTTCTGTCTACCTTTCTCCCTACATACCTGCATACCTACCTACCTACCTACCTACCTACCTACCTACCTTAAATGAGTTCAAATTTCTATTTCCAATCAATATCCCTCATAAATCACACTCTGGAAGATAATTGTGTAACAATATGAATCATTTCAATGTGATTTACACAGTATTTGATGGCACTAGCAAGAAGGGGCATCTGAGTCAGAATGTTGAGACAGAAAAAGAGAGAAAGAGAGGGGAGTGACATTCACATCTATCTGGGATGGTACCATTTAAACCCTGTGTCATAGAGCAGTTTTAATCTATGAATGAACCTAAATAATTATTTTGTTGTGATTATTTATTCTGATCAATCCCATATCTAGTCAGAGGGCATGCTTAAATATGTCAAAACAATTTCAATTATTTTTCTAGGTATATTTTGAATACAGAGCCAATAATTATTAAATTATTTTGAAAACCAAAGTATAATGTAGAAAATTAAGCAGGAAAACCAAACTATTTGAAAATCACCATAGTCCAACAAACTCCATTTCAGTGGAATCTGAATTATCAATATATACACTGAAATGTCTACTCACATACTTAACTATGGACATAAAAGTAATATTAATACAAATGCATTATTTACCTCATATAATATACACTTTAATATTACTGAAGCTTACTGTATTAGATGTGATTATTAGTTACTAAGATAAACATACATAATAAATGTTATACAAATTAAAATGTGGCTTCTTTTTGAAAAAAAAATTATCCAATTAATATCTAGGTGTGATCAAAAACTGCGATGAATATTTACATTTAAAAAAATATTACAGTAAAAGACACATTGCCATTAATCCCCCTCAAAATACACCCCTCTCTTCGAATACACATCTCCCATTGTTCTTGACACTTTCTGAAGTAGTTTGGAAGCCCTCTCTTGTGAGTGTCTTTAGTTGTGTTCCCACGGCTACCTTGATGTCCTGAATAGATTCAAAACGTTCACCTTTCATGGTCATTTTGACTTTGGGGAAGAGCCAGAAGTTGCATGTTGCCAGATCTGGTGATGAAGGTGTATGAGGACACACCATAATGTTTTTATTCAACAGAAATTGCTGTACCAGAAGCAATGTGTGACATGGAGACTTTCCATCGTGATCAAAGAATAGGGTAAATGCTGCTGCCTGGTGCCGTCCAACCGAAAGGCAGGGATCTTCAATATGGGAAGTGGCGTGTCGAACTTTAGTAACAGTGTGTAACAAGTTTCAACTTGTTCAGTGCAGTCAGTCGGTGTGAGCTACGGTTGAGAGAGGATATGTTTTACAGTGTACCATTAATCATCCTTCATCATGACAACCCTCTATGTCACACATTGCTTCTAGTATGGCAATTTCTGTCAAATAAAAACATGGTGTGTCCTCATCCACCTTATTTACTGGCTGGCACCATGCAACTTCTGGCTCTTCTGCAAAACCAGTATGATTCAGGATATCAAGGTAGCCATGAAAGCACAACTAAAGACACTCCTGAAAGAAGACTTCCAGAACTGCTTCAGAAAATGGCAAGAATGATGAGATTGATATGATAAGACCCAGTATTATATTATATTATATTACATTACATTACATTACATTACATTACACTATACTATACTATACTATATTATATTATATTATATTATATTATATTATATTATATTATATTATAATATAACAGGTCTTGTATTATATAAGACACGGTCTTATTTTTTAAAATTTTTTGCTCCAAAAGACACATTAGAACTGATGGTCTGGCTAGGTCTTACTTTTGGGGAAACGTGGTAGAGTTATATGAAAAAAGATGCTTTAATATTACGGAAAATAATTAAAATTTAATAGGTGGTTTGGAGAATTTCACATCTATTTTGATTAAACAGAAACTTCCTATTTCATTTTAATATTATCTTAAAAGTAGTCCAGAAGAATGCATTTATTTTTAACTTACTCAAATACATAATGTTCATCAATTATATACTTTTGAATTATGACAATAAAAATTGAAATGTTATTATAAGAGCACTTCAGCATTGAACCTTACATAGCCCTTGAATCTAGAGACGAATCAGATGCAGATGGTACAGAAGCATAACGATTAATGTTAAGAGGTAGGGAATGCGCATGATGTATATCATTTAACCATTGGTAGACATGCTTTGCTTTCATCGAGAGCTTTGGAAAAACATTAAAGAAAAAAGATCCTTGTCAGACATAAAGTCTACTTTGCCTTCAATTATCAGAATACAGCACCACGAAGAGAATGTCTGAATCAAACCATTCACCAGGTTGATCTTGGCTGGCTTCAACTGTATACAATTTTTTAAACTTTCCCAAGTGTTCTATAGAATATTTCTAGGTTGTGAAGGTAAAGATTTCATTGGGATAGTGGTATGAATATTTGCTCATTGTTTATATCAGCATTTATAAAGTAAAAACATTTTAATATTAAATAACTCAATTCCTTTTAATAGGAAACAAATGATTGCCTGAAGAATTTAATCTACTTTCCAGGAATGCACTGGTGTTTTCCATCCAAATCAAATACTTAATTTGGCTTGATTTGGTGTTATTTTTAAGCTTTCATTTTGGTATAAATATAATACAAAAAAATCCTCATTGATCATTTATTCACTCATTCACTATTACAAGCATTTGTTTACCCAAATAGTTACTGGAGGTCACTTCTGTCCTAATCTCAGTGTCGGGCATTGAAAGTAATGTATGACTAAGACATCTGTTCTTTCACTGATGTAGTTTACATTTTAATGGGTTAGAAAGAAGATAGAGGATAAAATTAAGTTTTGGGCATCAGAAAATACACCAAATGAATTACAATCAGTCTTTGAACAAAAAAAGCCTTTAAGTATTAAAATGGTGTCTATGAGGTAAACAAATAATTAGAAGATTTTGAAAGACAGTAATGCACATCTACAATTAATATGTTAAGAGCACATACACTAGTAGTTTCTAGTTGAGACTAGAGCTAGAAATATGGTTTGGGGCAATCAAAAATCAATGTTTTATTTTGTTCTTTATGTTAGTGTTTAAAACCTGAATTCTAGGTGGAATAAGTCTAACAGCAATTTGCGAGATAAAATTAAAACCAGATAGACATTCTAATAGTGAAAGTAAAAAAGTTAATTGAGGAGTGAAAAAACCTGAGATACTTGAATGACTCTTATTTTGGCTACTATCACCAACATTAAATCCTCCTTTACATGAGTGGAAAAAAAAATAAATAAAACATCTATTTTTCTTGTTTATTTGCCCTTCAGGATACCCTATAAACTACAATAATCACTACTTCCTATAAACCCTCATATTTGGAACAGTAGGTTATTAATCAGAAAGACTTATAAAAAATTGTTTATATTTTTGGTATTTCCCCCTTTTCAGAATTAAGGGAATCCAAATGTGCAAATCAACTATGAAAAAGAAGGCATGAGTGCAGTCTGTGTATCTACTTAGCTGACTCAGGAGCTGAATTCTACTACTCATCCTGCTATGTTTTTGGTTAGCTTTAAAAATATATAAATAACATTTCACATGATTGCTAAGAGGTCACCTTGATTTCAGAAAGAGCCATTGGCCTGGGACATTAACTATACATTTGGATTTTCCACTTTACCGAAGGTTGACAAAATGCAGCATAAGTAATAGTCATATTATTACTTCAGGCAATTCAGTAATAGTCATATTATTACTTCAGGCAATTCTTAGCCATATATTTAAGTTAGCCAATCAGAATTACATCTGAAATTCTGACTTTATGTTCTCTGCAGAGTTCTGACCATTATGTAATTTCTTTTTGCTTTCAACTATTTTCTGATTGCCCATATATATATATGTGCCAATGCAGAGCATATAATGGATACATTACAGACATTATAATGGTAATGTGTTTGTACATAAATTTTAGTTTAGTAGTAAAGTCAGTTTAGAAAAAAACATGTAATATTAATTTACTTTAATTGTGGAGCTATTGAAAAAAATTCAGATGCTTCAAAAGCATACTTTATCCAATTTACACATTCAAGAAAGAGTTCTCTATGGAAGTGATATTTAAAGTTAAAGATGAATGACAACTAAGAGCTGTTTAGGAGGAAGTGGGAGGAAGAGAAAACTAGGTGAAAAAATCTCTACACATGAAGGTTTGAAACGAAAGGGTAAAGTAGACTGGAATAGGAACAGGCAAATGTAATTTAGTTAGAAAGACCAAGAGTAACAGATGCAAAAGTTGAGGCTAAAGATATAGATTGGGCGATGATTATGTGGGACCTTATGTGAGATATTTTAAAGTCCTAAAAATCAAAACAAAAAAACAACAACAACAACAACAAAAAAACTTAATTTATTTAAGTGGCAGTGCAGGAGTGGTGCTAGCTTCATGTATGGCTGGATCCAGGCAGTCAAATAACATTTTTAGAACTCTGTCATTCTATTTGTCAGAAGAGTTATCTCATCCTAGAAGGCAGAATATTCCCTTTCTTGATAAGGTGTGCTAAATAATGCCTTCCTTCTTCATCCAACCCCTGCTTTCTTTACTCCAAAGAGGTTAATGTCCTGGTCTCCACAACCTGTAGATACATTACTGTGTATAGTAAAGGGGACTTAGTGATTAAATTAAGGATCTTGAGATGGAGATCTTGGATTATCTGGATAAGCCTGATATAGTGACAAGGCACCACTAAGAGAGTAGGTGGGGCTGCAGGAGGGTCAGAGTCAGAGAAAAAGATGTGATGACGGAAACATAAGGCTGTAGAGGACATGAGGCAAGGTGCAGGTGAGCTCCAGAAGCTGAAAAGAGCAAGGAAACAGATTCTCTCCTGAAGCCTCCTTAAGCAACACAGCCTGCCAATAACTTGATATTAAAACTCCAAAAAATGTGCAACTGGCAATTTGTGTGGTTTTGAACACTAAATTGCTGGGGATTTGTTACAACAGCCATAGGGACCTCATGGATGTGATTTCAGGTTTGTTAACTCTAGTGGAAAGAAACAATCTTTCTATAGATGTGGCAGACATTCTTAGAACAGACTGTAATTAGTCCAGCTCGAATCATGCAGACATCTTTGAAATACACACTATGGCCAGAGGGATGGAGCATTCTTATTGGCTTACTTGGGTCGTGCTGTCATCTCTTCTTCCTAAGGAAGAAATGTGAGAGAGGTTGTTCTCCCTCTTTCATCTCCACATGGGTAGGCTCCCATGAAAAATATCAATTTGTTATTTTTTTAAAGTGGACAAAGGACATTGTGTGAATAGCATCAGAGGGAAAAGGAGAGAAAGGGACAGGAAAAGAGAGAATGACAGGAAGAATGAATGGATGAGTGAATACAAGGATAAAGACACTCTGACAGAGGAAAGAGTATACAATTAAGAATAGTAACAAACAACTCAGGAATTATATGCATGCACTCCATATGAAAAGTGAATCAGTTTAATAGTGAATGTGCATGTATTTTATGAACTCATTAAAAGTAGAGGTATATTAAATATGACATTCTTGATTATTACTTTTTCAATGTTCAACTTGAAACACCGCTATCAACTGCTCCAATATTTAACTAAAACTAGTAACAAGAATTTTCATGTTTATAGATAATTTTAGTTACACATCTAATATAATGGTTCAATATATTTCCTCTTATCAAATATAATGAAGAATGTGAAAGTTCTATGAACTGAAAGGAGTATACAAAGTACATTAGTATACATAATAAATACCTATTATGTATACTAATATGCATACATGCATATATACATAAATACATCAGCAGGTAGTCATTTGCTGCTTTGCTCACCAGACAGAACTGTATTGCATTTGCCCCTGTAAGTTTTAAATTGACACAGTGGTGGAGTTTATATGTAAAATAACCTGATCTCTGAGTTGAGTCATTGTTTTATCAAGCATTCACCTTAATCATAAATCAGACATGACAGGCAAGATTATAGAAGGAGGGATTTCAAAGAATACAAGCAAAATCTATGAAACTGTACAGAACAGGGGCATAATGTATGCCATAAAACATTTCAACATATTTACATGTGTTTGGAAGGGTGTTTTCCGATCTATTTATCAAAAATAATGTAGTAAATTGAAGTATATAATTATGCACATTAATTAATTTGGTATGTTTTCCCAGCCTTCTCTTTCATGACCAATTACAACCTGACAAGCATGGAGACAAATAAAATTTTATAACATCAAGCAACAGTGATCAGTCAATATTGTCTTTTCTACAAGTAACTGTGTATTTTACCCTTCAAAAAACTATTGGTCAATAACCAGATATTATCAGGCTATCTTCTGTACTTTTTCTGACATTCTTTTCTTTCAATGTGCAAATAATTATCATTGTCCCAAGAAATGAATGAAGAATCCAATAGGGTAATTTCTTCAATAATGGGAGAGTAGGAGACTGTTTTATCCCATCCCTCAAGAAGGAAATAATGGTGAGTGATGAAATCCAATTGAAAATGCTTTCCCTTCTACAAGCACAAATAAGCAGTTTTTTTTCTTCCATTTTCAAAATGAAAGCATTAGGCTACCATATATTTCCCTTATATACCATATTTCCCTATTTCCATGCTATACTGTTATCCACTCCCAACCATCTGCTTTTTCCATCTTACCAATCAAATGTCTAACTTTATAAGTAAGACATTTTTTTTTCTTTTATATCCATACCAATTCACTTGGTGATATAATTAAATAACATCTGTATTAATCTGCTTGGGATGCCATAACAATACCACAGACTGGATGGCTTAACAGCTATTTTCTTGCAGTTCTAGAGGCTGGAAATCCAAGAGTAAGGTGGTGGCGTGTTTTGCTTTCCCTAAGGCCTGTTTCATTGGCTTGCAGATGGCTGCTAATTTGCTGTGTCTTCAAATGGCCTTTTCTCTGTGCACGAGCATCCTGATATCTCTCCCTGTATTCTTAAAAGACCACAAGTAATTTTGAATGAGGAACAACTTGTAATACTCAATTTAACCTTAATTACCTCTTCAAAGGCCCTATCTCCAAATACATTCACATTCCGAGATACTGATTTCAATTTTACTCTATATTGCCTCATAAAGTTTTTCTTCAATGGGAATATTATTGTGACATTATTCAAAATCAAGACTCTTGCAAAGCATTCAAAATCTCATTCACAATGTCACCCTTGTTCACTTTCTAACCTCATCTGCTTCTTCAATAGCAATATAAATTTAAAATATGATATTCCATGAATAGTTTCTTGACGATCCCAAGATGCTGTTTGGGAGTTCTTTACCTGTAAATATGGTGTACTGTCTGTTTGAAATATACTTCTCATCCTGACCACTATTTTTTTTTCATTTAATCATTCTTTCACTTATCCATTCATTCAAAGAGTTCTTGAGCCCCCACTATGAGTTGAGCAGTATTCTAGGAGCTAAGGATACAACAGTAAAAAGAAATGACCAGATTTCCTCATTGAATTGACTATCTTCATTTCTACACTCTTATTCTTATATGGGATTCTAGTTCATGAGAACTGTCCACATTTTCCATGCATATTTTTCCTGTTAAATGCACAATGTTAACCGGAATGTATTTTAATATTTTGTTAACATTATAGTCATCTTAATAGACTGAAGGTTTCTTAATGGCAGGAGACATCCATGAAATACAGGAGGACAGTGTATGGAATATTATCAGTAATTAACATGTAGGTCAAATGTACTTATGGATAACCTATTTTAACGAGCTCTTATATACTCGTGATTAAACCATTGCATTATTTTAAAATGCTACATAACCTTAGGGATATTGTAAACATGTAATTTTGCTATTCAGGAAAATTGATCTCTGAATGCTTTTCAGGTTCATAAGGAGTATTATCTAGTGTCCTGAATGCAATACATATAACTTTTGGTAAAATATGTGGTATTTTATGACAAGCAATATTTTTAAGACATGATATTTTTTAGAAACTAAAATTTTGAATTTTTTTCTTAATGAAGACTTTCACAGTTACTGCTAAGAAATAACCTAAAACAAATAACAAAAAGCGTAGTGTATTTGGGGGGATAACTTACATTGTTCTTAGGTCATAATATCTTTTTATCCTCCTTTTTTGTATATTTTCCAATCTATAGAGGTCATCACTGTAGTTAATTTCACATAGCTAGGACGTTTGATCCATTTATCTCATGTACAATAATATATAATCCCTCTCTGTTGACTATGAGATATGGATTAAGAATAAGATAGTTTTAAAGGATAAATTAAATTTTATTTTAATTTATCACTGTAAAATGAATCCTGTATTGTCATATAAGGATATATATTATAGCTTTATCTATATAGATATCAATATTAAATTATAAAGAAGTACACATGCATTTCTCTGTTTTGCAATTTTTTTGTTGTTGTGTCATTGGTTAGTCCTTCTCCTCCATGTCCTGCATCAATTATTTCCCAATCTTCTTTTTTTAATAACTATTTTTTTCAATCCCTCTTATGTGTCAGAAATATGCCCAGGACTCTTCATTCTTAATTTATTGAAACCTGTTTTGAAACTCAATTTGACTCTCCCTATCGATTTAACAAAAATCTATGTGGCTTAACTAGCTGTCAGATTCTAGATCCTTTTTCCAATAATAATCAATCCTTTAACAATATATAAGCAGTTACTTCTTTTATCTTCATATACAGGTAAGGAAACTGAACCTAAAGAGAGTAAGTAACTTGCCCAAATAATCACAGGTAGTACGTGGTAGAGATCGGTTTGGAGTGAGGTTCCAGTGCTCTTATACATGCTGCCTCAGTTGAAAATACGATATTCTATTGATTTGCACTTTCATCCCCAATTTTAAATATTCAATTAAAGGGAGAATGTAATGTGCATCGGTGTATAAATTAAACATACAATCTCAAACAAATATTCGGTTTCATTTTTCTGAAATCAATGTATGTGTGCCTGTTAGAATGGAAAGGCACGGAAGCCGTAGTCTGTGTAGATAACTCTGTTCATTATGTGTGCAGGTGGCAGTTGGTATCGGCATGTGTAATTCCTCTCTGAACATGCAGAGACTCTCGGGACTCACTAAGTCATGTCATGCATGACCTGACGTCACAGAGTCCACATGAAAAATTACACTAACTTAATGGCATTATTTATATCATATAACAGTGTTGCTAATAAAGCGTCGTTTCAACTAAGTAACAAGGAGATATCAGTTTAATATTCATAAATATGCTATGATGTTAAGGCACATTCTGTATATTAGATTGGTGCAAACGTAATTGAGGTTTTTAAAGGTTAAAAATAATTGCAAGAAACGCAATTACTTTTGCACCAACCTAATACGTTTACTATCTGAATGTAAAATGTGAATCAAAGCTGATGCACAAGTTAATGCAGCAATATTAAAATAATATTTGATATAAAGTACGATACAAGGAAATCCTTGGGAGCAGTTAACTTCTGAAATTATATATATTTCTAAGGTCTTAACTGCAAAACGTCTTTTTAAGTAATCATCAAAGAGAACCTGCGTAATTAAAAATAGAGTTAATTATTAGATTGGTTGACACTTTCAGGATATCCCCTCATAAGATCACTGCTCTCTTAAAGTATGTGCCATTTTGTTTTTAATTATGAAACTCAATTATATTTGTTGTTCTTGTTTTAAAATAGCTGTGTAGCTCATAAGGTGTGTTTAACATGCTTAAATACAACTAATAATAATAATAGTAATAATATGTGTTATTTTTCTGGCTTGTTGTCAAACGTAGTTTTATTACATTTTTTTCTTTGTTTGTACATAGAAATTACTGTTTCCATGCCCCAGGAAACAATGACAACTGAAAATATCATATTGTATGGTATACCAAGGCCTGGCTTATTTTCTTTCTTTTACTTATTTACACCCACATTCACACATCCATGAAGTAAATAGTTATTTTGTTATGTCTTTTTCTAGCCAAATATGTTGTCTATTCTAATTTCAGCAGTTTATAAGTAGCAATTATAAAAGAGTGTCCCTAAGGACAATTCTCTTTCTATATAATGGCAGTTTCTATATAATGAGAGTTTCAATTGTTCTTTTTTAATTAAATTTATTGGGGTGACAATGGTTAGTAAAATTACATAGGTTTCAAGTGTGCATTTCTATAATGTATCATCTGTACATCGCATTGTGTGCTCACCATCCGGAGTCACTTCTCCTTCCATCACCACATATTTGGCCCACTTTACCCTCATCTCCCGCCCCCCTCCTCCTGGACCCTCTGGTAACCACTAAACTGTTGTCTGTATCTTTGAGTTTTTGTTTCTTTGTTTTGTTCCTTTGTTGTTTTCAGTTTTATATACCACATATGAGGGAAGTCATATGGTTCTAGACTTTTTCTGTCTGATTTATTTTGCTTAGCATAATAATCTCAAGAGCCATCAATGTTGTCACAACTGGCAGTATTTCATTCTGTCTTATGGCCAAGTCCTATTCCATTGCGTATATAAATATATACCACATCCTCTTTATCCAATCATGTACCAAAGGACCCCTTGGTTGTTTCCAGGTCTTGATCACCATTAATAATACTGCAATGAACATCCCAGTACATACCCTGTTTCCCCAAAAGTATGACCTATCCAGACAATCATCTCTAATGTGTCTTTTGGAGCAAAAATTAATATATCTTAATTTTTAAGTTCGGGTATTACATTATATTACATAATATTAGACCCTGTCTTATATTATATAAGACTTGGTCTTATATAAGACCCGGTATTATATTATATTTATTATATTATAGACCCAGTCTTATATTATATAAGACCCAGTCTTATAGTAAAATAAAACCGTGTCTTATATTAATTTTTGCTCCCAAAGATGCACTAGAGTTGATTGTCCTGCTAGGTCTTATTTTCAGGGAAACATGGTATATCTTTATGGATAAACGTTTTCAGATTTTTTTGGGCAGATACTTGGGAAAGGGATTTCCGTGTTATATGGTAATTCTATTCTTTTTTGAGGAACCCACAGACTGTTTTCCATAGTAGCTGCACCAATTTACATTCCCACCGACAGTATATGTTGGTTCCTTTTACTCCACAGCCGCTCCAACACTTGTTATTAGCTGTCATGTTGATGATAGCCATTCTAATAGGTGTGAGATGATATCTCATTGTGGTTTTGATTTGCATTTCCCTAATAGCTAGTGAAGTTGAGCAGTTATATATATATATATTTGTGTGTCTTCTTGGGAGAAGTGTCTGTTCAGATCCTCTGACCATTTTTTAATTGGATTGTTTGTTTTATTTTTATTGAGTTGTATGAGTTTATGAGTTCTTTATATATTTTAGATATTGGCACCTTATTGGAGATGTTGTTTGCAAACATCTTCTCCCATTCAGTTGGTTGACTCTTTGTTTTGTTAATGGTTTCTTTCTTTAGTTGGATATAGTCCCATTCATTTATTTTATCTTTTACTTCCTTTGCTTTTGAGGGAAATTCATAAAATCCTCTTTGATTCCAAGGTCCATAAGTTTAGTAACTATGTTTTCTTCTATGTAGTTTATTGTTTCAGGTCTTATGTATAGGTCTTTGATCCATTTTGAGTCAATTTTAGTACATGGTGACAGATAGCAGTCCAGTTTCATTCTTTTGCCAATGGCTTTCCAATTCTCCTAGCACCACTTATTGACGAGGGTTTCTTTCCCCATTGTAACCAAAAATATCGTTTGTTTTTGAACATAAGATATTGAGGATTTAACAAAAATTCCATACTAATTAAACAATATACTTACCATAGGAATTCTGATTTTCTATCTCGTGTATACACATGGTTTTAACATAAGGAAAGCTGACTCACTTTGATAGGAGGTTCTATTTTCATTGCAAAAGACAATAGAGACTGTAAATGAACAGTGGATTTGCAAAAGGTACATGATTAAAATGTGACATAGCTTTGGTCCAAAATAAATACAGACCACACTATATGTCATTATTATTCACTAGAAGTTAAAAGATCCACTGTATTAAACTAAGTTTTTGTTTCTTTTTGTGTTTAATTTAACTAAAATAATTAGAAAAATGGGTCAAATAATTTATTAGAAATGATCAATATTCACCACTACTTTTTTACAGTAAATTGAAATTATTGATATAACATCTGACTTTTTATAACAAGTTTTAGGAGAAATCAGTATTATTATTACATGAACATTTAAAGACATAGAGTGAATGATTAACTAAAGTTCGATTCGATTCTTATAAAAATTCATGAAAGTTTTAAACTTTAAGTTTCCTTGAAAATCAACAAGTTATTAAGAATGTATTCTTCAAGTTTCTATATCTGACTCATAGCTAGTAAACCATATTACAAGAAATATTTTAAATAGTTTTATCTGTGGAAGGGGTCTATTGCACAGGGCGGTATTTGGGGGACCATTCATTAACAGAAAAGGAAAATAGGAATAGGAAAACATTGAGACATTTTTGCATATTTTAGATTAGCTTATGTTTTTTTAAGCATGAATTTTAAGCATGGGGACGCTACCTTGCATTAATGCCAATAATTAATTTTTCATAATGTTATGCTTTTTGAATGTATTTTATCTGTCATGTAACGTTCAAATAAAATAAACATTCGGGTGATATAAATAGATGGTAAATAGATTGATAGATAAATGTTAATAGGTATTAAATGAAAATATTAATTGAAAATAAGCTGATTTTACAGAACATAGAATGTTTTATGTCCAGAATATGTTGTTCTACATATTGTATTTATGGATAATGAAATCCATGAGCAGAGTACAGAAGTTGAGTCCTGAAATCAATATTACAGGTGGTTACAAATTAACGTGTTTCCTTTAGAAAGTGAAATTTCACAGCGTATTACTGCATTTCTTGACTAAAACCATAAAAAAAACTGTGAAAACTTACTTTGATAATAGTAATGATTTTGAAATGATTTTCTCTCCTCCTTATTCTGCATATTTTTAATTAAAAAAATGTGCTCAACAAACACCAGAATGATCCCAGAATATCATGTGTTTGTTATTAAGACAGGTTTTAAATATTTTTCCTAACTAGTTATGTTTGCTTTTAGGCCAGGACTATTCAAAATAAACTAGCAATGTTATCATATGTGTTTCTAAGTCCTAATTAAAAAATAAATCAAAACAAGAAACTCTATATGTATTAATCAAATTTTTTGTAAGTTATACATGGTGCCTTTCTTTTAATCATAATCTTATGAGCCTTATTGAATTAGTTAAGGAAGAATTCAGATATAAATTTAAAACTATCACACTTAAATAATAATACTTTCCCCGTGTAGAATGGCCCTTATAGCATCTAGAACTTGCATCTGCAGAGGTTGTTTCTGTGAAGCCGTAAATGTATTTCTGGAGGCAATGCACTATACAATTATAGATTTTAAGTCTGCTGGTAACAATGGTATTGATCTTTAGAAGAAGTCTCATAAAATAAACATTTAATGTAGATTCCCTTGGTTTTAGCTAAATAGAATGAACTTCAAGTAAACATTTCCCCCTTCCAATGAAAATCACACCAGTAAAATACAATTTACCACTTGGAATAAAAATGTCCTTGCTTTTGATTCTTCTTGTTGCTGAGTAAATTGCTGTTGATCTAATTTGGTAAATATGACTCTAAAACTGCCCCACTGAAATACGTTTGATCTCTTTTGTTCTCACCTGAAAACATGGTTTCTATAATTTGAAAGCAATAGAAGCCAACTTTCTTTATTAAATGTATTTTATTAAAATTATTGGGTGACAATAGTAAAATTGTGTAGGTTTCAAGGAGTACATATCTTTAATACAGCAGCCATATATCACACTGTGTATCCACAATCCAGTCAGTTCTCTTTAGATCACCATATATTTGACCCCCTTTACCCTCTTCTATCCTTGGTCCCTCTGCATATCCTCTGATAACCACTAAACTGTTGTCTGTGTCTATGAGTTTTTGTTGCTTTATTTGTTTGTCTTGTTCCTTTGTTGCTTTCAGTTTTATAACCCACATAGGACTTCTGACAATTAAGTTCGAGAACTTGCCATCATGGGCTTACATTGGCAGCACTGCACACACAGCTCAGGAAAGTTTCATAACCTTGGTATATCAGAGTCTCACAGCTGTGTTCATGCCGACATGCTGTGGTGTCTTGCTGAGTGGCGTTCATTATTGTTGGTGCGTGATTTTATGTGCCATTGCAAGAATGTCCAAGCTTGAATTAGAGCAATAAACAAACATTTAATTTTTTGTTAAACTTGGCAAGAGTCAAAGTGAAATCAGGGATGTGTTAGCCCAAGTTTATGGGGACAACGCAATGAAAAAAGAGCAGTGTACAAATGGATCAAACACTTTTCTGATGGGAGAGAAGTTTTCCCTGATAAAAAGAGGTCAGCAGAGACAGTAATGAGCAGAACTGATGAAAACATAGCAAAAAATCATCGAATTGTGCATCAAAATCATTGGCCGACTATGAGAAGCATAACAGACCAAGTAAACATCAATAGAGAAACAATTAGGAGAATCTTAACTGAAAATCTTGGCATGGAAAGATATGTGCAAAAATTGTCCCAAAAGAGCTCACAGATGAACAACAGCAAAGGAGAGTTGAAGTTTGCCAAGAACTTTTGGAGAGGCAAGACAATGTTTTGGGTCGTGTTATCACTGGTGATGAAACATGGGTGTACCAATATGACCCTAAAACCAAGTGTCAAAGTGCACAATGGATGTCAGCCAATTCTCCATGACCAAAAATGTTCCACCCAAAACAAGAGTCAAAACTTAGTTGCTAACTTTTTTTTGATATCAATGGGGTTATTCATTATGAATTTCTACCAACTGGATAAACAGTTAACCAAGTTTAATATTTGGAAGTGCTGAAAAGGCTGCTTGAAAAAGTTAGACAACCTGAACTTTCCACCAACTATTCATGGCTCTTTCATCACAACAATGTACTAGCTCACAGGGCACTGTCTGTGAGGGAGTTTTTAGGCAGTAAACAAATAACTGTATTGGAACACCCTCCCTACTCACCTGATCTGGCCCCCAATGACTTCTTTCTTTACCCAAAGATAAAGGAAATATTGAAAGGAGGACATTTTGATGACATTCAGGACATCAAGGGTAATATGACAGCAGTTCTGATGGCCATTCCAGAAAAAGAGTTCCAAAATTGCTTTGAAGGGTAGACTAGGTGCTGACGTTGGTGCATAGCTTCCCAAAGGGAGTGCTTCCAAGGTTACCATAGTGATATTCAGCAATGAGGTATGTAGCACTTTTTCTAGGATGAGTTTGCAAACTTAATTGTCAGACCTCACATTTGGTCCAATGTGTGGGTGGCTGGCTTAGGGAAGATTTGTTGAAGCTATCACACAATTGCAGTTTTTAAAACATGACTGTGGTCTGCAGTATTTAAGATTGAGATAATCAATAATATAACCTTTTAAATGTGAAATATAATTAGGCTATGACTGTTATACAATGTTTCCCCGAAAATAAGACCTAGCCAGACCATCAGCTCTAATGTATCTTTTGGAGAAAAAATAATGTAAGACCCAGTCTTATTTTACTATAAGACTAGGTCTTATAAAATATGATAAATATAATATAATATTATATATTATAATACAATATCGGGTCTTATATTAATTTTTCCTCCAAAAGACGCACTAGAGGTGATGGTCTGGCTAGGTCTTATTTTCGGGGAAACAGGGTATCTACATAAACTTTTGTTTTGCCTTGTTCACAAACGATGATCATTTTGATATGTGCAAATATCGCCCAAAACAAGGAGGTACAGGCACCACACGTAAACACCTGGAGATCATAGAAGTTGTTTTTTCCTAGAATTCATCTTAAACACTTATCATAATCTTTTAGTAGTGGGTTAGATTGATACAAATTAGGCACCAAAATAAAATCAGTCTGTTATGACTATCCTGACAAAAGAGTAATTGCTCTTAAATATAGAAAAAATGAACGTAGACAGGTAAATTCTAAAGTGACTCTCTCTTCTTTTTGAAAGTAAAAGTAATGTAGTGCCTATATTATAAATTTGTCCACCTGTAAAGCCCTTAGAATCATAATCATGTCTAGTTTACATTAATACTTTGTAATTATCATATATATATGTATACATATATATGTATACATATATATGTATATATATCACATGCTTTGAGGAAATTAAATGAAGGTAGAGCGTTATTTAAAAATTTTGGTCAAATTAAATTGCAATTGTAGAATATTAATGTTGTTGAGTCTGGAGTATTTCCATCTCACACAGAGCTGGCTTAGGTCTTATATCATGACTAACAGCATTGATTCCTCATTAACTTGCTCAATATTTCTCATGGCATTGATTTCTCAGTAACCCACATCGATCTATATAGGAACTGACCTTATCAAATCCAGTCATGTTATATTTGAGCTAAGACACAGCTCAAGTGACTTGATTATTCCTGTATTATATAATAAAAGTATGTTTTTATCCTCCTCTAATTTATTGAGGCTCCATCAGGTCTACTAGTTTGGCGAGGCTTAGTGCAGCCAAGACCTGTCATTATCTTTGTTGGCACATTAAACGAACATTACTAAAGCAACTATTTGGAGATCATTCTACTAATAATCTCTGTCATTTACCCTAGTGAACGTGGTTCTCATCATTTGCTGGCCAGAGACCCCATTGAAAAAGCTTAAAGTAAACTGAGAAAATGTACACACATTTATAATATGTTTATAGAATTTTGTTTAAAGTAAACTCCAAATCTTAATCCTGAGATGGATCTTTAATTTTGCACTGGTACTTCTTGCAGTTTGAACACACATATTACATGAGAGAGCGGATTTTTGTTTAACTACTATTTCATAGTTAACTGAAAAATAATATTACAAATCTCACGAATGTAATGAATAAGAATAACTGAAAAAATATTTGCAAATTCTGCTTTAATACTTATCACCATCTAATCATACACCCTGACATATTTTCTCAGGTATACATATAGATATACAGATATAGATGAATTTAAATTCTGTATAAATTACTTCCTCCTAAAAAACTAAAAAACAAAAACAAAAAAAACAGAACAAACAAACAAACAATAAAACAGTGGCTGTGTTAGGCACACTTTTTGTTAACAATCTCTCTAACAAGCCATTAAAACAATGTTTTTTATGTTAAATTTACATGTGTACTGGGAATATTATCTGGTGTCTGTGTTCTCTGAATAGTCAGTCAGTACAGTGGCTAAACATACGTGCTCCATAGCTAGAGGCCTACATTATCGTCATACTCCATACTATAATCATTGTAGAAACTTTGGTTACTAAGTCTTTCCATAATTCACTTTTGATTTAAAATCCAGTGGGTAACTTAATCTTTTCCATGTAAATTGGAAGCAGCAGCAGCAAATGAGGAGGAGGAAGTGTCATTGGTTATTTTAAGATATAAATGAATTAAAACATATAAAATTCTTAGAATAATACTGATCTGAAGAAATAAATCAGTCAATGTGAGTTATCATTTTTCATGTTGCAGTGGAAATTACAGTTATTATCAGGATTCAACAACAAAAAAGCATGTCTGTTCCCAGATTGCAGTGTCACACTAGACTATTTTTGGTGTTTGTTATTACAGTCTATCCAAGACTCTGATTTTGTGTTTTTAATATGGGAGTTAAGAAAATGAGTTTTATCAAAGGGCTACCATTACAAAACAAAACCTGCCAGATATGTCCTGTGAGCATGACATTTTACAAGTAGAATGAAAAATCTATGGAAAAGATAAGTAATTTGCCTACATTCTTTTAAAGCATTTACGTTTTATTTTGCTACTGATTGGAGAAAAAATTATGTCAACTGAATTCAATTCCATATTTCATTTCTAAGGAAAATCATGATTAGTGATTATTGCAATTTTTGTTCCTTAATTTCTACACTTTAGCAGTTTAAAATATATAGTTTCCATATATTGATACCAGTGATTTTTTAGTTTTTGAGCATTTTCACTATTCCTTAGCTAGTATTTCAGATAGCTGTCATCTGGCTATCTATCACTGCTCAATCTGAAAATTCATTTATAAAGGCATTAACATCTTAAAATTATATAAATTAATTTGTTCTTGAAATTAAGGTGTCTAAGTTACTTCATACTGACTAAAGAAATTGATCTGGGCCATTTCAGGTTTCTAAAAAACCTCATCCCAGAAAGATACATTAACTTATTTTTAGGAATTCCTAATCATTATACTTACAGCTACTTTGTTTAATAAGACAATGTAAAATTATTTTAGTACATCATGTGCAGAGAGAGGATTGAGGTGGTAAAACCTCTCAATTCTCAGTCCATTAGCCCTTTTAGCTCGTTCGTTCGAATTATGTTTGTAATGTATTTAATATGTAATTGACTTGAATGTGTTCTATATTTTCATATTTTAAGTCTAGTTAAATGCTATATTAATGTGGCATTACAAAAATCATGAGATGACAAGGTTTCAGAAAGGGGTGATTGGCCAACTGAAGTAAACTGTTCGGAAACGTGAAATAAACTGAAGATCAAAGTGTATTCCTCAAGTTTAGCAACATGTAAATGGCTTTTATGATTCTATACAGGTTGCAGTTGTAAGGCCATAGTTTAGTCACAATATTAATCACACAGAGGTGAAGAAGAGAAAGCAAGTGTAAACAACCACTTCTGGATAAATGGAGAACAGGATGTTTTTGTAAAGCTTTGGTTGGTTGGTTGGTTGGTTGGTTGGTTGGTTGATTGATTGGCTGGCAGACTGGTTGATTTCAAATGGAAAAAAAAAATTCACTGATATAAATATTTATAGCCAAGAGAAAAAAAAAACTCAGTTGGAAGTGGAAAATGAAAACAAAGGATCATAAAATAATAAAAAAGATAACTCAAAGTATAGTGTTTCTGAGAAATCTGGTAGGAATGAGATTTCTACCAGAAATCTGGTAGGAATGAGACCAGAAAATAGGTGGAGGATTCAGCCTTCATAACATAGTTGGAGATAGTGAGTCCAATTGAGGTAGTTTTAAGATGGTGAAAATTTGAGTGTTCTTATTATTTGATAACACTTTACTTTCGAACTGACAGAGAAAGAGGCATGCGTGGGTCAGAGATAAAGCTAGGAAAAGGTTTGAGTGACTGATTGGATTCAATAAATAAGGTATATTTCCTGTGAGTTTTCAGAGCTCATTTGCAGACAATAAATTTATTATTGCTATAACTCTTATAGCTTGTGTCATTTTTACTAATAATAGCGACATATTTGTGCAAACATATATGTATGACAGTACTTACATCCACAAGTGATAGGATTTTGCCAATTTGGTGTAACTTAAAAGACTAATATTGCAGAATCTTGGCATAGAGCAGTGATAGCTATATTATATTAGGTTGGTTCCAAAAGCAAAGGTTGTTTAAAAGGTTAAAAATAGTTGCAAAACTGCAACTACTTTTACACCAACCTAATAACTATTTGAAATATTTTAATTAAGAGTAAATGATAGTATGTCATGAAATCTAAAGAATTCATAAAGCAAAAGGAAGAAATAAGAGGACAGATGAATAGGTAGACATATTTAAAAAAATATGATTGAAGTATTGAATAGCATGTTGGAATGAATGCTTGAAAAAAAGCAATTTAGAAGGGAGAATTAGTTCTTGTGATAATAAGTTAAAATAAGTGATGGCAGAAGCTATTGGTGAGATGCAGTAAAGAATGGAATTTATGAGGAAGGTAAGGAACTGAGTGAGTAGGGGATTGGGTGTATTCCCATAAGAATAGTGAAATCATTCAGAATCTTGTCAGCATTTGAATTGGGAAAGAAAGTTACATGCAAGAGGGAAAATTTTTAGTGAATAAGGGGGGATTTCTTACAGGGCGATGGATTATACACTCATTATAAGAAGTACATGGAGGAGATGGAATAAGGCTTACGGAAGCAAATAACAAGACTGTATAATATAATAAAGAACATCAGAGATCACGTGAGATACATACACCCTTTCCCTGACACTAGAGTCCATGAAGTAAAAAAATAAATAAATAAATACCATATAATAAAATGGCTGCAATGAAAGGAACATTCACAGTTGATACACAGATTTTAGTTAAAGAGATAATGTATAAGAAATATTCCAAGAAGTATTTTGGGCTAGTAGATATGGGGAGAGGGAATATATGTTAAAGGGAATGTTCGTAAAGTCCCAGATCTTAGTCAAAAAGTTTGTGATATGGGAAAGGAGTGATATTTTTGGATCAGGGCATAGAAAACAGAAAGCACTCTGGGAGGAGCTGAGATCATCACAGCGGTTTATATTTTGTTGGTTGTCAAGAAAAGAATGAATGTAAGAGAAAACAGACTTAGATTTGAAGGGGAGTTGAATAAACCTGGCCAAACATGATAACAGATGAGAAATAGACTCAGACAATTTGTTTAATTTATTTTTAGGTAGAATTTTTACACAATTTGAAAAGACACAATTCTTAATGATTATAGAATGGGGAAAAGATGAGAATTGAGATAATTTATCTTTTAAAGTTTAACTAAACTTGTTAATAGAAACTGACAAATATATTTAAAACTATAGAACAATTTCAGTCATAAATACATTAGATGCTCAAATCCAAAATAAAATAACAAATAGAATTTAAAAGCATATTAAAAATAAATGCATTTTATCATGAAGCAGGTATTTCCCAGAACTCTGAGGATTGATTAATATTAAGAAATGTATTTATATAGTATACCCTATCAGCAGTTAAATAAGAAAAAACATCTTGATAGTCCCAGGAGATATTAAAAAGGTCTTTGATTATATTCACCATGCATTAATCATAAACTCTGAGTAGACTAAAGATAGAATAATATTCCTCAGAATCATGAAGAATATTAGTCATGAAATATGTCAACATAACATAGTGAAGTATTATGTTTCATGTAATCAGTTTACGCATTTCAATTGCTTCTTATTGTACCAAAATATAAATTTTAAATCTACAATGCAGCCTTCAAGTTCTTTTCATTTACTTTTTAATTACCTCCACCTTGTTATCCCAGACACTCTTTTAATTTCATTCTTTACTCTGCCTTAGGACCACTACTTGTGTTAATCTCTCTTCCTATAATATGCAGGGCTTTCTCGTTAATAAAATCTAACACATTCAGTTTCCAGAAAAATGGGTTCTGGCCACCCAGATTAGCGATATCTAATTATTTGCTAGCTTTTCAACAAATTCAATTTTTAACACTTTGCACTTCTATTCACAATTTCTATAAGGAAACTAATATGTCTCTAAAGAGATAGAAGTAGTTAGGTCTATTCCATGTTGTGAATAATATTTACACCAACTCTTCTAAGGGGGATTCTCCACAGTATAATTATTCAAGGGGACTGACCCTGCCTTCCACCTCAGAAGATCTGATAAGATACTTCTTTTTCCTCTCCACCTAGAAACTGTATAGGTAGACATGTGATTTAGGCTTGACCATTCAGGCATTGGCACCAACATTCTGAATCTAGAGAGAGTGGCAAAAAAAGGACAGTGGCTGCAAGATAAATCATGAATTCCTTTGTCCTGAAGTCAAAGTGATAATGCTGTGAAAGTGACAATGACAATGGAAGTTAGTGGCAGCAGTGTCCTTGGCCGACTACGCCTGTAATGTGATATTGGCTGAGGTCTTAGCTACCCAAATCTTAATGTTGTATCTCATTTTTAAGGCTAGATCATCAGCTTTACTATAGATTAGGTGAATTATATAGTTTATTTTCTTGAATGCTGTTGATGAAAGTCTTTTTATTATTAAATGTGACTCAAACATGGTTAGCTTAGCTGATATTTACATGTTGAACAAGTAACCACACTTTTATCAATAGACTTCCCAGCCATTAGACAAGCCTTCCAGCTACTTTTCTCAATAGAAACCCCACAACCTTGATGTGACCACTATCTGCGTTTAATTGTAATCATGTTCTTGCTTCACTTTATAGTTTATAACCTAAGTGGCCATTCTTAAATACTATATTTTACTTTTTGGGGAGTAGTTATGTCTCATGGCTTTATTATAAGTCTCCCTCTATGATTCATTTTTTTCCCTGCCATTTCATTTTGTAAGTAAATAACTGGGTCATTTTTTTCTCTTTTTTCATTTGACCAATGAAAATGTAAATAAACATACCCAATCTTGTGAGATACAGCAAAAGCAGTTCCAAGAGGAATTTTATAGTGACAAATGCCGACATTAAGAAAAATGAAATCTCAAATAAACAACCTAACTTTACATGTCAGAGAACTGGAAAAAAATAGCAAATAAGCCCTAAGTTAGTAGATGAACGGAAATAAAAATGAGAATGGAAATAAATAAAATATAAACTAAACAGTCAGTAGAAAAAGAATCAGTGAAGCTAGGCGCTGTTTCTTGAAAAGATGAACCAAATAGACAAACCTTTAGCTAATCTTACCAGGAAAAAGAGAGAGTTCAATTAAAACCATAAATGAAAGAGGAGACATTCAAACTTACACCCTGCAAATACAAACATCATAAGAGACTATTATGAACAATTATATACTAACATATTGGACAACCTAGAAGAAATGGGTAAATTTCTAGAAACAAATCTTCCAGGACTGAAACATAAAGAAATAGAAAATCTGAACAGATCGAGTACTAGTAAGGAGACTGAATCAGTAATGAAAAGCCTTCCAACAAGAAAAGTCCAGATCCAGATGGCTTCAATGATGAATTTTACTAATTATCTAAAGAACAATACAAACCCTTCTCAAACTCTTCCGAAAAACAAGAGAATGGAATACTTCCATCTCATTTTGGGCACAGTGATAGGTCCTAGGCAAATGGAGATAACTAAGGCAACTTATTTTCAAGATCACAGTCTATTCAAAATATAAATCAATAGTTCAATAAACAAATGCTATTTCAATTTAGCACTACTGAAGACATTTTTAATTAAAAATGTATTTATCATTAAACAAGGAAAAATTAAGACCAAATTAAGTATATTTAAAACGACTCTTCTACTTGAAAAATGTAAACTTCAGCTTTTCCTGAGAATTTATTTTTGTATGAATTCATCTGCTTTCCTTTTCATTTCTAAAGCAACAGGAGGCCATTACAATGTGGCAAATAATTTTTTCAGTCATATATCTTAATAACCAGATGACATTTTAATGATGATTCCAAAGGTATTATTTTTTTTCTATTTGAATTTAGTATTGATTTGTTTTTTAATCTGAAAAACTTATTTTTATAAGTAATTTCTTAACAATTTCTTTTAGATAAAGGGATACATGCAGAGATTAAATTGTATATACATAAGAACATTTCTACACATATTTCAAAGAACCTAAAGAAATTTTTATGTCAGGGATAACATTTTAAGATTCAATTTCTGTTGTAATTACAATAGAGCAAAGTTGTTTTTTTTCTTTTCCAGTTTATCGCTTAAAAATTTAAGAATATATGCCAACATCGGTAACATTTATTCCCTTATATTTGTATTTGACCAGTTTACTTTTGTGCAATATTTACCAAATATTATAATGTAGTTCAGCTTTCACTCACTGTTTGAAAAATCCCATAATTCGTTAAATGATTTTTTTTTTTTTTTTATCAATTGAAACATAGTACAACTTTTTTTCAAAAAGAAATGTTCTGTGACTGGGATACAAAGCTATTTTCTGCTACTATTTGCATGTATTTGGATAATGGAGAATAATGGGGAAAAGTCAATTTTCAGATGAGAGAGGGCAAGATTGGGTCAGTGGAGTGCACTTGTGGGATGTTTCTCAGCTTTCTCTTCCATGTTTCACATCTATCTTTCCCTTCCTGCTAACATGCTCTCTTTCCGTTGGAATTCCTTAGAAGAGGATGAAGAATTGTGATTCTCAAGGCACCAGTTAGTAACATCAGCACTCTCCAGTAAAGGGAGGTAGGGAGGATTTTATGTTTTCAAGCTTGTTTTGGTTTTATGTCACATTCTTTAGTACAAACTAAGACTTCTCTCATTTGACAAATAAGGTAATGAAAAAGTGTCAGGTTATATAACCCCTTAAGCCTTTGAAATTTTATTAAAACTACAGAGAAAAGCATGCAAACTCTAGATCTTCCCCAACCTAGAGTATAGAGAATACCTGTAGTTAGTAATATGCCAAATTTTGGATAACAATCACTAATTAATTCAACAAATTTCAACACCTCAATAATATGGTTGACAGATGTACAGAATGGATCACTGAGACAAAATGCCCATTGAAAATGTAAATGCAACTGTAAAAATTGTGCTTAGATCACATAAGCAAATAAGCAAAATTCCCTGTATTCCATTCTCAGTCATTAGCTTACTGTAATATAAACTTCTGTTGTGAATGAAAACTAGTTTCTGTTTATTTTTCTAATTATATTGTGTTGTTTAAAAAAAAAAATCTATTTGATTAAGTTTAGATGTGCAGAACTAAGATTGAGAAAATAGTGGTTTAAAAAAAATGGTCATGTTTTAAACATAAAAGAATTCCAAAGGTAGGCAGTTCATGGCTAATCTTTCCAAAATAGAAACCTTTTCTGGACTGTTTTGGATTGTTTTTCTACCAGCTTTGATTGTCAAGGTTATTTCAAAGAAAATTATGGTCTTGCAGTTCCAGCTATTGCATTTGCATTCTAGGCAGTAAGCATGAAAGAAAGCAGAAAAAAACATGCGTCCTCTATTTAAAGGGTTTTCCTGAAATTACCCACTAAACTTCTGTTCATAGTTCATTAGTTAGAAATTTGTCACATGGTTAACATTAGCTACAAATAAGACTTTAAAGGTCTTTAAACCACAGTAGCAAGTTGCTATAATAAGATTAGGGTTTTTGTGCCAAAGATAAAGAGAATAAAAGACAATCAGAGGAAACTAGAAGTTTCTGGAAAGTTGATATTTAGAACATTTTTAATTTTTAGCATTGATCTTGTACTTAACCACCTTTCACAAAACACTGATTAATTTAAGTGGCTTGTCAATTTATTATTTGAGATTACCAGGTATACGATAATAAATGTTTTATTCCTTCTTTGTGGTTTTTTTTTTTTTTTTTTTTTTTTTTTTTACATTTATAGTTTTTCCTTATCTTAGTGAATTGGCTACCACTGTCAGTAAATATTAAACAGTAATTCTAGATAATTATTTGATTTTAATGGTAATGCTTTGAATAGTTTACTATTTAGCATATGACTTAAAGATAAAAAAATATTTAGCTTTGTTAATCATTTTAAGATCTACATATTTTTTCCTTATTTACTATATACAGTTACATGAATATAGTTCTAATGTAAAGCTATTCTTATATCGCTGATCTAAAATATATTTAGTAATGACACGTCATACTTATATTTCCAAACTTAATTTACTAATGTTTTAATGTATTTTTTAATACATTTTCACATGGTGTTTATGTTTAATGTTTATATATAATGACGTAAATATACAATTTTTGTTTTCTTTGTATGTTAGTTTAAGACATCAAATTGGGTAGATTCATTCAACTATTTTTCCTATTGTCTCAAATACTATATATAAAATGGAAATACATTTTTCTTTGAAGGTTTGCTAAAACTCACCAATGTGTAAGTCATATGAGATTTTAGAAAGAGTTCTTCCATGGTGGAATGTTTGTGAAACTCTATGTTAGTGATGTTGATAGAGAATAGAAGGAAAGGAATTGGAGATAAATTTAAACAACATTTGTGAGAATATGTCACTGTAAAATCTATCAGAGAAATGGTGCAGTAATTGCAGGTGGTGTGGTGTGGTTAACATCTAAAAACCTCATAGGATAATACAACCCTAGACAGATTATCTGAGGATTTATCTCTGAGGGAACCTACCGGTCCAAGATTAAGTTCCTGTAAATATTAACTTTTAAATCGTTCTCCTTGTTAAATATGAGAATCAAAGATTACCAGATATTTGGGTATAGTCTATAATATAACAGAGAAACTAAAATAAATTAATGGATAAAAAAGGTCTTGTCATAAATTTTATAGTATATAAAGAAAAAAGTTTTAAAGACTACACTATTTTGTGTGTGATATATTTATTAAATAAATATATTATGATTTTTCAGAGTTTCTGAGTTCCTTTGTATTAAACACGTAGTGGAGTGGTGGTTGGTGGAGAAGTCAATATCAGGGCTTAAGGCTAAAATTACAAATCTCAAAGGGAAAAAGTAGTTGGAGAATCTAAGAAACATAATCCTCTTACAGGATCAGTTCAGTCTAGAACATTCAACATCATAAAAAAAAAATAGTATACCAGAAATGATAAAGATAAGAAACTGAGTTGAGTAAACTAAAAAGACATAATGCAAAAATATTTCATGTTAGTGAAAAAACATGAGTTTGCTTGTTAAAAGAGCCCTTTGAGTGATAAATGCAATGACTAAAGCAAGAACCAATGAAAGTCATGTCATTTTATAGTTAAAGAACATTAAGGATAAAGGTTGCTTGTTCGATGATGACATTCAAAGATGGAAACAGAGGGGAAGAATATGTTAAAGATGAAATTTAAAATTTTAGATTAGGAGAGTCATCAGATTTTTTAAGAACAAGAGTGATACTCAAAAGCAAGTAGAATGACACCTTTATAATTTTGGTAGTATTAGATTCTCAACCTGGAATTTTAAATGAAGCTAAATATCAATAAAGTTCAAATGATTAAAGATGATTTAGGCATCTAAAAATCTCAAAAAATGTTTATACCAGTTTACAGGATGCTGTTGAAATATGTGACAATTTTAAAGAAGGGAAGTACAACCATTAAGGAAGACATATAATCCAGGAAAAAATGAGATTCAACACAAGGAAAAGACAAAATAAACCATCAGCATGAAGGTGAAGGAAATTCCCAGAATGGTAGTACAGTAGATGTATGGGAAAATCTAACCAGTAGCCTTAGAGAACACACCTGCAGAGATGCCTCCAAGGGAGGAAAAACTGTCCAAAAGGCAAAAGAGCTGAGACAAAAAGACAAATTCTAAATTTATAGGAGAAAGAATTACCAAAAAGGGAACACTCATGTGTAATCACCACCCTGGTTAAGAAATAAGATATTATCAAGAACCCAAATTTGCCCCAGTGCACACCACTCCGATCAATATCACATCCATCCTATTCTATCACTTATTCTCTTTGTTCCTCTAAAGGGCTAATTGCAAATGACTTGTCTTCCAGATTTCTGATTCTTTCACCTGTATTGTTGAGCTGCCTTTTAATGTCTCTACTGAATTGGGTCTTTATATATATATATATAGTTTATATTTCTTTATTTAACTTCTCATTTTGCCCAGGCATTGTTTTCTTGATTTCATTTAGTTGTCTGTGTTCTTTTGCATTTCACAGAGGTGCTTTAAGATGATTATTTTGAATCCTATGTCAGGCAATTCATAGATCTCCATTTCTTTGGAATCTCTTACTGGGGCTTTGTAAGTTTCCTTTGGTGGTCTCATATTTGCCTGATTCTTCTTGATCTGTGTAGGCTTACAATAGTCTGTTCATTTGAAGGAGCAAATACCATTTCCAGTCTTTACACATTGGTTTCAGCAGATAAAGACCTTCTCCTGTCAGTTCTCTGGGTTGAATAGGTTACTTCCAGAATCACAGTTACGGTGAATTGGAGCTGGGTCACTGGAGTTAGGTCACAAAAATACTGGAGGCCATTGCTGGGTCTACAATGGTCTCCGTGGTTGGTGGGCCTGTTACAAGGGGCTTGGTTTGGTGGGGGAGGAGGGAGATCCTCTCTGGTCCCTGGGTGGATGTGACTGTCTCTGGGATCTTGTTTATTAGAGTGGTGCTGGGACAACTGTCTGCTTCAGGCTCCACAGTCGGGTCTACATATAGTGGCCTGTTGCCAGCTGTGCAGATGTGTCTGGCTTCTGATTGGGTCCCTGGGAGGGCAGGACTGGCCCCAGACCATAGCTGAAAGGAGCTAGAACTGAGTTCCAGGGCTGTTTTGGGGTGCGCAGCCCAGACTGAGGTCTGCAGATCTAGTTCTGGAGGAACCGATAGGCATGTCTCCTGCCAGGTTCCTGGGCAGGCAGGACGGCTCCCTAACCTTGGCTGGGATGGGCTACAGGATTATTTGAGACAAAGATTGGCTGGCCTGTCCATAGGCCACACTAATAACTGGTCTCCTTCTGGGACCCTAGGCTGGCAGGACTGCTCATGGTCTATGGCTTAGAGTGAGTGGCTGAAGCCAAGTCTGGAGCCATTTCAGGATTTCTGGAGGTGTAGATGGAATTGCATCTCACCAGGTTCCTGGGCCAGCAGAACTGCTAACGTACTGTGACTTGAGGGAGCTGGACCAAAGTTCCAAAGTCATTTGGGAATCTATACTTAGACCAAGTTCTGCAGGCTTCCCTCTAGGGATTCCTGGACTGTGCCTGAGATGGATTGGAGCAGGGAAGGACCAAGCTATCTGGGACCTATTACCTGAGGTATGCACAGCATGACCCCAGGTGTGTGTGTGTGTGTGTGTGTGTGTGTGTGTGTGTGTGTGTGTATCTCAAGAGGTTTCACTTTTCTTCTAAAAATCAATTTATGATAACGCAGTTAGGGTTTAATCATCCTAAATTGTGCTTCTGTCTTTATATTGGTTGATCTATTTTGATATACTTTACTTTTAGGGTAGAGAGCCCTTTGTGGATCTCTCCAAAAGCTGTTGATATTTAATGGATCCCTCCTCCTTCACAGATCTGAAGGTCTAAACTTGAATATTTATCCATAGTTGTAGTTGAGGAAATCTCTGGTCAGCTTTTATCTTCTTTCTTTCCCTCTCTCCTCCTGCTTCTTTCTAATCACCAAATTTATAAATAAGGAAAGAGATCTTATATGTTACACGCTATTCCCCAGCTCCAGAGTTGTTTAGACTCACAGACAATATCAGTTGTCGTAATTTTGTGATGTCTTCAAATGTATTATTTTTTTCTCATTGTTCTCTGGTGAGTGTTCATCTTAAACAAGTTCTTTCAGCATTGTTGGGAGCAGAATATCTTACAACAATGTTATGTGTCCTTTAAAAATAACCTTTATATTTTATCTCAGTCCTCTAAAATGCACACCTTTAATTTTATATTTTAATGGGTATACATATCTAAACATTAACTGGGACTCAATTGTTCAGCATAAACTCAACACATGTTCAGGTTTCTTAACACTTTAGATAATTTGTACTGTAAAGTTTTTTAAAGCAATGCCAATATACATCTATAATATAAATTTATATTTTATATAATTGTATTACATTGTGATTTCCAACAGTTAATTTAAAAATTTGAAATACAATTGTTATATATAAGATAGAAGTACCTCACTAGTTTTATATCTCATTTCATCACTATGGATCCTATCTCTTCTACTAAAGAAAAGCTAAAGGGATGTGATTAAAGTAGATTTTTGAGGTGTTGTAAGATTATTATTTTCACAAAGTTATCACTGAACTACCGTGAAAGAAATATTTATGAGTCTAAATTACTTAAGCTAAATTACTGACTCATATATGTGGAGGGAGCCTAGTTAATTATGTATGATACATAACATCTCTCCTCCCATTAAAAATTTTGATGATTACAAAGAAATTAGAGAGACGGAGGCCAGGAAGTGTGGAGTTTGCCATTTGCCGGGGAACTAGGAAATTTCAGAGAGAGAAAATGCAATTGTTTTTTCTTTCTTTGATTTCTTCATTTTCAAGCAACGTTATCAGTAATAGGGTATAGGAAATAAAGTTGAATGATATAATACTAACAATGATAAATGAAAGCATGACCCATAGGAAAGACAGCCAGCACCAAAATGCTGAAGGCTAATTTCAGCAACTCTTAAGAGCAGTTGTGAGATGATGACCCGAATGTTATGCAGCGAAAAAAAATCACCAAGATCTAAACAAGTAGTCAGTAACTCGTATCTGCTTGTGCAAATGTATCCATTAAGAAAATAAATATTGATATAAAATATCATTATATATCACAGCAAACTATAATAAAATTGCATCAATTAGTATAAATGTGACATAGATAACATTGGTCAAAATTATTATTAATTATTTTAACCAACTTTTGTTGAAGTGTTTATACTAAATTTATAGATTATATTATCACTTGTCAAATTGTAATAAACATGCACATAGAACTTTAAACCTGAAGGTGACCTTTTAATCACACTGATTTGTGCTTGGTCAGTAAAAGTCCCTCTAAAGAGGTAGTTTCAGAAACTCAATATATATTATACACTAATTTATTTATTTGTTTACTTTCCACCTCCCCACTTCTATTGTAAGCAACATGCAGAAAGGGATTTTGTGTTGCTCTATTATGTCCTTACTGTATCAGGCATCCCATGTACCCTCTATAAATGTTTATTCACTATGTTAAAGAATGGCATTTTGTGAAGTCAGTCATTGAAATTTTATTTCTCTTGGAATTACTGTGAAGAAGTAGAATTTATGCAGCTTAACATTGTGTGGTTGCATGGGGTGTGTTTGTGGCATTATGTAAGATGCATGTGGCTAAGTATATACACTGTGATCTATTAATAAATGTTAGATACCTAACACAGCAAGTAAGATGTACTAAACTAATGGCAGAACAATTTACAGTCAATATTTGCTCCTTCAATAAAACCTTTTTTTTTTTTTTAATTTTCAAACTAATTGCTACAATCTGTCTTCGTCCCTAAGTTTGCACTCTTATGATTCTCTTGCAGTAGTCTTTATTTGTTTTGGCAGAATACATATATCCTAAATGTTCACTTTTCAATATACAAACGTTGCCAATTGGGAATATTTTAAACAGAAAGTACACCACTTAGTATGGAATAAAGAATTAAATTTAAAATATATATATATATATATATATATATATATATATATATATATATATATATATATATATATATATACTAGCGGTGCTATGTTTCTTTGAAATAATGGGCCAAAAAAATCTTTCCCAATTGATTGTCTGACCGTGCGCGCGCACATTTGTGTCTATATTCACTTTGGAAAATGTAAGTCAATGGGAGGTCAGAGAATTTGGAACAGAGAAAAGACCAAAATAAATCTTTCAATGTTAGCATTCTAAGGCCATTGTGGAACTGTTCTTATTTAGATACATATCCCATGTTTCTATGGAGTGTACTGGCCTCAAAGGTTTAATGAGATCATTAAACTTCATTACTTCTTGCTTTTTCTCACTTACTTTTGAATTCTAAGAGACTATAGTTCCTGCAAGAAAGAATTTGCTACTGGTCAAAATGAAACGTGTGTGTGTGTGTGTGTGTGTGTGTGTGTGTGTGTGTGTGAGAGATATAAAAACATATCATATGTAACTGTGTAATATTTTCATATATATTTAAATAGGTGTATATGCATAAGTATATATATACACTATGTGTATTTACATGTATATTTAAATGTTACATATTTATACATTAAATATATATTTGAATATGTACCAATATTTATGCAGAATAATAGTAAATATGCATAAATATTTTTATATTTATGCACATTTTATGTATGCATACATTCATAACATACATATTTGTTTAGACGTATGTGTATATATATATTTTAATGTGTGTATATATGTATGTGCAAATATATATGTATTATATATATGCACGTATACATGCATGTATATATATGTACATATATGTGTATATATACACACACACACTCACATATACACCTATACATACCATATTCTCCATTCACAGGTATTTCAAGTTCATTGTTTGCTCACCTACTTTGTTTCTATCCATTTAATCTCCATCTTCTGATACATCAACAGGAGGGAGCTTTCATTTATTATTTGGTGAAATCTAACATCTTCTGCAGCATCATATTTAATGGCATTAATTTCAGCTTCAGTTGGCAAGTTTCCTTTCATGATGGCTTGTCTTCAGCCTGTTATATTTTGTTCATTTATTTAATCTAGTTGTCAGCTCAGGATATTTGTTGATACATTGCTAGAATATTATCTGTCCGTATACGATTGTACTATTTTCTGATTAAATACCTCCTGTGAAACAGCACTGACTTTCATCTTATGCTTAACATTTCCAACTACTAGGATTTTTTAGTTATAAAATCATGATTCTCTTCCTTGTATCTGCCAAAATAATTTAACCACTTACATTATAAAATGCACTCAGTCGTAAGTTTTTGCAATATATTTGTGAAACTTCTAGTAATTCGGTAATTATTGACTGCTGTCCTTATATTTAATTGACTTTTCTGAGAGCTACCTTTACCTGCCTCCTGGCTATATTTATTATCGTACTATTTGAGTTATTGTTCTACAAAATACTCTGACCACTGCCTTCATAGGCATGGGAAAAACTATATGGGCAAGATATGAGGAAATGTTTAGTTTTGGAGGTTTATTAACATGTGCTTCATGAATATATGTAGTACTCCAAATGTGTTAAATCAATTTCATTTAGTCATAGACTTATGAGAAATTATGATAAATGTATGTCACCTTTAAAAGAAATGTATACTATTGAATATTCAATTCATACTCCTATATTTTTTCATAAGGCATATATACGTGTGTATATATGTATGTATTTGTGTGTGTGTGTGTGTATCCAACAAACTACTGACCCAAGCAACAAAGTGGATGAGTCTCAAAAGACTTATGCTAAATGAAACATGACAGACACAAAATAGTAACTTCTATGTGATTCTATTTCTGTAAACTAAAAATTCTGCTGAGAAAAGTAGAGTAATCTTTGCCTGAGATCAAAAATGGTAGGAGAAGGAATGGATTACTGATGGACACCAACACTTTTTAGAGGGAATGAAAATAATCTTTAACTTGATTATGGCAGTAAATTCCATGAATGTGTACAACTCTTAACACTCACCATGTTGTATATTTTAAATTACTGCTTTTTATGTTCATTGTAGATAAGTTATTCCTCAATATATTTCACAAGGTAAATACCTCATGGTGCACATTGAATCAACTTGATGGGTTTTATGAAGAAATGTACATCCTAAGTAAATTTTAAACCTCCATTTCACCAATTGTGCTAACTTACGCTAGTACAGGCGACATTGCCGTCTACATTGAATAACAGCCTGTTCACTGTTCTCATTACATCCGCTTCTACTCAATATCAAATATTCGTATTTCAGACAGAGCCAAGATAATGTTCCAAATTGACGATGCCTATCATATATATATACACACATACACACACATACACATATATACATAATATCTATGTTAATATGGAATATCTTTTTTGTACACCCAGGGTAAAGTCCAAAATTCTACTTTGGCCTGAAAGACCTTAATCTTCTGGCAAGTGCAGACCTTCCCAGATTCAGCCATGTCCCTCTTTTCTTGCCTAATACACTCCAAGCCACATAGTCAAATAATGTACCAAGCTCCTCTCAGCTTAGAAACCATGTTTACATACTTTGAACTGTGATTCCTCCACTCTTCTCAGAAATGAGATTAATGACTCACTGGATATAACCCTGGATTGGTTTGAACCACATTTTCCATTTAGACACTCTCATACCTCCGGGCCCTATTCTGCTATGGTACTTACCATACCAGATGCTAATTAAACCTCTGTAGTGGCATTGTTTTTTATTAAAGCTTTGTTCAGCTTTACTGAGATATAATTGACGTATAACACTGTGTAAATTTAGGATGTACAACATGACGATTGGATAAATTTATTTATTTGGAAATTATTACTGCAGTGTGAGCTAATAACTCCATCACTTTAAGTAATTACCATTTTTTGTGTGGTAATTATGTAAAGTGTGAGAATATTGACAGTCAACTCTCAGCAAATTTCAAGGGTATTTTTGTTAGCTGGAGCCACCGTACTCTACATTAGATCCCCAGATCATCTTATAACTGGAAGTTTCTACCCTTTATCAACATCTCCACATTTCCTCCACTCCCTTGCCTCTGGCAATCACCATTCTGCTCTTTGTTTCTATGAGTTATACTTCTTTAGATTCCACATCTATTCGAGTTCATACAGGATTTGTCTCTCTGATTTATTTCACATGGCATAATGCCCCCATGAACCATCCATGCTGGATCCACCACAAGCAGGATTTTATTTTTATGGCTGAATAGTATTCCAGTATGTGTGTGTGTCTGTGTGTGTGTGTGTGTGTGTGTGTGTGTGTGTATCACATTTTTTATCAATTCATTCATCAAGGGACACTGAGGTTATTTCCCTATATGGGCTATTGTGAATAATGTTGCAGTGAACATGGGAGTGTAGACATCTCTTCAAGAGAGTGATTTCCTTCAGATATATACTCAGAAATGGGATTGATGGATCATGTGGTAGTTCTATTTTTAATGTTTGAAGGAACTTTTATGCTGGTGTCCATGGTAGTTGTACCAATTTTCACTCCCACCAAAAGTTTATAAGAGTTCCTTTTTCTCCACTTCCTAGTAAATATTTGTTATCTCCTTTCTTTTTAGTAATAGACATTTTATCAGGTATGAGGTGATATCTCATTGAAATCTTGATTAACATTTAGCTGAAGATTAGTAATATTGAGCAAGTTTGCATGAACCTATTGGCAATTTTTATGTCTTCTTTGGAAACATATCTGTTTAGGTCCTCTGCCAATTCTTTAATCAGATTATTATTATTATTATTACTATTATTTTTAGTGTTTATGATTTCATTATATATTTTGGATATTAACCCTTTATTTGATAAAGTGCTTGCAAATATTTTCTCCCATTCTGTCGGTTGTTTTATCATCTCGTTGTTTGCATTTTTTTTTACTGTGCAGAAGCTTTTGAGATTGATCTACTACCACTTGTTTATTTTTGATTTTTTTGCTTGTGCATTCAATGTGTCCAAAAAATTGTTGTGAAGACGTATTAAAATACCTTTTTCACTATTTTTTTAATAGGAGCTCTATGGTTTTAGGTCTTACATTTAAGTCTTTCATTTATTTAAAGTTAATTTTTGTGATGTAAAGTTAATTTTGTGGTGTAAAAAAAGGCACCAGTTTCATCCTTTTGCAGGTGAATACCAGTTTTTCCACCACCATTTATTGACATGACTATCTTTTCTCCATTGAGTATTCTTGGGTCCCTTTTCAAATACCAATTGACTGCATGTATATAGGCTTATTTCTGGACTCTTGATACTGTTTCATGGTTCTATGTGTCTCTTTTTATTCCAATACCATGCTGTTTTGATTAGTATTGCTTCTTATTATAGTTTCAAATGCAGAAGTGTGATGTCACCATCTTTGCTCTTTTTTCTCAGGTTTGCTTTAGTTATTTGGGTCCTTCTTTGTTCCGTACAATTTTTATAATTTAGAGGTCCTTAGATTGCCTTCATTTCTGAAAGACAACTTCACTGGCTGTGTTATTCTTGGTTGGCAGTTTTATTTATTGCAGCATTTTGAATATATTCTTCCATTCTCTCCGGGCATGTAAAGATTTTGCTGAGAAATCATCTGATAGTCTTATGAGAATCCCCTGGTATGTGAGCATTTTTTTTCTCTCTCTTTTTTTTTCCTTGCTACTTTTAAAATTATCTCTTTTACTTTTATTTCAGACAATTTTATTATATTTTGTCTTAGAAAAGATTGTTTGGTATTTAAATACCGAGGTGACCCATTAGCTTCATGGTTGAAATATAAATGTCCCCAAGATTTTGAAGCTTCAAGCCATTATTTCTTTAAGGTTTCTATCCCTTTCTCCCTCTCTTCTTCTGGAACTCCAATAGGTAATACTTAGATTAGTTTTCTTTTAATGGTGTGCCATAAGTCATGTAGGATTTTTTCACTGTTTTTTTTTATTTGTTATTTTTGTTTGTTTTTGTTTATTCTCCTCTGACTGGGTAATTCCAGATGATGTCTTCTGCTTCACAGAATATTTCTTCTTCTTGATCCTCTTTCCTGTTAGTGCTTACTATGGCAATTTTTTTTTTTAATTCATTCTTTCCTCAATATTTTTGAATTTATGTTCCAGAATTTCTGCTTGGTTCTATTTTATAATTTCTTCTTCAGTTAAACTTCATTTTGATCATGTATTTTTTTTCCTGATTTTGTTGAATTGACTTTCTGGGTTTTCAAAACAGCTATTTTGATTTCTTTGTTGGACAAATCGCAGATCTTCATTTCATTGATGTTGGTTACTGGAAAATTATTGTTCTCCTTTGGTGATGTTATATTTTCTTGATTCCTCGTGTTCCTTGAGGTCTATTCCTGAATCTATTTTGAGGATGCAGTCATTTCCTCCTGTCTTTACTAACTGCAGGAAAGAAACACCTTTAATCAGCCCTGTTTTGGATTCTGAGGGTTTCTCAAATCTTTTTCAATGGGTATATGCAGTCTGACAATTAAGTTTGTGAATTTGTTGAAATGATGTTTCTAACCTTCTTTTGATATCATAGTTATTACTCATTATTAATTTGTACCAACTGGACAAATATTTGGAAGTGCTGAAGAGACTGCATGAAAAAGTAAGAAGAAAATAACCCAAACTTTTTGCCAACAATTCATGGCTCTTGCATCACGACAGTGTACTAGCTCACATGGCATAGTCTGTGAGGGAGTTTTTAGTCAGTAAACAAATAACTGTATTGAAACAACCTCTCTACTTACCTGATCTGATGGCTAATGACTTCTTTTTTTACATGAAGATAAAGGAAATATTGAAAGGAAGACATTTTGGTGACATTCAGGACATCGAGTGTAATACAAGGACAGCTCTGATGTCCATTCCAGAAACAGAGTTCCAAAATGGCTTTGAAGGGTGGACTAGGCACAAGTATCTGTGCATAGGTTCCCAAGGGGAGTACTTCAAAGGTGACCATAGTGAAATTCAGCAATGTGGCTTGTAGCACTTTATCTAGGATGATTCTGTGAATTTAATTGACAGATGTATCTTCTCCATAGTTCTTCTTTCCTCTTGTGGCAGAATCCTTAAGCTTACATAGCTTCTGTTGATCCTGCAAAACCAGGTAAGTTGCTGACAACTTCTCTTTTGCTTTTTCTACCTTGGAGCTGAATACTCAAGTTTCTGTTTTATCCCAGGCATGGGATTAGGTGGGCTCTGGTTACATGCTCACTAGCCATCTCCAAAGCTTTGTTCTCGCTGCCTTTCGGAGCACACACAGAAAGCTGACCATGTAGCTGGGGATGTGGGTGAGGTTCTGGGAGAACTGGAATACTCATGGACCATTTGGGGATCTGAATATGAAGTGTCCACAGTGTCTCAGGAGCAGGCGCATGATGGCGTCCACGACATGGTTAGTAGGATCCACATTATTTTAATGCCCTCGGGAGCCCTATCTTCTGTTCGCCCAGGTATGCCTCACTCCGCAGTTGCACCACACACTAAGGTGAGAAAGCAGTGAGTCTCTTGAGCAACATTCTCTGCAGCCAGGGAAGCTGGACACTCACTCACAGGCTCTCACTTTCCCCTCTGGGAGAAATCAAAGGATGGGAAGGTTTCTCTTGGCGGCTGAGCTGTGCAACCTTGGGGGAGGGTGATGCAGGTAAAGTGGAACTCTTCCATTTACCCTTTGCCATGCATCCAGTTTTGAATTTTGTTCGTTGATCCAGTAGTATGCTGGAAGTCAGCTGGATTCCTTGATTTCCTCAAACTTTCTCTCATCTGTAGGTGATTGTGTAAATTGGTGTTCTTAGGAGAGAAAAATCGTCTTTTACCATGGTGATACCGTTCTCCTCAGTATCTGTTTAATGCCTTGTGTTCCATAGATTAAACAACGTCTGTGCCTTCTAACCACTCTCTCTAGCTTATGTTACCATGGCTGTTCCATAGTATGTGCTTACCAAATTTGTATGGAATATTTTTTTCATATACTCAAATATTAATAGAATGCCTACAGTTTCGGATGAATTATTTTAGAAGATAGGACAGTGAATATAAAAGACAAAAATCTCTCTTCTTAAACTGCTTGCATTTTGAGAATTAGACAGTAAATAAAAGGAGTGTAATGCTGTGTGCTTCAAATGGTGATGAACACTATGAAGAAACGTAAAGCACTGAAGTTGAAATTTTAAACGGTAATTATAAAGGTCACAATAAGTTGGAATATGAACAAAGATGTGAAAGAACTGACCTATTGAGCCATGTGCAGTTCTAGGAAAATGTTATTGCAATGAAAAATTACTGAGTTTGTAATATCCCTGAGTCACAAGCTTGCTTGGTAAACTGGGGGAAGAACAAGAAGGCCGCTGTGGATAGAGTGGTGAGAGCAGGAGAGTTATAAAATGATGTAAGAGAAATGAGGAGAAAGCAGATTGTTTATGAACTTACCGGACACTGGGAAACTTTTCTGTTTTATTATAATTGAGATGGAAGGCCATTGGAGTTATTTAAAAAAAGGAAAGTCATGTTCAGAATTATATTGTACGAGTATCACCTTTGCCGTGGTTTGGAGATTAATCTGTAGTGAGAAGACAAGAGTAAATGGAGGGAGAACGGTTAGGGCTGGTTTTAATATAAGTGACAGAGATGAGTGGCTTGATCAGGATAGTATACACGGAATATAGGTATTGTCAAATCCTGAGTGCATTTTGTAAAATAGAGCCAATAGGATTTACTGCTGCCTGGAGAGTGTGGAAGGTCAGAATTTCTATTATTGAATATTGGGTTAGTATATATTCTATTTTGTGGAATGATTAGGTATCTGATGCTATGTTGCAATTTATATTATTTATGTAATGAAAATTTAAAGTGATTTGGACAACCAAGCACTTATTTGGAGAACATTGGTGGGTCTTGATCAAACTTATGCCAGGTGGCTCTTTTTAAGTGACGAGAAAAGAGTTGTTAATACAGAATATACAGGGAATGGTTTTAAACTTCTCTCCCTTGATAGAATAGACTAAAATGAGAACTGAGATTTAAAAGAACAAGCTAATCGAGAACACAATTGTCTTTAATATCACGGGTTTATTCTACTTCCCACGTTCATTCTTATGGAAAGAAATTTGACTGTAAGAAGACCTGTTCATAAGGTAGATGCCAGGTCACATTAATAGATTAGCACTCATTTGAATGTAATAAATCATAAAAGTCTGAGTCTGAAATCAAGAGTTCCTTGATGAGTGATTGCTTTTTTCATAAAAATCTGTTTTACATGAGTCAATAATTTAGGTTTTAAAAAAGTTTCCCCAGTCTGAACTTTAGCACATCAAATCACAGCTCACTATAAAATTTTATTCCAAATTATTTCCTTAGTAACAAGTTTGGTGTTTTTTATAACCTCCAAGTTTTATAAAATGTGCATTGGTTGAGGGAAACTTGACTAATCAAAACCGGTGGTGTATTTCTAATATATCATTTTTACCTTGTAATCTAGATTTTAAAATTAAGTTGATGCTCCTAAGTTATATACACAGGTTTCTGTGAAGCAGGGAGAATTATGTGCTTCCTTAATAATTTGTAAAATTAATGTAATGTGGAAAATGTAAATATGTAATGTTATAATTGAGCATAATTTACACTGCAAATTTTTTTCAAGTACAACAATGTTACATACCAAACACACGTTTTGAAATGAATCATTCATTTGCAACGTCCTTAATTAAATCATAACATGTATCTGACCTTAATATTCTCTTAGATGCAATATGCCAGAGTTTGTTGGAGCATCTTATTAATTAAGTTTCATAGCAAACATGGTAAGGGTGAAACAATAACCTAATTAATGTATTGAGTGTACAGAGAAAAAGAAAATAGTAAATAGGTAAGATCTTCAAAAGAAAGTGGCAGCTAACATGTCCCAGATTTGACAAGCAGAAATGAGTAGAGGACATTTTAGGTGAAGTGGTATGAAAAAAATAAATTGAAAAATTTACGGTAAGGGAAATATTATCAATAGAGGATATAGTCTTCAGATTGCTTTAATTGACAAAATGCATATTTTAAGTCTTGATAAATTAGACCTTTATATATGTATACACATACATATATATAGTGGTATGATTATATTTATTTTGTTTTATAGTATTGTATTATAAATGACACATAAATATTTGTCCTATCTCTGATATAATACATATATTTTAAACTTTAATCCGTGTTAATGTTTTTCCTTATCATTTAATTGCAAATGATATCTACAAATATCAAAGTAGATATTGTAAGAAGTATGGTTTGGAGCAGATCTGAATATATATGATGTTGTCAAGACTTTCCCCACACTTATTAACTTGAATGCAATGTAAGCTGGACTCAGGACTGCTTAATCTCTGCCCTTTTGTTTCCTCCAATATTATTGCAAAATACTGAAATACTACCTTCCACCTAAGCTAACACACACACACACACACACACACACACACACACAGTGTGAAAAAAAGTATACACATTTTAAGAAAGGAAAAAGTTGTATTAAAATTGAGCTGATTATAACCACTTTGAGAACCTCTTGTAATTGCAGAAGTCAAATGTGACTTTTAGTCATTTTTGTGATTGACATACATTGAGTATTACATTTTTAATAGTTTTTTCTTTCTTAAAATGTGTGTACATTTTTTGGCACCATGTATGTGTGTGTGTTTGTTAGCTTAGGTGGAAGTTAGTATTTCCACATTTTGAAACAATATTGGAGGAAACAAAAGAATATATATATATATTCATTCTCTTGATTTTTCTCATCCCCAATAAAAACAAATGATCTGAATATGTTATTTGTTTTATTTTTACATGGCATATACATAATTATAACATAAATCTCCTAATAATTAAAGGACTGGTGGTCAGGATAATGAGAGGGAAACATTGGAATAATAATCAGTAAATCCATCACTTTCGTTGAGCATAAAATGGGAGTTGTCGTTACTGGATAAACTGACAGGCTGCTATGTTGAAGATAGTAGCATTCTACCTCACTAGGCAATTGTGAGGTAGCTAAATATATGATGCTACAATCCTTGAAAAATATATTAGGGAATAAGGACAAACACCTTTCATGATTACTTTCATAGTTGCATGCTGATTGTAAAATGACAATACATTTCTGTACAGAGGAACATGTAAACATATACACATTGGGGCTGTCTTTAGAAATTCTCTGATCATAATGTAACTCAGCTGCTTTAGTTAGATAATTTCCGTAGGCACCATGAACTTTTTCATTAGTTTCTTAAATGTAAATAGGTATCTACAAGTGTCCAGGTTTAATTTGCAATTAAAATAAGACTGAACTTTCAGTTTTGGTAATTTCAGAAATAAAGCAAAGATCTAATAACATCAACCAAACCATTATTAATATGAAGCAAATTTCTTTGCCCTGTGTATTTTCTTAATGATACTTATTTCAAATGGTTTTTATTTAAAAAATAAACAAATCGTTTTAAAAGATGTGGGATATTTTGAGATTTTATCTTTGAACATTTTTAGCAAATTTTAGTGAATATATTTCCATAGTGCATTATATCATTGTATATCTTCAATTATGAAAAGTTAAAATAGTGCCTTACTTAATATGCTATCTAAACATGGTTATTTTTGTGAGGTGTATTATTTCCCTAGTACTGCTGCAAAGAAACTTGGAGCTTTAAAAAAATCCATATTTATTATCTTACAGGTCCAGAAATCAGAAATCTAAAATGGATCCCCCTGGGCTGTGATGCCGGCAAACCTGTGTTCCTTCTAGAGCCTCTAGGGGTGGTGAGTCCATCTTCTTGTCTTTTCCAGCTTATAGAAGTTTCCCACATTCTTTGATTCATTAATCTTTCCGTCTTGAACACCATATATATACGTAGCAATCTAGTCTTAATGCTGCAGAACTCTGGCACTGACTCTCCTTCCTCCCTGTTTCACTTGTGATTACACTGTGCCCATCTGGATAATGCAGTATTTCCTCCCACTTCTCAAACCTCTAATTTAATTACATAGGTAAAGTTGCTTTGACACAGGTTCCAACGATTAAGGTGCGGACATTTTGATTAGGACTTACTCTACCTCCCGCAGGATTCCTTGCATACCTAGTACACAGTGTAAGAGAGAGAACACAAACCCTTAAAAATAAAAGTAAAATTAGATTATTTTAATTTTAATACAATAAAAAATCATTAGAATAGTCCCAATAAAACATATTATTTTCTTTGATATTCTTCAGTTGCTAATCAAATTTCAGTCCGTGAATCTCTAGGATGGTTTCTTCCTATACTCCCCCAATATCTTATTAGGAAACCTATATGACTGCCATCTCACTTGTTTCATGTCTTCATCAACTACCACTTTCTTATGAGGATTATCAGTAACTAAGAAAAGTATTAAATAATGTTAGGCTTACAGAAAAATGAAAAACACTTTGCACAAAACCAACACTACATAATTCACAAAAATACATGTATATAAGGTGCATATATGTAAAAGCAATATACATACATATGTAAAGGCAATATACATAAAATTATATAAGTTTTAAGTGATAGAAGATTAAAATCTTCTCAATTTATTAATAATATTTAGACCATGATGTGGTAGATGATACAGCTAAAATTTGTGATCGCTGTTGTCAGAATTTGAAATACCAACAGCAAAAGCAACAGAAATGAAAACTATCATAGAAGTTAGAGACTGTGGATATACCAATTTATAAAAAGCCCTAAGGCATTTTCAGGATCAAAGAGACATGGTTTTAAGTGTTCAAGGTCGGAAGTCTAGAGGCTGATGGGATTCTTCCTTTCATGGTCGGTTAAAATAGAAAATTTGCCACCTCGCAGTAGAGAATGCTCTTTGCAACCTTATATGTGATACCATAAGAATAGTCTCTCCAATTAGAAAGTCAGCAGTTGGCAGAGTTTCTGTGACTTGAAATTTTATCAATGAGATATTTTCATCCTTAAGTAAAAAGATATTTCTTGGATTATAGGAATTATCTCTTACACTTCTAATACGCAGATTATTTCTCCAGATCAAAAGAATGTAAAATCACAAACTGACCTGATAAAACCACATAGAGTACTTTTAAAAGAGGGCAGATTAATGTTTAAATTTATTATTGGTGTGGTGGTGCCAGTAGAAACAAATTAGAGAGTTACAGTTTCAGTTTGGAGCTGTAGAAAACTAAAAGAGTGCCACCTACAAAAATTTAAAAGCTACACAACCCCTAATGAATGGCTTTTTTCCCACCAAACAACTGAGATCTCAGGGTGAATTAATAACTTTAAATCGTGAGGACAGGAAACCAGAGAGACAGGAGCTCATCATTCGCCTACATGTTACCCCTGCCACCAGATGCCGTATAAGCAGGTAGAACGGTTAATCCAAAATAGTTCACCAAATTACTATGGGCTAAGTGAGGAATAGAAAACAATAATGTTCTCTTAGCTTGTAGTTGTTTTGAAAGTCAGATATTGGTTTCAAAATAATGATTACTTAATTGGTATTGTTGGGCTTATGTATGAAATGAGTAAGAAATCTCAAGAATTATGTGGAAATGTACTAAAGTATTCTGATAAAGCAAACCTTTAACTCTGGAAACATGACCATATGAATTTTCGCTAAAAATTCCATGCATTGTTGTCATGGAGAGTTTGCTATCAAAATAATTCTAGATGTAAATACCTGTATTGCCCTATCTTTTCATCCCCATCATTAATATAATTAATGCAAAATGTACACAGTGCTTTTATGATGAACTTGCATTGAAATATTATTACTTTAAACATTTTATCTCAATTGTTTATACTCACACTAATTTGCAAAATAAAAGCTTTCAATTAATGCTATTCATTGAGCACATTTAATAATATATGAAGATTTACACATTTGCAATAAAAATACTATTTTCATATATTTTTGGAGGGATCTCTATGTTGCTTGAAATGTCATCAAAAGTCCATCAATGATATTACTTCATATTGACACTTCCTGTTGTCCTGTGTTATCATTCCCCACAATGTGTTGACTCTTTCCATCTGATAGTAAAGCAGGTCGTTCTTCAGTTCACTCTCCTTACCTTTTTAGATTGGTACACCACACATAGCTCATTACAATTTCTTTAAAGTTGCCCAATAAATAGCAGTGTTCTATTTTGTTTTTCTTGTAACATGTTGCTTAACATTCTCTGGATATCATGAGAACAAAGGAAACGTCACTAAGAAATAGAACTTGGCACTGAGTCAATTAAAAACAAAACAAAACAAAAAACAAAACAACTGCCAGTATATAATAATATTTTCTATCACAAATAGCTTAATTGCATCAGTTTGAGCAGTAAAAGTTTCCATTGAAATAGCTGATTAGGGTTTAATTAAGACATTTATAATGGTTTTGTCTTTGTATATATCTCAGCAGCACACTTTCTTCCCTATGTCTTTAAACTGACAGCAGTTGATTCCAAATTCTATTTGTTTATAAAGACAAAATGGGACTCTGAAACAATAATTATGGTGACAGTGTTAAAATATATGATTAAACATTATGATAATTTTATGTATCATTATACAGGTACTGAATAGGATTTAAAATGGAAGAATATCACCAAAGTAGAATTTTTCAGTAGTTCATATTATTTATAATATAGGTACATAAACAAATGCCTCATTGTCCTTTAGCAGATGAAGTAGGTAGAGTGCCTAGCTTGACTTTGTTAGGCATTTATCAAAATTAATTTGTAAGAACTGGCCATAATTGAAAGGAAACTTTTCATGGGCTCTTTTTCTATTCATAACATGAAATACTTTGGAATAAAATATTGAGAACTTGCTAATTTTAACAAAAACATTCTCCAGAATTTTGCTTTTTATTGAGGCCATCATTACTTAACAAAATCTGCTTTGTATGGAACATTTTAAATGTTTCTGGTTATTAATAATAGTTTTAGAAATGACACTGTTTCTTCTGTTGTCTAGTCTGTTTTTCAAAAAATGTTAAGTGTTCAACATTTTACTTAATTTTATAAATGTACAGCTAATTTGAAATGCTCTCAAAAACTAGACAGCAGTGTTCGAAACCTAGCCTTATTTTTCCTACATTTGTATGATACTTGAGTGTGTTGCATATTGTTTAAATTAAAGTGACACTGCATAGATTAATAGATGGAGGTTTATCTCCTAACAAAGGGATCATTGCACAGATTGCTTTTGTTCCCTCATAGCCTATTTTCATTCTGAGAGTGGAAGTTCCAGTTCTCACGCAGCAGAGTGAGCAGCTCCCTTTGGTCAATTATCAGACATCTGCCTTTTAATTATGTACCACATAAATTGTTAACAGTCAAATCGAAGAAACCGATTCATGGTCTGGTTTAATAATGTGTGCTGAGAAGAACCCAGTGATTTTAAAATGCATGTAAAGAATCATAATATTTTAAAATGGATATTCTGAAACAGCACTGTTATAAATATTTTTTTTTAAAAAATACATCACTGCCAAATATTCAACAAAAATCAAATATTACTTCAATTATACCATGTTACTTCTCCTTGGAACTAAAACTTCCAACGTGTTCTTTAATTATCTTATAAAACATATGTATATGTATACATATGTCATTTTACTTCAATAGGCTATATTATGATTATGTACATTATTCCTTTTAATTTTAACACAATGACTCCAAAAATTCATGGTAAAATAAAGTAAAATCCACAGTATTTTTTTTTTAAATTAGGTAAGATTGAAAAACTAAGTAGAAATGCTGGGAGAAGAGATATTGTCTCACTGCATTTCTTAAGCAGTGTTTAAGGATTATTATCATCATTATTTTTGTTATTTTCCCCCATAATATTTTGTCTTAAATCATCACTCTCTGTGCCTTATGCCACCTCATAAAGAAACAGAAAACTTGCACTTGAGCATTTCAAACACTTGGGAATATATGTCTCTGTTCCCAGTCTGGACTCCTGAGCTGCACTGCATGACCTGTAACTTAAGGTGGGATCAGGGATGATTCCCATATACATCATGATATCTCCCTAGTTGTGAAGTTTCTTCCTATACTCAGAATAAAATGTAGATATTCAAGTAGCAGCATTTCTGTTTCACAGGCTTTGATGAAAATGTCAATAATGTGAAATAATCCACCTCCTTCCTTTTTACCAGTTGCCTACAGAAGCAGCTGAAATGCCTTTGATGGATACAAAATTCCCCCCAAACTGATTGCATACTGCATACCTGTATATTCTGCGTTCCTGCTGCATACTTTATAATCTAATCCGAAGTTGTTCTGCTTTCTTGACTCACACACTAGGACTCCCTTTGTGATTCAACTCCTCTGCACTGTTATTTTTTCAGTGCACACCATAGACTCATTCCATCATGATCCTGTGTATGTTGTTCCAAAAAAATGGAATAGTCTTTCCTCTCACCATCCCATATTCATGACTATTCTTTACATTCCATCTTAGTTTCACTCCTTTATTGACGATGTCCCTTCAAGCAGATTTAATAAGTTCCTTCTCCACTCTTCTTCAACACTTACACTTATGAGTTTATGTAACTTGTTTCAAATGATTAATAAGGTACCATTATTATTTCCAGTTGTTATTGGCTAGAAATAGTCATGTGGTCTTGCCTAAATACAAAAGGGTGAGAAGTGCAGAAGTAGAGGAATACCAGATGTTGGTGAGCGCTGAAAGTTTCTGCCACAACGGTGACATCATGTACTTGTTAAAACAAATCAGAACATTTAATGGGTTGGGATTTTTATATCAATTAAAAATGACGGCATAAAAAACTTTGTAACCTGAAATGGTGAGCTTCTCCTTCTTGTAATGATTTCCATCCTATGCAGGATGTCTACTGATGATACTAGAGGTCAGAAGGCTTAGTAGATGACCTTATTTTTTTCCCCAAACTAATGATAATTACTAATTAATTCCTATACAAAGAAGAATATAAAATATACCCCACATTTCAACCTAATCAATTATATTTAGAAATTACTTCTAAGGGGGAAATATCGCTTTCTCATCACAATTCCATAATTAATTTTCCTGTGGGAGTCTCCCTCTGTAGCCCCAACTTCAGTATTTTCCTGGGTCACTGTTTTATTTTCTAAATTTATTTTCTCAGCATTTTTACATTGCTTCATAATTTCATTTTTAATTAAATTTGTTGGGGGTGACATTGGTTAACAAAGTCGCATAAGGTTCATGTGTACAATTCTGTAATGCATTATCTGTATTGAATTGTATGTTCACACCCAAAGTCAAATCTCCTTCTGTCACCATATAGTTGACCCCCTGTGCCATCAAAAATATTTCTTTAGATGCAGTGCGGAGCCTAAGCCATGTTTTATCCTGATTAGAATTTTAAGCTTGCCAACTTGTGAGATACAAGGAAAGGTTTTGTTTGAGTAGTAAAAAATATATGTAGAATAGAATGCAGTAGTTGGTGGAGTAAAAACTTACCAATGAACTTTTTTATGTTGGAGAACATCCACTTTAAAATTCTTCGTTGATGATCTATTCTTAGTGGACAATACTTGAAATGTAGAGGGCAGGACATTAGTTCAAATGGGTGGATGACATTTAACTCTAATCAGAGTTCCCTGCATATGGTAAAAGGGCTGCCTGGAACTAAGAGAGAGTTGGGTTACACAAAGAGCAACTTGTAAACGTCTACCTATCCAGCATCCCATCCTAAACTCAGACAACAATGATGCATACTTGAAATATGTAATACAGAAACTAGCAACTTCAAAAGCCTATAAAGGAAATGATAGTAAACTCTGTATCCATATTTGCTCAATTACCAGTACAATCCAACAAACATTCAAGTTCAATTTTCAATAGTGGACTCAAAAGAATGGCTTATACAATTGTAATTATACAATTATACAATATAATTTTATAGGTGCATTTTCTTCCATGAGCAAATTCTATTTTGATAATAGATCAGTTTTTGTTTATTAAGTATGAATTCCTGTAAAGAAACTAAAGAAGGTAGAAATTGTTTACTTGCTCTCTGGCAAAATCAATGAAGAAAATCATTTTTAATTATTGCATTTATTACAAAGCTCCAAAATAGGCATTCTTAGATGAAATAAACTTTCCTTAAATTAAGCATCAGCAGTTAAACTTTTACCCTAAATATATGTAAACTGTTTTAAGTGTCAATATATTCTTTTAGATAAGGCCATATATCAAAATGTTCTCTTATATTATCAAGTTTTCTTAAGCAGTAATATAACAGAATATGTGTATTCTGGATATGAATATATATGTGTCGGAGTAGATAATAAGTACATCCTTCTTTTACTTCCCTTTTCCATACCATCCCCATCTCAAATCTTGTCCCCTTCCCACTTCCGCTGTACTCCAACACACCCACCATGCTCACTTACACAGACCTCTTGTTTGCTGTCAACTAACTGTTCAAGAATAAGATTAAAATATCCCATCTCTCTTTCAACTACAAACTGCAGACCAGTGCAAAAGAAAAAACATTAAAATACAAAAGAATTATTAAAAATTAAAGCTTAAAGATATTGTATAATTTGCTCAAGCTCACATCATGAGTAAAGTATAGTGCCTCTGTATTTGCTCTTTGAAAAGCGAGCTATATTTTATGTTGTTGCCCTTCTATGCTTAGGTATAAATCATGACTGAATATTGAATATTTCTGATTATATCTGTAGGTGGCAGTAAGATGTAAGTTCAATAGAGAATATTTTAATGGATGTAATATAATTTTATATTTTCCAGACTATTTTGATTTATATAATATTTTGATTTTCAAAATTACCATTAAACAAAACAAGCATCATATATATATATATATATATATATGATGCTTGTTTTGTATATATATATATATATATATATAGTTCTGTTACATATAAGGAAATTGACATACAACAAAAATACATTGCTCAAAATTAATCTGCTACCAATATCTCAGGACTATTGATCTCCATTAAGCATTTTTTCCAGTAGACAATATTGGCTTCTTTGCACGTGGATAACTATTTTAAGTAAAGAAGTGGTTATATTGCCAGATATATTATTCATATGAATATGAATTCATATATATATATATGAATATGTTGGGAGAGTTTTAACTGTTTCCTATATACCCAGCAATGTACAATGGATTATTAAATATTTCATTTTAATCTTCAAAATTACTTTACATATTGTGTTGTTTTACTCATTTTATACATTAGGATATGGATTCTGAAGAAAAAAATAACAAATCCATGGTACACATAAAATTATGAATCTGGAATTTCAATCGACATTAATCTAACAGCAATGTAGTGCTATTTTTAGTACTGTATTAATTATAGATCAAGCGTGACTAGATTTCAATGTGTGAGGATAAGAATAATACTCTTAAAACTTTGGGGAAAAAGCATATCTAAGGGATATTTAGGAATATATATCTGTATATAATGTAATTATGTTTACTACTTTTCATTGAGAACATTCTAGCCACTAATACCGTGTTTTCCCTAAAATAAGACCTAACCAGAAAAGAAGCCCTAGCATGATTTTTCAGGAGGACATCCCCTATACATAAGCTCTAATCTGTCTTTTGGAGCAAAAATTAATATAGACCCGGTCTTATTTTCAGGGAAACACAGTAGTGACAGTTTTCTCTTTCCCAACCCTGTGTTCCATCCCATTGCTCTAGTTTGAGTGTATTTCTTATTTATAAAAATGACTTTTTCCAGATTCATTGAGATATAATTGACATATAGCATTGTGTAAGTTTATCTTATAACTGAAAGTATGTACCCTTTGGCCAACACCTCTCCACTACCCCTACTCCCAGCGCCTAGTAGCCCGCAATCTACTCTCTGTTTCTCTGAGTTTGACATTCACAAAAAGGATTTTCGGTATCATGTGATAAGCAGAGTACAGTGACAAACCCCTACCATTGAAAAACTCGTTCAATATTCACCTTTATTGTGAATGGGGAACTGTGGGCTCACACGTTCTGTAGTTTGGAATATATTTAATATATAACATCTACTAGGTGGAAATAAAGTGTACTGTATGTGCCTGTTTATTCTTTCATTGTTTTACACATCAAAATTCTTTGTAAAGTACTCTCAAGGAGAAGTATCCAATATACTTTGCTATGACTTCAATCTGTGGCAATCAATTTTCTTTAGCTTTCTGAAATTAGATGGACTCTAACTATGTAGTGGCAGAAGGAAAATGTGTTTCAGCATTCGTTTGTTAGTGACAATTCAGCCATACATACAGAGAACATACACGGTATGCAGTAACATCCTAAGAGACAATATGCAGGTGTTATATTAGATAAATTGCAGTCACTGTTTAATTTACCTTTCATTTACCTTCTTCTGCTGATTGATTTCCAAACATTTATCTTCTATAAACAATACTGTAATAACCAATCTCGTGTGTCTCATTGTATACAGGTGCATGAGTTTCTCTAATGTGCTTACCTAAAAGAAGTATTGCTATGTGATAACACATCTGTATGTAGAAACGTATTGTATATTCTATAATTTCCTCAGTAGTTGAAATAACATAATACAAAGGAGAGTGACATATATCAGATCTGGAGTGATGGAGCCCAGTCAGTTTCTCCTGAGATGCTACTTAAGCGTTTAAGTAGCATAGTGTTTGTCATTTTTCCTCTTCATTGCGTATGGCCCATTTACAGTTGACAGCATCTCCTTTATTGCCGGTCACAATTCAGTGACAGATATTAGCTGCCAATCATATAAGAAACTTTCACTTGATCATCAGTCTTCAGTCATAGAGGTATGGGAATGATAAGTGGTGCGAGATAACAAATGACAATACAGGATTTTAGCTGCATTATTTTAAAAACAATTTGACTATAAAATGTCAGTATTAGATTAAATGGGCCACAAAATCTTTGTTATAATTCCCATTAAGAAGTGAAACATATCATCCCTTTCTCTCACCTGACCTTGCAACTTGCTTAGCAGCAGCGATGATAATGTAGAGAGGCTTCTAGGATTCATTCTTAGGAAACCTTGCAGCTTCTCCACTCATATTTTGGGAACCTGAGACCACCAGGCTACGCAAAAGACTGGGTTGAAAGATCATGTGGACACACAATGCAATAGATAGATGAAGTATTATAGAATTGTACATTTAAAACCTATATAATTTTACCAATCAATGCCACTCCAATATTTTTGTTTATAATTTGAGATTTAAAAAAAAAAAGAAGTTTATTGGGGGTGACAATGGTTAGGAAAGTTAATCGGTTTCAAATGTACAGTTCTGTAATGTATCAGCTATATAACACATTGTGGGTTCACCACCCAGGTAAACGGGATCAAATATATGGTGATGGAAGGAGAACTCACCCCAGTAAATTTAATAAAAGAAAGACCACGTGGAGAGAAGCCCAGTCATCTCATCAAATCCAGCCATTCCAGCCCAGCCCCTAGACAACTTTTGGTGCATGAGTTAGACAAGACCAGAAGGAAAACCATTCGGTCAGCCCACAGAATCAGGAGAAATAATAATCCATTATTTTAAGCCACTAAATTTTGGGGTAGTTAGCTACTTAACCATAGATAACTAAAATTCTGACTCTTGGTATTATAGAAATCAAAGATGATATTTATTCCATAGATATTTGTACAGTCTCTTCACTAAAAATCACCTCCATAACCTGTAACCTATAGTTTCCTTCCCAAAATAACTGGCCAATTTTCAAAGAATTTCATTACTTATATTAACAGTGAGCATTAATGTCCATTATTATGAAAATAATACTTCTGAAGAATAGTAATTTTGTTCATTTTATCCTTCAATCCATAAATTGTAAATCTTTCTTAGTTTTAAAAAGAATTAAATTGTATCACTTAATATATATTCAGATTTAATCATTCAAATATAGTCTTTTATGGTTTACTTTTTAAGCCGAATTTAGTTCCATTCTAGAACAATTAAACCACATGCAGATGTCACATTGGAACTTTCTTGTCACCCACACAACCCTTGGTTTTTGTCCTGTTAACTTTAGATATGATTTACCTTATGTGATGCTTCTCTAACAGACATCAGAATTCCAACAGGTGAGGGCATATTTAAGTCCCTTTGATGTCATCACTCCATTAAACTCGATATATTCAGCAAATGGCAGCGACAGAAGCTGACATTTGAGCACACCGAGATATGCATAGTGAAAAAGGCCTCCTGGGTTGATGACTGCAGAAGTTCCTCCACTTGTGGCTCAGTTTTGGAAATTGCAATTACAAAGTAATTATGACCCAGCTCGGGCATTTGCACATTGTCTCTTCAGACCAGATCTCAATCTATTCAAGAGGCACTGTGCTAAAGATCTAATGCTTCTGTTCTTAGGAAAACGGGGAGACTCTCTGTGTTGATCCAATGAGTGAAAATCTATGCTCCCTGGGAAAATCGATTATTAAATTTTTCTTGTTTTTATAATTCATCCAAGTGGTTTGAAGTCTTGCAGCAGTGCAATAGCTCTGTGGCTTATTGTAACAAGCAATCCCCACCTGGGATTCTCACGCTCAGCTCAAGTCCAGATTCGGCACAGCTGTTTGCAGCCACAAGATTAGAAATATCATCTAATCTGTCATTGGCCAGTGCTTATGTGAGGTCTCAAGAGCTGCAGTACATCAATCATGATTGTAGCTATTCTAATAAAATCTACCGTTGAGTTACTCTTTCTTCTTTAATAGGGAAATGAACTAAGATTTAAATACGTTATCAAATTTGCTTTAAAGAGTCAGAATTATAAAATATATTCTAAATTCACTAACTCCAAAACTATTCTGTTTCCCACTGTATTTTTAATCACTTTCTTGAAGTATGATAGATATGCATAAAATTGTACATATTTAATGTATACAACTTGATGAGTTTGGAGATAAGCGTATGGACACGAAACCATCACTACGATCTATGCCATAAACGTACTCATCACCTCCAGACGTTTCCTCCCACACTTTTTATTATTATTATTATTATTATTATTATTATTATTATTATTATTTTGAGTAGCACTACTGTATTGTACAATTAAAAATTTGCTAAGAGGTTAGATCTTGTGTGGTGCTCTTATCACAAAAATAATAAGTATTCCAGCATTTCTGTGCTTGCTTGTAAGGCACAGTTTTATATTCTACCCCTAGACTAATCAATTTGAGTTTTATTACCAAAATTAACAGAGCAGAGTAAATATGTCATTGCAATTATCTCCCCTTATTTTTTAATTAAATTTATTGGGGTGACATTGGTTAGTAAAATTATACAGGTTTCAAGGGTACATTTCTATAATACATCATTTATATGTTGCATTGAGTGTTCACCACCTCAAGTCAGATATCCTTCCATCTGGTTTCTCTTCAGATTGCATAAATCTTTCTCCGTTTGCCACTGTATTGATACTGTGGACATAACTTCCTTACGTCTGACATATTTATCTGAGCTTTTTTTTGGGAAAAGATAAATTGTGATACTTGTACCTCAAATATCCTATAAATGTATATTTATAGGCATTCGCACATTAGCTGTGAAATACTGGGAAATTAAAATTGTAAAAATTATTAAATGCTCCATTTTCCTCATACCTACACCCATATACAAACATACCGTACATGAGACACTTTTTTAATATTCAATAAACATCATATTGATTTTAGAGATGTGTGACAAATTCTTATTCTGCACATTTAGTTAATAGCTGCAAAAGGAAATCACTCTGGGAGAGACGGAGCCCGGGGCAAGGGGAGTGGATAAGTTTTTCCATACTTAGAAACCTCCTCTGTCATCCCCAGAGAAGACTGGAAAATAGGACCCAGCATCTCAAGTACTTATAATTCCTAGACTCAAAGATACAGAATTCTTATTATTATAATTCAAGGCTCATGGGTTCTTAATAAAACATTTAATTGAAAATATATTTTAAATTAGATGTGAAAATTACAGTCTTGTTAAAAGTGGTTTAACATTTAATAACTTTCAAAGTAGTTTTCAGTACAACTTACAAATTATTTGTTTCAAAATGCATCACTCATTCTGGTAATATTTCAGTTGCATAAAGATGGTTGAAGTATAAATTTCTTTGCTAAATCTTACATCCTATGTACGGCTCTTTTTGCAAAGAACACCTGTTACCCCAGAATAAAACGACATGTAATGCTATTCCATAAATATTAGGTAAAAAAAATTGGAGTACGTGTTGGTACTCAGTGTAAGATTTAATTTAATGACCCCGACCTTGGCATGCAATATAGTAGAGGCTATTGTTTTTTGTTTGTTTGTTTTGTTTGTTTTTTGTGGAGCAAATCTAAATTGCTTTTACAGGCATCTTTTTAATAAATTACAAATACATTTAAAAGGGGTGAATTAGTTGCATTTATACTTCAAAAACCCTCCTAGAAAGACATTAATTTCTGGAAGACTTTTCTTCTCATAGACAATCCAACTCATTGCTCAATTCTTGGGCCAAAATGCTAATGATGTTCACCTCTAGAGGTAGAGACTCAAGATACTTGCCTTAGAGTTTATTTCCTCATTCCCTTTGCAGGTCCAACAATCATTCCCAGCATTAGAAGGACATTTAAGGAATTCACCACTTCCTGTTTTGCTGAACAAAACTTAAGCTTGTATCTTTCTGTTCTAACCACAAACTGCACTCAGTACGCTCTTAATAGTGGAGCTTCAGGTTAGTCCCCAACAGGATTTTTTTCCTCTTTTCTGCTTTTGTCTATGACCTGGCAAGCTGCCTTATGTTTCATTCACTCTTCGGCTGTCCCTGGCTTGGCGTGTCTATTTTCTATCAAAAATTAGAGTGCTATCCTTAGACCACTGTCACATAGAATAGCTGGGCAAATATGGATATTCTTCAACCCAATCACTGAAACTATTCTGTTCATTGCTTCCTTGTCCTGTATTGTTTTACTGTACTCTGATAACTTCTATAAACATAGATTAACCCCAGTAGGTTGTATTCAACTGCCTTACATGTAGCTCATAAACTGACTGCTTATGTCATTTATTACCCTGTACTATCATTTATAGATAGATGGATAGATAGATGATTGATAGATAGATATGTAGATAGATATAGTTCATAAACATCATGATAAAATATATATTATATATACAAGTGTATCTATTGCTACATATGTAACAAACACCTTATATGTGTTTATTGCAATAACTGACAATAATTGAATAACTGTTTTTATTATATGTTATACAATATCCTGAGCAATTTATACACATTGATTTATAATTCAAGTATTATTTCACACATTTTACATATAAAAAAAAAAAACTAAAGCACCGAAGTACATAGTATTTAAATCACCTTCTTCATTTTATGCATTTGGTAAATGACACAGTAAAAATCTAACCCATACAAACCCATACAACCCATCAAAGGCAACATTTTATTATACATACATATATTCTGTGAAAAATTCAGAATCCTAAAAACTGTGCATTGGAAAATGGTGTTCCATGGGCTTCTACTTGGAGGTGGGATTTTGCCTTTGTTAGCAAGGTTTCCTGACAGGACCTCCAGGGAATTTGGTTGCTTTCTCTCTCATCACACCACAAATTTCCTGCAGTCAGGCCTTAGCCAGCGAAATGGAGGACAAGATTGCTAGCGGCAGCACTGTAGATTGCCTCCAGCCTAGCTGGAAGGCTCCTCTGAAACGGGAATACATTAAAACACTTCACATGCCCCCCACCTGCCAGAGGAGGCTTGGTGCTGGGCGGTAATTGGTGAGAGAAAGCTCGATGCTTAATTCCCAGTGTCCACTGGGGTTGATCCATCTCCATAGGTATACAATGATATGATATTCAGACAGCTAAAGAGTAATTGTGGCTTCAGAAATCAATTTTCTGTAGTATGATTCTACTTAGAAAATAACCTAATTGTAAACTTTCTTATAATTATATAAGGGTTATATAATATATATTATAATTATATAAGTCTCATTACAATAGTGTGGGATGAACGTATTCCCATGTTACAATTTGTTTTCAATATAGATATCTATGATACGTTTGTGATGATTTTAAAATTCTGAACAATATATGAATCCATGATATATGTGACGTGTAGTGTGATAAATATGAATATCCAACATTAGGAGACTAATATACATCATTGATATTAATAGATATCACATAGATAGTCACTGGAAAAATTTGAAATTGGAGTTCTGGTTCTTAAGTATTAAATTTTTTGCTGTGCTCTAGCTGCAGTTTTGGTACCAATTTAGCATGAGAACAGTATACCCTACCACGGGCAAGAATTTCCTGTTTTTAAGATGATGTCTTTAGGATATGTGTATGAGTGTGTGTGTATTATGCATATGTATTTATATTTACGTGTTTATATATAAAGACATAGTATATATACTACATATACATGTATTGAACAAATTTTAACACCATAAATATGTTACTTGCAAGCAAATTCCATTTTAAAATTTCTAGTGCTGTATATCTATATGACTGCTTTTAGATATCCTCAGATTATTTAACTATCCTTACATATTACCATTGTTTTTATAACATCAGCATAAATTCCTAATATCTTATTCTCAACTCTTAATTTATCATCTACTTTGAGAAAGAGTCATTTTTCTTTTTTGTCTCATGCAAGACAAAAGAGTATGTTTTGCGTTCTGAGATAATCTGTTATTTCTTTGTTTTATGTTTTGCTTTAGCAAAATACTGAATAACTATAAACTAGTACTGAAGAATGATACCTATTCAGTTTCATTCCACTAAAAGTAAAACTCCTACCTCCTGTCTTGATTACTCCCATTTGGTATTTTCATAAAATTTCATTTTATGGTTCTTCTATTTTCTTACAAGGAATTTTTTAAATGTCCCTGAAGCTTCTGAAGCAGTTATAACAACTCCTAGTTTATATATTATATATATATGTATATATATTATAATATATATACATATAATCTATAATATTATACATATAATATATAATATTATATATAATATTATAATCAAATTATCACTTATTTCTGAATTATTCAAAAGCCTTTCATTAATTTTGTTTGAAATATTAGGGGTAGCACATTCTTTCTATGAGCAAATGACCAGTAATAGTTTGAGAGATTGTTTCTTTTCCGAATAACTTTGAGATAATTTAGTTGTTGTTTATTTTTTTTTGTGTTGCAACACAAAGTATTCAAACTTTTATTTCTCACATTGTAATCTGAACTCTTAGTGTTATACAATGAAAGGTTAACATTATGAGATGGATGAGGAATGATATTTTGATTACTCAGATTCCAGCCTTTAGAACAAAGATACTATGTGTGTGTGTGTTTGTGTGTGTGAGGGTGTGTGACTTTTTAAGAAACCAGAGTAGTCCCTAAGAGAGGTACAGATTCCATTAAACCAAGAGAAGATGATGTGATAAAAGTTGAGTGTACCTGAGGGGCAATAAAAATTGTTGTGGAGTGCATATAAGATTTCATTTCTTAACCAGTATAGAATTAGCAAAAGAAGGTGTCTTACTCAAAAGTAGGAGAACATTGAAAGGCAGTTTATATGTGGAGAAAACTCAAGAATGTGTGCTGCAGAAGATGGAAGTTGGGTGAATTCTCAGGACATGATCTAAGGTAGGTGTCAAGGTCCAATGATTGTACTTTATCCTGATGCCAACTGGTCAGACAGTTCTATCCAAGGGGTCAACATAATCCATCTGTCAGGTTCATATTTGAAAAGAACATAGTAACAAATACATGAAGGGTTAAGTACCGTTAAGTGAGGGAGTGGGTGGAAAAAAATATAGCAGGAAATCTCATTAAAATAATTGCAATATTTTTTTATAAATAATGTGAACTTATGTAAAAATTGTTTAGTAGTCAATATCAATATATATTAATATTTTGCTTGATATGTGTGTGCGCACACTCGTGGATGAGGAAGGGGTGGTTGTCAAAGATGATTGTAAGAGTTTGGCACCCAAAGAAAACTGGAGGAATATAACCCAGGGATGAGTAGTTTGTTATAGAAAACCTAGACTTAACCTAGGGTGATCTTGTTCCCACCTCAATACGCCTCTTGAAACTGCTGAAAAAGAAGGTGTGATCAGTAATTGCGCTGAGACTAAACCATTTTCGAAGTCTGTTTTGCATTGAGTTATGGATTTTAATTGATATTGTGAAAGGAATACTTATACCAGTTTAGTTTTTACTCTGTAGGCATAATATTGTTCCAGTATTTCCTAGGCCTTAGTTTCTAGTTTTAGACTGATAATTCAGATATTTTCTATTGATTTTTTAAGGTAACTAATATAAATAGTTTAATTTTATAAAATGTGTGTTGTAATTTAACATGAAACAAATTACTGTTGCTTACCGACAGTCTTTTTTTTTTTCATGTGTTTTATCAATAAGCATATGTAAACATTTTTAAATCTTTCTGTTAGAATTACCACTGAAATATATTTAATTTTTTGGAAAGTTTACTTAGAAATTCAGAATGTGGGGCTCTATGAATAATAGAAGTCAGTTCCAATCTTTGATTTGATAAAGTCATTTCACATAGAAAAATGCATTATCAGGACTCCATGCCATTTATTACTAAGTTTTAGTTCTCATTCTTTAGTACTTATTATTCTCCACACATGTTCATTCAATCTGTGTTTGAATTATCTAATGACTCTGCATCATTATATTCTGGGACAAAATGCTGTATCTTCAAAGAACTTAATTATTTGTTGAAAAGAGTCATCTCTCTGATATTTCCAAGGCCAGTTCCCAATTCAGTCCCTTAGTGATACATTTAAAATATCACTTCCTAAAAAATCCTTTAACCACTGAATGATTCATTGTATATCCTCTTGATGGTTTCTATAACTCTTCCTTTTATTCATATCATATATCTCACGTAGAGTAATTCATTTCTTTCAAATTAGTTGGTTGTCTCTCTCTAATAAGCTCAAGTGAAGCGAAGACCGTCTGTGTTTCCTTCCTCCCCATGTTGCATTCTCAGTATCTAACACAAAACATGGTAGGTTGTCAATAAGTACTTGCTGGAATAATTTCTGAGAAAGTCCCTTCCAGGTACCTTCAGTTACCTTGAAATTATCTTATTTTCTGATTTTTTTTTTCTTTCCCCAATCTGATCATCTCCAAATGTTTCATACAATTTAGGATGAAACTTAGGAGTAGTTTTGTGACCCTTCTCCATCCTCATTGCTTCTTGAAATATTCAGGATGTCTGCATACCTTTTAATCTGTGATTCCCAGTAATGAGTACAGTTGATTTCATCAGGATTTCTGTTTTTCTCGGCAAATGCATCAAAATGTTAACACTGATGTTATTGAACTAACACTTCAAGCTCATTTCAAATATTTCGAGGCTGCTAAGTCTCATCTCCCTATGTTTTTATGTCTTTTACCTGATTGCTGTACAATCTGATACTTAAATATAGCATTCTGGGACATTTATTCAGCTTTTCAATCTCATTTTCAAAAGAGCGGTGTTTTTAAAATTATTTTATAAAGATTTCCAGTTCTGCGTCAACCATATCATAGAGTAGTGACAGTTAAGATACATGATCGATACTTCAGATACTGTATCTCCAGATCAACAAGAGCAGAAAAAAAAACAAAACTATTTTATACGAGGTTTCATTTGAAGAAATAAAAATCATCTCACTAACAAATAAAGAGATCAATATGTTGCCAAATTTGTTCTGTTTTATTTTGCTTTGATATAAATGGTGATAGGTGTGTATGTATTGGAGGGGTTGGAATTGATGACTTCATATATAGACCTTCACATCCATGTCCAGAATTTGAACTATTTAAGATACGTTCCCTTTACTTGCTTTGTTTAAAAAAAAAAAGGCAATCGCCATCATGAAATGAAAACATATGTGATGAACGATTTACTTCCATTGTTGAGTGTCTAAGATGCAACACATGAAGTTTCTCTTTATTATTGCGTTGCTTCAGTGTTTCTTCCTGCCATTTACTGAGATGTATCCAAAGCTCTTGAACAGAAGATGATGTGGGTACAGTCTTAGCACTAGTGATTCACTTTAAAACTAACAATGTTTTCAAACCACTTAAAGAAATTCTATGAAAAGCAGAACCCTTATTTTACGATACTCAAGAGCCACTTCAACCCATAGCTGCTAAATGCTTTCTTACTTTTGAGATACTGTGCTGTGAAATCATTCAAAGTTAAATGACTAAAGACTGTGGAGCAATTAAGCATATTCGACCAATGTAAGTGTTTTGGAGTGTCATTTTGCAATGTGTTTTCATTATAATACAGTTCTTGTACTTCTCGTTCTTTTTCATTTAAATTGAAAAATGAAAACAAAACCTAAAATATGACCAGAAAACAAACAAACAAAAAACTAACAAACAAACAAACCCGCAAAACACTATATTTGTAAATTTGTGTTTAGTGACTCATAACAATATCACTGACTGAACTAAAAGAGTCCATGTTCTATTACAGTTTCTGTTTAACCTTAGTGAAAGACAGGATAAGTGTATTCTCTGCTGATTATAATGTCAGAAATGTGTAGACTAGAGCAGCCTCTAGAAGAGACCAGGATGTCATATAATTATATAATTATGTTCCATAGATATTCTTGTTTGGAAAATGTTGCTCAGTTTTATTTTCAGTTCAGCACAAGAAAATTTAGAACAAGTAATGTTCATCTTACCAGATTTACAATTACATTAATAATACCAGTAAAGGTCTAGCTCCACCATGAATCGGTATACAGAAGTGTGCTCCTAAACTTCTTCCTGTGGTATCCATGCTGCCTCAGGATTTGTTTTATAGGGTTCCACAGACTGTGCTTTCTGTTTGACTTCACATCTGCCATTTTATTTTTCTGCTGCTTTGGTTTTCTGTACTAATGTTCCCAGTCTCTGTGTCTCTGTGTCTCTGCTTCCAGATCATCTAGGCACCAAGCAAGCCCCAAGGAAAATTCTATATTTCAGTTTTTCCTCTCTTCGAGAAGAATATCTGTCTGGTTCCCTGCCCATTACCTTTGTGAGTTTGATAAATTCTACAAATCATTCCCGGTGAAGGAACTGCCATTCACTTTTTTTCTATACGCTAACAAGTACAAATTATGATACTATTTCTTCATTTTTCCATATAGTTTTCTGAGAAATTATTGAAACAGTTTTAATTTTCACTTGTTCTTTGTAATAGTTCTTCCTTCCTTAATCTCTGAAATGAGGACATCCTAAGCGATAAATTCCTGTTTGGGGATTATTTTTCTACTCTGTTCCTTCTAAGCTGTTTTTTGATCAAACATGGGCATTTCAACTTCCTCTAGTTAAGATGATTTGTTTCTCAGTAAGTTTCCATTACCATGCTGGGTGTCATATATACAAGTAATCAGACATGTTTGTATATCAAAGGTGGTCATTTCTTAGAAACTTACTTTAGATCTTCAGGCCATTAGAAAGTTTGTAATATGAGCAATGTGCACATAAATCATCAATATTCTTTCAGTCATAGCACTACTTAATCTCTATAGAAAAGTGTATATTTTCTTTAATTACAAATGTTTTTTTCTATACAAGTTCCTTCAATTACCTGGTAAATTTTCCAAAATGATTCAATGCTTAGTAAATTATATCATTTCAAGAACCAGATTATCATAGATTTTTTTCAAACTTCTGTTTAAACGATTTTCTTACACTAGGTGAGGGGCCACAACTTTATTACTTTATACCTAGATGGTGACTGGCACTTAATAAGAGCTTAAACTCTTTTAAATGCTATTTTTGAACAAGTTTTGGATTTAGAGTGAAGTTTCAAAGACAGTACAGAAAGTTCCTATATATCCTTTACCAGGTCCCCTCATGCTGGCCCATTGTGTAATAATGCTACATTTATCAAAACTAAAATAAATAAATAAATAACACTATAAATAAACTACAAACTTTATTCAACTCTCATCAGTTTTATTAAAAGCTTTTGCTTTTTGTTCCAAGATCAAATTCAGGATAAAGCCATATAATCAATAATGTTCTAATAAATATGTACAGAGTTGGGTGGGTAGTAGACTTTTTGTGGTTTTCACTTTATGAGTCAAGTAAATGTCTGACCACTATGTTTTCCTGTATGTGTGAAACTGAAAAAAACTTAAGTCATCCAATCTGTGACAGTTTCACAGAGGTTCCTTATCTTTAAAGACCTTAAAAGCTTACACTCAGATAGACTGGCTGGCCAAAATTTTTATAATGGATCTTAAATTTAATTGTGATACGCTGTAGTGTAGTTTCTTCATGTTTTTGTTATTCTTGAGGTTGATTGAAATTCTTGAATCTATGAATTTACTATTTTAATTGTGTTCGTAAAACTTTAAGCCATTATCTATTCAAATATTTCCCTTTGGGACTTCAGTGATATGTATATTAGACCACTTGAAGTTCCACAGTTCAGTTGGTTTTTTGTTGATTTTTATATTAATATTAATTTCTGTGTTTCATTTTTGTTAGTTTCATTTCTTTGACTTCAGTTTACTGATTACTTCTTTAGCAATGATGGCTGCTTGACCAGTTATTCCATTCAGAATGTCTTTTACCTCACACATTATAGTTTTATGTCTGTAAGTTTTATTTGTGTCTTCTATGTGGCTACTTAAATTTTAAACACTTATATATTAAATTCTTATTCTAAAATCTGTCAGTTTTCTGTCAGTTTCTATTGATTGATTGCCCCCCCCCCCCGCCCCGCCTTCTGATTGTGGGTCTTATTTTCCTGCTTCTATGCATGCCTGGTAAATTTTTACTGGATGTAAAACGCTGTCATTTAAACTTACTGAGTTTATGCATTCCTTTATTTATTTCTATAAAGATTGCTGAATTTTGTCTGTGATGTGGTTAAGTTACTTGAAAAATTTGGATATTTTACAGTCATGATTTTACAATTTATTAGAGAAGACTGGAGACATGTTTATCATAGGAAAAAAATCATTTACCACATCTGAAACCTGACTCTTTTTTGTACTCATTTCAATGCTTCATGAGTGTTGTTTTCCATTCTGACTGGGGACAAACAAATATAGGTCCTTTTCTGCCAGGCATTGTTAGCTCTACGCCTTTGGGATCGTTCTTCCCGGCATTGGGTAGTTTCCTTAGATCTTTGTTGCTCAGTTCTCAGCTGAATACTTGATAGGAATTTCTGCACATTTCTGGTGTATTCTGTCTGTGCAACTCCTTCCTTTCAGGTGCTCTTTCCTGTGAACTCAATCAGTCTTGATCTCCTTTGACTCTCAGTTTTATCTCCTCAATCAGGAAGTAAGGCAGTCCAAATGTGACCTGTCTCCCTGGGTCACAGCTTGGAAACTCCCTCATGGCAGTTCCTGAGTGCAATCAGCAGCCTGTATGGTTTCCTATCTCTCAGAATCATTGCCATTATTTGCCGGGTGATCCTTGTCTTGCAAATCATTTTCTCATCTATTATGTCTGTTTTTTATTAATGTCAGGCAGGAAAAATTTAAAGGAGAAAAACCTAATATGTCAAATTCAACACTCCTCATGGATAATATTTCAAGTTGTATCACAATAAAACATTATAGACATATTGTAGAAATACTAAAGTTCCTATGTACTAGGGAAAATATATGTCCTTTTTACTTTAACAGTATGAACTCTAGTAATATAAACACATTGTGAACTATAACTCCAATTTTAAAATTCTGGGAATAATTTAAACTGTGCTGTTTTTTTTTTTTTTAATATATAAAGTTGATGAGACTGGACATGATGCCATACATATGGCAAGTTGCTCAGTACTGAAAACACAATAGATTCTCAATTATTTGCATTGTTTTTTTCCTACAAATATTTACATACGCACACACACACACACACACTAAAAACTTGTAAAACTTAATTAAATGCATGAACTATTGCTTCACATAATTTTGTTCTATTTTCTGAAACAGACTGGGCAAAACCTATACCAGCCCATCAGCATGGTTTATAGAAAATATTCAAACTGATGTATCCTACCTAGAGTCTGTTATGTTGTCTTGGTATCTATTCTTAAGCCTGCTCAAATAACCTAATTTTGTCTCTGTGACCAGAGTCTGTGAAAGGAACCTCCTGAGACAGACTCAGAGTCTCCTGAGACTTAGGTATCTTGTACATGTATTTTTGCCCATAGACAAATCACTATTTGCACGACTGAGAAAAGGCTGAGACTTCTCCTGTCAGCCTTGGACCTCTCTGATATTTGCCTGGACATTCTTTTTCTTACTATACCATGCCCTTAACCTTTATTTAATCCTTATATGAGTATATACTTTGTAGTTTCTGAATCCCTTAAGTTATCTGACACTGTATAGCACCTGCACTTTTTTTTATTCCATTTGTCTATGTGGCTACTCGTGTGCTAGTACATACTGTCTTAATTATCAGAGAGTTGTTATAGGACATAGTGTTCGACTCTACTCTAGGCTATTTGCTGATATACAGAAAGTTGAAAATAAGCTTGATATCCCTATGCCTCCATAATTTACTGAGATTTTGAGTATGATTATTTTGACTTTGTAGATCACCTTGGAGAGATTGATGTATTTACAATATTTTTTCTTCTGATCCATAAATAGTCTATATATTTCTATGTATATTCTTTAAAGTATCATTAACATTTTATTTGTTTTCTTCATAAAAATCTTGGGCATGTTTCATTTTATTTACACTTACATATTTTTGTCTTAGAAAATATTGTCATTTAAATTTTATTTCCAGATTATCTCTTTATTTTTAATTCTGTATCATTAGATTATAATATAGATGGAATATTCTGTTTATGTTTACATATGCTTTAATACTATCTATAAATAATTGCATCTATTTTTCCTCCAAATCCTTAGACTTTTATTTTGTTTTTTCTCTTCCCTCACTGCATTGAGCAGAACTTCCACTGTAATTGTAAAGATGAATTTTAATAATAACAATCATGTTTATTTTTTTCTTTATATCAAAGGGCAGGTTTTTCATTGTCCCATTAACTATGTTTATATATTTATTAGAATTATTATTTTCCTTTCTTTTTCACTAAAATTTATTGAGTGACAATGGTTAGTAAAATTACACAGGTTTCAGGTGTACAATTCTGTAATACATCACCTATAATCACATTGTGTGCTCACCACCCAGAGTCAGTTCTCCTTTCAAATTAACAAAGTTTCCTACTCTTTCTAGTATTGCTAAAAACTTTTCTCTGTCATGACTGAATGTTGCATGTTATCGAATAATTCATGTGAACCTATAGAGATGATAATTTTTTTTTCTGTTGTTGTTCCTTTGACTATGTTAACCAGCTAAATCACACTGAGAGATAATGTAATGTTAAATCAACTGACATTTTTTAATGTTAAAACTAATGTTCATTCATGGAAATTTTATGACTTGGTCATGATGCATTATCCTTTTTTACATTGCTACATTGGTTTTCCATAGTTTTTTTAACAAATTTTTCACTCTGCAAAATTGCTTACAATCTTCTTTTAATATTATTCTTGGATGTTATTCTGTCATGGTTGTATTTTTCTATAAATTCTAGCACACTTTTAAATTATTTGTGTAATTGAGGATAATACTTCAATACGTTTATGTCTATAACTGCAATGTTCTTAACTTGTTAGGATATTTCTAAGAGTTGTATTACATTTTACTTTTATTTTTTATTTTAGTTTGTTCTTTTTTTGCATTGACTTTAATTCAATATAATAAATATAGTAATTCAACATTTTATATCTAATAGTTCTGTAACTGATATTACTACTGATGTTATTTCTATTAGTTTCACTTTTTAAAAATAGTGCCTTATTTCTTTGTACATAGTGCTTTTTTTTTTTCTTTTGGTACCATAGCTTATATTCACCATCTGTGTGAGTCACTATTAGTCCAGAATCACTCTACTTTAACATCTGTCATGAGATTTATTTGTGTGAACAATATAGTGTGAGCTGGTTGTTCTACAAATTTGCATCATTGCTGGCTTGAGTTCCTAAAATCTCAAGAATGATTGAAACCTAACAACTAAAGTCTATACCAAAGTGCCACAGTGCCCTCCAGGACTAAGGGACTATTTCTTGGTCAATTATATACTAAATTTGTAGCCCTTTATGAACCCAGCTGTATGGGAGAAACACCTCCAATTATTAGGTTGGTACGAAAGTAATTGCGTTTTTTGCAATTATTTTTAACCTCTTAAACTGCAGTTACTTTTGCACCAACCTAATAGATTCTCCACCTGTGTGTCTCTTCATTTTCCTCTTTTGTTCTCATTCCTTATACCTCATGAGAAATGAAAACTGATTTCATGTCCAATCTCAGTAGCAGCACGTGAATCTAAATTGAATTCCAGATACAACTGTCATATGTAACACTTACACTAGACTAGTCTATACTTACTTAGTCTTTTGTGACAAAAAAAACTTTTCCCTAGCTAATTCATTGGTGCATTTTACACTTTAAGCAAACATTTTATACAGAATTTTTCACTTTTTAAAAATTCGAAGTCAATCCAGATATCTGAGATATATAACCCACTTTCAGAGAGTGCCTTTCACATTGTAGCATATGTGAATAGTGACTTCTGAGATTGGCAACCACACATCCTGCACAACCATATTTGGCTGTTTGACAGGCTCTCGTTATTATCAAACAATGAGTTTCACAGCTTTTTTAAAATCTAAATTTATACATGTTTAATCATTTGAAACTACAAACCTAAAATCTATTAATAAATTAAATACATAAATTTTTAAAAGTATTCTCCAATACTATATACAACGGATGCTACCTCAAGTGTGTCAGGGGAGCTTGAGAATAATAGTATACATTTTATCTTTCCAATTAAATACTGTTACTTTTAGGGATGTCAAGCCTATATTTTATGAAGTGCTGTGGGTAAATACACCAATACATATCATATATAGAACATGTAGAAAAAAAATGATAGAGGTTAATCAAATTTAAAATGAGAAATAATATAAAATAAGGTTTTGTGAAATAATTCAAAAATATTAAACTGAGAAAACTGTAAGTAAAAAAGATAAAGTAATAATTCTCATCATTAGTAAACACAAAAAAGAAAAGCAATGAGCATTTTTAGTAGAAAACTTGAAGCATTCCTAGAGATTGCTGAAATAGAAAGCAAGCAAAAATTAAGAAGACAATTCCACAATGATGGTGTTTAAATTGAGATTTTAAAATCAGAAATGTGTTTATTAAGGAACTTATTCCGGGAGATGACTACATAATTACCAGGTCAATCACAAGTCAAAATAGATGTTCCATGATCTAAATCCATTGCACCAAGCCAATAGTGAGACAAAAAGATGTTAAATTGCTAAAAGAGAAGTAGAATATAAAAGGAATATAAAAGGAAAAAACAAATGGTAGGATGTTATGAAAACCACTTGAATGTCTTGTATACTTTTAACAACCAGAAAACAAGCAATCTTCACAAAATGAAACAACAAACATTTTATGTCCTTCAAAGATGTTAAATTAGGCAGATCTATGTGAAATTATTTCTAACAATACTGGTTTAAAATGTTATCTGGTTTGCAATTACTGCTGGAGATATTTCTAATTTTGTTCAAAAATGTCTAGGAAGACAAATTAAAAGATAAAAGTAACTATTGCCAATAAAAAACTAGGACTGAATACTCACATATCCTCCAAGAAGATTTTATCTAAAAATAAAGGATAAAGCAAATGGGCAAATTAATAAGATATAGTCAAAAAATAGAGTTATATTGCCTATTTCAAGTTGATAGGAATCCTATTTAACCTTACCTTACAAGTCTGCCTTGCAAATATTGACCACATGAGTGCTTTTCTTGGAGAACATTAGCCCAATGTCCATCTCTTACCCCTGTATTATCTATTTTTACACATTCATTTAAAAACCAGAAATTCAGTAGAGTTGTGAAACGTTGACTGGTAACATAAGTTATAATTTTTATCAAATCAGAGTTTAAACCAGAAAAAAAGAAAAAAAAAAGTGAAACTATTTATTTCAGGTAGAAAATTATTAACACAATGTGTTGACTACATAGGAAATCTGTGTAATGACTACAGGAGCTAGCTCTCAACTGGCCTCTGGGAATATGCAGCAAAAGTCAATAGAACAGAATACCAGTGAAGAGACAGCTGAACAAGAGCATCCCAAACTTATGCACAGATTCCCAGTCAAGTATTCAATTAGTTTCAACATGCAGATGAGGAAACTACCCAGGTTGTGTTGTAAATGGGGGCGTAAGACCCCTTAAGGGATTTTTCCAGTGTGCCATGGAAATTACACTGTGAGAGACATGTGAAACTGAAAGATTTGTTAAACTCACAGGTACTAGAGGGAGGCATGATGCATCCAGTGGGCCACTCAAAGTCACCCAAAAGCCTAAAATTGTTTGTTTCAGGCAGTGAAAGACTGGAACGAGTGTCTTTATTGAGAGTCCCGGGTAGGCTAGCTTGTAGCTCACAAGAAGCAGTCTTGTTGGATAATTTGAATGTAAGTGGATCAACATGGAAAAGAGGGTAGGAGTAAAATTGGGAAGTCATTATGTGACTTATCACTTGAACACACATGGTGAGGATGGGTACCCAAAAATGGACGATAACTAAGTAAAAGTTCAAAACAAGCAGGGCAGGTGCTGGCACTCAGAGGACCTTTGAGGAAACAAACAACAGCTTTCTGATACACAAAGCCGAAGAAAAAAAGCCATTCAAATATACATTTGGCACCCACAAAGGGCTGGATATAGTGCCTATTCCCATGAGCTAGAATTAAAAAAGAATTCCTAATTTACGTGATTCTGGATAGAGTACTTTGTAAAGTCTTGCTTCAATAGTATGAAATAATTAATCTAAGACTGAAAATTCATGAGACCCAGCTAACATATCATAGAAGTAAGATATGAAGGCATCAAAGTCTTTTCAATAATTTATTTCAGAATTTCAGAAAAAAGTTAAAGAAACTTATGTGGAATGCAAAATATCTACCACTCAACTTAATAAAATATAAAATGTGTTGCATCTAACCATACATACTAGTAGGATTGCATTTAAAAAAATGACCCATAATAAAGAGAATATGTAATCAATAGAAGTAGACCTACAACTGACACAGATTTTAAAATTAGTAGATAAGGACATTAAAATATGTATTATAACTGCATTTCATATGCACAGAAAGTTAAGTGGAGATCTAAATAGTATAAAAGTCAGAAACAATCTTCTAGACATGAAAACTATAATGACAGATGTAAAACCAGCAGATTAGACACTGCAGAAGAAAAGATGAATAAGTCTGGCATAGGAGGCATAGAAATAGAAACTATTCAACATGAAACACAAAGTTCAAACAAAAGAAAAAATTGAAAAAAAAGAAAAAATAAGACAACCTCATGTGGCCTAATACATAGGCAGAGTCCCCGAGTGATGAGAGAGAAGGGATACAGACATTCTTGAATACACAATGGCCAAAAGCTACCAAACACGATGGAATTAAAAATGCATGGACCAGAAAACTATAACCAACTCAAAGCACAAGAAAGAGGAAGAAAACAACAACTCATAAAAAATCAAGTTGTCAAAATTCAATTCTAAAAAGAATATCTTAAAAACAGACAGGGTTGAGGGGTGGGGAAGGCATGTCACAGAGATGTGTGTGAATATAAGAATGACATTAAATATCTTCCTTTAGACAATGTATGTGATAAGAGTGTGGGACAACACCCTTAAAGTACAGAGAAATGTAAGAATCAGTGAATCTAGTATCCTATACACTGCAAAAATAAATTTCAAAAGCAAAGCAAAATAAAGATATTTTTAGAGCTAGAAAAACTGGAAGAATGCATCAACCGCTTAATCTCTTTAGGAGAAATGTAAAAGGAAGTCCTTCAGGCAAAGAGGAACATTTTATCAGATGGAAATGTATCTATGTACAATGTAATAAAGAGCATCTGAATTGGCAACTATAAGAATAAATTGACTTTTTTTCTTATGTTTAAGTGATAATTGGCTCTTTAAATAAACACTAACAATGAAGTTGAGGTTTATACCATATGCAAAAGCAAAGCATGGCACAGTTTGTACGAAGGTTAGAAGGCATGAAATGAGAGTAAACTCTTACAACATTCTTACACTCCACATGAAGTAATATCACTTGAAGGTAGAATGTAGCAAGTTAAGGAGTCACACCATCAACTTTCCTTTAAAAAAAAAAAAAAAGTCTAAAATTAGAAAACAAAGCACTGGATTAATCCAAAATGTGGAAGACAATGTGTGGACAAAGTTTAGCAGTGGCCATGTTCCCCTTCCCTGGCTGTAGGACTCAGACTAGAGTTTAAAGACCTTTCTCATGCAGATTAAAGCTTTTGATCAATAGGGAAGATAAATGAGCTGTGTCTGGAAGAAGCTGGAGGAAATAAGTCTGAAAAGAAGGTTGGCAGCAGCTGCTTGTCCCCTCCCTCTGCCAACACCAGGGAGAAGAGTTGTCAGGATTCTCCCTGATGTTTCCTGTGACTACCTCATAAGTGTCTTGGAGGAAAAGGCTGCAAGATGGTACAGATTCCTCCACAGCTTTGGCCACCAGATTCCTCACACTGTTATACCAGCCCATATTTGTTTTTAAGTGATTTGTTTTAAAACTTCTGACTCTTCTCACAGACTTCTGTGCCTTTTGGCAGGACCTGCTTAGAAACGACCAAATCTTTCCTTTGCTTCAGCCCTTAATGGCAATGTTTTGGGCAATCTAGTCAGGAATTGAGCTGAGTCTATACTTTTTGTTTGTTTGGTTTTGTTTTCTGTTGCTGTGTTTAACTTTATGGTACCATAGGTTTTAAATTCCTTTAAAAGACTATGTTTTTTGGACAGAGGCTGCTGAAAAAGAGATTTTCCTCACTCTCTACACACACCATCCTTCGCTTTGGGTCTGTCCTTGGTACTGCACCTTCCACAGGGGTGTTCTACAACAGTAGTCCATATTTATCCATTACTCAAAAGCGTGTCAGGTGACAGTGGGGCAAAGATGAGGATGGGGATGTTACCTCAGTGTTAGGTAGGCACGGTGTCAGGTGTCAGGAGAGTGGCCCCCTCGATGTCACTGTTTTTGCCTTCCTCCAATGGTAGTTATGGGTTCCACACAATGTCTTGACCCTTCCCACAATTAGACTTATCTGTCTATTCCTTTTATACAACTGCAATAAGATTTCCCCTATACATTAAGGATGATAGTATCCATTGTTCTTCTGCCCTGAGTTTAAGGGTTTTCTTTTTGTTTTGTTTTTCCTCTAACAGGGGAGAAAGATCTGGGTAGGTTCTCTGTCTTTCCTGTGGCAGCCTCTGTTCTCATCGCCGAGGTCTATACCATGATAGATGCTTTCTTAGGGCGCGTGTGTGTATTTATACAAGCATCGTTCAGCCTTTACCTTAACTTTAAATGAATTCTTCTCACTGATGTCTAACTGCCTTTGCCCTAATGAGCAAGAATCCATAGCCTGTTTCTCCTCTCAGACCCCAGTCTTACATTATGTTTAGAAATTGCCTTTCTCTGCTCTTTGTCTGGTTCTACATAATTGTAACTTGGTTAATTTTATTCCCCTGGACTGCTGTCGTTGTAATGGTGGGAGTGTTTGTCTTTCCACCTCTCCACATACAAGGCAGTAACCATAACGATGTTCTTGGTTTAACATATATCTGCGATTTGTTGTTCTTGCCTCTCTCCCATACAAGACGGAGTCTAAATTCTTTTTCCTTACATTAAGCCTGCTTTCATGATTTACTCTACCAAATGAAGTGTGGAAAAAAGTGATGCTATGTACATGATTTTCAAGTTTAAGTCAGAATAAAAGATAGTGTCTCTCTGTGTTGGTTTCTTAGATCATGGGCCTTCAAAGAACTAAACGTTCATGTGATGAGTCCAGCTTATCTGAAGCTGCCGTACTGAATGTGGACCATGTAGAGAGAACACAGAGAGCTAGAGCAGGATGCTGAGGGAGCTTCCCAAACAGCTCCAGCCCCCAGCTATTTGAGTCCTCCCAGCTCAGATATCAGACCTCAGAATGAAGAAGCATCCAAGGCGACTCCAGTCCTTGCTATCATGTAACCGAATGCTCTTAAGACCTTGAGTGAACGATTCAGGCAAACTGCTTCCAAAATTCTAACCTAAAAGAACCATGAGATACATTAAATAATTATTATCGTTTTAAGCCACAAACTTCTATGGTGGTTTGATATGCAAAAATAAATAACTGACATAGAATCTTACTTATTTAATAATTTCAATTTTCTTTAGAAATTCCACATTAAGTCTATTGATTTCTTCTTGAAAGTACTCTTATTGGGGTTTTCTCCTTAAATTTGAATTATAAAGGAACAGAACATGATCACTTGTTTTTGATAACAGCATTCCAAAACCTGACTAAAGATAGCGGAATCTGTTGCATGTTTCCCAATGCCTTACAATTATGAAAGAAGCTTTGCTTTTTTTTTTTTTTTTTTTTTTTTTTTAAGATTTTATTGGGGAAGGGGAATAGTACTTTATTGGGGAACAGTGTGTACTTCCAGGATTTCTTTTTTCCAAGTCAAGTTGTTGTCCTTTCAATCTTAGTTGTGGAGGGTGCTGTTCAGCTTCAAGTTGTTGTCCTTTTAGTCTTAGTTGTGGAGGGCACAGCTCAGCTCCAGGTCCAGTTGCCATTCCCAGTTGCAGGGGGCACAGACCACCATACCTTGTGGGAGTCGAACCAGAAACCTTGTGGTTGAGAGCCTGCACTCCAACCAACTGAACCATCCAGGAGGCAGCTCAGCCCAAGGTGCCATGTTTAATCTTAGTTGCAGGGGGCAGAGCCCACTATCCCTTGCGGGACTCAAGGAGTTGAACTTGTTTGAGAGCCAACTGGCCCATGTGGGAATTGAACCGGCAGCCTTCAGAGTTAGGAGCACGGAGCTAGCTCCAAACGCCTGAGCCACCGGGCCGGCCCCTATGACAAAAGTTTTTAACTTTGAATTGTGATCTTAGCAGGTTGCATAAATAGAATAAGGTTACATAATATTTTGGTGGCACATTTTTAATTAAATATTGAGTATGTTTAAAGAAATGCTAGATAATTGATAGGCACCTCCTTTACACACAAATACATTTACTTTTGCCCAGATCATATGCTCATCCTGAATATTTGTCAAAACATTTTATAGAGGAAATACTCCTGATTTCCAGAATTATTTAGATCCTTTCTTGTTTTTTCATAGGCCCAAGTATTTTTTTTTTTTCGCTTTTAGCTTTGGATTCCAAAGATAAACAAAAGTTTATAACCCTTGAACATGTTTTCTTAATTGTTAGGCAGTTTAAGAGACACATCACAAATTTGATCTATACCTAGGAATAGAACCATTCCAATTTAAACCTACCCTGAAAGTAGAAGCTGGTGTAAACAAAAACGAGGAAGTATAGGAAATAAGGATAATTTTTGGATTAAAATATATCAAAAAAATTATGGTCTTAAATTTTTTGTAATGGTTGATTGTTCTGTTCTCATTAAATCCTCATATCTTTTTTGATTAAATATTGGGTATGTTTAAAGAAATACCACATAATTGACAGGCACCTCCTGTCAATTACCTTTTAGTTTGAGTTTGTAGTTTAGTCAGTCAAAGCCTATGGCCCCAGCAGAAAAAAGAAAAAAAAAATGGATAATTGCAACAAATTTATTTGCTGAAGTGGGAAAATTATACTCCATTCTGGTGTAGATGCATGTTATATATAAAATCAGTTGCTGACCATTTTTTATATAATTATTCCTTATTCTGGGCAATAACCAAAATAATTAACATGAGGAGTTTCAAAAGTATCAATATAATATGTTTTCCATTTTACACAACATATACATTTTATTTCACATCAGCAAAATAGATTGTACTGCTTGCTACCAACAGTTCTCTAAAGTTGTATCTTGATTGTTCATTTTGCTTTGTTTTGTTAGATTTTGTCCGAAAGGAAGATTGATTTCTATACTTCTTTCTTTCTTACATATTGACATATATATTTTTTTAATTAAATAAACAGTATTTTTTTTACTCATCTTATTACTGATTTAGCTTTGTATTGACCTAATATTGTTGGAATAATCTCTTCTATCTTGCTGCTCTGTACTTTCAAGTATCCCTAATCAATTTGATCAATGAAAACCATCAATAAAGACCAAATGATTTGATTTGCAGTTCTGTTATTTGCTAGTCCTGTGACCTGAGGTAAATCACTCAATCCTTCTAAGCCTATTTTTTTTGTAAAATGGGAAAACACTCTCATGCGATTGTGTTTGTGAGTAAATTAAATAAAGTATGCAAAACACTTAATACCATTTTGACATACAAGAGATGTGAAATATTTATTTGCTTTTGATTTTTATCCAATAGAAACAGAGCACATAGTTGGCATATCAGGATGTCTAAGATTAGGGATTCTGAAGCCAAACATGTTAGATTCTAATTCCATCACCATCAATTGAATATTTTGTCACTTTGGACAGTGTGTGTGTGTGTGTGTGTATATATATATATATATATATATATATATATATATATATATATTATGAATATTATTAGTATTAAATATTATTTATATTATCAAATATTATTTATATTAAATATAAATATTTAATATAAATATTAACGGTTTATATATAAATATTTATATAAACTTTGGACATATTTATAAAATAAATATATATTTATTTCAGACCATATCCGTAAAATGAGAATAATACTAGTAACTATACCATATGGATTTGTGATAATTGGATAAGTTAATACATGAACAGTGCTCAGAAAAAAAAGTCTTAAAGACAATAATCATTAAAAAGTTATTAGTTGTAATAGTCCATTCACTAATATGTGATTTAACCTTATTTCAAATTGCAATAGAATTGTAGTCATGAAATTGTATTGACTTTTTTTAATTCAAATAGTGTTTTTAAGTTGCAATTTTCGCTAATTATGTAAAGAGGCTATATTTAATATTATCATAAAGCTTTTTCTCTAAAATAATTTGTATTTTTTTCTTTTTTGCATGTTTTATTGAACACTTACAGCATATCAAAATCTCAGAACTGTCAATTTAATTATCCACTATTTAATTTTCTATGTCAGGGGTCCTTGAGACCACCCAGGCTCAATGATTTGCTAGGAAGATTCATAAGACTCAAGGCAGTTTACTCACAGTTACAGTTCATTACAGTGACAGGATACAGATTAAAATCAGCAAAAGAAAAAGGTTCATGGAATAAATTCCAAGGTTTCCACACCTTTTGGAGTCACGCAGGGATACACTTAATTCTCCCAGTAGCAATGTGGAACAATGCATGTCAAATGTTGCCAAACAAGGAAGTTTACCTAAGCCTTAGTGTGAGGGTTTTGGGGGAGTCAGACATGCAGTTTCCATGTAACTGATCTTAGTCTCCAGTACCTCCCGTTCCAGAGCAAAAAATAGGTGTGCACTATAAATCACACTGCTAGGAGAAACTTACGTTGTCAAACTGGCACAATATGGCCCAAGGCTTCAGGCACACAAAAATCAGGCATTTTGTCATATTTAGTGTGGTCTCAGGCCTCAGGCATATGAAGTGCTCTAAGGCAAATTATTTTAAGGGCTCACATATTATCTCCCAGTAGATGACTGAGGGCCATTCATTAAGACAGGTCTTTCTTTAAAATACAAGTAGGAGTTAAGCAATCCATGTCCGCTGAATTAACCTTTTTTTGACATAGTCCTCGTATAGAGATCTTTCTTCTTATTTCCCCATTTAGCTATTTGTTTTCAAAATTTTCTCAGTGTCAATATCTTCAATGAACTTATTCTGTATTAAAGCTACATATCACTAATTATTCCTGTAGGTTATTATTTCTATCCACATCCCATCAGTTAAAATATTTAGCACATTTGTATATGTGTTTTCTTTTCTTGTTTCTATATGTATGTATGTTCAATATATGCTTCTTTTGTAGTTCTTTTGTCTTTTCATTCTGACTAGCAATTCTGTAAGGCGACAACTTTATTTTTTATTTGATCAAATTGTTTTTATTTACTTTGCTAAAACATAAACTTAAAAAACCTACATTTTTCAGTTTTACTGATGCATAATCGCAATATAAAATCACAACATATTTAAAGTGTACGTTATGAAGAGTTCAATGTATGTATACATTGTGCAATATTCCCGCCTGTAGTTGATCAACACAGCATCACCTCACGTACTTATCTTTTTTGGTAGTTTTGATAATATTTTAGCATGACTTTATTAGCAAATTTCAATTATACAAAACAGTATTATCAACTATAGCCATCATGTTTTACATTAGATCCTCAGACCTTATTTATCTTATAGCTGAAAGTTTGTATCCTTTAACTAACGTGTCCATATTTCCCCTACCCTCCAGCCCCAGGCAATCGATTTTCTACTCTCTGTTACTATGAGTTTGACATTTCTTTCTTTTTTTTTAAGATTTCCTACCTAAGTGGCTATACCATGAAATATTTATCTTTCTAGGTCTGATATATGTCACTTAGTATAATGCTTTCAAGGTCCATTCATGTTGTCACAAATGGCAGGTGTTCCTTCTTTTCTTTTTCATCGCTCAGTAATATTTTCTCTCTCTCTCTCCCCCCTTCCTCCCTCTCTCCCTCCCTCCATCCCTTCCTCCCTCCTTGCTGGATAATATACTAGGTTAATATTTATTTTTTTGAGGAACCTCCATATTGATTTCCATAATGGCTGCAACAATTTAAATCCCCATTATCAGTGCAGAAGGGTTCCCATTCTCTGAATTCTTGGCAACAAATGCCTTTTGGGTGATAGCCATTCTAACAAGTATGAGGTGATATTTTATTTTGCTTTGGATTTGCATTTCCCTGATGATTAGTAATGTTGAGCATCTTTTCATGTACCTATTGGCCATTTGTATGTCTTCTTTGGAAATGCTTATTTAGTTTATCTGCACATTTTAATCAGATTATTATTATTATTATTATTATTATTATTAGTTGTAGAATTTTTTAAAATATATTTTGGGTAATAAGCCCTCTCAGATATATGATTAGTAGATATTTTCTCTCACTTCATAGATGGTATTTTCATCCTGTTGATGGTTTCCTTTATTGTGAAGAAACTTTTTCAGTTTTCTATAGTCCACCTGTTTATTCTTGCTTTTTTTGCCTTTGCCTTTGGTGTCATGTCCCAAAAGTCATTGCGAAGACCAATGAGAAGGAGTTTGCCTGCTATATTTTCTTCTAGGAGTTTTATAGGTTCAGGTCTTAAATTTAAGTTTTGAATCTGTTTTGGACTGTTAATTGCATATGGTTTAAGATATGAGGTTTTTGTTTTTTGTTTTTTTTTTGCATATGGTTGTCCAGTTTTCCCAACATCATTTCTTGAAGAAAAGATTATTTTTCCCATTGTATATTCTTGACTTCCTTGTTATAAATTGACCATATATGCATAGGTTTATTTCTGAGCTCTCTATTCTATTCCATTGATCCATTTGTCTGTTTGTTTTTATTGTTGTTATTGTTGTTTTTTAATGCTCATACTCTGTTTTGGTATGTAGCTGTGCTGCAGTTAGTGGTTACGGTGAAAGTGCCTCAGTCTTTTCTATCCGTTTCATTATGGATATTTTTTCATTCATTTTATGTGTGGGTATCATTCAGTACGTTTGTAGACTTCCTTCAGAGAGGCTTGGTCCATGTGTAGCTATAGATTTGGAGTGTCCATGGGAGAAGGTGAGTTTAGGGACCTCCTATGTCACCATCTAGGACCAGGACCAACCATTCTTTATTTGTGTATTTTAATTGTACTCTTAAAATTTCTTAGTATTATAGATACTCAATACATAAAGCAGTCCGACTCCTCTCTTTTAGCTTTGTTGAATTATTTTAAGCTGATTTCTACAGTTTTATAATTTGATGTTGATTAATTTCCATGGAAAAGTAAAAAGTTGAATAACGGTCACACATTCTCTTCTTAAGTTTCTCTAGAGTCTCCTGGAATTAGATTTTTCATCAAAAAAACTGCTCCTATCCATTTAAGTGGATTATTTTGAGGAGTATATTGAGATAATACACATAGAAAGAGTTTGGCAATATAAAGTCAAGCATTAGAAAGAGTTTAAAAATATAAAATCAAGCATTCTTTTATTTCCAGTTTTACACAAATATTTCAGTGATAAAGAGGAAACAGTATTTTTAACTAGTGTCCATGATTATTATTAAATTTATATAATTTTAAATAAGTATAGTCATGTTTCTAATAAAACTTTTCTAGCTTATTCAAATCAAAGTCTTCTGAAATAACCTTAGGTAGTAATACTAAATAAAATCATTACTTAAGTTATGTAAAATAGCTCCTGCTGTTTTATCAACATTAAATGGCATTTCTTGGCTCACCAGTAGAACATGTTTTACATTGTTACCTAAATATTCCAAGACACGTTTGGTTTCAATTTCCTGGATAGCAAATAACTATACATAAGTTACTAAGCGAAGATATCTAGAATAATACTGTGAAATACATAATCTCCAATGGAACCAAACAATGCTCAATATTGAGATGCTAAATTCTGTGAAATTTCACACACACACACACACACACACACACACAAATTTTCAGCACATTTCATAATTATCCAGTTTCTCTCAATATAATGCTGAGCAATTTATGTCCCTCTTTGGTTAGTCCTCCTATATAAAAAGGAGATAGTGGATAAAAATTGGTTCAATTTGTGTGACTTTTTTGTGATAATATAATGAACACTATTTGATATGTGTTGTTTATTACAGCATAAAGTCCTTTAACTTTCTTTGAACATTGTTATTTTACCACAAAAATACACACTAATGGCAGCTCATGCAAAAGCAAACCAAATAAGCAAACAAAAATAGCTCAACACACTTGGAAAAAATTAACATATGTTGGATTTTCATATCACATTTGAATATTGCACGACTTTTATATTAGCTATTTCTAGTCATACGAGCTTAGTTTCTAGAAAATATTCAGAATTGCTGTTACTGTGTTTTCTGTCATTTTCATGTGCTGTCACCTATCTCGCTAATGAGCACTCAGGGAAAAGAAACAATCAGATCTACTCTACTCGGTGGGCAACACACTGAGGGCATTGCAGCTAAGGGACCCATGAGTCTTGATTTCACTTGTTCTTAGTGAATATGACTTGTGTTGAATAAAAAAGTGTTAGAAAAAATACTGTAAAATACATTGTTACCTGAAGCCATAGAAAACAGGTGTTAAGGAATTACCATTATAGCAAGCCAGACATAGTTTGTTTTTAATTACAATAAAAAGAAAAAAGAAAAAGAAATAAGGTGAACCTGTGATTGGGAGCAAGTTATAATACGACAACTGTTAATACAAATATGCTGATGTGATGCTGGCAAGGAATCCAGTGGGATATTGACAATGGGGTAGGCTGCACATGGGTGGGGGCAAGAAGTATGTGTTCTCTGTATCTTTCCTCTCAAATTCCCTGCTTTCATGGAGCCTAATGCTCAGCTGGAGGTGAAAGAGTAGAGTCTTCTCAGGCAACTTCTGCAAACGTAGCCAGTCTAGGGCATGCTTGTGACATTCTGTGTTCCTCTGTATAAGCAAGAGCTTTTCAGAGCACTTATTTCTCCACCAATCTCATTTCCCAAGGTCTCTTTCCCAGATTTTTTGATCAGTCTGCTGTTTGTCCCATCTATCATCTCTTGCTCCAGACAGCTGTATCTTTGCATTCATACCCTGCACAGGAGGATGCTTCAGCCCTGAGAATGGTCTGATGGTGGAGGAACAAAGGCCAGCAAGCCCCACAGCTATACCTCAGGAAGGTACCAGGCAGATCAAAATACACACCTACAATTATCTGAGTGAGTAAGAGGTCCATGTGGTCCCCTCTAGCTCCAGCAAGTTGTACCAGGAATGTGTGCACCATCCCTATAGTTGTCACCACTCTGGGGAGTGAAGGATGATAAGCAGTTAAGTTAAAATGCAGCATTCTTTCTTTTTTTTTTAAATTAGTTTCAGGTGTACAAAACAATGTCATAGTTAGACATTTGCATCCCTCACAAAGTGATAACCTTCCCAATCTACTACCCCTCTGGCATAATATTTAACAGTTACAATTCCAGTGACTCTATTCCCTATGCTGTACTTTATATCATTGACTATGTGTGTGTGTATATATATGTGTATATAAATGTATACATATATACACAAACACATATAATACATGTTTATATATAATTTAATTATATATATTTATATATAAAATATATATAAATACATACATATATATTTAATTAATTATAGTCAACATTCAATATTATTCTTCTTTAGCTTCAGGTGTATAGCACAGTGGTCAGGCATATACATCACCAGCAAAATACGTATTTTCTATCCTCAAAATCTAGCTTCATTAATAGTTAGCATATATTTACTGCAGTGAAAGTCATGCTGGATTTCTTGTTGAATTAATTCATTCAGATGTTGAACATTTTAAAAGCTTTTGAAGTTATATAGATGATATAGAGATAACCAATTTATGATGAGCAAATATATCAGTCCTCCTGAATCTGCCAATAACCATAAAAAGAGCAAATCCTGATAGAGTCCTGGCCTGAGTATTTGGAATGACTATTTAAACATTCCAAGCCTTTATGCGAAAGGATAATTTTGTGGGTCTAACTATCTATCTATAACCTATCTAATTGAACACAGAGCATTGTATCCACAAGCAGGATGTCTATTTGGTTACCCTAAAATACAGCTAGAATAAAATTTCACACTATGGATGGGAAGCATTTTATATTTTATGTCTAATGTCCCAAAGTAGCAGGAATTAACACAGTATCTGGCATAGAGCAGCATGTCAGTGCATACTTTTCTTTTGGTTATTTCCTATCTCATTTTATCATTCTATTGCTAATGAAGATATCAAGCTGTTATGACACAATTGGAGACTGATTGGAAATCTCGTAAGTATCCTAGAATATTTTGATTGCATTAATTGCATGCGTATGTTAGGCAGGCTTGTTTATTTCTTTTCCTTTATAAATTTTCCTTGAAATACACACACACACACACACACACACACACACGTGTCTGTGTCTGTGATTTGAAGGAAGTATTCTGATTTTACGTTGAATATGCACCTCACATTTTGAAGAAACGCAGGTAAACTCTTCAATCTCCTCAGGCTTATAGGAGAAAACATTATCTCTCTCTCTCTCTCTATATATATATATACTTATATATATATGTATGTATACATATATATGTATATATACACACATATACATATATACACACATATACATATACACACACACATATATATACATATATATATATATATATATATATATATATATATAAAATTTTGGTTTTAATTCTAGTGCATGAACTTGAGTATGAAACTGGAGACTGGGTGGGATAGAGGATTCACATTCATTTTAAATTTTATTTTCTTCCTTCTTTTAAACTGGATGTTTCTTTAAGAATTCTTTTCTCATGCTGCCTTCCTCTGGGAGCAGGAAAAGGGAGCCGAAGATGTTTGCAAATAACATGTTTGGTTCTTTAATGCTTCAAGCCCTACCTAGAAAATTGTTTGGGAGGAGCCACAGATACGCAGCATATCTGTGAAAGGTGCTTGTTTCTATGTTATTCTGAGTTGGATATTAAGGTCTAGTCTTAGATTCCTACAGTTCTCAATACCTCTCACATTCCCACTCCTTCCAGAAGTAGGACAGTTCAGTGATTGAAAACCCCTACCTTTGCGCAAAGCTGGAAAAGTCTCTCTTAAAATATGGTGAAGAAAGAGGGAATATTGAGAGCTTCTCTCAGTGCCTTTTCCACCTTCCCTCAATACATTTTTTTCACAATTGCTATGTTTGAGAGAGAGGTAATCAGTAATGAGAAATTAAAGTGTTTAATTGAATTCAGTTATGTTTAATTTTAGAAAACATGCTTGAAATGATGCTTTGAATATGATAAAATTAACATCCATTTTCTATCTACCTAAACATCTATCTAAATAAGAAATGTTCTTCTCATAATCAAACATTCCTACTCCTCTGGCAGTTTGTCATGGCAGATGATATTTTTAACTCAAGATTTGAAAATAACTTATTTACATTACTATATGCAGATATTTACATTACTATATACAGGTATTTCCATTTTAGGTCTTGATTCTGTGGAAGGTATGGGTTAAAATCGATCCCAACCAAATCTTGCCTGCTTTTCTATGACACAGCATTTGTTTAACCAGTTTTCCGTGTGCATGTTTATGACTGTTTAGATCTTATCCACAGTGGAAACATGCACAATTCTTGAGTATACTTCTTTCTTTAACAATCCCCCCCCCCCGCAACATTTCCTTATTTTCATTTACGTAATTTTACTACTCATCACTAAATGACCATGCAACTTCATGTCAACAGTCTGCATCTCCTGAGAATAATCTTGAGGTTCACTCTTTAATCCAATCTGAGCTGTGTGCTTTCCCGACCTGATGCACAGCACACATCTCAGGACCACTCTTTAGCACCCTCCTGAGTCCTGTCTCCTTCCCCACAGTGTGGAATTGCTAGATCCTGGAGCCTGTTGCTTCCTCTTTCTTGCTTTACTTCCATTTTGTAAGATGTCTTTCAGTAACTTTCTGAGACTATTGAGAGTATTTGCATATCTAGGAATGCATTTATTTTATATACGCACTTCTCTGATTATATGACTAGTATAGAGTTCTAGCATAGAAACATATTGCACTCAGAATTTTGAATCCTTGGTTCTTTATTATAGAGATTCCAGGATTAAGTCTTTTGAAACTGTAACTCTCAGTCGTGTGTTTGTGTGTGTGTGTGTGTGTGTGTGTGTGTGTGTGTGAGTGTGTGAGCTCATGCATGCGTGCACACGTGATTTCTCTATGGATGCTTTCAGAATATTCTCTTTTATCTCTGGTGTTCCAAATTCACCACTCTACAATGATATAGATTGGTATACAATTAAATAGATATATGTGTGTGTGTGTGTGTGTGTGTGTGTGTGTGTGTGTGTATGTGTGTATATATATGTTTGTATATATACATAGAAATATATAAATATAAAAATATATAAATATGTATATTATATATGTTAGAAACTCAGTAGACCTTTAACTTTGATCATCCTCCAATATGTGGAAATTTAATTAGGTATTTGATAATTTCTTCCCCTTAATTTTATTTGTTTTCAATTTTGGGGATTCCTTTCTTTTAGTAGTTGGACTTCTCGGTTTAATATTCTAATGTCTCTGCTAATTCATAACATTTTTGTTTGGCATGTGTATTTTAAAAGAAATTTTATTGGCTCTATATATAACAATTTAATGCTTGTTTAACTTCTATAACTTATTTATAACTTATTTATAACTTATAAAACAGTAGATCCTGTTTTATTCTGTAAAACATTCACACTATACATTCTTATGTCAATAAAGCAATATCCTCTCTATCAATCTAAGTCATTTATTTTTTGTTTTGTTTTGTTTTTCTTATACGGCATCTTAGATTTTTCTGTTACTTTGTTTTTCTGTTTATCTGCTGTATTCTTTCTTTAATTTTAGCAGCTTTTCTCCTGTATATAATACACATACCGGTTTCTTTACATTTAAGACATGTCCCTAAAGAGGTGAATGAAAGCTTTGTCTGTGATGATTGGGATTGTGATCGATGAGCATGACATCAATTGCTCAAATTGTACCAAGTGTTTTTATTTAAGGAAAACGACCTGCCATTAACATTTGACATATTTTTGGGGGCTAGTATTTCGAAAGAATTGTCCAACCTCTGTGTATGGAGCTAATGATCTTTCCTCACTATCAAAAACATGGCATGTGTGGAAAATGTCTCATTGTTTAGTATGAATATGCAATTAAATATTTCATTTAATTCCCTTGTTTCTGTATATCCCCTGGCCTTATTTGTGCTTCAAATTCCCAGATTCCCTGAGTTAACCTTTTCAGAGAGAATACACTTCCATTCCTTCACCAGCGTGATGGTTGGTGCTTTAGTTTCCAGTGGCTACTATAACAGATTATTCAAATTTGGTGACTTAAAACAGCAAAAGCTTATTCTCTCACAGTGGAGGAGGCCACAAGTCTGAAATCAAGGTGACGTGCTCCCTCCAGAGTCTAGGAGAGAATCTGTTCCTTGTCACTTTCAGCTTCTGGCAGTTGTTGCCATCCTTGAGATGAAGCTGCATCACTCCTCTGCCTGCGTTTTCACATCATCTTCTCCTCTTTTGTCTATGTATTCTTTTTTCCTTTATCACATTTCCCTCTGCTTTTTCCTCATAAGGATACTTATCATTCCATTTAAAGTCCACTTTATTAATCCAGAACAATCTCCTTAATTAATGTCCTTAACTTACATTTGCAAAGACCCCTCTTCCAAATGTACTCATTCTTACAGGTTCCAGTGGATAGGAAGGGGACATTCCTTTGTGGGCCCCTATTCCTATCACTACAGGCAGGTAGTCCTATCACTGCATAGTTTGGTAGACAGGACCGAGGATTAATTTTCCTTGTATAGATTTTGTACCAATATCTCCATTTTCAGCATTGCGCCAAGCCTTTGTTTTTAGAGGTACTTTGTTTCTTTCATTCCTGAGCATATTCTGGGTTCTAGGCCAAAAATTGTTTAATATTATTTGTTGTGTCTTCAGGCATGGTTCTCATGTACTTCTGCTATGATAACTAGTTATCCTCTTGCACCTGCTTTCCAACTTCCAGAATGTATTCAACCTTTCTCAGCTATTGTCACTTTTTCTCATCTCCCTGTCATTGTATTCAATGACTCTTAACAAATGTCTTTATATGAGTATTATAAGAAAGGTTTAGCAAGGAAACAGAGAAGTAGAGAGGAATGCACATTGTATTTTCTATGTTTAACTAGAAGTATTACAACTTATTTTATATAATCATAAACATATTATAACATGTCTTTCTTCATAATATTGTCTTTTTTTTAAGTTTCAAAGACAGAAGAAGAATCTTTCTAATTTCTGGTTACATTTGAAACATAGGAGCAATAGTATACAACTTTTTAATAGCCATTCATCAGTGAAGTACCACAAGGTGAATTTTATTTTGCTAATAACTATCAACAATTACTAAATTCTCGAAAACACAAAAATGTCTCGTAAAGAGTGTGAGTGACCTTCCACTAATGCTGTTTTTCATTCTCTGAATACATTTGGCAAATATACTGTTTCATGAATCAGCAAGCTTTGACCCTGCAAATCAAATAATTAAGAGAGGAATTATGCAAATCACCATTTATAATTAACATTTTCTAAAAATCAAGTACATCTGAAAATATTTGTCTGTCCAAATCCACCTAATGCATTTATATGAGTATCTTAGCTTATATATACTGCATCCTAATTCCCCATGCTGGTATTTCTTTTCTCAAGAATCTTTAATAGTTGAAAAATTACTCATCAATCCACTATTTAAGACTTGCTTGTGTGTGGTCAACTTATTGACCAAAATGAACAGTCTGCAGTTCCATTAAGCTAATTAACTAAATAATAGCTTTAAAAATAAACAAAATATAAGAAAACAAAAAAATAATAGAATGGAAGTTGAAAGACTGAAATAACTTACAGAATTCATAGTAGACTAGCCATCAGGATAAACGTGTGTTGAACCCTGCTCATGTGATATTAACCAAGGCAGTCTACCTTTGGGGTCTGTCTCTTTATTTCTAAGAAAAGAGCATTTACTCACCATTTTATAACAGAGTCTACCTTATGGTACTTATTCATAACTTTTGAATGAACTCATTGATGGCTGGAAGGATTATATTAAATGAATAAAGGAATAAAATGTGCATTGTAAAGATTTATTGAAAAGCCAAAAGCCATGAGGAGAATTTTTGCTTGATTTTTGACTTCTAAAATGGTGATAATTTTGTGGGACCTAGCAGAACGCTTGTTAAATATAAATATATAATATCCATTTAACCTTGAAAAGGAGGAAATGGTAGGAGATTGATACCTCTTCGCTTAGGTAGCTGTTGATTTATTTACCATTGAACTAGAGCAAAAAGAAAAGAATGCAGGGGAGAACTGAAGACTACATTCTGTTTGGCTGTAAAGCCCAGTAGTCTTCTTATCATGTCTTCTTGGTTCTTCTAGTTTGTGTTCTTAAGACTCATGATCAGCTGGGTAAATGGCATACTAGTTGGCACAGCATACTTAACAAAGTTGACTTGAGAATTAGGTCACAGTCTTTGAATCTCCATTTCTCTATTATGAATTTTACTTTAAGTTGTGCTGTGAGAAAACATTTACTTTACTTGTGTCATCCTTTGTACACAAATACCCACTAAGAAAACATATTTTAAAAGGTAGAAAAGACACTCTTTGACAAACAACCCTTGTGAAGTATAGTTTTATATAATGGTTTGTTTATTTGTCTCTTAAAAAAGGAAGAAACAGCATTTCCTCTTATTAGTCCATATCATTTTAGGTTGAACAGGGAGAAAACTTGTAAAGCGATGTACTACTATGCAATTTACATAACAAAAACATAAACAAGTCAATAAGTGAGTAATAAACATGTAAAATCGAGCAACAGGACAAGGCAATATAGTCAATAAAAAATAGTATACAAAAAATATACCTAATATGAAAAACTCAAAAAATATAGAGCACATTGTTTTTAGAATATATAATTATAGGACCTACTTTAAAAATAAGAATTAAGCCTAAACTAAATTTACATATTTTGATGACAGTAGTTTGATGTTCAAACAACAGAAGTTCAAATGATAGAATTAAATAATAGAAGTTTATTTTCAAATGATGTCACAATATAAATGGTGCTTGATTTAATTTATTTTTGGATGGTTTCTGAATATTGCTGTAATTTATTTCTATCTTCCATGGAATTCTTATCAATTCATGTAAACTTTAACTTAAGAACTATCTACTGAATGCCTTTATTGTGCCAGACAATGTTATAAAAACTTTTATACTTCATCTCCAACTCATTTAGCTTTAAAATAAGTTATTATAAGGAAGTAACGACTAATACCCCCAATTTGTATCCAATGTTATTTTGTACCAAAAGATAATATAGCTGGCTAGAATTTACATATAAATATACAAATATTGGTTGTAGTACCCCAATCTATAATTCTTACCCGTACCATCCTGTTAACTGACATTACGGCTATTATAGGTATCCATGCCAAGAAGTTAGTGATAAATATTTAAGTTGTTATCACTGTCAGAGTGTATATAATCAAATATGTACATTTTAGATGCTGTAATTTAGGCCCTCTGTCACAGGAAAATATTATAAGTGAAAGGAATTAGTCCTTTAAATTATGTTCCTATTAATTAGTTTTTCAAATTATGTGGAAATATAGCTTGCTAAATTATTAAAACAGAATTTTGATCCTAATTATAGTCCCTACTAAGGAAAAATATGCATTCTAAATTGGACTTTGTGTTATGAACATTTTGTCATATAACATTCTGAAATTTCCCAGCAACTGCTTGTAAATCACATTAAAAAAATTGATGGTAAAAATCCATGGGAATGACGAACATATCATAAACCATAAACTATCATTAACATAGAGACATCGTTTGCTGTCCACCTCAACTAACATATATAAAATACATATATATGTAGGCAGGTACAGAAATAATATAATTTTATGTCTCATTTTTTAATGTATATCCCTTAGACTCAGCAATAGAAAAAACATTCATAAGTTGAAAATAACACAGCATTTCAAGTAACAAAATATTTAAAAATGTTTTATACCAAAGTAAGCTCAACAATGAATACAGATAAGCAAATGCCAAAAATTGTCAATGAACTTCACAGACTTCTGGTGGGTTTCCCAATTGTTTACAGTGTTCCCTCTCAAACCTGTGAAATGTATTGTCAATTACATCACCATTGAAGCTTAAGTTTTTTATTTCATATATTCCTGATTATTAATTGTCCTTCAGTTATTGCACAGTGTTGTGATTGGCAGTCATTAGTGTCACCGATCTACAACAAAGCTGTGTGTTTCATTCTGTTTGCGACTGCCATATGTAGCTACAGCATGTTTTATTAGATGGTGGGCAAGCCCAGACATAGCATATAGTCTCTCTCTTCATCAATCCTCAGCAAGCTTTTTGTAAACCTAACACAATTTATTGATAGATAAGGGGAACGTCTCAGACTATTTGGACGCCAAATAGGTTATGCATTAGTTTCATAAACGTGAATCCGTGTTCTGACAATTAATTTCACAAACTTCTTGCAATGATGTTGCTAACCTTTTTTGATATCAGAGGGATTATTCATTATGAATTTGTACCAAGTGGATAAACAGTTCACCAAGTTTACTATTTAGAAGTGCTAAATAGACTGTGTGAAAAAGTTAGACGACCTGAACTTTCTGCCAATTCATGGCTCTTGCATCACGACAATGCACCAGCTCACACGGCACTGTCTGTGAGGGAGTTTTGAACCAGTAAACAAATAACTATTGGAACACCCTCCCTACTCACCTGATCTGGTCCCCAGTGACTTCTTTCTTTACCCAAAGATAAAGGAAATATTGAAAGGAAGACATTTTGATGACATTCAGGACATCAAGGGTAAAACGATGACAGCTCTGATGGCCATTCCAGAAAAAGAGTTCCAAAATTGTTTTGAAGGGTGGACTAGGCACTGGCGTCAGTGCATAGCTTCCCAAGGGGAGTACTCTGAAGGTTACCATAGTGATATTTAGCAATGAGGTTTACAGCACTTTTTTAGGATGAGTTCGTGGACTTACTTGTCATTCCTCATCATCATCTCACTTTAAATTAATGAAACTTAAAAGTGAAATATTCCATGTGTGGACAGTGATGTTTACTTTACTGATTCATCTAGTAGTTTCTTTATATCCCTATATTTTGTGTTTCTGACTTAAACATTTAGATTTTCTAGCTCTTCCTGGTGACAGAAAATAATGGTTGTTCCTTTAAAAAAATTCCTTTTATGCTCAGACTACAATTTTTTAGCTAGTTTTAACTGGTTATGAAAAACTTAGAAATTTAAAAAATAATACAGAATAGGTAAGGAGATAGAAATTCTCTCTCCATTATCATAATATAGCATTTAATCATATACATGATGTTGTTCTCTGTAACTTACAGAGCATAAGTATACAAAAACTGCTGCTGTCCCCCAAATTCTACTAATATCTTGAGAGCTTATTATTGTTGGGGAAAATTCTTTCTACTTGTGATGAGTCCCTCCTATCACAGGGAGATAAATAAAAGCAACTCCTAGTCCCTTCTGTCCTTTAGTGACTATCTCAGTGAACGCGTAATGTTAGATAATTAGGTGATGGAACATAGAAAACACATAACCCAGATTCTTCTTTTGTCTTCTTGAGAGCACTAGTGGCCATAAAGGGTAAGCACCTTTCCATAATGTAATAATTAGCTGGCATGAATGCCAGTGATGCCTATGATCAGGTGACTAGGTCATCTATATTCAGATGTGTGAACAGCAGGCCTACATAACGGCCACACCAGGTTATGTCTGACCAACTCCTACCTAACATACTTGCATTTCATCAAGTACATGACACCGATAGTTGTCATTCTTTAAAACACAAAACAAAACAAAATATATACATATATAGATTTAAATAAAAATATATAGTAGGTTATTCTCATCAGCAATCATATATGCTGTTATCTCCCTGTGATACACATGTAAAAATTTTGAATTCTACCTCTCTTTTACTTCCACCTCCAGGTCTATCTTTTTCTTCCTTTTACAGCAAAAGTGGTTTATATTTATGATCTCCAATTCTTTTCTTCACATTACTTATTGACTCCAGTTCAGGTAGCCTTGTGTGGATTACCACTCCTACAGCATTTCAAAATCACCTAGGATCACCATTTTGATAAAGTGTATTGTCCATTCTCAGCCTTCATAGATTACTTTTTTCTCTTGAAGGACTTCGTCTGCTGACTTGCGGAACACTCCACTCCACTGACTTCTCTTCTCCCTCAATACTCACACACTACTCTCTTTTACTGGAAATGGAGACAAAATACATGTAACCTAGCATCCCATGGCTCAGTCCCATGGAATTTATTCTTCTGTAATCTATACTCACTGCCTTCAGGATTTTATTCAGTTTTATTAGTTTAAATGCTAAGCATGTATGGAAGACTACAAAATTTTGAATTTCTGGTCAGTACTTGCTATAAACTCTTGCTTATGAATTTACCTGCCCACTCTAGGTTTCTAACCCTGACTGATTTGATGCTGTGAAGAGAAAAATATATAGTCATGATAAAGAAAACCTCTTTTAAAGTATATTTAGTATAGACAAAAAAGAAGGGATGGAGGAAAGGAAGGGGACTTTTGGTATCAATAGTCACAGATTTTGGTTCGATTCCCCCTGTATAACTCTTTTCATTAACTGTTGGTAAGGAAACAGAAGAGATCTTCTTCCTAGAATTAAAATAATTCAGAAAACTAAAAGTAGAGTGAAGCATTAGTTTTAGAAATAATGTACATGCATACTTTTCCCTATTATTGTTTGTATAGTGAATACATCAGTTTTTAAAATACATTTTAATGAGTCATTTGCTCATTATTGTTTCTTATATCCCACCATTCCCTTCTTGTTTCACTTCTCTTTTAGCTGCTGTCTATCTTTTCGTAGTTCTTTCAGTAAAGGTCTGTGAGTTATAAACATTCTACAAGTGTTCATGTCTGCAATTATACTTACACCACCCTAAATCACTAATAATAATGTAGCTGTCAGATGGTTTCTATATTTGTTACTCTTCCTCTGTGTTTTAGTGATACCTCACCATAAATTTCTTGAGTTTAGTGTTATTGTAGATGAAAAAATATGACACTACAGCAGTACTTGGTAGGGTCCTATTCATTATTTTTTTTCTGTTTTAAATTTTTTTTAAATTAAAATTTATTGGGGAGACAGTGGTTAGTAAAATTACATAGGTTTCAGGTGCACAATGCTGTAGTACATCATCTATATATCACATTGTGTGTTCACCACCCAGTGTCACTTCTCCCATCATATTTGACCCCCTTTACCTTTTTCTACTAACCTCCCTCCCCCCTTCGCTTTTAAGATGTTTAATGGCCATGTCTCCGTACAACTCTATCTGCACTTTCCATTCTAGAGTTTCTTATAACTTTGCATTCAAAAAACATTTTTTGTATGTTTGTTCTGTTTTGTTTTTAGTTTTTGAGCGTGAAAATGATTTATGTAGCCTATCAGGCGTGTATATTTTCATGGAGCTTTTTAAGGGACATAGGTTCATGTATGACATATGTGCTCACTTATGATCTAAAAACATGGAATGTCAGTATATTGCATTTACCTTGTATTTGTTCAGTGACAGATACAGCTCTCTTTTTACAGTTTTAAATTTACATATATTTCCATCAAAAGCATGTCTTATTCATTGATATTTTACTAAGAGTTTCTGTAACTGAGTGTTGTTTTCATTGATTCTATAATTTTCCTCTATAAATTCTATAAATTTATGGATGTTTTCTATCTTCCTCTTCATTCCACACCACTGATTTCTAGGCCGTGGTGCCATACTAGAATCTTTCTAATTGTACTCATATGGTAGCTCTACTTATCTCTTCCTTGAGTTATTATTATTATGATTATTTTTACAATCTATCATCTAGACTTTTTTATAGAAAGTGTTCTTAAGAACTTATCTTTTTTAATGTACACATTCTAAAAATATCTTAATTGACCTCTAATTGCATTTCTCGTTTATATCTTGACATTCAAATGCACTTTGTGATATTTGTATTATAATTAAAAATGATAAATAAAGGTTGATTCAACTAGTATAGCTCATAACACTCAATAACACATGTGTCTCACTTTAGAAAAAAATATTTAGCAAACTATACTCCCTACTAAACAATAAACATGATTGTAATAGTGAAAATAATACCTGACACTTTATGCTCTACTTTTTGCCACTGTACTAATTTTATCATATACAACACAACTTTAAAAAAAATGACTTAGATTTACAGATATAAAATGAAGTATCAATATCATATTAGATATTAAAAGATAGAGTTTCAAACTTTGGTCCATTTAAATCAAAAGTCCATCTACCTCTTACTACTCTATCCTGCCTTATGTAACATAATATAATCAGTTTTCAAATTTAGTATGTTCATCAAACAAAAAAGTAAGTAAACAAATCTAAAATAAATCTGTGTTCTAAATGTGGAGAATAAAATTTCAGGTGAAGTCCATTTTTCCATAGTTTTACAATTTTATTTATGTAGTTATAATAATAACAAATTTACCTAGCTATACCACTATGTTTCGTGGTACATTGAATTTACAGAACAATCAATAGCAATATATTTGTTTCTTACTCAGAATAAAATTATGCTGGTATTATAAAGAAAATGAAAATATTAGCATGCAGTTCTTTTTATTAGGTCTCTAAATTCAGTGGAAAACTTGCCACTATAGGATAGAATAAACTAGTCATAGACACCAAAAAAGTGATTTGTTAACCTTAACCAAAACTATGTAATAGTATTTTAGCATTGTGCAGTAACAGATATACAACAAAAATATTAACTCACTTCTCTTCTTGATTCTTGTTACTCCTTAGTCTATAAAACCAAAATCCCCAGATTCCATGTTTAACAACAGACAGAAATCATCATGCTAAGAGAGCTGCTTTCCACAATTGGGAATGTCCACTTACCTCTGTATGTCTGAGTTTGGGTGATTGTCTTTCGTTCCCATTAACAACTATATTTTCTTGCTTTGTGAAGTCCTAGGAAGTCTGATTCTGAATGACTTTCAGTCCACATATGAGTTCTCATCAGGGGAAATACCTATGCACAGGATAATGTACCCAAAATGTTGATGAGCCAATTAAAACTCTAAACTATTGAATGTTTACAGAGTTTGGCTTGATGATTCTTAAATAAAACGTGGAAGATAATATTCCAGAATATTTTTCATATTTCTGAATACAGTTTCTTTTATATTCTTCCCTCAAGGATAAGTTTGGCATTAGTTCAAAATTACAAATATTCTTTTGTATATTCTCCTGATTTTCTGGGGGGGGGGAAGCAAATATCTAAGAAAATGAAATAATTTAGATGCACTAAAAATCTAAAATACAGATTTAAAGCAAAATAAATAAAGCAACAAACCTGCTAAATCTCTTCATGAACACCGTTTGACTCATAGCTGCATTAAATGTTGACAAAATAGAAAAGTATTTTCTTTTCATCCATTTACTTGACAAGATAACTAAAAAACTCATCAAAATTTTTTAAATAAATAAATATGGCTGTATACACATACATAAATGCATACTTGCATACATACATAAGTAAATACTTCTTCCTTGAGACTAATCTAACTCTTATCCATTGAAATATAGAAATTGTTTACAAGGCTCAAAAAGTACTTCGGAAGCAGTAAGCTTAAAGACACACGTCACCTAAAATTTTATTTTTAATAGTTTATAGTTAAATGAAAAATATGTCATTAGAGTGATGAAACTGGGAAAGAAAACGAAGTAGCAAAATTTTATACATGAAAAGATGGTAACTAATTGGATTTATGGGATGAGATGGAAATACCACTTTTCAAGATTTCAAGTTTGAATTCTTGCTGTAAATGTTATATTAACGCTGATATAAAGATAATGAAAGAATATTTTCTTGGGTAAATGATGTCAAGTATTAGTCAAGATAAATTTGAGGAGTCTAACAAATTATATAGTAGAAAGTAATCAGATGTAGAAATCAACAATTGCAAGTTTGTATTAGTCCAGCTCTATAGAGAAACACAACCAATAATATATAAAGATGCTCCTTGACTTGTGATGGGGTTATGCCCCGATAAACCCAACATAAGCTGAAAATGCATTTAATACACTAGCCTACTGGACATCATAGCTTAGCTAGCCTACCTTAAATGTGCTCCAAACACTTACATTAGCTAGAGTTGGGTGAAATCTGTCACTGCCGCTGCCCAAGAGAGCATTACAAGAGAGTACCATACCATGTATCTCAGGCCCAGGAAAAGATCAACATTCAAAATTTGAAGTACAATTTCTACTGAATTTGTATCGCTTTTGCACCATGGTAAAGTAAAAAAAAATAAATAAGTAACAAACAAACAAACAAAAATGTAAATCCCACCATGATTAAATCAGGGACCATCTCTACATAGGGAATTGTCTCATGTGATTACGGCTGAGAAGTCTCATGTTCTCTCATCTACAAGCTGGGGACCAAAGAAAGCTGGAGCTGTAATTTCAGTCTGAGTCTGAAGGCCTGAAAATCAGGGGAGCCAGTGGTGTAAATCCAGTCTGAGAGCATGTGAAGACTGATGCCCAGCTGAAGCTTTTTGTTGGATCCAGGCCATCAAAGGATTGGAGGATACCGCCCCCACACTGGGGAGGGAAGCCTACTTCATTGAGTCCTCCAAGTCAAATGCTGATCTCACCTGAAAATACTTTCAATGGCACACCCAGAAATATGGTTTAATCTGGGCATCCTATGACAGTCAAATTGAAACAAAATACCATTACAGAGTTGTATTCATCCAGGTTAAAAATATGAAAATGTATAATGTCACCATTGCTGAGAAACTGAGATGATGTGAAACCCGATTACCTGAAATTAGAAAGCCTTCACCTTTATAAGTTTTGAGAATAAAGAAATTAAGGAGGGGAGGGGGGGAGAGTGGTTTAAAAATAATCAAAATTAAAATCCTTTGGAAAAAAAATTTTAAAGTTCTATGGCAATTTGCAATATAGCATTCATTAAATGTATCCATGATGAATTTGCACAGACAAAATCATGAGCACTACCACATCATTGAAATTCAGATGATTTCTTGAAAATGATCAGATTTTAACATGCATCATTATGCACTCATTAGTAAGGAGCTAAGAACATTCTTGTGAAAATCTGTGCTTACCTTCACTTCGGCTCAAACAGTTGCCTATGTTATTCCAACCAACATACGTCTCTCCAGAATGCGATGGACATTATTGAAGAAGCAAAAAGGATGTAGTTGCCTCTAAAGTTTCCTGGCTGCAAATCAACTTCTGGCCTCCTTGGTTATCCTGCCTTATTTCTTCCAGCAGTTCTAGGTCACCCTGGGTCCTGATCCTGTCTGATTACTAAGAAGATACAGGGCTCAGCACTTGCTGTCAGATGCCGCTGCTATTTTCCTAGTGGGCGCATCCCGTGACCCCGACCAAGATGCATTGTGCCACTGATCCCTTTGATTGCTGTGTTGATTTCTGTGATTGTTGCCATCTGCTATACATATAAACAACATCAACAATGAAAAAAAAATCTAGAGGAAAAGAAACACAACTAATTAAATCACTCTAAACGGAAGTAGCCCAAATTATATATCTTATCTGTTGCAACTCATGGACTGGAAATAAACTAAACATTCTGAACATCTAAGAGTTTATAAAAGCGGTACATTTAAAAATGTTAAACTTTAACGTATGACAAGATACAACATGATTGTAATTAGCTTTAAAGTGCATAAGACAGATGGTTCTCTTTACCTCTATACAAGTCACAAAGGCAAGTCAAAAGAAATTGTAATTCTAAAAAATAGCGTCTCCAGGAAAAAATTATAATATAGTACTGAGTTCCCTGCCATAGTGAATTACACAAAATAGCTTTTCAATTTGTACATTTTCATATAAAGTGCTTCATTTAAAACTGAAAACATTGAGAGGGCATTTTTTTTTGCATACAGATAAAGAATCTATGATTCAGGTATTCCAAATATCCTCAGTGTCACATGTATAAAATGTCAAAGCTAGTATATTAATTACCCACTTTTCTACTTACAATCCAGTAAACTTTCCATTCCATTTTCTACTTGCAATCCATTATTTCCATTATGAGGCAATGGTACATATCCTGAAACATTTTAATCACTTTTATTCTATGGAATTTAGGGTTTTTCTAGTTTTTAGTTTGTTTTGAGACTGAAAGCACAAACTATAAAGCAGAATTATTTAATTGAACTACTAATATTGTGTGATATAAAACTCCATTGAAATATCAGGATTTGTTTGCAAGATGAAGAAAGGGCAATTTATTTTTTTAAAGCTCAGTAATTGTCTTTGACATACAGTGTTCCCTATGTATTAATATGCTTCTTATAAGTATCACTAAGATTTCAGAGGATTAAGTTTGTAGGATTGTGAGGAATACTGAACCCTTGATATTCTGTCATTTTCTGCATAAGAAAAATGCAAGCGACAGTAGTTATGATTTAAGATGATGTGATTTTGTCTATAATTTCACAAAATATAGCAGATGTTACAAATCAAGATCAAAATCTAAGAACTCTGTGCAAAAATATTACTAAAATTTCTCCAGAATAATCTGTTCGATAGAATTATCTTGCATACTTTCTAAAGTGTACTTTCCTTGAAATCTTACCTGGATATACTCATTAAACATTCTTGAACAAAAACTTTATTCCAGGAAATAAGAGAGAGAAGAAAGAATAAGGATAAAATATTTGACATCTCATGATACACTGATGTAAATTATTCACATAGCAATCTAAATATATCTTTTGGGGGTAAATCTATTTCTTTCTTTTTAACAATTAAGTGTTTGTTAATAGTAATAGTATCTACTAAAGAAAACAACCAACTCTTTCCTCTGGCACTGGGAAATATTTTTTTCTCTCTTCATCGTTCTCTTTTCTGTTGAATTCTGGTTATCTTATTTTACAGATCTTGATCTTTTTTCCCCTTTCTTTTTGTGCTTCTTATATTTACTGTTCTTTTATTACTGTTTGCTAATATGCACTTCTCTAAATCTGCCAATGCCCTAAAGACATGAGACAATTTATACCCCACCGATAAGTGCATACATTCCTTAAAGTCCATCATGATAGAATATTCTCAGTGTTTATAGACTTCTCTGTTATCATTGAAAGTGAATAAGAAATATGTCTTAAAAAATAAAAGATCAGCTTTAGGGTATAGATAGGACAGCAGTTCTTCTATTTTATCCACATGGAAAACAAAATAGATGGGTTATCGGTGAAAGTACCTTGGTACTTTCCTCTTAAGAATTGAGGCAGTTTTAACCTAATAGAATCTTTTCTCAGTAGAATTTGAGGTAAGTAAACAAGCTGAGAAAAACATTGTTTGTAGATAATAAAATTGAAGGACACGTTCATGAGTCATCCTGGAATTGGAGTACATCGGTTTTCTTGGGCTGCCATAACAAAATACCACAGACTGGGTGGCTGGCTGTTTTAGAAAGACACACTCCACCTTGTTTTTCCCCTTTACTCTCAAGGACTACCACACTCACAGCACTTCTGATACCGATGTGTGGGTATTTTCCCTGACCAAATAATTTTCTGTGAAACCAGCTGGTGTCCTACAGTTTAGTGCAGTTCTGACACTACACCACAGCTCACAGGCTTAATCTCACAGGACTGCCCCCAGTCTCATTTCAGAAGCCAATCACAAGTAATAGGCATCCATGTGATCCAATTTGGCTACAAATTGGAGGTTCTCATCACTCCTGCCCTCCTTGGATTCAATTATTTGCTAGAACAGCTCACAGAATTCAGGGAAACACTTATTTATGTTTACTAGTGTGTTATATTATAAAGGCTATGACAAAAGGCACAGATAAACAGCCAAATGAAGAGATACATAGATACAGATAAACAGCCAAATGAAGAGATACATAGGGCAAGGTCTCCAAGGATCCCAAGAGCTGGAGCTTCTGTCCCTCTGAAGTTGGGGTATGTAACCCTTCTGACATGTAGATGTGTTCACCAGTCCAGAAACTTCCCAAACTCCGTAGTATTGTGATTTTGATGGAGGCTTTCTTATGTAGATATGATCACTTATTTACTCCATTTGCAGTCCCTCTGCTGTCTCTGGAGACTGAAAGGAGGGGTTGAAAATTCCAAGTTTCTAATTATGGTTTGGTCTTTCTGGTAAACAGCCCCATCTAGAAGCTGACCCAGTCAGAGTCACCTCATTGGAACAAAAGACATGCTATCACAAAGGAAATTCCAAAGGATTTCAGAGCCCTGTTTCAAAGACCAAATATTAGAGCAAAAGATCCTCCTAGTGTTGTTGTCACGTAAGAAGTGTTATGAACACTATGTTAGGAACCGGGGTGATATGGTAACTCTGTTTAATTCTGAGAGACTGCTAAGCTGTTTTCCAAAATGGCTGCACCATTTCAAATACCCAATACTAATGAATGAGGGTTCCAAGCTTTTCCCATCCTTGTCAACACTTAATGCCATCTGTCCTTTTAGTTGTAGCTATTCTAGTGTATGTGATGTGGTATCTCTATGTGGTTTTGATTTGCATTTTTCTAATAGCTAATAATGTCAAGAATCATTTCATATTCTTATCGACCATTTTTATATTCTTTGGAGAAATGTCTATTCTAATTCTTTACTCATTTTTAACGGGCATATTGTCTTTTTATTATTAAGTTTCAAATGTTGTTTATATAGTGTGGCTACAAGTTCCTTTACAGATATAGGATTAGAAAATGCTTTCTCTCATTATGTGAGTTTCTTTCTTAATAGTATGATACTTTCTTAATAGTATGATATGCAGTGCAAAAATTTTAATGTTGATGTATGCTAATATATCTATTTCTTCTTTGAAGTCTATATATTAGAGTTATAGACTATATATATAGACTATATATTAGACTATATATTAGAGTAAGTAATATATAGACTATATAAATTAGAGTAAGTAATATATAGACTATATATTAGAGTAAGCTGTTAACAAAGCTTACCTACCTCTGGGTCACAAATATTTACTCCTGTGAAATGTTCCAAGAGTTTTACAGATTTAGGTTTATGGTAAATTTTGAGTTAATTTGTGTGTATGGTATGAAGTAGAGGTCCAACTCCATTCCTTTGCATGTGAGCTTCCAATTGTCAAATAGATATTCAGTTGTCCCAACACCATTTGTTGAAAAGACCATTGAATTGTCTTGGGATCTTTACAAAAATTAATTAACCTTGAGTCTATGGATTCATTTCTGGACTCTTAATTATATTTCCATGTTTATATGTCCATCCTTGTACAGTAGCAAATGGCTTTGATTAGGGTAGCTATGTAGCGTGATTTCCAATTGGTGAAAATGACTCCTTCAGTCTTATTTTTCAAAATTGTTTTAACTCTTCTTTTTTATTTATTTATATATTTTTTTTTTTTGCATTTTCATGTGAATGTTAAGATCAACTCATCAATTTCTCCCTGTAAGGCCACTGAAATTTGTTAAAAATGTGTTGAATCCATTGATCAATTTAAGGAGTATTATGATCTTAACAATATTAAGCCCTCTGATTCATGAACATGGAAAATCGTTTCATTATATTATTTAAATTCTGTAAATAATGTTATGTCATTTTTAGTGTACAAGTGTTTCCCTTATTTTTTGAATTTATTTCTAAGTATTTTATTATTTTTCATGCTATGTTACATGAATTTTTTTTTCAATTTCATTTCTGTATATTGTGTATTGATCTTATATCCTACCACCTCACTGGATACCATTGTTCTCATAGTTTTCTGGTGGATTCTGTAAAAGTTTCTACATTTAAAAAAATATATCATATGCTAGTAGAAATAATTTAATTATTTATTTACACTCTGGATACTTTAGATTTCTTTTTCATTTTTTTTTCTTTGCCTCACTGCCCAAACAGAACCTCCAGTACTGTGTTGAATAGCAATGAAAAGAAAGGACTCCTTGTTTTGAACTTTATTTTACATCATCCCTTTCTTCTTGAAGCCTTCACTTCTCTGGAAATCTCTAATTTCACTCTTTCCTGCCTCTCTTCTTTTAGCATGGTCTATTTCATCTAAGCCTTGTTTTCAGATTTCTCTTTCTTTCTTTGATTCCTAAATTTTGGAATTCTCCAAGATAATCACCTAGGCTTTAGTAATAATTTTATCTCCACTATTTCTTCTCTCTGAATCTGATAGAATCCCATTGTTTTCAATTCCATTTCTATAATGATCAATCTCTAATTTATGGCTCTCTGGTTTCTTACCAGCTTTACTTTTGAACTTGTGAACATACATTCCCAATAGAGTTTAAAAAGCACATGAAAATAAATATAACCAAACAGAACTCTTGCACTCATCTTACAAGATTGTTCCCTCAATTCCATCTCATTTAATGGCACATCTGTTCATTTTCTCAGCAAAAAACCTAGTAGTCTTTTTCTCTCTACCTTGCACAATGAAACAGAACCATTAGCAATTTTTGAAGGCTCTAAGTCCAAAATACTTTACTGACTTTCCTTTTTTAATTCTTTTCATCTTTCCCATTTCTTCACTCTAACCCATATGTTCCTTTACTGCAATAGTCTTGAACTTGGCTTTTTGACATATCACTCTCTATATATTTCATTTTTTCCACAGTGCTGAGGGATCTTTTAAAATCAGAAAATCAGATTATGTCATTCCCTTACTAAAGCCCTCTAAAACACTGTGTGTACTATGTTAAAACCAAACTCTGCGTCCTCATACAATATGTATCCTATCTAGTTATTATTCTGTTCATTATGTTTTTTTCTTATTTCTTCAACTTCTTATTTTGAAAGAAATTATAATCCTATAAATGTATTGCAAGTTTAGTAAAATTAACTCTCATATGTCAATATCTAGGTTCAGAAAATCATTAAAATTTGCTACATTTTCTTTCTCTCTGTATCTCTAGCTCTGTCTCTGTCTAATTCTATTATACATGCAGCATTTTTTTCAGAATGTTTTACAAATTATTTATAGACAATATGACATTTTATCCCCAAACATGCATTTATTTCCTAAAAACAAACACATTCACATAAATCCAATATGATAATCACAATCAAAAAACAAACTGTTAATTTAAAAACAATAATGACAGGAATGTAGTGTGTAGCATCAATATACAAGTACACATTTCCTCAACTGTCCCAATAATGTGTATTAATGTTCTCTGTGCAAAGATGAAAATAATTGTCACTGCACAAATGTTATTGCTTCCTTTTCCACTGTAATTTGGCATAAAGAAAGCAGTATGTTAACCTCACATTTTCAGGTTTCCTATAACGAAGATATCAGGTATTACTATCTCCTCTCTGATTTTGGCAGTCAGAGGCCAACGTACTTGTTCTAAGCCTTGTACCTTCTATTTGAAAAATAAAGAAGTCCCAGGAATCCATAGATTATTTTATCTCCACTTATTGTTTCTTTGTGGTGGGGGGCAAGAGAAGTAAGCTTCGTGGGATCTTCTTTTATCTTTATACTTTTCCTGGATGTTATCTTTCTAAATTTATGGATGATATTAGTAAATTTGATAGTCTTTTAAGCTGCTACTGGTGATTATGTTTCAGTGTTTTAAGTAGTTACTTGTTTACATTATTTTATATATTAAAACATTGATATTTTTTGATTTGGCTTTTTTTCCCCCTCAAAACTGTATTACTAACTCTTTCAAAGATTGTATCACTTATCATAACAGGAAATATAAGTAAGATACATGCATAGTTAAGGTGGTGGGAAATATTTATAAGATTTATAAGAAGAAAAATATTAATGGCTTTTGAAACTTTGTTACTTAAAAATATGACATTTTAAGTGATTCTTAGATAAGAATTTACTACATTTTCTTTACTCAGAATTTTTGATTTAAAAAAATATTATTTGCTCACATTTTATAACAGTTATTCAATACAGGAAAAAAAAACAGTACTTATTAAAAAATGCAAAATTGCTTTCAGCACCTACATCAGATGGTGTAATATTTCACAAATCCCACTAAGGTCATGTCTGTAGAAATTCTGCTTAAATCCAAAAGTTGCTTGATGACACAATACTGTATCCAAAGTCTATACAAGTTATGTAATTTGTGGAAAGAAAAAAAGAATGTACTGCTATTGTAAGGTACTCAAAACCTATTATTCCTTATTTCATATTACAGTACATGGGCTATCTCTTTTGTCACCTACCTCCAGGCAAAATTGTACCTCATCTATCAGAGAGATGAGTCTCTTCAATTCTGAAAATCCTTCTGGGAAGTAGATTTCACAAGTTCCCTTAATGTCAAAAAAACTTTTAATCAAGAAGTTCTTCTCTGCATCTAACCCTTTTCACTCTATGAAGTATTTAATCTATTTTCTTTCAAATAATTCTAATAGAAATGTTTGCGATTTATAAAATGCACATTTGGACAGTGTTTTCCATATAGTTGGACTTTCAAAGGAAAATTAACCTGGAAATAAACATTTAAGAAAGTAGATGAATGACATGTAAGTTATAGTTTAAAAAATTGTTGTAATCATAGAGAATAGCAAAAGACATAGCTAGGGGGAAATTAGCCAGAAGAGACTTAGAAAATTGGATTCTTTGTTACAGATAGAGTAGGAAGGGAAGTGAGAATGTGAAAGGTGATACAAAGGTGATACTAATAGAATAGTTTGAGTCAAGAGTATATATGAAAAATGAGGTAGAAAGAGGGTAGGATATTTTGAGAGGATTTGAATGTTATGCTAGAAAAGCAAATTTAGCAAAAGCTTGTATGTATGTGTTTCTGTATATATATATATATTGCATGTGTTCTAGTGTATATGTGTCACTTATGATTACATACTGTTTTGCTATTATAAAAATAGTACATGCTTTTGTATCATTTTAAAAATTGTTTACCTATTTAAAATTAATATTACTGTATAAATATCAGAATGACTACTGATTATTTAGTTGGTTCACATTACTTCCAATTTAAATTATTTGATTAGCAAATTCCTGACTGTACACATGAATTAATTAAACACTGAGTATTTTTTTCCCTCAGTTGACACTTTTTTGAACATCTATACTAGCTGAGTGTATCATGATTTACTTTATGGTAACTACGACACCAATATCACTATATGTCATGATTCTGCACTTAAACATTTCTTTAAAGCAAATGTGGCAATGTTGTGATTTTTTTTTTCCTTGCTGACATGAAAAATATTGTCAAGTTATTTCCTATTGCCTTTTCCGATAGCAGGCTGTCCAAAATACTAACTTAATTATGCATTGTCAGATTATAAACAGCTTGTAATTAACAAGACTCTCTTCAGTCTCCTTCCATACAATGAGTAATCAATAACTCTAATGAAAATATTCATAGGTGAAATAGATGAAAGGAGACATCAAATTGTATAATACATCAGTGTAATAGAAATAATAAATTGCAATTGAAGTAGGTTCTTTAAAAGCTCCATCATATAGAAACTTATTTTGGTACATTGCAAAATATTGGCAATATTCTGCAAGTTATTCTGGATCAATGTTAGATTTTATTCTCTTGATCATAACAAATTAGAAAACTCACTTTAAATGAAAGCTGCTTAAGCCATGTATTGTTAAATAATTATATGATGCTTTTTAAATTTTATATTAAAGAGAAAAATATACATAAACGTAACTATATTATCTATATTTAATACATAATTAAAAATGAAAAGGCATTCTCTAGAAGACAAAGTATTCATTTTAATCATCCATTCATTTTTTTTTTTTGTATTTAATTATTATTTGGTTAAAGCCTGCATACTCTCAGACAGTGTTATTCTGACCTCTGTGAATATACAAATTGAAGAAAATTACTTATAACTTTTGTCCTTAGGGACCTAACCATTTTTGGAAATATAGGCAGATAGGAAATCTACTATTTTTCAGATGTCCATGAAAAATGAAGCCATATTTTAAACATGCTGGGTTTTAAACACGTTTTATATGCTTTTGATTTTTATAGTATTACTTAGTTATAAAACATTCAATAAATATGTGCTAAATACACTCCCCACACACACACAAACACAAAAACAAAACCTTGATACAATTAAGAGAGAAATTTAAAGTTTTTTATCAAAAATAGAAATATTTCTCAATAAGAAAAAATATACATACATATATAAAATACAAAATTTAGGATAGTGTCACCAATAATGAATGAATTTTTCTAAGTATATCCATATATATATTTGTACCCATAATTGCAGTTTTACCTGGGATCCCATAGGAAGAATGGAGAAAATGTCAAGAATTTATTTCAGAGTGTAAAATGCATATGGAAAATCATTCATTAAATGCTTATTGAATCTTCAGTGTTTCACAATTGGGGAATAAAATGGAGAATGCAGTTTATTCCTGTTCAAAATTTTTGGCTCATGGACAAAAAAGTCAATAATAACTTAGTATAACAAATATCAATTTAGATGTGAACATAGGGTGATGTGCAAGAGCTTAAACTCAATTTTGGGGATGATTATGTAACAACTGAGAGAAGAAATGTCACTTAATTGCCTAGAACACAAAAAGAGTAAAGCAAAGGCATTACTTTTTGAAAAGAGATTAAAGCAAAGAAGAAGGAGAAGGAGAAGGAGAAGGAGAAGGAGAAGGAGAAGAAGGGGAAAAAGAAAAAGAGGAAGGGGAAGGGGAAAGGGAAGGGGAGGGGGAGGAGGAAGAGGGAGGAGGAGGAGGAGGAGGAGGAGGAGAAGGGGAAAAGGAAGAAGAAGAAGAAGAAGAGGAAGAGGAAGAAGAGGAAGAGGAAGAGGAAGAAGAAGGAGGAGGAGGACAAGAAGAAGAAAGGAAAAAAGGAGGGAGGGGAAAGGAAGGAGAGAACTAATTATTACAAAACTAAAGATTTTTAAAATATATGTATTTTTTGGAGTAAGAACGATTTTCTGTTTTGAACTATAAGTGCCACAGAATTGTTTTGCAAATATAGTTATAAGCACTAACACTAACGGTCCCTTCTAAAGATTGTAATGACAAGTTATAGCTAAAATCAACCAAAAACACCGAAATGAAAACGTCCATATCATTTGCCAAATCAATGCTCACCCAGATGTCTAAGTTGTGACCTGTTAGGAGCTAATGATTACAGCACAAAATGTTCTGTCAAATCAGATATGAAATTGACAAAAAATATTTAATTTGCCGGCTCTGAGCAAGTCAATGCCAAAAAGTAGTCAATTTAAAAAATGATTTGTTCTTTTACACAGTAAATTGTCTTTACTTTTCTAATACGTATTTCACACTATGGAAACCTAAACTGAACTAATATTTTATCTTTAAAGTTTTGTTAAGTATTTTATTTACAATAAAATTCTATTCCAAAGAATGTATAAAAAATATAATTGTTAACAATATTTCTATCTTGAAACCCAGTTCTGAAGATGTCGTCCTCCAGGTAAAATGTATGATTCTCAATAGCACATTTATAGTGGCATAGCTCAGATTGTAGTGCCATGTGCAAAATAAAGGGACAACCCAAAAATCAACTGTATTATACAGGCATGGTTGGAAATATAAAAACATTAGTTTGGGGAAATCGACAGGTTGTCAACCAAATAAACAGATAAAGCTTCCGTGGCCTAGAATCTATTGCTTCCGGTCAAACAAGTTTTTTAATCAGAATGTTGAGTACATAAGGCATCCCATTTTAACACTATTTAAGAAAACTTTAGAATTTTCCAAACATTCTAAGTTAAAATGCTGAGATTACCCATCATGTAGCCCCTACATATTCTTTTACCCCTCAAATACCAACATGAGGAAAATGCCACATTTTGAAGTTGAGATTTTTTTTATTATTATATAAATTCATCCTAGATTACCATGTGCTGTCTATGATTTAGTTTTTTCTTATGTAAACCTAGATGTAAAAACTTATGGTAATTTTATTAGGGAAATATAGGACCATACAGAACCAACTTTAAATCTTAGGTAAAACAGTTAACAATTTGGCCTTGGGAATGTCTTAATTTTCAAAACCTTAAAATATCTTTGTGCAATATGAATTTCTTAAAGTAACTTGCTAAGTAAATTACAGTCAGTATGTGTTTTAGTACATTAAAATATCACTCTTTGGCTCAAAACTAACATGGATATGGGTGAAAACTATACACAATTGCCTTTATCCTCCCACTCAATGTATTTCTATTCCCTGAAAGTTTGACACATTATCTTAAGAATAGAGAGGGTGCCAAAAATATGTATACACACTTTAAGAAAGGAAAAAACTGTATTATAATTGTAATACTCAATATATACTGAAAAAAAAAAGGATGCAAGTCATGTATATATACTTTTTTGGCACCCCCACCCCCTACCGGTATATCCGTACACAAAATGCACTGTTTAAATACTTTAACCATGACTGATACTACTGTAGTGATCAGGACAGTATGTAGTTCAAGGCATAAGTCATAGAATTTTTTTTAATTGTCTAAGACAGCTTTCATTTCTAAACTGACAAATCGTACAGTCATAATGATTCTTCCTAATCCATAATCCACTCTGTCATCCATGAACACGGGACGTTTAAAATCCTACCATCCGTGGAAGCCTGTGGCTTCCATAACTGATGTTGACCTTTGTGTCAAGACCTTCAGAAAGATAGAGGAAGATAACGTGAGCTATTGAAAGGGTCTCTTTATGGGACATACACAGAAGATGTGAACCTTATCTCTTCCCATATGCCATTGTCAAGAAATCAATTACAGGGCTGCATCAAACTGCAGGAAGAGTAAGGAAGACAGTATAGCCGTTTGCCCTGTAGAAAAACGAAATGGAATTATAGATATCTGGCAGTCCTGACCACAATTTGTTCTCTGGCTATTCTTCGCTCTCAAACAAAAAACACACTCCAACTTCCTCATCCCATAGTGGCACTGAAAGTGTCATCACCCACTGCTTGTCCAGTATTTCCACATAAAGTGCAGCCTTCTTTCAGTTTTATATGTGGCTTCCACACTCCGCTGTTTGAAATCAGGGGTCTTCAGAAGATGGCCTGTGGTCCAGCTTCCTATTTTTTTAAATAATATTTTATCAGAACACAGCTACATTCATTCGTTTGCACATTGACGGTGATGCATTTCATGCTGCAGTGACAGACATGAGCTGGGTTGAGTAGCGTTGATAGGGACTTTATGGCCCAAGTGCTTGCAATATTACTATTTAGTCCTGTAAGAAAAAGTTTGTCCGTGGCTATTCTCAAGAAGAAGTTATTTTTCTACCCGATATACGCTGGGAGAAGAATACAGAGGGCGCCAAAAAAATGTATACACACTTTAAGAAAGGAAAAAAACTGCATTATAGTTGTAATACTCAATATTACAGGAGAAATAAAATACTCCATATTATTTGTACTCAATATTCAATACTCGATATTGAATAAAATACTCAATATTACAGGTGAAAAAAACCATTTTCCCTGACTCCCACCAAAAACCCATTAAAAATAAAAAGAATCATTAAAACAAAGAATGGGATATTTGTCACTGGCAGGAAATGTGACACCCATTTGCCTTGGCAGTAAAGGAAATCCCTAGTTTCTAGATTAGACTTTGAAATTCTTCTTTGTGAACAATTTCTTATCCATTGTTCCTTTACTCAGCCTACACTCTGGCAGGCCATTTCTTGTTTATTAGGCTACTTGGTTCTGCTAGTTAATTGCATTTGTCAATTTTCTTGGGTTAAGAGATGCCCAGATAGCTGATGAATCATTATTTCCATTTGTCTGTGAGAGTATTTTCAGAAGAGTTTAGCATTTGAATCAGTAGACTGAGTACAGAAGATTGCCCTCATCAAGGTGAGTGGGTATTTGGTAGAGCAAAAAGACAGAGGAAGGCTGAATTTGCTCTTTGCTTGTGCTGGGACATCCATCCTCTCTTGCTTTGCCACTTCGGCTCTCCTGATTCCCAGGCCTTCAGACTCTGACCAGTACTTACACCATTGCCCCCCTCCCACTTCAGATTCTCTAACTTTTGGACTTGAACTGAGTCTTAGATTATCATTTTCAGGCCTTTGGACTTGGGCTGAATTACATCACTGGCTTTCCTCGTTCTCCAGTTTGCTGATCACAGGTTGTAGGACTTCTTAGCTTCTATTATCACATGAGCTTGTTTCTATGATAAATCTCCATTGGTTCTCTCTAGAGAATGCTGGTAAATACATTGTTCATAACTGATGAGGGTGACTGGGAGTTGCAGTCTTTGGGGGCTATACAGTTTTTATATCCCACTCATTGCCATGCGAGTTGAAGGGTCATGTTTCGTTTTAGTGTTCAGAAAGGATATATATATATATATATACACACACACACACACACACACACACATATATCTGTATATATATACACACATATGTATATATATATGCATACATATATATGTGTATATATATGTATATACACACATATAGGTGTATGTATGTGTACATGTATATATGTATATATACATATATATATATACACACACACATATATATAAATATATATAAAATCTTTGGCAATACATTTTACTAAAATTTAGAAGGTATATGAATCATTGTGTTTGATTCTGCTGTAATCAACAGCTCCTAAAATATTAATGACTTTTAACATCAACAAAGGTTTATTCCCTGATCACATTACATTTTGGATGTGAGTCAGCAGCATCTCTTATATTACTCTAGGCTACAAATAAACTTTGGGTCAGCTTCACTTTTCTTCATTCTCCATCTGCTTTTCTTCTGTCTGGGTCCATCCTATTGTAGCAGTCCTAATTTGGGACATGCCATTTTCATGGCAGAACCACAGAAAGCTGATTGGGATGTCCAATAGCATATGAAGCTTTTACTCCAATACGAAATATGCTATGCCTCTTCATTTTACTGGGCAAGCAAGCCCGGTGTTATTGGAGTAGGGACGTATACACAATACACTGAAAGTCACAGGCCAATTTGTTCGAATGCCTAATAAACCTACACAAATGTGGGCTACATCTCCATAAACAATAATACAATCTGACCCCTTAAGCCTCAGGTCTTTGTTTGCTTCCGATCATTTCTCTGCACCAGTAGCAACAATTAAAGTTCTTAAAAAAAAATAATTCTCAAGCTGAACTTACTTCTTTGCTTATGTATCCAAATGCCTGTTTGTCTCAAATTAAATATACTACCTTGAAGCCATTAGGGTTGGGTTTTAAGAACTCATCCTTAATTTAATCTTTCCTGCAAAGCTGAGTCTTAATGGTCTTTGCATGCATAGTTTATGCTGCTGCAATGAGCTTTTCTAACCCATTAAAGACAAACTGCTCTCTGTTCCTTTTTATTTCTGCTTGAAAACCAGCCATTTATTGTCTGAAATGATCTATTTTATTTAATAACTTCCCAAACAAGCTGATAACAGTCCACACCCAGTACTAACAATCTGTTTATCAGCCATTTTCCAGAAAGCTATGGATCAGTAGGCACATTGTATGCCTTTCAAATGCTCACAGGAAACAGTTTTCCCCCAAATTTGTCGGTGTTTAAGAAAATCTTCTATCTCATATCAATAGCCTTGCCATGGAACTCCTAACTTGATACCACATGTTTTAAGTTACTATTTGGGAGTACCCCATTTCAAAGTACAATTTCTGTATATATTAAAGTAATTCTAGGTAGTGCAAGATTACCATAAAATCTTAGCAACCTGGGTTTAAATTTAGTTCTCACTTACATTACAAGTGTTAACGGCATGGTTTAGATGTTCAACATGTAGATTCAAAGTCACTTCTGCTATCAACATTAGGGAACCAGTGCTGGAATAGAGAGGATCAGCCATTGTAAATGTTTATGTTCGAAGAATCTCTTGATACTAAATTTTGAGTTTGTTTTGTTGTGATTCATTCCACCCTGTACTTTTGACAACATTACCTCAATCATAAGCTCTAGGGAGTTAATGTAACTTTTATGTTTTCTTCAATAGAATTCCTAGTGGGGAAAAATTTTTTTTTTTAATAATACAGTTACATGAGATAAGATGGACCTCTCAATTTTTCATACAACTATTTAGAAATACAATTGAGGCAACATCCTTATTTGTTATGTTCTACCCTGCTCTCCTTGTAGTACATGTTTTTGATGTATGCATTTTGAAAAGATTTATGTCAATCTAAAACTTGAAATTCTGGATATGTATTTGGGGAAATGAATGAAAATATTACTAAGCTTATTAGAAGAAATAATTTGTGTTAGAGTAGTAAGGACATCAGGCAGCCATTGGCTTGCGTGAAAAGTTGGCCCCTGCAAGAAAGTAGTTAGTATCTAAATTGCCTTTATTTGCATAGGCACCCAGGTAATACTGATCCCCAATCTAGTAACGACTTTCTTTTTGTCCTAGGCAGACCTCTTGCTTATCTTAGCCTACAAGATACGATTTTCCTATGAAGTAAGGGGTCCTTTAAAATCACATTGCTAAGTTGAGAAATATTTATTTTAAAAAATTTAGTGGAATGGATAATAGTGTTAATTTCAGTGTAGCATGTTGACAAATGGGCAAAAACAATTTATACGTTGAATTTCCTAAAGTTACTATTTTTGACATTTTCCTGTACTGGGTGGGTTTAGGATGGAAAAATACTTAATATAACTGCATTTAGCCATGTAAAAATAAGATAGAGTTGAAGGAATTTCAACTTCAGTCATAGTATCTTTGACTTTGTATAGTTCGTAGAATGCTTTAATTGTTAGTGATCCATGGACATAACCCCACTGACTACAGGGTAATTTGCAGATTCTAAAATATGATTCTTCATAATCTTCCTCCAGCTAAATTTATCAGAAGTATTTCTTGCCATTGCAGTTTTTTTTCAAATATTTTGCATTGGACTATCATCTTTCAATTGAGCAATGATTTACCTCAATAATGTGGATGATGCTTATGTTTCATTTTTATTTCATGATCTATAATCTGTATACACTAAAAGGCACATATGTAAATTATAAAATTCCATGGATTTTTACACACACACAATCTATTTATAGATAAAACTAGAAGACAGTTATATATAGCTCCCAAAGCTGTGACGTTATACTGTGATACTGCCTGTGGATATACTACCCAAAACATAACCACCATTAATTTTGTTGTCTTGTTTTTATATGCTGTTTGTAATCTAAGATTAAATTATTGGCTTTTACGTTGTATTTACTATTGAATTCTATGAAATTGCATTTGATTAAAAAAAAAAAAAACAAAAACACACACCACTGAAGTTGATTTATTTATTCCAAGATCTTCATATCTTATGTTTTAATATCAATAACAATTAGTGGTCTTTCCCCTGCTATTCATTCTTTTGTGTAAATTTATATATTCATCTGGTATTATTTCCCTTCTACCTGAAGGACTTTAACATTTCATGTAATATGTGCAATTTATTTCAGTTTTGGTATGTCTGGCAAAAATGTACATTTTACCCATTAAAAAATAACTGAAGAACATTTACCTTAATTTTGGAAAGATGTTTTTTTCCTTGATATGGAATTCTGGGTTGCACCGTTTTTTGTTCGTTTGTTTGTTTGTTTTTCATTACTTTAAATCTGATGCTCCTCCACTGTCTTCTTATATGCCTAGATTCTGGCAGAAATCTGCTATCTTCCTTTTTTTTTTATCCTCTGTAAAAAAGGTAATGCTCATCCATCCACCCAACCCTGACTACTTTTAAGATCTTCCCTTTGTCATTGACCTTAAGCAATTTCATTATTCTGTGCCTTGGTATGGTTTAGAAATACTTCACATTTCTTGTCTTAGGGTTTCATTGAATTTCTTGGATTTGTGAGTTTATAATTGTCATTGTTTGGGAATGTTTTAATTAATAATTTTGAAATCTTTTTATATGAACTTTCTCTCCTCTATCCTCTCCTTTTCAGATTCCATTTATCTGTATATAAAGTCACTTGAAAGTGTCCTATAAGTCATTATTATTTGTGACTTCTTTTCGTTCCGTGTTTTATTTTGTACAGTTTCTATTCCTGTGTCTATTTCTAACTCTATAGAAGACATATGTAAGCTAGAATATAAAGAATCATTTTTTGTTTTTTTGTGTTTTTTTGGGGGGTGGTAGAGCTGAATCTTTCATTTTAAAAGAGTAATGATTTAAACCTAGACTCTGAGGTTATTTTTACATATATCAGCTCTTTTTCTAAATAATTATAATTCAGATATATTGCTTCCTTAGGGTTTCATTTATAATCTTTAATATGAGTATCCTGGATTTTTTTTTTCAAACTCCTTTCCTTAGGGTACTAAAGTGAAAAAGGATATCAGACATTAAACAATCTGTACTCTAACTTCATCATCTGTGTTAGCTTTATAGGATTATTTTATAATTTGGGTCTCAATAAAGTAGATTGTTTTAAATGATTTAAAAATTTTGCTAAAAACATAATCTCTTAAGTACTTTTTAAAATCTCAAACACTGTATAATTAGTCACCCAATCCCAAGGGGCAGCTTGGTTTACCTGATAAAACAGTTTCCAGAAGCTGAAATTACCCAGAAACTCCTGAGTTTTACCTCTCTTAGACCTCACCCTACTTGTAACGTTTCCCGGTTTTTTGCTCATGATACCAGGACTTATACATCTCTTAATTTGTGTATATTTATTTGACCTCTGTACCTCCAAGAAACACAGAATTCATAAACTTGGTGCATGAATTTGCTGTTTAATCTTATTTAATGGCTAGTCATCTATTCTAAAAATATCTTTGGACACCCATTCTATATGAAGCTACAGTTACTTCTGAAAGCAAAAGTATGGGCATATAGTTATAATTGCCATGATGTTCAGCATCTGAGAGGGCATGAGACATGCAATCATTTTCTTTAATTTTTACAACATTGTGATACTTTCTAATACATGTATCAGCAAAGTATTGTGAATGTGCAAAAAATCTATGACAAGTGGAGCATTATTTTTTATTTTACTTTGTGTTTTATGTTGTCAAATAATGGACATACTTGTGCATGTATACATATAAATATATGACATTCATAGGTTTTATAGAATGGACCTCAGTATTGGACAGATCTGTGTTTGAATTGTGATATTGAGGGATCTGAGTCTCAAGTAATTCAACGATGCACTGTCAAGTTAGATCTATCTATCTATCTATCTATCTATCTATCTATCTATCTATCTATCTATATGTATATATGTATATATAGAGAGATATAGATATATCAAGATGAATATGTGTTAAACTACCTAATAAAGGTTCTAACATATTTAAGTTGTATTAACTACTTATTTCTAAATAATTCTTAAAGTGGAATTAGGTTCTATTCTGTTCATATGAAAGGATTTTGGTAAGAGCAACAGTTGTTCTTAGATGCCTTTTTACTTTTTAAACAATATTCATCACACATGAATCATGAATCACATAAAATAAAATTACAAATGTAATACTGAAATATATTTAAATAAGTGATGTGCACTATAAAATAGCCATAGATCAGGGCTTCATGCGTTTGTTCATTTAGTCAATTTGAATTTTACTTTTTTTTTGGAACTACTTTGTGCCAGATACTAATGTTGGTATCTGGAATACATCAGGAATCAAAACTAACAAAGAGCTTTGCCCTTACGGTGCTTCTATTCCAGTGTTCAACCATGAGCACCACTAATAATAAAGTTGGCATTTCATTAGAGGATGATACCTTCAATGAGAAACAAATAGAATAGTGTAAGAAGAAGTAGGATAACTTGGAAAATATTAAACTTAACTTAAAGCACTTTGTCAGTGTAAACAATATTAAAAAGCTAACATCTGAGGAAAAGAAGTAAGGGCATTAGTCATGTGACGATCTGCAGGCAGAGTATTCCAGACCGAGGTCAGGCTGTGTAAAGGGTCTAAGATGAGAGTGCACTTAACATATTCAGGAATAGTATACAGGTCAAGTTGATGACAGTAAAGTAGGCAGAGACGGACAAGGGATCAAGAAAGTAATGACAGTTGGTATGGAGAGGAAGGGTTCCGGATTATATACAGACTCGTAGGTCACTCGGAGAACTTGGCTTGTGCTCAGACTGAAATGACGAGCTTTGGGAAGAGTTTGGTTATGAGCAGGGCATAGGTGAACTCAGGTTTTAAAAGGATTACTCTAACTATTAATGTTGAGCATATCCGTAGATGAAGTGCTAAAAGGGGGATAAACCCACTAATTTGGGGTCCAGTAGAGTAATCTGGAAGAAAGATGGTGGGAGCAAGGAGAAGGATGATAATTGGGCACATGGTGATAAATGGTGACACTCTAGATACCCTTTTATAAGTAGAGACAAAGGAGTTCCTGACATATTTTATACTGAATGAGGAGGGAAACATGGGGCATTGAAGTTAAGAAAAATAATTGTAATTGTATAACAGCAAGGATACAGTTGCAAGTGACTGAGATGGCTGTGAACAGAGAACAAGGTGGAGGATCCAAGTTCAATTATAAACCCACTGAGTTTGCGCTATCTATTAGATGCCCAAGTACCATTGTAAAGTAGGTAATTAGAAGTATAACTCTGGATTCAAGGAGCTAGTTTTCGGCTGGGAATATATAAATGTTATTTTGAGACATGAGTTTAGATGAGATCACAAAGGCAATGAATAAACTGGGTAAGCAATTTGTGGTTTATCCATTCAATGGAATATTACTAGTCAATAATAACCATATAAATATATATATGGTTATTATATATATATATATATATATATATGGTTATTATATATATGGTTATTATATATATATATATATATATATATATATATATATATATATATAACCCTTTATATATGTATATGGAGCAAAAGAAGGCAGGCACAAAAAACAGAAAATTCAAAACTAATTTATAGTGACTGAAACAAAAGTAGTGGTTGCCTAGGGCCAGGAATAACTGGAAAAGAGCACAAAATAACTTTTTGGTCTGATGGAAATTGTCCACATCTTAGTTGTATTGGTGGTTATATGAGTAGATAGATTTCCAAAAGAAATAAAACTAAAGACGAATGTATTTTATGGTAATGTTGAAGTAAGTTACAATGAAGATGATTTAAAAATTAAAACAAGCTCTTAGAGAAGAAAGATATGTAAAAGAATAATATCCTAGTTGATACTTTAAAATAATATAAACATATATTCATGTAAATATTATTATATTTCTTTACTCCATTTCTTATCTCAAATTGGTCTATTACCAGAGATTCTTACTTAACACTAGGAAATTTTCCTCAGTAATCAATGATTTTTTCACATTATTATTTGATTTCTTGGCAGATTTTAAATAAATAATTAAATATTTTGTCATTATATTTACCAATAAATAGTGAGTAGTTTCATGTATATGCTATCCAGTGTTCATTTTCTAAATTAAAATGTTTTCACAAATATAAATTCTAACTCTACACTATAAAAAAAAAAAAAAAGATTAGAAAGCAAGCATTGCTTTGGTAATGACAAGGCATTCAAACTTTTCTAAAAGGCACTAGTTCATTTGATTTATTTAGCAATTCCTTAAAACTGAAAGAAAATAATAGCATTTTTATTTATGCATGATGAAACTTAAAGTCAGATAATTAAAAGTAGTTGCCCAAAATAACAGAGAAACTTAATGACAGAAGAAGCTCTGGTCTCCCTTAGATAAATTAATTTTATTATAAAATAGAGACAAACAGGCATAGCTGTATATTCATACACATATTCTTTTAGTGCTCTTTGCTTAACGTAAGTATTTTTAATGTAAAGTATTTTTAAAGGTAATGATATTTCACTTCTATGTGCCTTTGAATTAAGATATGGAGAAATGTTTAATTATTGTATCATACAAATCTAAAAGCATATAATTATCTGAATTCATAATTGTGATGGTATTATTGAAATATTTTATATAATACATATGGAATTTATCACATATATTTTAATATGTTTAGCTAAACTAACAAAATAGAAATTACCCAAAGATAATAGAGAATATGATATAGTTGTAGTTCCACTTCTGCCATGTGAATATAAAGTATCAGACTTATCCTCCATCATAAAAACCACATCTTGTGTTCAGTGTTTTCAGGCCTTGAATAACCATGAACCTTGAGAATTTAGCATGAATTACTTTTACAATCTTCCCTCTTTAATCCTGGAGTACTTTCTCAATGGCAGTCTAGGAGTGGTACACAAAGTGTTTCTCACTGAGTGTGAAGGCCAACATTACAGTCAGAGCTGGTGAAGTGGCTAGAATTTGCTAGACACAGAATCAGAAAGGGCTGCTGTGTAAAAGAAGGGAAGCTCAGAAATGTGAGTGGAACTTCTACAGAGGTGAACACACAAGACTGCATGAAGAGAGCAGCTGAGAAGTGACGGAAGATACCAGCCTCCCGTAATCCTGACAGACAAATTGTTTCAGGCCAGCCATGAATACTCTGCTGAGTATCTCAAGCATTCAGTTGAGTCTGAAGAAGATACCTAATTGAAAAATAAGGGGCACGCCTTGAGTGAGGGTCAGGCCTTAGGATTAAGGGTATAACCGAAATAGACCCAAACAAGCAAAGAATGAAACTAAGCCTCTGATCAAAAGAATTCACCGTAATTCAATACGGTGTAATAATGTCAACTTAAATTATCAGGTTCCTTATTAATTAACCATAGCCTTGTTGTTAATTCTCATCTAGTTCTGTAAATCATCTGTGATGTCCTTGAAGTATATTGTTTCTTTCAGATGAAAAGATTTTGACAATGAATAGTTTACATATTATCAAATAGTATTGTCTGTATTATTTAAATGTGTCTTTGGAGGTTTTTTTTTTTTCCTTATCAAATCACAAAAAAAAAATTTAAATTACTAAGAGAGTTAATTCTATTAAAAATACAAAGAAATCTTATGAGATCATTCAAAAGGAAACACTTTCAGAATGTGCTAAAAAATGTAAAATTTATTATATGAAGAAAGACACATTCGTCTTACATACACACTGATATTAATATCAACATTTTGGACGACAACAAGAGCATTTCTTTTTTCTATCATGAGTATAATGAGTAGGATGAATTCTTAATGATAATTAAGCATATTCTTTAAATAATACTATTCTTCATTGCCAAAAGAATCTCTTTGGAAATAAAATGTGAATTATAAATAAGACTATGACTGTTAAAATTAACATACAGTTTCCAAGCACTAAAGCCGCCCTTTAGTTTTAAGTTAGACAGTCTTGTTAGAGGGGTTTATTTTTGGATAGTTGAGGAGTATTTAATAACTAACTGAGATTGACTGAAAAATTAATAAAGATTTTACAAAAGACTAACTTAAAACTAAATAGAATAAGGCTTGGGCACTAAACAAATTTGGCTCTCATATTAGTATGTTTAAAATACTGTTATAAACATCAATTTAAGCTTAGGTTACAAACAATTAGCATATCAAAACAAGACCAAAAAAACAAAATTAATGATGGTTATATTTTGGTAGTGTATTCATCAGGAAGGAAGAGTCACAGAGCAGCTTTTGGGGGTATATAAATGTCTTGTAGTTTTATTTATAAACAGATTGTGTGTGTGTGTGTGTGTGTGTGTGTGTGTGTGTATTTAAAATCCATGGAATTTAAATATGTGCATTTTAGTTTATACATTGTACATCTCAATGAAACAGTTAAAAACTAAACATGAACATAAGCCCACATTATTCACATAAGTCATTACTCCATTGAAATTTAATTTAATAATCATTTAAGAAATTATTAACATGTAAGTGTCAATTACCATATTCAAAACATAGTTTCTTTGAAGGTGGTGGAGGAAAAAAATATCTATACTTAAAACATCGATTGGACTAATTATTTAATCTTCCTTATTATCTGATCTTTGATAAGTATTTCATGTTTTAAAGTCTTTAAAAAAAAACTGAGTTGTAGAGGTCATTTTCCGTGACAGGATCTCTGAATAACCATTATCAGCAGACACTGAAAAGATTAAAATTGTCATATCTAGAAGTGTACATTGACAGAAAACTGCTACTTTAGTGTCTAATTTTGTTTTGAAAAAAGTATTTAATATTATTCTGTCTATCATGTTAGTATAGAAAATCTAAATATGATAGAAAATTTGAAAGCACTCAGTGTCAATGTTATGTCACCTCCCAATTACCAGATATTCAAAGAAAAATGAATGACATATACTCTGCTGAACGATATTCAATACAGAGATGCTGTTTTGATGGTAACTTTATCTTGTGTGCATTTTTCTTTTCTTATAGTTGGCAATATGGCTGAAAATAATTATGATTAATGGAAGGCTATAAAAATCACATCTCAAAGTTCTCACCAAATAACTGAACCACATGAATGGTTCAAAAATGTTTTCATAATTAAATAATAACATGTCACTACATGTGGCTTTGTCTTTCTTGTGAGTTTATTTGGATTCCATTAGCATTATGAATATTGAAAAAGAATTTACAAGAATGAATGTAAATATTACTCTGGCTATTTTCATTCATCGTTTGCCTAGTAGATAATTAAGTTAATGATGTAATGTTTTCATGCACATGTATTTCACCTTTTTTGGTCAATAATTACAGTCTGCAACAAATAGAATAATGAACGTATGTGAATATAATGTTAAATGAGAAACGAAACAAAACATAAAGATAGGTAGCTCATTTTTCAAAATTAACTTTGACTACGATGTCCATGAGTGTGGGTGCTATTATGTTTGGGGATCCTTGAGCTTTGAAGTATCTCTTTTTTGTCTTTCAGTCATTTTGGAACATTCTCTTCCACTTTCGAATGAAATGAAAGTTTTGCCCCATCCTCTCTGTCTCTTATCCTTCTTTATTTTCACTTATATGTGTGCTGGATCGTTTGGTGCCATCCAGTAGCTCTTGTAGGGTGTGCATTAAGCATTTCTCACTCTCTTTTCTTCATTTTTGGATTGTATAACTTTAAGCGGCTGTTTTTCAGTTAACTTATTATCTTTCTCACCTGAGTCCAATTTTCTATTACATCCAAGGAAATAATTTGTAATGTTCCACATCATGTATATATTTCTTTTAATTTTAATCTTTGACTTTTTCAAAAATGTCCTTCTCTCTGCTAAAATCTCCCAGCCATTAATGCGTATTTTCCATGTTGTCCACAAGTTTCTTAAACTTGCTAAACACAGTTAACTTCAAGTTCCTACCCAATAACTCCAACTCCTGGGTCATTTCTGAATTTGATTGTTAATTACTCTGTATTTTTATAATGGGTTGGGTTTATTTCCTTACATTTTGGTTTGATTTGGTTTCGTTTGGTTTGTTTTTTCTCCTAACGGAGGTATTGTAAGCAGGTAGAGCAAGGACATTATGGCAAAAATATGCCTGGTACATCAAGAGCATCAAGAAGGCTACTGTGCATGAAAGTGAGTGAAGAGGGAGAAAAGCAACATGAGTCAGAGATATCAGGCGAGCCAGGCCATTTGGGGTTTCATGGGCTCTTTTCAGGACATCAGTTTTTACTATCCAAAATGTGAGGAGAGACAGAAGAGTTTTGAGTTTAATCCGTGTATTGGGCATCCAGGTCCAGATGTGAAGCAGTCCTTTGGGTATGCAAGCCTGAAGTATGCAAGAGATGTCAATTTGAGGCAATAGTGTTCTTAAATACTAAAAATGGCTTCTGTCCTGGGCTTCAAGATCTTGAGGGCCATAATTTATTCCTTAGCCCATGTAAATCAAGTGCACATTTCCACATGGAAGCCCCACCTGGACTCCTTCTAAAACCTGTTTTATTTATTAGAATGCCAGGATATTCTGCCAAAACATCCCAAGAATACTTCCAAGACCTGTGTAGGCTTTCCGCTCAGTGCAAGCTCCAGGAGATAGCCAACTGGTGACTCTTTGCAGAGGATATAGATAGAGGTTGTACTTCCATTCAGGGATGTCCAAATACAAGTATGTGTGACTTTTTTCAGCATAGGAAGAAGCCTATAGTGGGAAGACAGGTGGTCTGTTGTACTCATAGGCTAAGGACCATGCCCCAAATCCCCGTTGTAGTATAAGACCTGACCAGTGTTTTTATTTTGTTTGTTTTTGTTGTTGTTTTGTAATGCACCTGCCTGACTTAAGTTTTGATTGCTTAGGCATGCACTATCTATCAAAGAGACATCCATTTCAAGAAGGCTCTTACATAGACAAATCGCCAACTACACACCTTGATAGGGAACCAGGCTGCTTCCCCTCATTGAGGATCTTGGTTGATTTCAATAACTGACCTGTTGGACTAATTGACAGTTTTCCCACAAGTGTGGGAAATTTAAATTTCCGATCTTATGTTTTAAACTCACCAATATGGAGTGAGCCCATGGGAAACCCTAGGTCCCCACACTTGGCCCCAATAAAAGCAGAACTCCAAGGCTCTGTTCTCTCTCTCTCCTTCCCCTCTCTAGCTGTAACCTCACTGTGTGGCCCCAGGTATGCTGTGTAATTTCAGGTCTTGTAAGTAATATAAATTTATTTTTTCAAAGTTTCCTGATGGTTACTACTAAAGGGTGTCTTGTAATCATAAGAACTACAGGGGCAGGTCCAGCCACAGCATTGGTTACTGATCGGCTGAGAACAGCACAAAACACCTGTGTTGCTACAGTAAATCACTCCAAGAATTTAAAAATTAATTTGGCTGTCCATTTTTTTGATATATACATCAAAGTATACAACTTTTTTGAGTTTGGACATTTGCACATACCAGTTATATCATCACTACAATCAAGGTGATAAATACTTCCATTACCTCTGAAAGTTTGTTTGTCTTTGGTTTTATTTGATAGTATGTGTGACAAGAATATTGTACATGAAGTCTACCCTCTTAACAAACTTGAAGGTCAGAACACCACAGTATTAACTATAGGCACTATATTGTATGGTAAATAGTTAGAACTTACTCATTTTGGGTAACTGCAACCACAGATTTTTAAATTTGTTCACATAAAAGAAAGATGGCTCTTTTTGTCTTTTTACTACGATCTGCAATGAGTGACACTTTTTCATTCATAACATCTGTGTCTCTTGTTTTAATTAGTCTAGAAGTTTACTTATTCTTTTCAAAGAACCATTGTTGGTATCTATTGAAATTCACCATTATAAAGTTGTGTTCCGTTTCATTAATTTCAATTCTAAATGAGTCCGATTATCATGGCTCATTTTAATATTTTCTTTTAGTACATGCGAGTAGCCTTTTAGTTAATGAGCCATATGTGGGTGTTTCTCAGTGACTCCTCTATCTGTCTCATTTTCCAGATCTCCGTGTTATATTTCTGCCTAGTCTGCTCATCTTTTACTGGTCCTGACTAGGGTTCCATGTGGAGGCTCTCTGAGTCTCTGGTCTTCTCTGTCATTTCCTACCAAAATCACCACTCTTATCAAAATTTTGAGGGCATGGAGTTTTTGCATTCCCCTCCCAATTAAGTCAGCCCCTTCAGGCAGCAAACTGGTATTCACAGCTTGTGGGGACCTCAGTCAGTGTTGAGCAAGCTGGTGGTGGTAGGGCATAGGAATAGCCCCATACAATAAATTTACCACCTCCTACTGTTCTTACCCAAGGTTTAGTTGCTTATTAAGAAGGAATTCTTCCCAGTTTACTGTTTCTTACATTGATTTTCAGAACCTCACAGTGGCTATTTTTGAAAATTTGGAGCAGTTAAAATCCTTTTTAGGGGAAAGGATGTGTCAAGTTCCACTTCTAATGAAATCCATTCCCCAAGAGTTCATTTTTTTAAATCCAGGCTACATCATTTGTTGGGTTATAAGGTCTGCAGAAGCTCTTCATCTCCCTAAATGCCCACCCTTATACGGATAGCAGGAAGAAAACAAAGAAAAAGACAGACCACTCCAGGTTGGTTGGTGGCAGTTTTAAAAAGCAAGGGGGCTTACTTATAAGGCTTGTCTTAAGCAGGTGCAAGATAGATAGTTTTCATGCTCAATAGGAAGAATCATAAAAAGTTTATACAGAAGCCTTAACTGGGTCCAGTCGCATACACAGAAGGCCTCAACTGGGTTCATTATGATACCCAGTCCAAATAGTTGTATCACCACATTTCTATCTCCAGGCTATGCTTGGAGCGGCTTCTGGTAGTAGGGGAAGTAAGCAAAACATACATTCTAAGCCCAAGGGAGGGGAGTGACAGTCTAGAAAACAGGTCAAAATGGTTGTCACATCTTCTGGATGATATTCCCCAATATCAGTGTATCAAGGAAAGACAGATTACCACCAGGTCAGAACAAATATCCCCTACTTTACACAATCTCAGGACTCAATAGAAGTATCGGAAAAGAGGTTGTATTTTCCAGAGTCACAGGGAATGTGGGTTCTAGAATTTTACTTGTGCCTGAAGGGAATAGGTAATTTCAGAGGCCTAAAAATCTTAGAAGTATTTGGAACACATCTAAGTGGAAACTTACTCAAAGTCTCCAAAGAAAAATAGTATTTTAGTGTTTTTATAACTCCAAAATTATTGTTGTGAACCACTGAAGTTAAAAGTCAAGTGAATTAAGTGATGTAATTATTCTTCAAATCTATTTTATGAGACAGTCAGTATTTCCTGGATACAATATTCAGTCTGTATTGGGGTGTGCAAGATCATTTTTTTTTTCTTTTAGATTCTCTAACACTTTTAGTTGCATGTCCTTATTACTTATTTGCATTCATTTACATCATAAAAAAGATTAACGGGCTACGCTGTATATCTGAAACTACTATAAGGGTGAATGTCAGCTGTAATTGAATAATGTAAATAATCACATTATTAGAATTAATTGTCTTTATTTTTGGGCATAATAACACATAATTTTACTGAAGAGTTATCCTCAAACATCTTTTTTTTTAATTTTTTTGCTATAACCTAGTAAGTACTTGGGTACAAACATAAATTTATTTCAATAAACGAATATGCACTTCTTTGTATAGCCATTGTATCTTAAATTGTGTGTTGTCAAAAGTTATATACACACACATCCATGAACATAGCCATGCACAAAACTTCAACCACCCTAAATTCTAGAAATGCTATCTGACATTACAGTACAAATGGGAACCACTAAGAGATTAAAAAGGAAAAAAAAAAAAAAATTGGGATTCTGGCAGGTAAGATAAATTGGTGAGTTATATTACCAAAGCAACAAGTAATGGTTTCTGGGGTAAATTGCTCACTGCAAAGTACTAAAGTTCTTTCTGTTGGCTTATTCCCAGTCCCAACCATTTGCCACTGGTCAAGAGCAAAATCAGAGACAGAAAAAAGTGATTGAGAAGAATGTAACAGAATAACACTTAGTTTCTTAGTTCCAACTGAAGGAAAAGGAAGAGCGATCTTAGACACAACTAGACACAATGGTAGTGATTCTCAGAAGACTTCTTTCATTTGCATCACAAAAATAGTGAATAAATCATATCTAAGCACTATCTAGAAATATAAGGTATCCTGTAACTTAGGCTATACTTGAAATTAACTCTTGAGATTAGTAGTCTTCTAGTAGTCATATAATATTTATGATGTCCCTTAAGCAGATTTCTGTTGGAGAAAAATAAAACAATGATATAGGATATCTTTACTTTGCTCATCAAACCAGGGTTGCACTATTTCTTGAATTTCGTACTTTTAGTTTTTTCTTTAATATTGCTTGTTTCTTTTGCTTCTCATTTCCCCCCATTCAATTAACATTTAATGTGCTTTCATTGATTTTTTACCTACAATCCATTGTCAAGTGTGATTCAATTATTTATCATTATTGTGAGAAATACATTTAAAAGGCATAAAATAAGTTAAACTAGTATCTTCTTAAAAAGAAAACTCTTAAAGCAACATGCCAAATATACTGAACAGCTAATCAGAGATTGAATGGAAAAGGACCCAAGCATTACAACAATAATCATTAGTTTTTTCAATTAAAATAATTAGTGTATATTTGGAGATGATCAAAAGAAAGATGTAGTTTCCAGTAAAACGTTTACTGCATAAACTCTGCAGTTGATTCCAAATTCAAATTGATCACAAGCAATGAACATAAGAGTGATTATGAGACAGTAGCTTCTCAGTAATCCATAGAAATTCCATTGTAGTTGGAGTTGTTTTTGGTGTAATGTTTGTTCATGTTTCTATTCTGAAAACCTATTTTCCCTTGGTTTAAAATAAAATATAAAAGTACATTTTTAACACAAAGCATTATTCTATTTATATTTATTTCATCATTTATTAATTTTTGTCTGCGCCATTTGGAATTGTACAGCAAAAACCTTATACTTTTTCAGCAATAAGCTCACACATAAAGGAAGCTTAGTTCCAAAGGTAAAATTAAATGCACACCATTTATTTCTAAAATAAACAAACATAGAAATAAATACCATCAAGGAAATAATTTAAGTTTATATTTTCATTATTAATTTTGAAGACTGTAACAAAATGTAATCTCTTTTAGTTGTAGTTTCTAATATAAATACTTAGGGTCACGTTAGCATTTTTACATTGTTAGCCTATGCCAGGGAAAGAGTAGACTCTTTGCCAATCTTTTGCTAAGAAGAAACCCAGATGAAGGAATGAGACCCCAAACATTTTTTCCAATTGTTGTAGACAAAGAGTTGGGCTGCCGTGACCCTCCTTGAAGACTCACACACTTCCATATCCCCTGTCTGAACAGGTGAGCACATAAGGGTCAAGTCATTCCACTAATTGTGGGACAACTCTGATGGAAATATTTGTTCCACAATTTTTCACATGCATGGCTGAAGCTTTTTTGGGTCTGATTTTCAGTTCAACTGCTGCATCTGCCTAGTCCTACTTCTTCCCCACTTCCCTTTGTAGACCTCATTCCAAAACAAAAAAACAAAAAAACAAAACAAAACAAATATCTGGCAACACAAATTCCATCTCAGCAAGTACTTTTGGAAAATCCAATACACAATTAGAAGAACGTAGAAGTTTTATTTGATTCAAGGTCACTTTGATCTGAAGTCCAAGTTACCTTTCTAGTTTCATGTCTGTTTCTGATGGTTAAAGTCTCTTTAAAATCTCTGTGTTGTCTTTTTGTACTTTGTAATGTGTCAGTAGAGTATACTCACACAGCCAAAGAAGCATGAACTCTCTCTATGTATAGAGATAGAGATAGAGGTAGAGATAGAGATAGAAATAAAAGTTTTCCCTTCCTTCTCAAAAAGTTAAGGGTAAAATCGCCATCTACAAATAATATAATTTCACAAAGTGTATGGCCAAAGGACCCTTGAGAAACAATCTTATTTCCAATAGAGTGTCTTTCTGAAATTTCCAAATAAATGTCTTTATATATCACCCTATAATTAAGCAGTTACACAAGCAAAAATTTGCACTGGATGTAGAAATTATTTGTTCATTTAGCTGTAGAATATCTGATTCTGCTGTCTATTTTTCTATATTATATTCAATCGTTTTATCTGTCATCACTACCCAATATTTTAACCTTAATGATTGAGTATAAATAAGCAGTTATAATGATATTAGTTTTCCTACAAAGGATAATTGTTTTCTTTTACCAAAATAGAATGTGGCCTTTTTGTAGGTATTCATAGGAGCCTTTGCATCATTCTCTTCTATAATAATAGTTTTAATTTGCTTTTACAGTGCTCTAACGTATCTGATGATTTAAAAAATTAACAGACTAGCTAAATATGTTCCCTTAAATATAGCTTATTTATCTTAAGCTTAAAATTTTGGTATGTATTAAACTCACCAAACTATAAAAAAATATGCATTTTGTAAACAATATATAAATCTTTCTAGGTGAAGTTATTATACTTTTGCCCTCAAATAAATATTGTTATTTCATTTATTGTTAAATATTTTAAAGTCTATGTTCAATAAACACATGAAATATCCAGGCAAGTTTTCTACTGTTCAATGGCATAATATTTTCAAATGTGTCATTTGGAGGTATTACAGTTACTTAGTTCTCCAAAAGGGAGAATGACAGGATGCATTTGAGAGAACAATGATAATTTTAAAGTCACAAATATGTATTCAACATTTACTAGAGAGAGAAAAAATTCAGATAATTAGTTCTAATATAGGCAGGTACTATTATAATGAATATCATGAGGATTCCAATGATTTTGTTATGACGAATATCATATTAGTAAGCTTTTATTTTTTGACAAACAGGGATCATTCTCTCAAGAAAGTCATCAGATAGAGTAGATATCTTCTCTCCAAGTTTCTGTGTCCTGGTGGTACACAGAAAGTAGGAAATTAAGAAATTTAGAAATAAAAAAATGTATTCTACATAGGAGTGGCATACCAATTTGAAGGAGTCGTGAGACAGAGGTCTGCCCCAGTGAGGAGGAGTATTTTATCTTTGATATTGTTTAGAATTATTGTTATATAAAGATAATGAAAACCATACTGATCTTCAGTCCATGATTTTTTGTTGTTGTTGTTTACACTCAGGGCCCCTTACTATGATCTTGGCCAAGATTTCTAAGACCTACACTGCAGTCTGAAACTTTTCTACCTAATCTCTTTTCTTTCCATTTTCGTTTTACTGGCGTGACACTTCCATACAGTCTTAAGTCCCTTCCTACTGCATTCTGGCCTCTCCACTTTTATCTTTCATGAGTGTTTTTCCCAATACTTATCTTGCATGTCATATACCATCACAGTGTCTGTTTCTTAGGTGAACAGAATAGACAACAATGGTAAACAAATGAGGAGTAGTCACACAAAAAAAAAAACAACAGGAAAACTGGGCTTAGGGAGCGGATCATGTACCACACTGCCAGGAAGAACTCATCCTAAGTGGGATGTAAGGCATCCTCATCCTAAGAACTCATCCTAAGTTGGATGTAAGGTATCCTCTCTGGCCGAAAGTGGAAGCCCAATTGCTGAAGATATCACCAGTGATGATCTGGTGAGCATTCTGATTGCCAGTGTACTTACGGAGGCCCTGCAGGTACGTGGAATTAACAATGCCTACAAGGTCAGCCAAGATGGCTACTTATTACTGAGTCATACTGACACCATGTAGAGTGATAACAAGACAATGAGGGTAACAGGCAGCGTTATAGGCTTCATGTCAGAGCTAGAAGATGTGAGAGCTAGATGACTTTTTTTGTAAATTATAGAAAGGTCTATATGAGATCTAACAATTAAGTTCATGAACTTGTTGCAACAATGTTGTTAACCTTTTTTGATATCAGAGGGATTATTCATTATGAATTTATACCAACTGGACAAACAGTTAACCAAGTATACCAAGTTCACAAAGCTTAAAATGCTTTGTGAAAATGTTAGACAACCTGAACTTTTTGCCAACAGTTCACGGCTCTTACGTCACGACAATGCACCAGCTCACAGGGTACTGTCTGTGAGGGAGTTTTTAGCCAGTAAACAAATAACTGTAGGGAACACCCTACCTACTCACCTGATCTGGCCCCCAATGACTTATTTCTTTACCCAAAGATAAAGCAAATATTAAAAGGAAGACATTTTTATGACATTCAGGACATCAAGGTTAATAGGACGATAGCTCTGATGGCCCATCTAGAAAAAGAGTTCCAAAATTGCTTTGAAGGCACTGGTGTAGGTGAATAGATTCCCAAAGGGAAGTACTTCAAAGGTAACCATAGTGATATTCAGCAATGAGGTGTGTAGCACTTTTTCTAGGATGAGTTCGTGATTTAATTGATTGACCTTGTATAACTTGCAGTAGAAAAGAGGACAAGCCAAAGAACAGCCTCACTACTTGAAAGCGTCTCCGTTCTAGAGAGACATAAATGTCCAGTCAAGAGGGGTTTCTTATACTAAAATCAGGGTTTCTGTTGAGAAATTATGGGACTATGAAACATGAGATGAAGACATCCAGGTGGGTTTCCAACAAGATCTTGTCTCTGCAGATGCCCCTTCTATCTTTTCTCTTTGAGGCACTAGTACTCGCTCCATAAGAGAAGATAATTCACAGACTGCTATATTGTTCAAGGCAAAAGGTGCCTCCTTGGACAGTAGTCTGATAACTAGGGTTAATTCTAAGTATCATCTGATAAGGGAGGAAAGAAATTCCACCATAAATGAGCTGAAAGAATTAGCTAGAGTATACTATCAGGAGCCCATAGAAGACCTCTGAGATTGGATTTGAGGATGTTTGATCAAAGAGGCCATTGGAAATGTGCTGGTGCATGGGACCCCAGCATCACTAAGAGGTTCAGTGGTAGCTCCTCTCTCCAGGTTAGGGCTTATGATAGGGGCAGCAGTCACAGAATTAGTCTTGTTAATAGCATTGGAAATGAGGTTCCAAAGTAACAGAAGCCAGGTAATGGTATTTACCTGTCAGAAGCAGCAGCCACAATTACAGAGAGAACTGGAAAGGGCAGAGGGACAGCTGAGGGTGTCTAACCCACTTAAATTATAGAGATTGTTAATTGAGCATGGCATCAGTAGGGACCAAATTAATAGGCAGATAATGAGGATGCTCTTTAGTATAGACAATCAGAGCAAGGGAAGGTTGGTGGTGGTTCATATCATCACTCTATTAAATTGCTAATCTGGACTCTGCAAAAACCAGATAGAGAAAAAAAGAAAAAACAGATAGAAAATGACTGTATAGACCTATTTTTCAAGCAATTAGTTGCCATGATTGCAGCTACTATGCTGCTTATGGTGACATTGCTAGTGCATATGGTTTCAGGTATAAGCTATGTAGCCATAGGCTTGATGAATGACTTATTTTTTTCAATTTTTATTAAATTTATTGGGGTGGCATTGGTTAGGAAAACCATACAGGTTTCAAGTGTATTAGTCTATAATACATCATCTATATATCGCATTGCATGTTTGCCACCCAGAGTCAGTTCTCCTTCCATCACCATATTTTTCACCCCTTTACCTTCTTCTCCCACCTTATTTTTTATTCTTATCAGGGGAAAAATATGGTAAGATACATTTGGGATTCACTTGAACAGTCAAAGTATATATTTATAATTTGGTCCCAGTTTATGTTAATCCTCCTAACTTTTGTCATAATATAGTCAGAAGAGAGATAGACTATTACAGGACCCCTCAGATCAAAACATGGATCCATTATATTGATGGTATCATGCTGATCCAGCAGGATGAGCAAGCTGGAGCTAGTATTTCTCTCTACTTGCAATGGATATCAGGAAATTTACATTAAAAATTACAATAACACCCAACATGAAATATATGACTATAATTCTACCATGCAACTTCACCCCCACTAACATAGTAGGTTTGATAAATTTAAAACACAGGCTTTACCTGAATAAATTCTTTGAAATACAGAACATCTAAGGTGTGACCCAGTCACATGGTCACATTTTGTCATTTCTGAGGTTGGTCCGAGTCTTAAACATGGTATCTTACAACTTGGTATCAAACGACTTGGTCTTGGTCGTTTGTGTTTTCACACTGCAGCAAGTCTGAAATTAGAATGTATCTGGTAATCAGTGAAATCTTAGATTTAATGACAAACAACAGGTTGTTTCATTATATTTTGTCATATACTCATATAGTTTCTTCATTTCTATAAATTAATGAGTTGACAAATATAATTTTCTTTGCTCTGTTCTGGTCATGTACAGAATTATCTTAATTCTAGGTGTTTCCATTTAAGAGTTTTTATAACAAATTGGTGCTATTACATATGAGATCAATGAAGAATAATCTGAAAGAAAAATACTTTATGTGCTATGAGAAATGTTTGAATAGTCTGGCATGTTTGAACCGGATAATAAAAACTTGAAAGATACTCTTCAAATACCCAAAAACCTAGCATATGAAAACGAGAGAATGAAGAATAAAGAAATAAAGGCAGAAGATAATGGATATTTCTGTTAATCGGAAGGTTTAATGTTTCTTGTTTAATTTAATTATTTTAGCAAAAGCTCTAAGACAGTGTTTTCTCCAGTTTTCATATGAAGAAAATAGTGTTATAGCGCATAGCAAGGAGGCTATTTAAACTCAAAGCCTATGAACTCAAAGGATAATGGATGTAAGTCACATAGGTCAGATTCCAATTAGACATGAAAAATAATTTGTAAACTACAACAATTACAACAAAAAGTAAACAGATGAAATGCATGATTAAATCTAAGAAAAACTGGATAACCTTTATTTGGAAGCATTTTCAGGATGATAGTTATATAATACCTACATTTTAAGATTTTATGGAAAAAATATGTATTGATTGAATACCATATAATAATAGACATCTTCCTTATAACCCTTTATTTTATTAAGCACTGTATCCGTCAGGGAACAATCAAGAAATTGAAAGTACATGTAAACATTTAAGTATAAGATTAGTTACATAACTAATGAAAAGGCTGAACATTCCACCTGGAAGTGATAAACTAGCCTAGAAAATAGCAACAGAAAAAAAAAATTATTCTAGGTCATAGGAAGCAGTATTATTTGAGACCAGCAACAAGAGTCACTGGCAGAAGACTCTGTTTATTACTAGAGATTCTGTCCAAAGACAAACAGGGTGGGGTTGGGGATGGAGACAGTGAGAGAGGAAACTAGAGAATGAAAACACTAGCTGCTTCATTCTGGCTCCCACCTTCCAGCATCGGTGACTCTCTTTGGCCAAATGCGTAACTGACCTGGAAGCCTGGACAAGTGCGGTGATCTGAACTCCAGTTCTCTAGAGGAAGCAGAGAAAGATTTGGAACAAACCTAAGAGGCACCCGTCCCAGAACCTAAGCCGTTAGATAAATGCTGTGGTACTTTTGGAATATCAGCAAAGAACAATCTTGACCCTATGTCTTTATTTTTGAAATGGGAAGTTTTGCTATCAGAGAAGCAAGAAACTGTCCGGTTACACAATTTTATGTGCATTTCTTTGTGTTTGGATGGGGAAAAAAAAGCAGAGAAAAGGGTTTAGAAGCCTAGTTTTTCAAATGCTGCTTGCTTCATAGTGATTTCATTACAATGAAAAATGGTTTTGATATGTCATCACTTTAAGATGAAATTGGATCAGGGAGGCGAGTAAAGGTTGCATTTATCCAGGTTACTAGGGGAATGGTGGTTTTCTTAAAGACATTTTATTAAGAAGTGATGAGTACATAACGACTGCTACACCAATGCTTTCTTCTCCAGTTTGTCATTCAGCTGTCTTCCTCCCTTTACTTGACGCATTCTCTGCCTCACAACGTGTAAAACTTCGCAGCAAAGTAAAAATAAACCTGCTGTGGATAGTGGGAAAGAAAAAGAGAACAGTGACATGGAAGAGAATGATTTCTCAAAAGTGACATGGCAATATTTACTTTCATTCTTTTTACATAAAGGGTTTTTAAATGAGAAAGAATGGAATGTTAGTTTAGGAAGCTATGAATGTAAAAGCATTGTAAGTCATGCTATTCATCTGTCAAACATTTTTATAGTGTCCCAATCGGAGGGAAAAGACTATTGTTTTTGAGACAAATTGTAAATGTAGCTATCAAGAAGTAACATGTGCCCCATGGAGTAGAACTTTAAAAGAAAACTATATTATAAAAAAGAAAAGGGGGGGTGGTATAGCCTATTATAATGCTTGGAAATGGAAGGATTAACACTAAATACATATAATAGCACTGCACGAACATTACAATGTCTCTTAAATACATTAAGAGAGACAAATTGCTGAACTAAATGGGAAATTGAAAGATCTGATATTTTTGTATTTTGGAATCATAGAAGTATTGGGAAATGGCAATTAGGCAAGTTTTTATGAAAGGCGAGAAGTAAGTGCATCTTTGGGATCTTACTGATGAGGAAATAGATTTATATCATTAAAAGTGAGGAACAAGACTGAAAAAGTGAAGTGTATGTTTTGAGGTATTTTTTTTTCATGAGTTCCCACTTTTATTCATATGAAGCTTTTTCTTTTTTTTCCTTCCTTCCTTTCTTTTTTTTTTTTTTTTCCTGTTTAATTACTTTGCAACAGTGCTACTTTGGAAACATCAGTGATTGTGTATTTTATATATGATCTAGGAGGGAATATGCCAATTCATGGGTTAATGTCTATGCTGGGTCTACTCCAAGTCTGTTAGGGGCTGGATGGAGGAAGACTCTCTAAAAGTCTGTGATGTACAAGTTGCTGACCTGAGTCCCACCCTAAGAGCTGTCTTTCCAAAATTCTCTTCCTATGGTCTCTTATGTAATAGCCCTAGTTTGTTGCAAAAGCTCTTAAATGGAAACACTACCAATAGGAACTCAGATATCCTTGTGTATGACCAGAATAGTGCAAAGTAAATTGTATTTATCGACTCATTTATAGAAAAAAGAAAAGAAAAAATAACAACAAAAAAAAAACAGTTTTAAAGCCTGCAGATGTTTTGATGTATGAAGCAAAAGATGTATTTAATAGGATACTAACTACAGATTGGAGGCATATACTAAACTGATCACTGCAAATGTTTTCATTTTAACATAGTCAACAGTTAATTGGAATATGCTGTTGTATTAACACCAAAAGTTCTAATTCACACCCAATGAGTCTTTCCTCTTTGTGAAAACCCTCACTTGTTCTTGCATTATTATGATAATCCTAGCATGTGACACAAGTTCCTTTTGCACTAGCCATACAGGAACAAAAATTTGCACGTTTCCTTTAAGCAAACAATTGTGTTGCTAAGGAAGAATATAATGTATCAACTTATTTGAAATGATTTATTAATGAGTTATTTATAGTATGAAGAGACCCCTGAGAATGATTTCCCCTCACATTAAAGCCAAGACTGGCTGTTACTGATGACTGTGATTTACTCAGTAAGCAAAGATTTCACTACCAGCAATGTTATACTCATCTTTGTAAACATGTTTAGACACTAACATGCAGGTATCATTCATTATATAGTCCCATGATTGCTTTAAAATGTTTTAAAATACTAGCAATAGGGACAGAAGCAATTTAAAATTTATTGTGATGTAGTGTTAACAGACTATTCGTATGCATTTGGGTTTTAAGTCTGTCAATAAATGTATAGCAATCTACTTAAGGTAACCTATGTATATCTTACAAACAAAGCAAAACTTGCTACACAAGCAGATACAATTATAATATACTCATGGTCAAACCCAAAAAGAAGCTATTTTGAAACATTTTTCATTAACTCATGTATTCTAACATGATTTGTTGATTTTTTTTAAAGAACAAGAATAGCAAAGATAGAAAAAAGTAAGTCATGGGGATGTAACGTACAGCTTGGCAACTATAGTTAATAATACTGTATTGCATATTTGAAAGTTGCTGAGAGAGTAGATCATAAAAGTTCTTATCACAATAAAAGAAATTCATAACTATATGTGGTAATCAATGTTAACTATACTTATTGTGATTATCTCACAATATATACAAATATCAAATCATTACATTGTATGCCTAAAACTAATATAATACTGTATATCAAGTATACTTCAATAAAAAATGAATTTAAAAATAGAAAAGAAAGAGACATATAACATGAAAATGAGAGTATAAGAAGAATAGATGCATTACAGCATACAATAACCTTTTAATGGTATTTGTTTCTAATTTTTTTCAATTACAATAATAGGCAGAATGTTCAAGAAAAAGAAATATTTCCTGGGGAAGGAAATAATCTTTAAATTTTACCCTTTAATACCATTAGTCTTTTAAAATGCAAATATACTGAGCAGTTAAAAACCTAACTATATCTCGAAAGTATGAAGTTGAACTAGTCCACAGGAATGTGTGAAAGACAGTGAGAATGTTTATTTATACAGTGAAGAATGAAAACTTTTTCATAACTCTCTTAAAAAAGTTATCCTCATGTATTAGATATTGACTCGAGTTGTTCACAAAGATTATAGTCTGACATAAATTCTGTTTAGAGAATATGGAATACAAAATTCTGTACAAGACCCTTGTTAGAAGGTAAGGTCAGATAAGCTCCAGGGAATGTTGCAGAATGATTATGGTGTCACAGAAAATGGAGAGAAAAAGAATGTCTGAGTTATCAGAGAACTTACAATTACCACTTAACGTCTCCTTCCATCAAAACGACAAAAGACATCCTTTGAAAGTCCGGCAAGTTTTACCCTCAGGATCACATAATAAATGAAAAGGATATAATCCACAGTTCAGAAAATTTTTAGAATGTCTAAAAGATTTGGTAAAAGTGGGATTAGATCAAGTTAAGTATTGATTGTCATGTGTTACAGTACAGGAATAGGAGGTTCCTGCTTGGGAAGTGAAAATGCCTGAGCACAGAATCCAGGCTTCTTAAACATTCAATAACCCTGGTGTGGATAATAAGGGGGCAAATCAAATGCCTTCAGGACTGTGACCCTACAGTCTGTACCAGTAGTTTTCAGATTGTGGTGTGTGTCAGAATCATGCAAGACTGACCCAACCAGAAATCTGAGCTTCTGTGTGAGTCGGTCTGTGATGGTTGCCTGAGAGCTTGCATTCCTCACAGATTGCCAGGTGACGCCAGTACTGCTGGCTTGGAAACCGTACCTAGGGAGCCATTTCTCACTCATGCACTGGAGCTAGAGATGCTATCTGCCTCACCTGGCAAGGACACCACTCAATAATACAGAGATTGAGGTGCTACAGATTTTGAAAAGAGTGTATGTAATGTATGGGATAGATCACTTCCTGATTTTGAAACCCTATCTGATATTTACTAACTGTGACTTTGGGCAATCACTTAAGTTCTGAATCTTTTTTTTTTCTTCCCCTTCTGTATTTATCTATAATATGTTGATAAAAATAACTCTACAACTAAGGCTCCAGATGTAATTGAGACCATCTACATGAAGCTAGCACAATGTGCCAACAAAAATTCGTATTTAATAAATATTAGCTACTTTCATTATTAATGGTGTCTGTATAATTAACGGTGGCTTTAGAATGCAATCAACCAACTAAGCTTGGGCCACAAAAAAATAAGAAAAATAAACATACTATACTCATAATTTACCACCCAAGTCCTAACTTCCATAAGGGTTAATTCTTATTTTCTTTTATAACTTGTGCTGTGCCCTCACACATATGAGGTCTGACATGAAGTTCAGGAACTTGTCCACATGTGCTTACATTGACAGCACTGTACACACAGTTTAGTATGGTTTCCTAACCTTGGTATATCAGTGTCTCACAGCTGTGTTTGACTTGACGTGTGGTGGTGTCTTGCTGAGTGGCGTTCATTATTGTTGCATGTTTTTGTGTGCTGTGGTGAAAATGTCCGAGCCTGAATTAGAGCAACAAACAAACATTAAATGTCTTGTTAAACTTGGCAAGAGTGGAAGTGAAATCAGGGACATGTTAGTGTAAGTTTATGGGGATAATGCCATGAAGAAAACAGCAGTGTACAAATGGATTAAACGTTTTTCTGAGGGGAGAGAGCGCTCACTGATAGAGAGGACAGGGCAGCCAGTAATGAGCAGAACTGATTAAAACATTGCAAAAATTTGTCGAATTGTGTGTCAAAATCGTCGGCTGACTGTGAGAAGCATAGCAGATCAAGTAAATATAGATAGAGAAACAGGAAAATCTTAATTGAAAATCTTGGCATGAGAAAGGTGGGTGCAAAAATGGTCCCAAAGGAGCTCACCGATGAACAAAAGCAAAGGAGAGTTTAAGTTTGCCAAGATCTTTTGGAGAGGTAAGTCAATGTTTTAGGCCATGTTATTACTGTGATGAAACGTGGGTGTACCAATATGACCCTGCAAAAGAGTGTCAAAGTGCACAATGGAAGTCAGGCAGTTGTCCACAACCTAAAACATTCTGTCAGTTCAAATCAAGAGTCAAAACGATGTTGCTCACCTTTTCTGATTATCAGAGGTATTATTCATTATGAATTTATACCAACTGGACAAACAGTTAACCAAGTTCACTATTTGAAAGTGCTGACAAGGCTGCATGAAAAAGTTAGAAGAAAATGATCTGAACTTTTCACCAACAGCTTGTGGCTCTTCCATCACGACAATGTACCAGCTCACAGGGCACTCTCTGTAAGGGAGTGTTTAGCCAGAAAACAAATAACTGTATTGGAACACCCTCCCTACTCACCTATTCTGGCTCCCAATGACTTCTTTCTTTACATGAAGATAAAGGAAATACTGAAAAGAAGACATTTTGATGACATTCAGGACATCAAGGGTAATACAACAACAGCTCTGCTGGCCATTCCAGAAATAAAGAGTTCCAAAATTGCTTTGAAGGGTGGACTAGGCCCTGGCATTAGGGCATAGCTTCCCAAGGGAAGTACTTCAAAGGTGACTGTAGAGATATCCAGCAATGACGTATGTAGCACTTCTTCTAGGATGAGTTTGCGAACTTAATTGTCAGACATTGTGTGTGAGAGTGTGTGTGTGTGTGTATACCTTATGTTAGCAACTGTGTTTGGCTAAATCTCATAGAGCAGACACTAAGTTATATAGTATTCAAGTTATATAGTAAAGAAACACTCATTCTCAGGAGAAACCAGCTGGGGATTGGGGAAACAGAATAGGGAAGGAGAGGAAGCCTATAATTTCAGGGTAGGTCCCGGACTCAGCCTGATCCTGACAGTAGCCCTGAAACATACATTTTACCTCATACATCAAGGAGAAAAGCTGAGCTTTGTACCTTTCTGTCCAGAGAAGGGGGTTCATATGAAACCCCTAGCATTTTTATTTCTCCTTATAAGAAACTGACAGCCCCTCAGGGTAAACTTTAGCACTAGATGCAAGTTGCTGACCCAGGTGTTATTAACATATAAGAAAAAAAAACAACAAAAAAAAACTCTGACGTTTTATTCCACTTCCAGGGCCAGGCAGCAGACACTCGATACATATTTATATTTTCCCTCTTTAATTTCTATTGCTATGACAGTAAAAAAGTACTTGTGACACAAATTTATAATGACATAAAGGTTAAGAGAAAGCCCTATCAGTTAAGAATATTTTTTTTTTTTAATAATTTTCTGGAATACAGCAAGCTGATGTTTGTCATGAAATATATACCTGAGTTCAACTCCAGGTATGTAGTGGAGAAGACAACCAAAAATGTGGATTTATCCTGTCAGGTGGAAGAGTGGGAATTCTTTAAGCTTAGAATTTGCAGGCATGTTTTGGGAGAATTATTAGTCAATGACATTTCATGGTAAACTAAATTCAGTTAGCCCCACCCCACTTGTCTACCCTACCCACAGGCAGAGGCCATTTAAAAGGCTATTTGCATTTAGGAAAAGCAACAACAACAAGAAAAAAATAAATAAATAAAAAACAAACAAAAAAACGAAGAAGCAGCAGAAGAAAATGAAAGGCACTTTCTGAACCGATTGCATATTTTTTCTTAGAAGAGCTAGGTCTAAAACTTAGATAGAAATGCACAAGAAAAAAAGAGGGACGCGTCTATAATTTAGTTAAATTCCAAATTCCCAATTCTCTTTTCTGGAATCATAGCATATATACACACACACACACACACACACACACACACACACACACATACATATACATATGCATACATATATATGCATGTACATATATATATATATAGATATCTATATATATAGTCAAAAGTAGCTAAATCAAGAATTAGAGGTAGAATTACTTCAGCAATGCATTTACTTTAATGGTACTGACTTCTAAGTAATTAGGGGAAAGACAGAAGGAAAGGACAAAGAAGAAGAAGAGGAGGAAGGGAGGGAAGAAGGGAAAGAGGGAGGGAACGGATTTACAAATCCATAAATAGTGTATAGTGCTAAAGAGTAATTTCTCCAAGTGAGAATTTGAAGAAAGACAGAAAATTGCTTTTCTCTCAATGTGAGTTCCCTTGTGACTTTTTGAGTGGGAGCATTTCCCTACACTTTTTGAGTTCAGTATTGACAGAGGATGTATTTTTAATTAAAATAAATGAACCCAGATGCAGTCCACTTACTTTGTATGGCAGTTTAAGCATGGAAACCAGTATTTTCTAAAACAAAGGGGATAAAAAGCCATTATGAACTATCTAAGTTTTTCAGTTATGGTCTCCTAGATGTTAACTACTCTAGAAAATTGCAATAATAATTTTGACTGTGTGAAACATTTATCTAAGATGACTTAACACTTTCCTCAAGATTTTAGCAATACCACTAAGTGTATTGTTTAAAGCATTCTTCAGTGATAGAATGTTTTATTTCTAACTGCCCAGTTCAATAGCTACTTGCCACATGTGGCTCGTGAGCACCTGAACTATGGCTGTAGTGACTGAGGGCCTGAATTTTAATGAAATACATTTTATTTTTGTGTGTGTGTGAATTTAGATAGTCACAGGTGTCTAGTGGCTGCTATGTTGGACAGGGCAGTTTTAGAATATACTAAAAACTAAACGCTGATGTAATAATTGAAACAGGAAAGGGAAAGAGACTTATTTTTTTCCTTCATATCATTTAGTACTTTTCAAGCTATAAACTTATTACATGTATTTTCTATTATAATAGCATTTTACAAATTAAACATGTATTTGTTAAGTATCTCCCATGCTAGGTACTTTTCTCACATTCTGTTTTGATTACCACAGCAATATGTATGATTTATAGTGCTACTCCTATTTCATATGTAAATGAGTCCTAGCGTGGTTAATAACTTAAGAAAACTCTTTTGGAACTGGAGTAGATGATGCTATCTAGTGAAATATCTGGCATCTGGGAATTATTCAAAAATGGCTTTGTAAAGAAATGAATGAATGAATGGATAAATGGTATATGCATATAAAGAAGTTTACATTTGTGGGTAAACTTTTGCTTTACAGTATAGAAATACACACCTGTCTCCTTTTATGGTTTATAACCTGCCTTTTCTTTATTAATCCATTTCATCCTATAGTGGAAAAAAACAGTTACCTGACCTTGGGACAAGATAATAGCCCCTCTTACAGACATGCCCCTTGATTATAAATGGGGATGAGAATACAGAAATTGAGGGGTTGGTTGAGATGAGAAGATTTTCTAAATATAAAAAGCCTCAAATAATGCGGAAGATACAGGAAGGAACAGTGAATTTTAACAAATATTACATTATACACTTTACGTAGATATACATAATATAAATACACAACACACAGATTATATAATATTGAATAGATATTACAGGATCTACATAAATTGTAACAAAATGTTTTTTCTTCCATTAATTCAGGATTGGGAGCACAATAACATAGTTATTTGGAAGGAACATGAACATTTCCTAGTTAGGTGTAATTACATCAGGGAAGAAAAACAAAACACAAAACTTTAATACGCGACCTTGCATTTTACACTGATATTGTGCTGACCTTTTAACCTTTCATTACTGAACTATAAATTTAAATCTGATTTGTAGCTCTTTGATATTTCAGTGTATTATTCAGCTTTGCTTTCAAGATCCCCCTTAAATTAAATATATCTGTCATTGATACTCTGTCGCTGGGTAATAACCTCTTTATTTTAAAAATGAATCACACTATATTATTTGCTCATATCTCCAACACATCTCATTTCCTTCCTGTTTCTCTCTGTTTTTAATGATTTTCAAGGCTGACAGTTTAGGGTAATACGTTATTTTAGTTAAAAGCCTGTTTACTATCTGTTCTGAATCAATGTGTTTGAGGATGTCATGGATGATTTTTTCAATATGAAGCAAATCTAATACTAGTGATATAGAGCTATGCGTTGATGTCACGCTGGAACTCGCTGTAGCAATACCCCGCGCGGCTCTGTGTGATCACAGATCCCTTTGTTCTGTTTCCTGGATGTGGCTAATGTTTATGGAACTGCACTGGATGACAGTAAATTGATCTCGTTGGAATTATTTTTCACTTTTTTCTCTGCTTCTGAAAATGATGCTCATTCTTCAAGGCGTGACTGCGTTACCGCTACTTTTTATTTCCCCAGTATTCTTTTATTAACGTTATCATTATTCACTTCAAACAAAATTTTTATTGAGAATCATACCAGCTTTTGAAAACAATAACTAGTGTATATTAACCATTTAATACAAAGCAAGAGCTAGGTTAAGTACTTTGTCGCGTGCGTGTGTGTATACACACATGCAAGTGATTTATATGTGTGCATGAAAATATGTATAAAATGAAGGTCTCAAATTAACCTTTTATACACGCACTCATTCCCCTTTGATAACCACTGGCAACCTCTAACCTGTCCTCCATTTCTATAAATTTGATATTTCAAAAATTTTTCATATATGTAAATGCTATAGTGACTTCTGTATTTATGTATTTCTATTTTCAAGTGATACTCAGTTTATATGGTCACCGTAGTTCAGGTGATAAAACTGAAGTTTAGAAGAATGAAGTGCTTTGCCCCACCTGTATAGCCCATTGTTGCATTAATAACTTCTATAATTAGTAACAATAAAAATAATAAAAGCAGCACTTTATGAATTATGAAACAAGAAGACTAATCATGCACATACTACAATACATAGGCTAACTGTAGTAGATTGTCTAGTCATAAAAGCATTGACGAGTCCCCCAGCTTTGCTCTGCTTCTTTCCATGCCCTCTTTGCTTTCCTCAGCAATGTTGCACGTAAGGTTCCAAGTCGTGCAGTCTTGGACCCTAGACTGCCATATAGCAACTACTGTCATGAACATCTCCACCTATACATCATATGTGGCTGGCGTATGGTTACACCAGAGGCCATTTTTTAAACAATCCAGAAAAATACCTTCTCGATTTCTTATAGGAAAGCCTAGACCCTTTTTATAAAATGCTGATTGATAAGATTTTCTTCTCTCTAATACTATCATTATTACCATTCAATATTTTAAGCTTTTTATTTTGAGATTAATTGCAAATTTATATACAGTTGTAAGATACAGAGATCCCATGTACACTTTAACTACTTTCCACCAAGGGTAAAATATATGGTTGCAAAGATATAGTTCAATATCAAAACCAAAACATTGAAAATGATACATCAAGATACAGACTATACCCATCATCACAAGAATACCTTATGTCTCACTTTTACAGACACACCATACCCCTTCCTTCACATCCGGAGGCAACAAATTTGTTCTCCATTTCTGTAATTTTACCATTTTTATATAAATGGAGTCATACAGTATGTTCTCTTTTGGAATTGCCTGTTTTAAACAGCTTAGTTATTAGATTTATCTTACATGTTCTGGGTATCATGACGATAAGGGAAATGTATTTCATTTATCCATTTTTTTACTTTTTCCCTTGTTCTTTCTTTCTTTCTTCCTGGTGTACCACATACTTTCTGTTTAGAGACATTTCTTTAGCCATGTTTAGAGTAGGCCTGTTGGTACCAAATTCTCATAGTTTCCCTGTATCTGAGAATGTCTTCATTTCCCCTCCCATTGCTGAAAATTTTTTGCTGGATATAAAATTCCAGTTTACAGTTATCTTTCTTTCATCCCTTGAAAAATGTTATGACACTTCTTTTGGCTCCATAATTTCTGATGGGAAATCCACGTCATTCAAACTTTTTTTCCCCCCCCTAAAATAAGGTGGGATTTTTTTCTTGTTGATTACAAGACAGTTTCTTTCTCTTCAGTTTTCAGAAGTTTGATTATAATGTGATTATTCTTCTTGGAGTTCACTTAGTTTCTTGGATCTGTAAAATTTTATATTTTGTCCACTTTGGGAAGTTTTACTGAGTATTTTAGTTTATTTATCTAGATTATTAATTTTTCAGTTTCACTCATATCACCTCCTCCTACTGGGACTCATGTTACACTTTAATAGAACCCCACAAGTCAGTGATGACCAGTTTCTTTTACTTAACGTATATTTTGTACTTTGTTCAGATTGTGTGATTTTTCCTGCTGCCTTTCAGCTCACTGGTTATTATCCTCTTTCCCTTCATTTCTGTTCTTGAATTCATCTGCTAGTATTCCAGTCATTTTATTTTTCTTTTCTAATGTTTATATGTTTTTTTCTTTATATTTTCTGAGACTTCCTATTTTTTTCATTTATTTTAAGGGTTTTTATGATTGCATATTAAAAGTATTTTTATCACTGCTTTAAAGTCTTGACTATTGGTTATCTTAATGTTGTCATCTACTGATTTTCTTTTGGTGTGTTCATTGTGTTCTTTAGTTCTTGGTATAAGGAGTGCTTTTCAGTTGAAGTTGCATTTTTAGGTGTTATGAGATTCTGAATATGTTTCTGCTGGCTTCCATTAAGAGGACAGCAGCAGAGAAGGGTGCAGGACCACCTAGTCAAGGCCATATGGGGGTACATATGGGGGTACAAGGCCATATGGGGGGTCCATATTCCCCACTTAGCCTGTTAACAGCCAGGGGCTAGGGCTGCTTGTTACTGATAGGTGACTGTGGGGATATTGACTCTCCTCTAAGTCATATTCTCTCTCTCTCTCTCTCTCTCTCTCTCTCTCTCTCTCTCTCTCTCTCTCTCCCTCCCCCCTCTCTCCCTCCCTCACTCCCTCCCGCCCTTTCTCTCTCTGTCTCCTCACCTCTCTCTTTCTCTCCCCTTCTCTCTCTCTCAATGACCTCCCCACCAAAAAAAAAATGTCTTTGATTTTGCATGTCAGCCTGAGTTCTAAGCTCATATTTCCAACTGACATCCATGTAAAGGACATAAAGATATTTTAATAGGTCTACAAAAAAATCTCATCCAATTCCACATACAATTTTCATCTTATGTTGCCTCTTGAATTAACATTATTACCAATCTTTTTGCTCCAGATTTCAATACCTTAGTAGTTTCTGGGTTAGCATACAGGATAAGATGAACTGTGTCCTAACATTCTTCCACCTTAAATATTTCTAATATGTTTTTCATAGGAATCTTGCATTTAAAGATTTATTTGTAATTTGAGCTTTATGTTTCCTAGAGATGAAGATAGGTTGATCTTTATCTTTTCAAGTTTGTTTTTATTAATGCGTACTAAGCTCATATGGAATCTGGTATTTTATTGTGTTTTCCTATATTTATAATATTTCACAAGCTTTTAAAATTATCAATTTAAAATTGTTATTTATTAACATTCTTCTGTTAGAACTTTTTGGCAATAAGTAGCACTTAAAGCTTTGAAAAAAAACAGAAAATAATTATTTCCCTTTGCCAATTGCTCTTTTAAAATTCAGATTTTAGGCATATCAGTCAAAAGTGATAATAAAGTTTCATTCCTCATGATCAGATGGTAGAGTGGGTGATTCTGTCTAGTCCAAAAACAAAAAGACATGAAAAAGATTGAGGGCGTCAGGGAGTTGTCACATGAGCTGCTTAACTAAATGCTGTATTCTGCCTCTGGCTGGTGTGGAGGAGTATGTGTCTGTGCCTCTTATGTTTTTAACAGAGATTCTGATATTCACAAGTTCTATAACCCAATCAAGGCTATGTTCGCTCCTCTCAACTGCCATCACCCTGAAATTATCAGACATATGGTCCTAGTTTAGCAACTCTCCAAGATATCTGTCAATCTAAATCATTTGTTAGGACACTTGGATATAAGCAATTTGTGTTTCTTGTCTACTAATTTTCAATCAGCATTTTATCTTTTCCTTTTTATAAATTCCTCCACCTGTGGCCATTGTTCTGAAATTAAATGTGGAACGTTTTGTGAAAAGATCTCAAATATATTTCAGATGACCTAGCTTTCATAAATGCTTCCTATCATTTATTGATGCTAGCCACTTTTATAGCTACATGCCTCATTTGGCCTTAATATGATATATTTCACAGAAGACAAAAGAACACTCTAACAGCTGCTGTGTAGCTTGTTAAATGATCTAATTGCAAACAAGCAACCCCTAAAAGCCCTACAGTCATGAATGGAGTCTCAATTTCTAAAGACATTGTATTGATATTCATTAGATTAAAAAAAAAAAAAGGAGGAATAATGAGATGGAAGAAAATATCAAGAAAACACTCTACCATCCCCACTGTCACCTGCACACACAGGTGCACACACACCACTCTCACCTTGTCATTAAACTCTATTATTTTATCCAGTCTCATGCCCTATAATTATTATGGCTTATTATCGAAGAGGATTTACTTATCAATAGTTTAAAAAATATTCTGTTATAACTGCTGTTCTCCATAAATTATCAGTTCCACATTTATAAAATCAGAGTAAAAAACCATCCCTCAGATTAAACACAGCCATTTTTTTTTTTCCCTGCAACTACCCCCATCCAGAGTGGAACTCTTCCCATCCTTTGAATCTTGGCTGTCCTGTGCTTTGACCAAAAGAATTTGGTGGAAGTAATGGGTGAGTTATGGAGCATGGCCTCAAGAGGTTTTGCATTTCTCATCTTTAACTTCTTAGAAGGCTGCTTTGATATTTCGACATAAAGAGGTTTATACTATCTACTAACTAGAGTAAGAAAGCAACAAGAATAAGTGAGGGAACCCTGGTAACAACTAGCACTACCTACCAGACTCCAGTAAAGGCTTCTTGGAGAGCTGATCACCAAAATAAATGCATCCACCTGAGTTAAAGCTGACAAAACATTAAGGGAATCATCTAGCCAACCCATAGAATCAGGAGGAAAAGCACAAAACAAACAAACAAAAAAGCAGATCATAATTTGTTAAGCTACAACCTTTCAAAGTAGTTAACTGTTTATCAATATTTAGATAATACATACGCAGACATTAAAAAACAATATGGGAGATGATGCTTTGCTACTTTTTAAAGAATTCATGCCTTACTATCTAATATGAGTAGAATCAAGGCAAAAAGTTATTGCTAGTATTCTCTATTCTGGAATACATTTGAAATAATTGATAATTTGGTTCAGTGTTATGAGTAATCTGATACAGCATTTATGGCTTTACTAAAGTTATATTCTAAACTCTTTCTATGAAAGAAAGACTATAGAATTTAAAACCTGAAAATGAATTATGGTGCTAATTCTGCCATTTAAATATGTGTGAAGATAATGACTATCATGTGTTTTCACAGTTATTTGGTAATTGATGAGATAATATGTGGAAATATATTTTGGAAATGTTCTTAAATTATCTCATGGAGAATATAAATAGATATAGATGGATAGATAGATAGATATAGATACAGATATAGATATAAATATAGATACAGATATGCAGAAATGCAAACACCCACACACACACCAGGGGTACCAAAAATATATACAAGGGACACTTTGGTCAACGTTGCTCAAACAGTAGTTCGCTGTAGTCAAAAGTGTCTGGACGCTGATGCACTTTGAGCACCTCTTGTAATTGCAGAAGTCAAACGTGACTTATATTCATTTTTGTTATTGGTATGCATTGAATATTACAATTGTAATATAGTTTTCTTAAAATGTGTTTATATATATTTTTGTCACCCTCTGTACATATTTGGTTTGAGATGGGGCAATATTACAACTTCAATAATAACAAAGTTCCTGTCTCATCTGAAAATAAGAGAAATCTCACTTCACTGTCCCCTTAGAATAAGGTGTGACCATGTAGTTTGCTCTAGTCAATGAGATAGGAGTTCCGAGTGCTTCCAGTTGGAAACAATAAAGAGATAACATGATTTTCCATCTTCCTTTCTTCTTGTCATCCAAAAACTTTCCAATGACCGTATCAGAGACCGTGAACATATGAGGCTAAGTTCCCTCTGGACAGCATTAGACATGTAGAACGAGCCAAAAATAAACCTTGTTGCTTTAGATCACTGGATTTTGGAGTTACATCCAATGACTAAGTTATCTAGCCTCATGTCAACTGTACACTGTGGGGATCTATATAAATTTGCATCATTGGTTATAACTTAATATGTTCAGAGGCACCACTTAGATGTGGTTTAAATCAAACTTGATTTTATGATAAAACATCACCATTTACTTCAATTTGAAGCATAACCATACATGCCCAAATAAATTGTAATACTTCAGGAATGCAACTCAGTGTTTCCATACATTTCATTCTAAGGGAAGCATTTTGAATCTTTTAGTATACTTCATAGTATTTCATATCTAACATGATATTCTACTAGCATTATAAATTCCTTTTTTAACTTTATTAGATATATAAGGCACAGATTCCTTTATATGACTAGATACAACAACTGGAAAATGTCCCATGAGTTCAACTAAATTTAGAATCATTCCAGCATTTGGACTTTAATTAATTCTTCTGCTCTTCTAAGATGTAAACTACTTTTTGTACCAATCATAAGAACATCTAAAATCACTCTCAAATATTCTGCCATTTTTATTTATTTTGTTTTCAATGTCTACAAGATGGCATTCTTTGAAATATCAGTTTGATTTAAACAAAATATTTTAGAAAAGCATTATAATGAAAATTAAAATTTTGGGGCAGAAATTCTGTTTAATTCCTTCCAATCTTTGAAAAGGTATTTTGAATTGCAAATATTTAATACCATTGCATTATTACTAAAAGAATGCCTGAAAAACAAAATAAACCTAAGGATTCCTTCAAATAAATGAATCAATCATGATAAAACAACTCACTAATAGAACGTTTTTCTAAACAATTTTTTGAAAATTTTTGGACATTTTGTGAAAAATATTCTATAACATCCACACCTTCTTCTTGATTGATTAAACATTCAATTAAAATCATTTTTATTTTATTGGAAAATAAAATTCGTGAAGCAGTATTATTAAAATGTATTTCCAATGACACCTTTTTACTATATTACTCACACTCATGGTCCTCATCTGAAATTTCTAACATTATTTTCTTTACTTTTTCTCCTCACAATCTGAAGATTCCTAACATGTCAATGTTGAAAACTCGAGACTCCATAATTTTCAGTAGCTGAAATACTGTACTTTTCTCTTCAAATTTGTAACTTTCCCTATAATTTTGTTTCATTTCTGCACACATTTACCTAAACGTTACACCTTGGCCTGTTAGGTGTCTTACTTTTCTAAAACAAATTTAGTATGCATTTAAAATATATTTATTTTAATTGAATATATTCAATTAGGGTAAATGTATGATACATATTTAAATAATTTTAATAATTTAATGCAAATTGTAATAATTAATAAAGAGATGTACATAAAATTTGTATGTATATATATATTAAAATCAGTAATAAACACACACATCTTAAAATTATGCTTCAGGATTTCAGACAAAATTGGTGAAAGTAAATACCAGTGAACCATATTTTCAATTGTTATCATTAATAGCACACATTTTGAAATATTTTCTGTTTGGTTATTACAAATGTAAAAGGAAGCTATTGAATTTTGTAAAATAACGTCATATTTAGCATCTATGTTGGACTCCCTTTTGAGTTTTAATGTATGATTATTGATCATATCACAGAATCATCTAGGAGAAATCCTATCTTCTAGTAATTATGCTTCTTATGTCTTTTCCTTCTTTTATGGTGCTGGCCAGAATTTCAAAATTTATGTTAAACAGTGTTGGATATATTTATGTAGTTTTCTTCAAAAGAAACAGAAATCTCACTGAATGTATTAGTTTATAAGCAATGTGATACAAGATAATAATCAGATGTATAATTGAAATATTTATAGATGATTAGACCATGTGATTAGGCCTCTAAAATACCATGCATGCAAGGTCTCTCCAATAGATATTAACATTTAATTTTTCCTAATATGATCAGCTATCAAAATGAGCAGAAAACTATTTTAAAATGTCAAATGCTTGTTTTCCAGCATTTTATGATCCCAGATTCACCCAGAACTCTATAAAAGTGTTCCTTTCTAATGTTGGAATAACATTAACGGGATATTTCATCAAAATTTTCTCTTGGGTTGATCTCATCTGGTGTATTATATGGCTGTTTTTTTGGCTTACCTCCTGGAATAATTCATTGTTACAATTTGTAAATACTTAGCTGTTTCTGGGATAATCTAATTCCTCCACTATAGATAGGTATGGATTTGGAGAAGGGATTTACAGTCAGTTCTGCTAAAATGTGATATACTTTCCTAATTTCTACCAGTCTATGTAAAATTATACATTTAAAAACCACAAAGCTAATGGGAAAATAGATTTTAGGGTATAATACTCAAAAGCTGTACCAGTGATACATTAAAAGTAGAGATGCAAGCCTAATAAAAATAGCACTTTTTGCACATGTTAAATGATTAAGAAATTTATAAATAAAAAGGATAATAAATACAGCCCTTTCTCTTGGAAGAGAGACACAAAGTTTGTTTATGGAAGTGGTTATGGAAGAGATGCATTTTGGCCATTTTTATGATGTAGGAGAGAGAGAGTTTTCAGAAATGAGAGAGAAAGTTGTAACACCAGAGGTAGCTGGCATGGCTCACATCACACAGGATGAAATGGAGTAGCTGGTAGATACTTGAAGTGTGAAGTGTGTGTATATGTTTGTTTGTGTATCCCTGTACTGTTCTGCTTAGCTAAATAGAGTTTTCTCTCTTCATCTAGTTTTTTTTGCAAATAAATTCTCACATAAGTAAATGCAAAATCCTTCTTATGCACAAATGTTCCGTGTTATATCACTTGTATTTGAAGTTCTCATTTTCTAAACATATGATATTTAACTGGCTCTTTCCCTGCTTCATTATGGGCTGTAAGTTCTGTATTCCCCTAGCGAAGCCCACGGATCCTTCAAGGAAACTTTGTCTTACCAGTATAGCAAGTGTTCAAGTTGCTTCTGGGTTCCAGTCCGCTCTCCTCCTTCTGAACTAGAGGGTATAAAGTTTCACAATCATTCCTTCTAAGTTTTCCCCAGTCTTTCTCACATGACTTTGATCAATCTTTTTATAACCTTCTACAAATAACACATTTGAATTGCACCATCTGTTTTCAAAAGGAATCCTAATCGATGCAGGTGAAATGCAGACCTTAGGTAGCTCTGATTTTAATATTGGCTTATTCAATAACCAGCTACATAGCTGGGAAAAGTATTCAATCATTTTGAATTTTATGTCTTCATCTATAAGTGGGGAATTATGGCAGAACCTACCCTACAGGATTGTTTAAAGTTTTAAAAGAGATAGTACATATAAAGTGCTTAATGTAGTGTCTGACATGTAGTATGTCTCAAGAATCGTCTTTATTATATACCATACTTTCTTTATAGAATCTAATTCAGACTGAATGTGCATAAACAGAACACTACAGTTTACAAGGACTTTTCATCTTAGTTTTTAAGGTGGGTTCATAGGATGCTGGTAAATGATGCTGTTTCATCTTACATAAATCACTACTTAAGGATGCCTACAACCATACTTTGACCTTGAATTATTTTTCTCAGTGAAGTGTGTTGTCACTCACCAGTCCAGAAGACATATATTTAAGAACTATTCCAAATGACATATCCAAAATGAAAAACTTTGTCAATTCTATTACCTATTTTTGTTTCAACTACTCTTCTCCACATCCCCATTTTCTGGTATTTAGCTTATACCCTGATCAGTCTCACCTACACTGCTGAAATAGTGCTTTAACTATTCTCATTCCCTCCAGTCTTACTAAAGAAATTACCCTCTGCATTGTAAGAAAGCATATGTTTGTAGTGTTAATAAATTAATTAATTTCATTTGTTCTCCCAGCTTTATTGAGATATAATTGACCTATAACTTCATGTAAGTTTAAGGTGTATATTATGATGACTGGATGCACATAGTATATATTGCAAAAAGGTTACCATAATACAATTAGCTTGCAAAAAAAGGTAATTATATGAGGTCAAATCCTTTATGGTAGGGAAACTTGTGATGACTTTTAATTGTCTCCCAGATAAAATCCAAACTTTTAATATCCATGGCCCAAAGCTCTTTGTCATTCAGAACTTTTTCAGAAAATAGCGATGCAATTCTCTGAGCCTCGGATGTCCTGTGATGCATAACCCTCTCCCACCAGCAACTGTGTTCTTTAGTAAATATCTATCAAAAATGTTCTTATTTTTGAAAACTCAGCTGAATTATCATATCAGTTATTGAGTATGTTAAAATCAATGCCTTCAATGAATTATTTTCTGTCTCCCCGCCCACCCACCCCCATTAATGGGTTAAAATACAAATCATATTTTAGTTTATCGTTTTCTCTTATCAGATAATCTCCAGGGAAATTTCATTGACTAGATTTTGCCCCACACATCCCTTCCTGTCTTATTTTAAGGGGAAGTTGATAATCTGTGCAGGAGAATCTTCTCCTGAGAGGGAGAAAAATGGAATATGAATATATTATAAATCATATTAATCAAGCATGCTCTTGGGCTTATCTTTTATTTAGTTTCTTTTTTGTGCCCCTCCTTTTGCTTCTTTATACTCCAAAGTATGTCTGACCTCTTATTTCTCATTCTCAGAAAGATGGGCTTTATGTAGAGGTCTTGCTATTTTTCACATATCTTAAAGAGCCTTGCTTTGCACACGTTAACATCCATACATGTAAACTCAGAAGCTTGTTATAATGCAGATGCCAAATCAATGAGTATGAGGCACAGTCTGAAATTCTGCATTTCCTACAAACTCCCACAGGACACTGATGCTGTTGATTCAGAAGAGAGGGATGCATTGGAGTAATCAGGCATCAGATCGAAATGCAATAATCCAAATTGTTTTAGACTAGGGTTATATACCTGGAGTATGGTGGCATTGTGTCTAGTTATAGGATTCTTACTGCTAAAAATAATTTCAGGCAGTAGCAGATAGGAAATAATGTGCTCTAGTGGAACTCCGGAAACTCTCCAACATTACTCCATAAAGATATTTTGTTTGTCCACCTAATTGTCTGCTCCCATTATAATACCAGGCTTGAAATTGCAAGTTATTTCCCAAGCTGCAGAAACCTGACCACAAACGTACATTTGGGAAGGTGTGAGGTACATAGGTATGTTTGCTAATAGTTTCTGCTCTACAACCAATTTATCAAAAGCTCACTTCAAACGGTCATGTTCAGCTACACTGGGTATACTGTACAACAGAGACCTCCTACCTGTCCAACAGAGGATTACAGCAGGTTGGAGTCAGTATCTGTGGGAACAAAGAAAAAAATACAAAAATTCAAATTAAGCAATGTAGTGTAAGGTAATATAATACCTAGTACAGGCAACTGAACTAAAATCAAGTATTTAATTACACATTTTATTTAAAACATTTTCGCAATGCGAGCTAACAGTATTTTCTCTTTTTATTGCATCCTGTGTTTTACATGGAATATCTCATGTAACGCTGGCAATCATCTAAAGTCGGTATTATTATTATTATTATTGTCACCATTTTATCATTAACTGCTTAAGATAAGTCAGTGGTAAGTGGTAGAGGCCAGAATTGTAATTCAGGTATGTTTGACTCTAACATTCATGCTTTGTGCCTCTACTCTTTTTCATTGTGTTCCTTTTAATTCATATGTATCTTCTTTTATAAATATGCTACCAAGAGCATAAAAAATAAACACCGAACTAGCAATTTAAAATATCTGGAATCTAGGTTAGCATTGGTGGGAGTTTGTGCACATTAAAAATTATCTCTGCATTTCTTTTGTCTCATTCATAAACTTTGGATCTGTCTGGCCTTCCCTACACAGACATGGTGGATTTTAAGTAAGTTTTTCTTATAAAATACTTAAATACTATTCTTAGCAAATATTGTTTAGTTTCTCTCTCCTTAGAGCACAATTTATAGAAATTAAGGCTGTGGTTATTTTGTGATTCAAATTATTAGATGCCCACAAACACGTGTTGTTTTATTTGTACCTGTAATTCATTCTGTGTATTGCTAAATTCAGTATTTATAATAAATGACTTGAGTATTCATTATAAAAGTGGAGAAAAATAAGAAGCTCACATTTGTGGTTTAAAATAATTCATTAATCAAATAATTTTGTTGATTCTATTGTATTTTTCCCCATTTGCTACAGGTCATATTAAAGATCAGTTAATTGAGGGGATAAAGGTATTGTTTGATTTATTTTGCAATATGTTTTACATTCTTCTGACTCAAAAATCATTGGCTATAAAGCATGCAACCCTATAAATAATTATTATTTAATTACTATTGGATTAGGAGAACTAAATCATTTAATATCCTATTAGTAAAAAAAAAATCAAATTTATGAGTGACTGACAAATGATTTTGGTGATCTCTTTTTATGGAATGTTCTGTATTTATACCTTTGTCTAAATCCATGAAATTCAAGATATGAGTGAATATTGCCACAACTAAGCATTTCAATAAATAAATTTACTTATACATTTTTATTCTATGCACACCATTATACATATGCATGTATCGTGTGTATATTTGAAGGAGAACAATAGATGTGTTCTACCTTCTGAGATATTATTAGTCTTATATGGATTCTACTCCTATTATCTTATTGTGTTTTGGAAGTTATTTCTCTATTCTGTCCATTGAAAAGAAAAGCTAATTAGGTTTCTCCCTTTTCCATTTTCTTGAAACATGTCATTCTATAATTACATACACTGATATCAACTAGATTGTGTACTGATTATGTATTTATTATCTGTGTTTGTTTCTGATTTATTTTGAAGCTATTTCTTTAGATGTTCATCATTAGTAGCAAAACTCCCCACCCAGCCCAAAGATTCACAAAATGTTTCCCACCATCAGGGAAATATAAGTCAATTCTTCATGGGACTTTCATTCTAGTGGGAGGAAACTGATTATCAGTCAATAAATAATATTACAATAAAATTAGGAAATCACTATTATAGAAAAGAATAAAGAAATAGAGAAAATGGTGATGGGAGGAGGAGGTTATTTTAGGTAAACCGAAAGGAGCTCTCTCTGATGAGAGAGCATTTGAGCACAAAGATACATAGATTGAGAGTATGCCAGGCGGCAGTCAGGGGAAAAGGCTCTAGAGAGAACAGAAGCTGAACTATTTTAAAGGGGAGCATCCGAAGATCTATATGAACATAATTGAAGAGTGTGATATAGACCACAGTAAGAAAAGTAGAAGACATTTTAAAAGATGTGTGTGTTGAATTATAAAGCTTAATGTGATCAAGTAATTAGCAGGTTTACTTTAGCATCCGCTAAATGGTGGATATTCACTTTAACCACATCAGAGATGGCATTTATCTAATGTAACAGTTATTTAATGAATTATAAAACTAACCAAAAACAAACACACAAACAGACAAAACCAAACACTTGGGAAGGCAAGATAGCATACCACTAAGAGTGTGAGTTGATGGTAACAGAGTACTGTTGTCAGTACAGATACATTTTAGTTGTGGGATATTTGACAAATTAAACTCTTGGTCTGAAATTCCTCACGGTGGACCAGTGAGAATGGTATTGCTGAGGTGAATTATATAATCTTGAGCAGCTCAAAATTTACTGCCATCATACCTCTATAAAAACCAAGTAGTTGACATTTTATCCCAAACCCTTGGACTACATGTATTTCAGAATTCCATTTTATTTTGCTTTCTTCCCCGTTAGATGTATAAAATAGCCCCACCCTGGTCTGTAGCAGCAAACATCTCTCTATCTTTGAGTGAAAAGATGGATCTTCAAAGAGACTCTAAGTTTTCTCATGTCAGTTCAGTCAGTGTTGCTGCCTAGAAAGTTTTGGAAAAAAATTCAATTTCAAGAAATGCTTGTATTGAATATGTTTAAAAAGTTATGGATCCGTATGACTCACATAAGCTTTCTCTGTATTAAATAGCAGATTTCAACTGAGATCATGTATATAAAAGCACAAAGTGTTAAAGAGCCAATCAAATCCAAATTAATTATGGGATGAAATGGGCTTTCATGCAAAACTCTGTTTCCAAGAAGTTACTCTGAGATCTTTATAAAGCAATTTTAATTGTTTCCCCATAATCAATTGTCCCTACTCATAAATGCAAGCTGTGCTAAATAAAGGAGCATTTTTTCCTTTAGGACATACACCACAAAAAGAGGACCAGAAACCATAGGACAATTTAAGGTGTGATTCTATAGAATAATCCATACACATTGTATCTGTACATTTCTTCTGCATTCTAGAAAAAAGTTTAATATATGATGTGTTTAGTCCGTATTTTAGATCTTTATAAACAATGACAATAAGCAGTGACTAGTTCTTGTCCTTTTATAGTGCATATGACAAATACTATTTTGCTGCTTCAGGTTTCTTAATATAGCATTGTGATACTGGAAGCTGGTCATAATTGGCACATTATGTAGAACTTCATCTTTTCAATCTTTCAGTTCACTGTATTTTTATGTCCCAAATACTGAAGCCTGTAAATAATGGTTTCAGTCCTCAGGCTACAAGAAAATGTTGATAGAGGAATGTTTTCTCCATATTATAGAATTCTGTGCCGCATAAACATTTTACAAGGCTCTTGGGAGGTACTGCTACCATGTTTTGTTAACTATAGGGTTGATTAAATCTGTATCTCCACAGGTTGTATGTGCTTATTCTCACACCCCCCCCCCCTTTTTTTTTAATTCCACTGCTGCCTGTGACCTATAATATATTGACCTTTATAATGGGTTTATAGAGAATCAATCAGGCTGGGACAAAACTAAAATATAGAACAGTATTCGTTATAATATATTGGCTAAGCCCAGCAGGCATGCCAAGTAAAATACAGCTGATTGATTTTCTGACCTTTCAAGTATTTTGTATGTAAAGTACACACATTCTGCAATACCATGTGCTCAACACTAAAACTAAATTTCAAAGTTTAATGATAATGAGCACTGACTTGCTCGTTTTGCTCTTTATAAGTTTATTAAATTACTTTTCTCCCTCTCCCTCCTAGGTGCATGCATGTGTGCACCTTAAGTAAAGAACCCAGTTTTTCTTTTTTAACCTTTGAGTTCTTGTACTCTTCTAACAACTAGATTCCAAAACGAGATCCTGTGGTGAAGCCAAAAGGGGCACCTCTCTCTACTGGCAAGAGCAGCCAAGTCAACCTGATATTTTAATGCAATTCCCTCAGTTTGAGCACTCCCGCAAATTAATCAGTGTCCAGTAACTATTTCAATTTATGTACCATTAGATTTCAGAAGAAAATTGAATGCTCCTGCCTATGAAAGTGCCATCCCCTTCCTATAAGATGCTAACAAATGATGTTAAAAAGCTAGTATGTTATGTCAAAACATTTTGATACTTGATGCAATTAATCATTGACCTAGGTATCATTAGGAACCTACTGATGCTGATGATTCTAAAAATAACCCTTGGTAATGGAGGCATAGGAGTGAAATGCTTCCATGACTGTCTCAACTCCCAAGTTGTGATATATCAGAAAACAGTCTTGGATATATCTTTTGTAATTCCGTGCATAGAGCTAACTATAACTTTTAATTATATTTTAAAGGCAAGAATTAATTTTTCAGAACGTTGTTCATTTTCACCTAGCCATTCTTAGTCAAATCACATACTTCAAGTATTGATTTCTGTCATACATAGAATAATCCTTCAAATATCTTGCTGATGTTCTACAGGATATGTTACCAACTAGGAAAGTTAAGTTCATCCCTGACTTCCTGCCTCTGCAAAGGTGGCCATTTAAATTTAATATTTGATAGATTTTTAAAGGAAAGTTGCAGATTCCTGCCTTTGGTTTCTTGCTATCATTCTCATGCCTTCACTGAAACAAAATTTAAATCACTCTGTTTGTTAAGGACCAAATTTGTATGGAGAAGTCCTTACCCCTACTACCCCAAAATGTGACCCTGTGTGGAGACGGGATCTTTATAGGAGCAATTAAGTTGAAATGAGGTCATTAGGATGGTCACTAATCCGATATGACTGGTGTTGTTAGAAGAGTTACTTTGGACACTGACGTGGATGAAGGGAAGATGATGTGAAGACACAGGGGGAAGTTGACTTGCACAAGCCAAGGAGAGAGGCCTCAAACAGATCCTCCCTTATGATGCTCAAAAAGAACCAACCCTGTATACATATTGATCTTGAACGTGAGATAATGAATGTCAGTTGTTTAAGCCACCAATCAGTGGTGCTTTGTAATGGCAGCCCTAGCCGACTAATACAATGGCCTTCTCATTTAGTATAGCCATTGAATTGAATTTTCTCTACTTCTCTAAGCATAGCACAAGATATCACTGGCAATAGGCAGACAGTTAAAGCCAACAATTTCCAGAAATAATAAAAGAGATTAATATTGTAGGTAATACCATAGGTGAAGAAGGAAAATGACCAGAAGTAGAAATCATTTATTCCCCTTTAGGTAGCCAGGATGTATTGCTTTTTAATTATTGCTGTTACATGTTTAATGAATATGCATTATTATTGAGCATTTAAAATTAAAAAGGCAGCATGATTGAGTGGATAGGCTGAACACCTAAGTTTTCTAACTACATTTACTCCTGACTCACTAGAGGGACCCAGTACAAGTCCCTTTATCATCATGGCCATTCCATTATTATCATTATATTTTTATGACTCAGATGAATCTGGTTTGAAACTCATAATAGTGTGTTCCTCAGTGGCCTAGCACAGTGCAGTAATCTACTATTAGAATAGGAAAGTCCTGGTGATATTGCATGTATTTAAAAATGCGGATAGTAAATTGAACAATATTTTAAATTTTCAGTTTCAGTGAAATAGTCAGTGATGTGCTTAGAATTGTCACTATATGCCTTTATTTGTTTTTCTCAGTTTTTATATTTACTTATGTTATTTTCAGAATTACTCAGAGTTCTAATAAAATTTCAATTCCGAAAAATTTTGTTATTTTTTTCAAAGGGGATAGTTGATATAGATGTTATATTTCAATTATATTGAAATAACATTAATTGACTAAATATTTTATTACAAATATTTCTTTTAACACATTAAACTGTTTTAACAGTAATACATATCAGTTATTTTAATGACAATTTTTTTCCATTATTGTTTTAGTTTAGCATATCTGTTAGCAATTTTTTAAAATAGCCTATGTGTTAGGGTGGTGCAAAAATAATTGCAGTTTTTGCAATTTTGTTTAACCTTTTAAACCACAATTACTTTTGTACCAAACTAATATGTGAATATATCAGTGCTTTGTATGAACAAAATTTAGGGATGTTTGCAATTATGTAACTTCATCTTTAACACATGATTTTATACACTAAACTAGAGTTAACTTTTTAAACATCTTACTTTGGGATAACTGTAGATTCACAAGCGGTTTTAAGCAACAATGCATAAAGGTCTAATTACTAATTACAGTTTCCAACAGTGCTCCCGTCTTGAGAAACTGTAGTACAATGTCACCGTCAGGGGACTGACACATACCAATCAGGATGCAGCATATTTCCATCACCACAGGGATTTCTCACATTGCTCTTTCATAATCACACAGGCACATCTCTCCCACCTGTACCTCCCACCCCCACCCTCCATTAACCAACCTCTCGGACTCATTCCTTTCTTCTCTATAGAACAGATTTAACTCATAAAACAATCTGTTTTCCATAATTTTGTTATTTCAAGAACTTTATATAAATGGAATCATGCACTATGTAGGCTTTTGGGTTTTGTGTTGTTTTTTTCTCAGTACAATTCTTTGGAGATTCAGGCAAGTCATTGCATGTTTCAGTAGTTTGTTCCTTTTTTATTGCTGAGTAGTATTCCAAGGTCTGTATGTACCACAGTTTGTTTAGCCATTTGCCTACTTAAGGACACATCGGTTATTTCAGTGTTTTGGATACTGAAAATCATGTTGCTATAACATTTGTATACAAGTTTTTGGATGAACCTAAGTCTTCATTTGTCTGGGAAAAAATTCCAGGACTGCAATTGTTGGGTCACATGGTAGTTGCATGCCAAACCTTTCCAGAGTAACTGCAGTCCTTCTCATTTCCATCAGCAATATATGAGGGATTCCGTTTCTTCATATCGTTGCTAGCGTATAGTATAACTGTTTTGATTTTTTTTTACCTATTCTTACAGGTGTGTAATAATATCTGATGTGCTTTTAATTTGCATTTTCCAAATGGCTAATATCCAAATTTCCAAATGCTGAATATCTTTTCCTGTGCCTATTTGCATTCTCTATATATATATTTTGTGAACTGGTTCTTTATGTCATTGTTTCTTATTGTGTTTAAAAAAATAGAGATCTACACTCAACTAATTTTTAAATGCATATTACAATATTGTTACTGTACACTACCGTACAGTTATAGTACAATATCGAGCCCTCTTCCAGGCATTCAGAGAGACTCTGAATGCCTGCTGTATCCTCCAGTGGAGGACTCAGAGAGAGGGAGAGCCAGCTTTCTGTCTCTTCTTATAGGGCACTAATCCCATCACAGGGGATCCCCCCTCATGACCTCATGTATACCAAATTACCTCAAAGGCCTCGCCTCCGAATACCATCCCGATGGGGATTAGTACTTTACCATGTGCAGTTTGGTGGGGGGAGCATAAATATTTAGCACATAGCAATGACCATCTTAACAGGTGTGAGGTGATATCACTCATTGTGGTTTTGATTTGCATTTCTCTGATTATTAGTGATGTTGAGTATCATTTCATATAGCTATTGCCCATTTAAATTTCATTTTCAGAGAAATGTCTCAGTCCTTTGCTCATTTTTCAAGGAGGTTATTTGTTTTGTTTTGCTACTGAGTTTTAGGAGTTTCTTACATATATTTTTGATATTAACCCCCTCTCTGATATTTAATTTGTAAATATATTTTTTGCTTTCCATGGATTGTCTTTTTACTTTGTTGATTGTTTTGTTTGCCATTTATAGCTTTTTAGTCTATGTAGTCCCACTTGTAATATCCAATAAATAATTTCCAAGACAAATGTCCTGAAGATTTTCCCTTATGTTTATTTCTAGGAGTTTTACAGTTTCAGATCTTGCATTCAAATAATTAATTATTTGAGTTTTTATGTGTATATGGTGTAAGACAAGGGTCTGATTTCATTATTTCGCATGTGTATGTCCAGTTTACCTAATACTATTTATTGAAGAGACTGTCCTTTCCCCATTGTGTATTCTTGGTACTCTTGTAGAAGATAAGTTGACCATGTATGACATGCTTATTTCTGGGCTCTCTATTCTGTTCCATTGATCTAGATGTCTGCCTTTATGCCAGTACCATACTGTTTTAATTATTATAGCTTTGCAATATATTTTATAATAAGAAAGTTTTAGACTTCTAGTGTTGTTCTTTTCCAAGGCTGTTCTATTTAGGGTCCTTAGTGATTCTATATGAATTTTAGGATATTTTTTCTATTTCTGTAAGAAAAAATAAAATTACTGTGCTTTTGATAGGGATTGCATTGGATATATAGATAACTTTGGGTAGAAATGCATTTTTACAGTATTTGTTCTTCTAATCCATGAACACAGGGTGCCTTTTTATTTATTTGTGTCTTTTAAAATTTATTTATCAAGTGTCTTATAGTTTCATCTACAGATCTTTTACCTCCTTAGTTAAATTTATTCCTAAGTATCTTATTCTTTTTGGTGCTATTTTATGTAGAATTATTTTCCTAATTTCCTTTTCAGATTAATTATTGGTGTATAGAATTGCAACTCATGTTTGTATGTTGATTTGGCATCCTGCAACTTTGCTGAATTAGTTTATTAGTTCTAATAGTTAATTTTTGTGAAGTTTTTGGGATTTTTTGCATACAGGATTGAGTCATCTGGGAACAGAAATAATTTTACTTATTCCTCTCTGATTTGGATACCTTATATACATGCCATTTTAATTGGATTTTTTTTTATTGTTGAGTTTTGAGAGTTTATATAATCTAGACGCTAGTCATTTGTCATCTATGTAATTTGTGAATGTTTTCTACTGCAAGGTACCTTTTATTTTAATTCTCTTTACAGTGTTTTTCATGGAACAAACATTTTGACTTAAAGTTTGATCTCCTCCTGTTTTTGTTCTCTTTATTTTTTGTATGACAAGTATTTTTCAGTTGAAACCTGGGGAGTTTCACATTATGTTATGGGTGTCTGGATCTAATGGAAAACATCGTTAACTGGCTTTTTCTGACACCGCCTGTGCTAGGGAAAGGTTGGGCACTCTCTCCGTAATACCAGGTGGAAGTATCAGCCAAAGATCTTCAGTCAGCCCCTGACATCCAAAATCGGGAAGATGCCTCATTCCTTCTGGGCAGATGTGAGTCTCCAGAGTCCATATGTCGTCTCCACAACTTGTGGTGTAGGGATCTATATTATTGCTGTGCAATATTGAAAGTCCTGACTCTTCAGTAGATCTCCTGAAGCTATCTATCAGGAAGTGGAAAGGTACCCCATTATTTCAGGGTGCACATGGAATTCAGGCTCTGCATGTTGTATTCACAGGTACTATATGCAGTTAGGTAACTTGTTATTACCAGGAAATGATGAAAATCCTGGCTTCCTACTTGGCCCTGTCTAACACCACTCTGGCAGTAGTCGGTGCATCTTCACATCCTATCAAGTTTGGAAGTCCAGGTTGATGTACGTCAAGTTGGGGTCGTATTTTTTTCTGAGGTGTTTGCCTTGAATAGAACTGTTTTCGTTCTTAATAAGTCAGGCTCATTTTGACGGTGTTTATTGGTGATTTTGGATTTCCAGCTTCTTCCGCTCCAAGTCTTTGATATATGAGGGGAAAAACAAACAAACAAAAAACCAGACAAACCAGGAACTGGCCAGTGTGCTGTTCCTTGAGTCCCAAGGTTTTTAGCTTCTCTGTCTTCTCTCCCAATATGTTTTCTTAAATTGTTTTATGTATAATGTCCAGCATTTTTCGTTGTCCCTAACAGAAGGTATGTTGAAAAAGTACATCTACTTCATTCTTTCATAAATGGAAGTTAAGTTTTATATTTTAAGACACTTTTTGAAAAACACATTTTTATTTTTCATGCCACCCTTTTAGAAACATTTATAATAATTTCAACTAAAATACAATAAAGCATCTTTAAAACTCTCTTCGACTGAGAATAAGTAAAATGAAGGGCATATGCTTGATTTGTCATTCTAGAGCGAGTGGTGGTCATATATTTAAGGTACATTGTTTAAAAGTGTTTGCTTTGAAATATGAGTGGAGATTAAGACACCTAGAGAATTCACAATTAGACCATGCCTTAGGCTGTTCTATTTGAATAATCAACTCATTCATCCAAACTATTAACAATAGTGCCCTACTAAGGCATTTCAAAATTTTAATGGTTGGAGGCAAAACATCATAGAACAGGTCAAACTGAAGAGTTGAATATAATTATTTTTAATGTCGCTTTGAAATTTGTTCAGTTTTGTGAAGACATTCAATTGACACTTGAGTTTGTTCAAATATGTGAAAACTACAATTGAAATATGTTGAAGTATGAAAAAAATGTTTTGTTTATTGAGCTGTAAAGATAATATGGAATGGAAAAATACCTTCAGAAGTTTGAATTTATAAAGATCTTCAGTTGGCTACATGTCCCCTTTCTTTCTCTTCTTTTGCCATTACTCTAGTAAAAGATATATGAGGGAACAAAAGTACTAAATTCAGTTTTTGGAGGATTATGACCCCCCGACCCCCTGAAAAAATGAAGGTACACATATTCCTTTTTAAATCAAACTTTTTGAGATAACTGTATATTCACATGTAGTTGTTAGAGATGATTTAGGGAAATCCCAGTTACCCTTTACCTAAATTCCCCTAGGGGTTTATCTTGCAAAACTATAGGACAACATCACAACTAGGATATTGATATTAATACAGTCAAGGTACAGAACACTTTCATCACTACCTGAATTTCTCATGTTGCCCTTTTATAGCCTCATCCTCTTCCTTCTTACCTGTCTTCTCCTTAACTTCTAGCAACTACTAACTTGTTATTCTTTTCCATAATTTTGTCATTTTAAGAATATTATATAGAGTAATATTGTATGTGACCTTTTGATGCTTCTTTTTCACTGAGTATGAATCTCCAGAGATTCAGACAGCTTTTAAATAGTTTTTTTTTTCTTTTCTTTTTTCGTACTTACTGCTGAATGGTATTCCATGATTTGAATGTATCATATGTTTGTTTGACCATTCATATGTGAAAGAACATCTTTATTGTTTCAGGCTTTGGTTATTATGGATGAAGTTGCTATAAGCACTAATGTACAGGCTTTTGTGTGAAAACAAGTTATTTTTCTGCAACAAATCCCCAGGAGAGCAATTGCTGTGTTATAGGATAGTTGCATGTTTACATATCACTACTCACCAATCAGAATGGCTGATATAAAAAAAAAGAAATAGTGACAGCACCAAATGCTGATGAGGACGTGAAGTAACTGAATCTCTCATACATTGCTGATGAAAAGATAAACTCATATAACCACTTTGGAAACCAGTTTGGCAGTTCCATCAAAACATCAAATCAATTTTAAGTCAACCATTTGGGATCTCAGGACTGGCTCCCAGGTTTCTGGAATTTTAGAATTAAAACAATCAGTGAGAGTAATAGCTTCTACAATTTTCATTATTATTTAATCCTACCAGTAAAATGTGTGCATACCCCTAAATACTCACATACAAAGACACACACGTACATACACACACACACATAAATGTACATTGAAAAGTGTATACAAAACATACATTTAAAATGTATAAAAATAAATGTTAATCAAATATTTAAAAATTGAGTTGATTATTCATTATTACTACACTCCATTGGTTCACTCCGTAGAGCTCTTAGTGCTATTCCCAACTGTGGAAATACCCAACTCAGAGCCACATAGCAGCTCAAGCAGAAAATCTATGCATGATAGTAACTGAAGTCAAAAACCTGTATCACCAAGCATTCCTCTCGTGGTCTCTAGTCCACTTGGCTTCTATGAGGTTATTAGACTGTGAGCTTTGACCCTAAATGGTAGCAGTTGATTCTTTTATGAATTCTGGAGAAATCACAAATCTTCTGCAAAAGTTTGAGTCTTCAGCATAAGCAACAGCAATCAACCAATCATATAATTTATGGAGTGTCAGCTGCCATTTTGCAGTGATAATATGCAGAAACTTATTGTAGGTCCAGTAGACCTAAAATAAATCTTAGAGCTATTTTAAGGCTAATTGCCCACCCTAAATGATTTTCTGATATATTACTTTCAGAGAAAATTAGTCACCTGTTATGGGGTTTATGGAAGTCTATGACTATTCAATTCAGTACATATTGATTTCTTTTAAGATCTAAATTAAGAATTAGACCAGATGAGTTGGAGTACTTTCATGCCAGAAAGAGATACCGAGACAATATTTTCAAGTGGAGAAAGTATTCCTAGTAGAAGAGAAGTGGGTAAGGAAGTTTGGAGGCAGTGCAGAGGCAGCCATGTTTACCAAGACAGCTGATATCAGTTCTGGGGACGCCTGTGGCCATCCTGAAGAGGATATTGGCTTAAATAAAGTGTGTGAAGATAGAAGAATGATTATACGTTTATTTCTTTTGACAAGAAGGGACTGTGTCTTCATTTGAAGAGACGTCAGGTAACCACAGATCAACCAATAAAAGTGTACTATTTCCTATATGGACTGTTCATCTGAGCCTTCACTAAAATAGTCCAGTTTGAGTAACTTCTAACTTGAGACAGTTTTCATAGCGAAGCCACAAGCATCTATAAAATCTTCAAAAGGAGCTAATGTCTTCATTTTTAGGGAACAGATTAAAATGCCTGTGCTCAATAAAGATGGTGATTTGGTGTTTTCATGGAATCATGATGAGCAGAACAATTTTGAAATGACTACAGTGTTTTTGTGTGTGAAGATTTCCAAGAATATTAGAAAAATGGGAAATAAATTTCATAATTTAGTTAAGAAAGCCCAAAGGAATATGCCTACTAGGTTTTCACAAATTTGGGGGAAAAAATCAGTAACAGAGATCCCTGTCCTACTTAGAAAAACTCTAATCAAAATTGCTTCTAAGGCAATCCCTGAAGTAGTACAGAGAGGACCATTATCTTGGTTTTCACCAAGAGTAAGGGGTTCATATCAAAATTATTAAAGGCTTCACATTATTTTGGCCTTGTTAGAGAAATTGAAACATTTGCTAAAGTACTAAAATTCTCCAAAGAGTGCTCCCGTTGAAATAGGGTTACATGAACACATATAGCTAAAAGACCCCGCAGTAATGGGATATATCAAGGGATCTATTACCAGTCAAGATGTTGAACCTATTAGTATTAAATTTAGGAAGGAAAAAAAAAAAAACTGTCTTCAAAGTAACTGTTATGTATGCAATAATTCAGTGCTCAGACTTTAGATTATTTTACCACAACACTCCCACCCCCAAGAAAAGCATCCTGAACGATGGGTGCAAATACAATCCAGACCAAACAAATGCCTAGATACCAGCTACATTGGAAAATGCAACTGGAGCACCATCTTACACCATAACCAAAAAGCAATTCAAAATTGATTTAAAACTTGGATATAAAACTCTCAGAAGAAAACATAGGCATTAAGTTCCTTGACATCAGTCTTAGAAATTTTATCTATTTACTTATTTATCTATCTATTTATTTATTTATCTATTTATTTATGTATTATTTAAAACCAAAAGCAAAGGTAACAAAAGCAAAAATGAACAGTGAGACTACATAAAACTAAAAACTTCTGCACAGCAAAGCTGCCATTAACAAAATAAAAATCAATCTTTGGAAAGGAGAACATATTGGCAAACCACCTATACAATCAGGGGTTAATTTCCACAGTATAAAAGGAACTCCTACAACTCAACAGCAAAAACACAGATCACCCAATTAAAAATGGATGGAAAACTTGAATAGACGTTGTCTGAACAAGACATATAAATAAATGGTCAACAGATACATGAAAAGGTGACCAATGTCATTAATCATCACAGATATGCAAATCAGAACCACAGTGAGATGTAACTTCACATCTGTTAGGATGCGTGTTATCAGAAAAACAAGAGATAAATGCTGGTGGGGATAGGAGAAAAGGGAACCCTTATGCATTGTTTGTGGTTATGCAAAGTGGTAAACTCACTATGAAAAATTATTTGGAGCTTCCTCAAGAAATTAAAAATGGAATTGCCATATGATCCAGTAATTCCACTTATGAGTATATATCCAAAGTAAACAAAATTGCTATCTCAATGTAATAGCTGTTCTCCCCTGTTCATTGCAGCATTATTCACAATATCCAAGGTATGGACACAACCCAAGTGTTCATTGATAGATGAATGGATAAAGAATATACACACATACACATTGGAATATTATTCAGCTCTAAAAAAGAAAGAAATTAAATATATTTATACCACGTTTCCCCGAAAATAAGATCTAGCTGGACAATCAGCTGTAATGTGTCTTTTGGATCAAAAATTAATAAAACTCATCTTACCATTTGCAACAACATGGATGGACCTAGAGAACATTATGTTAAGTGAAATAAGTCAATCAGAGAAAAACAAATACCATACGATCTTACTTATATGTGGAATCTAAAGAAAAGAATAAATGAATGAACTAATCAGAAACAGTTTCAGAGACATACAGGAAAAACTGAGGGTTACTAGATGGGAAGGGGGTGGGGATAAGGGGGAAGGTGAGGGGATTAGAAAGCACAATCAGTAACCCCAAGATTACCATGGGATTACGAAAGTTAATTTAGGGAATGTAATCAATAACGTTGTAAAGATTTTGTAGAGTATATGATGGACACTTGTCTCATTAGGGAGATCACTTCAGGGATGATGTAGATGCCTGATCACTGCACTGTACACCTGAAGCTGAAGCTGAACAATAATGAATGTCAACTAAAAGTTTATATATATATATATATATATATATACACACACACACACACACACACACACACACACGTGTGTGTGTATATATATACATATATACATATATACATATATATACATCTGCATAAATATATATATATGAGATGTAGATGTCAGAGGGGTAGTAGATGGGGGAGGGGAGCTATCACTGTGTGAGGGATATACATGATAAATGTCTAACTATTACATTGTTTTGTGCACCTGAAACTAATAAAAAAAATAATAAAACCCAGTCTTATTTTACTATAATATAAGACTGGGTAATATAATATAATATTATGATATAATACTGGGTCTTAAATTAATTTTTGCTCCAAAAGATGCATTACAGCTGATTGTCCGACTAGGTCTTATTTTCAGGGAAACACGGTACCAACATAGACGAAACCAGAGAGCATTTTGCTAAGTAGCATAAGCAGATAGAGAAAGACAATTACTGCATGGTGTCACTAATAAGTAGAATAACAAAAAATACTGAACTCATAGAAAGAGAGTAGAATGGTGGTTGCCAGTGTCTAGGGGATGGAGAAAATGGGGAGAGACCGGTGAAAGGTTACAAATGTTGTTATAAGATGAAGGTCTGAGGATTTAATGTATGACCTAGGGACTAGTTGGTAATACTGTATTGTATAATTGGAATTTGCTATCAGAGTACAACTTAAGTGTTCTCACCCTAAAAAAAAAGAAAAGAGTAAATATATGAGGTCATGAAACTGTTTAGTAACTCAATGGATTCCCTTTCACAACTCATACTCATACATATATATAAAATTATCATGTTGCACACTTTAAATATATTACAAGTTTGTATTTCAGTTACACCTTAACAAAACTGAAGAAGAGAATGTATAGTCCACTAAGTGATTCATGGTGAGGGCAGGGAAATGGAGGAAATCTCTGTAACTCCTCAATTTTGTTGTATCCCTAAATCCATCATTAAAAAAAATAATAATAATAGGAAAATTTTCAAAAATAAACAAAAAACACAGTAAAACATGTATCTGTGACCATGCTTACGATGAGAAAAGTGAAAGTTTAGGAGGGTACGTGTAAATGGACATTTAGTGTTCTTAGAAAGGATACACAAGATAAAACAATTAATGGAGGTGCTTTTTCTATAACAACTATAAACTGCTAAACAACATCTAGATATATATGATAGATATACATATAGATACATATGTGAATGTGAATATCTCTATCATCTATCTATCTATCTGTCTATCTATCTATCTGTCTATCTATCTATCTATCTATCTATCTGTCTATCTATCTGTCTCATCTATCTATCATGTACTCTTTGCCTAAGAAATGACAGGTTTTCGTAGGTAAAAAAGTAGAATTTCATTTTTAGGGGTTAAGGAGCAATTGTGACAGAAACAGAAGTGCCAGATGGTACTTAGGAGACACAGTAGTTAAATTTCAGAGTAACCTTGACAACATTTATAGTTTTCATGAAGGTAACCAATGATTGTATCCTGAATGATCTGACTCTAATCAAGTGAGGAAGTTCAAAGGAATTAGCAGTAATCAGCCAATTTCTTTACACACATTAGTTTAGCTAACATATTTAAGTGATCAAATAGGTGGTGAACCAGAATTTTGCCTTTATGAGTATTGGATTAGGAATACCCAATAGTGACATTTTGCATGTCTCTATTGCCACGTCATGCCATTACTGTCAGTGACCTCTTTACCACTGAAAATAGTACTATCAGTGTCTCTAAATCTAATCAGATTAGAGCATCAATCTAGAATTCTAGAAAACTTAGAAAAAATTTAGAAAATTCACCGTCAAGATTTGGTTCCTTTAGAACCACTCCTGCTGCTAAAATCTAAATCAGTCAGTGTCCTCCAATGAAACAGCCCGCGCACACACACACAGACACCCACACACACACACATACACACACACACTAGCCACTACTCTATTTATAAAATATGTATAGGTCAGAGGGCGGGAAGCATATATAACAAAAATTCAGGGATCTTCAACTTCAGTGAAATTTCTAGAAACCCAGCGATACCCCTTCTAATGTGAAGTTGTAACGTCTGTGTCCTAATACAAGCAAAAAAGAGCAACAATGCCTAATGAGCCTCTTTGGATTTTTGGAAGCAAGCTACCTGTTCTCCTTTGGGTTTACTGCTCCAAGTCATTTATCAAGGAACCCAAAAAGCTATTAACTTTGTATAAGACCCAGAACATATAATCCTGAGGAGATGAACAAGGAGAGTATCAATATAGAGGCAGAGAAGTTAGGTCTCAGTAAAGGGAGGATGAATATTAAACTGGATGAAGGAACTGAAGTTGAGGAGGGATCTAAATGAGGGTGAGAATGAGGGTGTGGGACCCATAGGAAGCATTTAGACCTGGATGAATTGGGAAGAAAGGTCTAGATGAAGAGGTGAGTAAATTTTACAGGGTGAATTTCAAGGTAAAATAATTATTGACAGGTGTAAGAAAGGCAGCTGGCCAAAAAATATAATAGATTTCTGATGCGTGCACTGAGATTCTTGATTATAAATTCTCATAATTTCAAGAAAGTTTGTACTTCCTATGGGAGTTCCACCTAGGAGATGAATTTAATTATTTTATTACCTAATAACCTAGAAGGATTTTTTGTTTTCCAATGGCAAGATAGTACCCCATCTCTATAAGATTATTTCGAAAAGAATGTGGTGCCGAAAGTTGCTTCTGAATTTCAGAGTGTGTTAACAATATACAAAAAGACATGAGCAATGGCTTGGTAAAAACAATTCAGATTTTAGCAGTTTAATTGCCTCTCATAATGTAATCTTGTTTGTTACACTTACGATGTCCTGGTGTTCCTGAGCTGTGTGATTATATCACCCGTTTAGAGGAGCCTAAAGAAGGAAAAGATGTTGTAACTTAGTCTAAATTATTCACTCTAAACCAAGAAAAGAGGGTAAGTCGGAGAATTTCTCCTACTCTGCCCTGGCCTAACTCAAGCCTAATTTAATTTGGGGAGATACAATTTTACAGCTAAATGACACAGAATGCAGATTATTTTTTTAAATAAGTGTACTTCAAAAAAGTACAGCCATACTTTTTATCAGCCATATTTGTAAGTAAGTTTCATGCACCTAGAAATTCTCTGAAAAATTTTCAAGTCAGAAAATACTGACCAAACATGTTAGTGTTATATGTTCTTTTATTCCTTAATCCTCAAAGTTTCTCTTCCATTAACAAGTAAATAATTTGGACAGAGAGATACATTAATTTGGTAGCAGGAAAAAAAAATCTTATAATCTAATATAGCTTTTCAGGAAAGACCTATACTAGTTTTTTATTAAAGTGTGTTAGATGAACTTCATTAATGAGCGTGTGTGTGTTTTGTTTGTTTGTTTTCTTCATGGAAAGATAATCAAAGTCACTTAATAAATTATATTCCTCGTTCTGCAATTATGACATCAAGATTGTCCTAATAAAGCATTTGTGTAGCCAAAAGTTGCTGTTAATTAAATGTAAGATCCAAAGGAACAGATGCAAGTAAATTAAAGAGAGAAATCTATCTGATAAGAAATAGATGTTTGAGACTTCATATTTTCAGAGGCTACTGAATCTCACTCATACACATGCTTAATGTTAGGATAAAAGAGGGATTCCTCTTATGTGTATCAGAGGCAGATTTATGAAAGTAGCTAGGTAAGAAAAAGAAATTCATTAGACATAAGGGATGCTGCTTTCTTTAAAACTGTATCTACAGTAACATGGCTCTTAAGTGATTATTTGAATCTAATACCAGAATTTACCCAGGAGCATGACATTTTTATAGATCATGCTTCAGTGCTGTGGACCCAGTTTTTAATGGGTATGTCCGGGGAAAGTGTAGCTATTTATGTAGTATACTTCTATAGAAAGCTCTACAGGTAGTCAGTCACTTACCAACCTGTAATAAGAAATGAAAAAAATTGATATGACTTTATAGTAATATATATCATAATTTATAGAATTTATAGTAATATATAACATATAATATGTATTATATATACATATTATATATGTGTATCATATATCCTATACACAGGTACCTGTGCTTTCTGAAAGTTCATGTTATACCGTTTCATTTTTAGGAAAGATCTACATTAGTACCTGTTTTTGATAACCAAAAGAAATCCAAAGAAGATTTTTGCTTTTACGAAAAAAAAAAAATGTTACTGTACTAATATAGATCTTTTGTAAAAGCAAAGTGATGTAGCACAAACTTTCAGAAAGCAGTGGATATTCTTCCCTTTAAGCATTCCGGCTTACAAAGTTTTTCATAGGAACATTCTACCTTCAGATAGCAGGGGAAATCTCTAATATGAACAAAGTTAACAATATATATTTGTGTGCATATGTAATATACAACCTGTGTCTTCTCACATATTTGCACATAGGTAGAGTAATCCTTATATAATGAATACTACATACATTTTCAAAATTATGAGTTTTACCACAGTGACCCAACCAAAAAGAAAGAAATGCCTATAATCCTATGAATTTTTCAAATCAATTTTGCAACACAAAGTCTCTAAATATATGGATGGTCACTTAAATTTACATCATTTGTAAAGCACTCGTTTCCTAATATGTATCTCTCCTCTAACGTATTGCATCACAGGACTTGCTCACTGGACACTACGCAAAAATCCAGTAACGGATAAAAGTACAAATGAATCTAAATGTCTGGTTTTCTGGGGGTGACCGTCTCTGTAACCAGTAGCTATAAAACAGAATGTAGCACAGCTAATCATCATGGGTGATTGAAGGAACATTTCACAAGTCTTCATACAAGGACTCTTTTTTTCCAGAGAGAAATACCTTCTGGAGTTAGAGATCACCTTCCCCTAAATACGTATCGCCAATTATAATAGCAATATCACTCCTAGTGTAGTGTCAATTGAAATAAGGAAGTGGCCATATCCAAATATGTAATTAAATTCACTAATTTAAAATACACTAATTTGGATGTATAGTTTTTTTTAAATGCTGAAGTTGAAGATTACCCTTAAAATACATGTTTCCTAGATACATATTTGTTACATGACCAGGACAAGTATGCCATATTTAGGTGAATTAAATTCCTCCAATCTTCCCAGACATTATAATAGAACATATACCCACTTAGTAGTAAATAATGAGTATGCTCACTTCCATTGGTAAGTCTATTAAAATTCTGTGTATAAACTTATTGTTAAACTATTTTGAATCACGTCTGTGAGCATAGATTACTGAGTCTATCTGAAATTTTCTATAAATCAAATAGTCAAACTAGTCAAATAACATAGAATTTGTTCTATGAGACACATGAATTTTAGTAAACTATTTTTCACATTGGTGGTGGAGTGTAGAGTGTGACTTGAATAACATTATGAAGGGTTATTTTGGCAAAAAACTAACAGCAAAAACCCTTAGTTCACATGGTTGAAAACAATGAAAATGAGTAGCCTTGGTTACATTCTATTTCAGTAACTATGTAAACAATCCAGTTCTATTTTGTCAAGGATATGGGACACCTTAAAGCCAGGAAGATAAACTGGATAACATAATAAAATGATTTAATTCCACAAGTTTTAATGAATCGTAATAACAAAACAAAACAAAAAAAAAACAATGAAAAACAAACAAATAAAACACAAACAAAAAACAAACTTCTAAAATTTCAAATACTCAGTATATTTATAATGTCCTTGCTGAGACCAGGTGCATGAGAATGCATGCCAAAAATATTAAGTTGAAACTTACAGAATTGCCATTTTAATAAGTCAAAAGAAAGAGGATATTGGCAATTTCATATGTTTCAATCTCATATAGTCCCATAAGAAATGATGCACTTTGAACTGAAAAGGTCACAGAGAAATCATCATGTCTAATTTTCAATTTTAAGTGAGGAAAATGAGTTCCATCATGATGACATGACTTACCCAAGACCACAAAATAAATGACGGGCATACATAAATATCGATTCCAGTAAGGTAGAATTGAGTGGAAAAACATAACAATGTTTATGCCAAAGAAATTAATCTCTTTAGAAATAATTTAGGCAGTGTTTATTGGTTTATGATGTGTTTTCTGAGTGTAGAGGGTAAAGAGAGTGACTATACTAAAGGTATTTACTTATCTGAAAATATAATTAGATGTATCTATTTTAACTACACTAGTTTGGAAAATGTGATTATTAGGGTAAAAGGTTAACATGGTATCCTTCCTTAGTATATTTAAAATTACATAACATAGAGGGAGGTGACACTGAATTTCTTAATTTATTCCATTATGCCAGCTTTCATGTTGAAAAAAATAAATTTATTTATAAAACTGTTATTTATTTACTGATACCTATAAGCAAATAACTTTATAATAATACTATGGATAGAAAATGTTTAAACTCTATCCTTAGTTCTTAAATGTGTAATAGGGTACGATTTTTCTTAACAAGATACTCAACCAGTATAAACTGCTCACTACTTGCTTCAGAATCATCTCAACCAACCAAAGAAAGAAATCATGGAAATAAGAATAAACTGTGAGGTCAAGTCTGTGAGACAGATGATTTCTTTGAAATGTTTTGATTGGGAGGTAGATTCTCGAAACTAGATATATCTGTGAGAGAATAATACAGGAAAAACAAAAACAAAAAACTTCTATTCTGTTTTTGCTTCTTTTCACCTTATTTTAGGACATTCAGAACCTATCCTTTCAAGTGATATCTTAATCGTCTGCTTCTAACATAGGTTTAAAGAGACATAGGGTTAAAATCAGGACAATTCAGAAGGTGAGAAGCTAAAGAAAAAAATATGTGTGCATTGACTGGCTTTGTAAAGCCCATTTTCTATGTTTTACCTTCTCTACACACAAGGCTGAGAAATTGAATCACAGACAGTTGTTCTCACATTTGGATGCATGCTGGAGTCACAGCACTTCTGTGTTTTTTTTTGTTTTGATTTAATCCCAAGCACAAGCTGCATACCATACCAATTAAGTCAGAATATCTGAATGACATACAGTCATTAGTGTTATTTTAGGCTCACCATATATTTCCAATATTCACTGGAAATTTGAGAAACACTGATATGAGATACGTCTTCCTAATATTGTTTCTCTTTGGAAAACTGAGAGAACAATCACCCTCCAAAGAAGGTATTTTTGTGAAATGAGGAAGGATACGTATTGTTTTCTCATGCCTGGGCTCAATACTCCTTGAGTGATTTTCACCTAGTCCTTTTTTGTGGCCATAGGGTTAATACAGACTACAGTGTATACTTTGGTCCTTTTCCAATTTTTAGTGCAAGAAACAGGATCCCACAGATATGTAGTCACGGGAGGTGGAGTATAGCATTAGGAAGATAGTGAGTGGTATTGTAACAACTCTATAAGATGTCAGAGGTGTAGTAGCATGGGGAAGAGGGGTAATCACTTTGTGAGGGGTGTAAATGTCTAACTATTATGTTGCCTTGTACACTGAAACTAATAAAAATAAAAGCTACCCAAAGAATACACTTATTTCAAAAGAAATCAGTGATGGATCAATCCACCAAGTAAGAAGAAAATGTTTTGGCACATTTGAATAACAAATAATAATAAAACTTCACATAGTAAACACAATAAAAGAGATACATGTGTTAAGTAGTACTGACTATTATATATAAACAGAAAAATGGTTTTAAAAACTACCAAACTAAAATATAACAAAGAGTGCAATGCGGCCAAAGCTGGCTGCTTGTGAGTCTTGGGGGAGCTCGGTCGGGTGGGTTCCTAATTAGTGTTGAGCAATAGTGCTCACCAGAGCAATCAGATTCAGATTTGGCCAGAGCAGGAGGGCTCAACACAGGAGAGATGGTGCCCACCTGCCAGCTTCACAGGAAGAAGTTCCTTTCGAGGGAAAATGGCAGTGGTCTGCCAGCCCTTGCCTTGAAGCCGCGCACCTCAGCCTTCCCCCGCACCCATATCTCCGACACCCTCCAAGTCACCATTCCTCTGCCAGAGCCTAGGGTGAGTGCCTGCTACATAGTGAGTCTCTGCACGGGCCGTTGAAGATGACGGCTGGGTTCCCCCAGACTTTCGTCCCACCCAGATGGTCAGAGTCCCCACTATTTCACACAGCCAGGTTTTGTGGGTTCTCCTCTTCCTGGCATCAGTATTCTTGGCTCAGGAGCCTGGAGTGTGGCTGGGGTCCTTTGCTCTTCCAGGGAGAACCTCTGCATCTAAGGTATCCCTCCTGATTCTCAACCACCAAACGGAGGTGTGAGGCCAGCCCATTTCACGTCAATGCTCCTCCTACCAGTCTCAATGTGCCTTCTTCTTTATATCCTTAATTATAAAACTTCTGTTCAGCTAGACTTCAGATGATTCTCCAGTTTGAATGTTCTGTCATTAGGTGTAATTTTAACATGCTCATGGAAGAAAGCAGGCACAATGTTTATCTTCTGCCATCTTGGATCTCCTCTCCTTAAGCGTTTCTTGAAGGTAGTCCCAGTGTCTTATTTAATGGATAAAAAGAGTATACAATATGATTGGAATTAAACTACTGCATAGAGAAAACCTTCAAACATTCATAGGGTATTAAAAGGCTGAAAAAATAACTTATGAATACTATGTAGATATCCTGAAATAGTAAATGAATTTCAGGAAATACTTAATAAAAACAGCAATTTTGAATAGACACTTTCAATCCTTGAGGCTTCAAGAGAAACTTTTTCATCTCTGTTGGTTGTTTACTCTCTCTCTCTCTCTCTCTCTCTCTCTCTTCTATCTACAACATAGTCTCAGACTAAATTTGTCAGAAAAAAAGTGAAAACATTATTCAGTAGTAAATTATTTTTATATGTAAGTTTACATTCCCTAGATTATGAAATTCTCTTTCTTGTAGATATATAGAGGGTGCCAAAACAACGTACACACATATTAAGAAGGAAAAAACTGTATTAAAATTATAATACTCTATATCCGATAACAAAAGATGAATACAAGTCATGTTTGACTTCTGCAATTACAAGAGGTGCTGAAAGTGGTTATCATTAATGTCATTTTAATGCAGTTATTTTCCTTTCTTAAATTGTGTATACTTTTTTTTTTTGGCACCCTCTGTTTATGCTTTAACATAGTAATAAAAATGGTACCACAGAGACATTTCAGTACATGCTTTTGTATTCTTAAATTTGTAAATGATTTTCTGTTATTAATTTCTCTTAAGCAGAAGTTTTGCTGTTGCACACTTATACAATATGTAAATTTACTATAGTCTGAATTGTTACCTGTCATTCTTAAATATGCCAAATGCTTTAAATCGAAATGTAGAAATATAGGCCAATATAAGAAATCTCTAACCTGAGCCAAGAGGTTTCATTTATTTTTATTTCTTTTTTCCTTCATGGAAAGCATTGTATAGTAATAAAACAAAGCTTGGGAAATACACTCTTATTTTATAGTTCTTAGGTAGGTCCAATACTGGAATCCAAGTTTTTCTGAAAGAAGATATGTTGAGTTACCTGATTATCTAAACCTGTGTTGTGTGATAACAAGAGTCAGATTGACAGTAAAAACTGGAGAATGTTTTATATTTGGTTTTGGATTATATATTCTATTTTTCTCCTGAAATGGCTTATCTAGTTGTGTTCAGATCCTCTCCTTGAAAAAACACACACTTGTTTTTTTTGTTTTTGATTTTTAAATTTTTATTTATCAAGAATCTCAGATCAAATGAAGTGACAGTAAAAGGTATTTGGATATTGGATACATAAATGATTAAATGTAAACCTTTTCGGTCCCCAGGATCACTCACCTCTCATTCACATTATTTCTGAGACAACCATTAATATTTTCACATCTTATTTTAGAAATATCTCACTGAACAAGGAAACTGTATTATTAAAGTTATGTTGTGTTTGGGAGAAACATGTTAATTTTACAATGAAAAGGAACCAACAGCAGATGCAATATTAAAAGTAAAAAGATATAAGGAATCATAGCCCCAACCTGTCTATTCTCACACACTTTTACACTTATAGCAAAGGATCCCAACCCTTATATAAATATATAAATTAATTATATATTTAAATAAGTTCCATGAATACTCTGTAATATAAATTCCATGAAGACTCTGATTAATGAACTAGTGGGTTGCTTGGGACATGAAGGCAGTCCCTGCAATAGGCAAACACTGACACATTAGTATTCAGTGATATCTTCCTGCCAGCAGAAACCTAATAAACAAAGAAGCATGCAGGAAAAAGATAAAAGAAAGACAGCATATATTGAAACAATGCTTTTTAAATCTTTGGGAGATTTTTCTCTCTAATGCTTGCTTTCTTTAATGAAGTCAAGAAATTGCTGTGACTTACCCAAAGAAGCAAAAGTTATATTGGCACAGGGTTGTTTCAAATTTCATTTGCCTACAGCAAGGTTTTGAAATTTACTAAAACTGCTTTATGGAACATGAGAAAGTAGTTTTCCTATTACTAATAAAAGTCACTCTTATAGCCTCACTGATCAAACCTTCTCAGGAATAAACTAAAAGTTTGTCCTACTGAAATTTGCCTTACATTTTTCTGATGTCAGAACAGAATGTGTGCATATATATAATCATATATATGTATATATGTATACACACACATATATATGTATGAATACAATTATGAATATATATTCATATATGTATGGATATATATATATATATATTTCATCACATGCATTTTTTTAACCTTGACTTTTTTGACAGACATTTCAAATTTGTCTCACGCCTCAATTTTAATCATCTTAGAAAACCATTACCTTTGTTAACTTACTTGCCTCCTTTTGTTTAATACATGGCTAGTAATGAAATATCTGCACCCCCTTCTTGATCCTTCTTTTATACATGGGTCAGCTGCTTGCAAATGGCTTGGATTTTGTTACGAGTTGGGCTTCTCTTCTAGACAGTGTTTGTGGAAAAATTCCCCTGATCATTTTACTAATTGACCATAGCCAAAAGACAATTTTGATATTGGAACAGTAGCTGTGCTTGCATTTGTATAGTGTGTGTATGGTTGTTGTATGGTGTATGCATGGAACGTGATTGATTATGTATAGGATTGTGGAATGGCTCTTTCTCAAGGCTTTTTATAAGCCAAAGGACATAAAATAGCATGGTCGCACTTCAAATGCATGAAGCCAGTGGAGGTAGACGGTAGTGAAGATTTGAGCCTCTAGGGAACAGAATGCATGTCTCACCAATGGGTCACTTCACTGTTCTCTTCAGACGCTGTGGTAGTTGTCTAATCTAGTTTGCAGGTTTGCAAGAGGTTCTATAAATGCAATGTGTTTTTGTTTTTCTAGATTTAAAATAAATTTTGGATGTAACAAATGTATTTCTTTTTTTTCTTAATTAAAATAATGTTTTGGCTTGACAAAAAAATTCTCTAGGCCTGATAAATATGTGGGCTCCTGTTTTTTCTTTCTCTTCTAAGCTTCATTCAGAACAGCTTCTGTTTTATCAAGTCCTGACAATCCTTGAAGGTATTACATTAGGTTCTCCTGGATGACGTCTGCAAACGTGGCAGAATACAGTGTTACTTAATGACTTAGTGTAGTGTTAAAGGCGAGAGTTAAAATCTTACATACTCCACAGAGCAGTCAGATAGCAGTCAGTATGTCTGTACATTTTTGCCTTTTACATTAATTAGTTTTCTCATTTCATTGTTTCTAGTGAATAATGTGCTTGCATTTTAATGTAAATATAATGTTGACATTATTTACCTTGATGAAACTAACATTCAAGGAAAATAAGCAACATTTCTTTTGGCTTCATGAAACCTCAGGTACAAAACCTAGAACTTAAGTGGTATCTGGAGCCTAGTTTGAGAGCGATGGATCACATCTACCAGATTATATTGTGTTCACCATGATATACTCCATAAAAAGTAAATTGTGTGTACATTTTAATAAAACACTAAAAGATAAAAGCTTTACCATTTTGAATAAAGGACAAAGGAACTTGAATAACAGCAGAGGAGCTGTAATCTGCCCATTCTGTAAGAGGAAATGGCTTCTGAGTCAGAATATTAAGCTCTGAAGAGAATCCACTGGCCAAGAATAGAATGCGGAAACAGCTGTTCATATTCAGTTACTTTAAGGATTCCTGAAATGATGAGTGTATGCCAAGAGTTTCAAATGATATTCAAGAAGAGTAACAATGATGTGTCTCATTACTACGAATTTGAGTCAAACTTGTTTTGGTTAAAATGGCTTGTTTGGAGCCTATTACATGAGAGAAAATGTGGCTTGAGAACTTCACTTCCTGTATTTGTTTCAGTGGACTCAGTGAGAATTAATCATTCTGACTATGACAGTGACACACCTTCACTTATTCCATTGATGTTTCTCTTCAGAACTTCCATTCATGGAATCATTAATAACCTTGGAAAGAAATTTACTAAAGTGTAGTTATTTTTCTACCTATTAAATACCTAGGTATCATGTAGAATTATTCTTTCACACTAGTTAATACCATTTCCAAGTTTCTTTCTCTCTTTTTTGGGGGGGCGGGGAGAAGGGGGTCGATTTTTTTTCTTTTTTTGCGTTTGGAATAAAAATTCTTCCTTTTAGTGAAGGCTCTTTCATTGTGCCTTTGAAGAATACATGAGATCATTAATTATTTAGTTCAAAGCAAACCCAAAGCAAACAAAATTAGCTCAAAGGGCATGTGATGCAAATGATCTAGAATCACCATTTCATCAGTGGCTGTGAGGGGAGGGAATTCTCAGGAAAGCTTTGGGGACAGTCTGAGAATGGAGAAGATGCCCACTGGGAAATGTACATGCTAATTAATTTAATATGTAGAATTATACTAAGTATTATGTAAATATATAGAATGTGATTTACAGTATTCGGTTTTCTGTATTGTTTTGTTTTTTTAGTTCATGTTGTGTCAGTTTATCAATTCATCCTCTTTGAATTCAGTAATAGTTATAATTTCATTCCTGAATAAAAAATTTGATGTTGCTGAAACTTCATTGATTCACTATTTTTTTCATTCATACATTCTCATTCTGGGGCATATAAATAGCCTAGATGTCAATTTTTCTCAACGGAAAGACTGGATTCTAAGGACTTGGAATCCTTTGCTTAAGCTGGAAATTTAGCTAGATATTAATTTATTAGTCAGCTTAATTTTGTTATTTCCATAGCTAAAATGATAGATAAGTAGATTTGTATGAACCAGTTTTAAGTGGTAGCTATTAGAAAGCTAAATTAATTATAATAATATATTTGTGGAATTAAAAGTAATTGGAAATGAATTTTAGCATGAGCAACAATTCATAATTTCAATTTAACTTCTGCTTTTAAACTAGTCATATACACACATCTATATATATACATATATATCAATACTTGCATAGTTTTAATTATTCATTTATTAAATTTATTGGGGTGACAATGGCTAGTAAAATTGCATAGGTTTTGAGTGTACATTTCTATAATACATCATCAACATATCACATTGTGTGCTCACCATGCAGTCAGTTCTCTTTCCATCACCATATATTTGAGCACGTTTTCCTCTTCTACCCTTCCCCTTACTATCTGTGTCTATGAGTTTTCATTTCTTTGTTTGTTTTACTTGCATAATTTTAAATTAGTACATTTGCTTCATGATGAATAATTTGTTTAATAGTATATTGTAATAAAATACCAACATTACAAAAGGAGGTAAGGTGAAACTGTTTTTTTTTATATAATATTCTATACATGCATCAGTTATCAATGGGAGACATATTAGAACTGAAATGGAATGGATAACATTATCAGTGTGAGATAAAGCTAGACATATCATGAATATACAAGAAATATTATTTAAAAATTTTAGGCAGGAACTAATAATTCATACAAAGACTATAATATGAAATAAATTCAATATAATACACTTACATTGAATCATAGAACTGAATGAGAAATGCAAGGGCTTTTTCCAAAATGTATACTTTACATAGTTGCTTGTGATAGAATTCTACTTTAAACCATATTTTTTTACTCATTTAATCAGATGAGAATTGAAGGCTTATATACACTTTATAATTTAGCCAAGCCATATCTTTATACAGAATTAAAATCAGAGTAACACAAATATGTGCATTCTGGATCTTAAACATTTAAGAACAAGGTTGGTCTAAATTTTCTGTTAGACAGGGCTAAGAAACAAGTGTTAGTAATATAGACTTTACCTTAAAACTGAAAACACTCTGAAGTATCACCAGCTGCAGTATATATCAGAATGAAGTACAATGAATTATAGAAGGATATGAACACCCATAAAAAATAACTTTAATAAAATCAATGCAGATATTCAGATTAGGGTATATTCAGGTTATTTAGATTAGATATTCAGATTAGATATTTCATGACTTTAAAAAGTAGTCTAAATTGGAGGTAAATACCCTGTTTAGTAATAATTATATGAAGATATGTATCTTCCCTTAACATGGCCCCCAAATTGTACCTGATTATAAAAAAGCTTGCATATGAATGCAAAAGCATGTATAGGGGAAGGGAAAGAAAATGCTATAAAAATTATAAATTGAAAGTACCATATGGTATATTAGTATCGATACAGTTATATATACACTTACTGCTTTATTTTTATCTATATCTACATTTATTTAGTTATGGATACACAAATGCATACATAAATATGTGTACACTCACAAATATATTTTACAGCTTTGGTTAACAATACGTCCAGTTCTATAGACTTTTATTATCATTTTCTCAGTTTTCCTTAACCTTTAGTTGAATAGCTACTCCAATAAAATAATTTTTATTTTCAGGTAGCATTTATGGATAAGTCAACTTATTTATTAATTATTATACTTACTGTTAGTTATTTTATATGTGTAAAAACTAATGGACCCCTTACTGTTTTGTTAAAAACCTGAAAATGTTTATATTATGAATCTGATATTTTAAATTATGTTCTTTATTTCTCACAAATGCCTTTGTGGAGAGAATAATTAAATTCAAAAGAGGTCATTTTGGACTGAAATTTTTGTGCCTGCCCAAATTAAAATGTTGACACCCTAATCCTCAATGTAGGCCTTTAATGGAAGAAATGAGGATAAATGAAAGCATTGAGTGGGTACCTAATCTCATAGGATTAATGTTAGATGGAAGAGACACCAGAAAACCTTCTCACTTTCTCAATGCACATCATGAGGTCCTGTAAGTACACCGCAGATGGTGGTCACCTGCAAACCAAGAGACTACTCCGCAGAATGAAACCAACATTGATAGAACCTAGATCTTGGATTTCTCAGCCTCTAGAACTGGGAGAAATAAATTTCTTCTTTTTAAGCTACCCGGTCTGTGGTACTTTGTTATGGCAGCCTGAGTAGACTAACAGAGAAGTTAATACACATGACAAACAGGAGATGTGAGCACTAGGGAAACTAACCTCCCACACTGGACTTGGTGCACAGTAAATGCACTGCAGTAGAGGACTCAGCTCTCTGAATGGCCATATTCTATGAATATCTACTTCTGAGCTCAGATCCCTCCATCCATCACCCTCTTTATCTGGGACCCTTGATGGAGGCCTTCCTTACATACCTCTGCAAACACCTTATCAGAAAGAGGAAGAATTTTGAAGACTGAGGATTCAATACATTTCACTCCTAGCCTTTCTCTTCTCTCCCTCTGGCAACCCAGGTACAGAAAATGGCAGGAACCTTGTCTGGGGCTCTTTGGCAATGAGATTACCTCCTTATCCCATACTACCTCTGTCTGCAATGATAAATCTGACCTTGACTTGGCACTGTTCTTGAACATTGGGGGTCAGCCCTTCTTCTTGTTTATACTTTTGCAGTAAGTGATTTAAAATTTGACTGTTACTTTCATGTTAGCTTGTTATTTTAATCAGCTATTCAATACCTGGGAGTTGAGCTCTCTCTAATTTAACTCAGCTTTTGAGAACTTATTTCTTCAAAAGGTCCCAAAACATCTTATAAAAAAGGTATTGCTGAGTCTAGAATCTATCTTAACAAAGTAGTTTGGTGATGATTTTATAGATTCGAAATGACACCTGGTCAACCACATAATATTTGAATGTAAAGTTCACCTAATTTTTATATTAATGTTTCTTTTGGAAAATAATCAAATATATACACTAAATTGTGTTTAAAGTTTAAAAAGTGTATATTCAATAAATAGCTCATAAACATACAGATTAATGGAAGTACATATGGAAGAAATTTAATTGTTCTACATTCTCTCATTTTACTAACTTCAGAGAAGTCCTTAAAAAAATAAAACACATAGTCATGGCCTTTCTTTGACTCTGCTCCTTTCTTACTGAAAGGAATATAGGTGTGATAGCTGACTGCTGGCTGAATTTGAATCACCATAATGAAATATATGTGCACCAATAAAAGGGATAGAAGCACCAATAAAAGGAGTCAGATTCCCTAATACTTAGTGAAACTACCATACCATCACTACTAGATTGCATGCTGCCTACAGATTGGCATTTTCAATTATAGAATTAAATGCTTTTTTAAAATTATTTTTAGGAATTTTGGTATAAAGGTTAATCTAATTCTCTCTTTTTTCACTCTTTCTCTCACTCATTTTCTCTCATACATGACATGCAGTAAATGTATAGACACCACATATAGTTACCGAAATACATTTTGCTATTTACTTGATTTTCTGTCCCTTAAGTTATTAAGAAGATTAAAAATTGTCAGAGCATGAACATCTAAAAATGAGAACTGAATATATTAGTAACAAACTCTTCAATATATAACGTTTTCATTAGTAAATGGGTGGAGGATGGAGCCCAAAATGTGTGTCAGTGACAGTTGAAAGAAAAACCAAACTGATTAATTTTTATATAAATAAAATAAAATGAGAAAACTGTCTATGACAAGTTTAACAAATTTCCTCTAAGATAAAATAAGTATACTTTATTCAGTGAGGCCTAGTCACTTTTTCTTAAAAAGTTAAAACTTTTCCTGATCACAAATTCACATGAGATTTAAAAAAGATATAGTTTATGAGTGGAAACCAATAATGTTAATATGCAAGCATTTTCATTAATTGACTCTCTGGTGGTTGTGATGCAGTTTCCATCTTTTCATGTATCAGATATATTAAAAGAAATAATACTGAAAAGGTCCCTTTAGGAAATATGTATGCAGATATCCCAAATCTAAGACTGATAAAATCTATTGTTTCAAAAAGAAACTATTATATGATATGTACTATTTTATCATAATTATATTGTGAAAACATTTTAATTGGGAATTGTTGCTATGTCTAGACTGCATCATTACAAGCATAAAGAAGTAAATAAATTTATTCAGCAATTATACTTTGATTTTGTGAATTAGAGCTTTTAAGTCTCAGTATAGCAAATTATTTTAATAGTGTTTAAGAATGCATTATTTGTTTTAATTAATGATGTTTGTTTCTTGATATCATGATGAAACATTGTATTTTGTAATTTTAAGAATGCTGAGTGTTTTACTAACTTTTGTGATGATTCTTGCATTCTGCATATGAATACACTATGTTCTTTACTGTTTCCTTGTCTATTGAACAATATTTTATATAGAGAAGGTATGAATATTAACTATTGCAATATGATTATTTAATAAATCATTATCTAAAATATCCTGGTTGCTGAAGGAGTAGTTGAAAGTATATAAAGAAATCTAGGAATATGTATTTTTTTAATTATATGAACCACAGGGTGATGTGAAGAATAGACTTGGGAAAGGCATCGCAATTTATAGTTAGAATAGCCAACAATGTAATTTGTATAAAAATACATGTATCTTTATCTAACTACCCAGCGAGGAATCACAATATCAGAAATGCATGAAGAGGTGTGTTTTTGTTTTTTATTGTGTTTTTTTTTTAATTTTTCAAAGGATAGCCAACAAGATTTAACATCATTTTGTTTTCATAATTTGTTGCTTTGATTTAAACCACAGAGATAATTTTGAGGTGGAAGTTTGAATATGTAAAAACAGTCTGGATATGTGAAATCTTGCATATGTGAAAGATATCTAACTGGTCAAGGCTATTAACAAAAATCATACACTAATGTAGAATGTTTTATGTTGTATATGAAGATATTTTTCCATTTAATATGAAAAGGTGGTTGTGAATTAAAGCAAATCTAATAATTTAGAGGAACTGAAGTATAATCAAGTACTGTGGGACTGACATTCAAAATTTAATCATGATTACTGAAAGTGCAAACATTTATTTCTCTACCATCTCTTGGCATACTAACCAAAATTATTGTTCCATCCTTTCATCTATAAATCAGTGAAATTTCAGCTAATATTTGTGTTTGCTGAGAACAGAATCTGTAACTCAAATGACTAGAGAAGGGAGATAAGTAAGGTACTTAGTGGAGGTATGAAAATTGGTTAACCATTATGTCTAGTTTTGTTATTTTAACACATGTATATTTTTTACACAAAGTGAACATGTCTGAGTATTTTACTCCTCCCAAGGAAATATTATATTCCATTTTATAAAATATGACAACTCTATTAGTGTTGTATTCAAACTTTTGGTAGAGATTAGGTATGAAAATATTTCACTTTTCTCTAAACTTTATCAAGTGCAATGACAAATGGCAGCTGAATTTATCACCATGTCAGAGAAACCACAAAGAAGTACAAGGAGCGTGATGGACTAGGAGCCATGTCCTGACTAAGAGGGAAAAGTTACTCAGCACCTACCATTGTTACCTTTGAAGAATGTTGGCTAGAGTTTACAGATATCCCAATTTTTCAATAGAAGCTGGAAATCTGAATTCTTATAAGAAATATCTGAAATTTAAGATTGACAACGGTGTACTTAATCACGAAACAATATGCTTGCCAACAGCCTCTCAGGCCACAGAACACCTGATTGACAGGATCCTCATACCTAATGACAACAAATGCATGACCTTTGTTTTCATGTTACAAAGTATATTAACCTCTATTACCTTTTAGAAAAAAAATCTTCAATGTAAAATTCTGTGTTGGTTATTCCACACCCTTCCCCCCACCTGTCACATTCATGTTCTGAGATGAAACAAAGGCTGAGAGGCACGAAGGAAATTGCCTACGATTCTAAAACATGTGAACTGTGGAGCCAGGACTTAATAAAGTCTAAATTTTTTTATTTCACAGTCTATGTTTTGCCAGTGAAATGTTAGTTTCAGCCAAAATATCTTTGGCTCTGCACATTCATTTGTTTAAAGGTAAATTGGACAAGGTATGGCAATCTTTTCTGTCCCCAGTGAGCTCCCTAACAAAAATGTAAACAAATACACCACTACTAGTTCCAAAAATACATATACTACTCAACTGAACGCATCACAACATTAATAATAATTTATAGTATATTTCTACAACCATTAATAATACTATAGTTATATTATTAATATATTATTAATACTATATTATTAATATTATTAATATATTATTAATACTATAGTTATAAAAATTATTACAGCCACAAAATTACTTCATTTACATAAATAATAACTACACTCCCAAATATATATATATATATATACATATATATATGTATATATGTATATATATATATTTACTAATTTATTCAGTGCTACTTAGATGTTGTTATGTATTCTAAATAAATTATCCCTTAATTCTCTATTAATCCTTTGTTATAGCTATAATTAACATAATCACAATTGTTAGAAAAAAAGATAAGGAGGAGGAGAACACTTGAGGATTAAAGAGTTGTAATGATTTTTCAATTTACCACATCTAGTAAATAATAGAACTGGGGTCCTTATTTGAGTCTCGATGACAGCAAAAGCCTCTGCTACTTTATATTCAATGTTTTTACTAATCTATTCATTATTTGGGGCCAAATTTTCATAGAATGAATGGACTCAAACTACAAATATATTCTCCTCATTTAGAGTGCAGCCTCCAGTTTTTCTGAAATTTAAAAATTTTCCAAGATATTCTATCAAAAATTTAAATTAGCTTTCTTTTTAATAAACTGCAGATTGGTATCGTTATTTCTCAGTCTTTGAATATAAATAAAACATGAATGTATAATGTAGCTTTAACAAGTATTTCTAAGGACCTTTGGAGAAAACTGTGGAAGAATTCTTTAATGAAACAACTTACAGGCTCTTCTCTCTCGGGTTCAGCTATTTAGGCATCCTTCCTTGAACATTGTATTACTTCTTAATCTTCTTTCTCCAGATTTTTTAGAATAGCAGCTAGTTTTTTTTCCTCAGTATACTTAGACACAATTTGTTAGGGTGTACATCCAAAATTTAAACCATGTTTTTTTTTGTTTATGTTATGTCTGATATCAGCTTTAAAAGATTTCCAGAATAAATCCCTGAACACACACATTACTTTTAAAATTCCAACCATTCCATGCTTCCTTTGGCAATTTCTCTCTTGTCTGAGGCCTAACGTAGGCATTCTGTTTGTATTCACCTTTAATCTTCCTTTTCTTCCTAAGTGTTATGTACTTGCAAAGCTTATAAATATCACTTGTTTCTTTTAACATCCAGAACAAATGTCAAATTTTTTATGAAAACTGTTATATGTTGATATAATAAATCACTCATTATGTCCCTAAAAATTGCCAATTATAATCTAGTTTTAATACTTCAGACATCTTTCAATGACCACTTGATTTTACATATTCTTCTCTTCATTATATTTTAACTAACTTGTAGAGAGAGACTATGTTTCATTTTGGCATTACCTGAGGCCAGATCCTAATGGGTTATCATAATCCTTCTTTAATTTAATTTAGGGTTTCCCTGTTAAGATATCATTTCATTGGATAGTGTAACACAGTTTACATTAAGTTAATCTGTTACAAAAATTGAAATTAGTAATTTTTTTCTGAACATCATCTTGTGGAAAGTAAAGGTACAGTATTTATAAAATGAAAGTTTTTATGAAAAAGGTATAGATCATTTAATGGGTAATCTTGTGATTTTATCATTTTATTTTAATGATAAAATAAAATATTAATATTTTTAGTACACAACTGTATGTCTCTGTGCTGCTCTATCTTTTTTTGTTAATCAAATATGTTTCAGAATCAAAGTAAATTATTTTTGGACGATTACATTATTTTCTTCTGTATATTTTTTATAGTAAAGTTATACAAATCAGAAATTACAAAGCAAAGGTGACATCAGCTTAAACATAAATCAATACCTTCATAGATAAAAAACACTGTAAAATTTATATTGAAATTATCACTGTAATATTATATTAATAACAACCATTATTTCTTTCTGAGAAGATAAACATTTACTACTGTAAATGAGGGATTGACTTGAAAATAACATCCTCGATGTATGTAAAATAAAGGAATAGACAGGTATGCACAAACTCTTAATAGTTAGGATACATTAAGTCCATATTGATTATCATGCTCCGAATTGTTATTTAGGAAGTAATATTGATAAAACATGTAACAGATTTTTTATTTGCTTTTGTAAAGGCTAATACTTTTATAAAATTAAAAATTCCACAGGTACAAAAATGTAATCATTGTATGTTAATTGAATGTTATATATATATATATATATATAACATGAATGTCTACTATACACATTTTATTATAAAGTAAAAAATAAATAAATAAATAAATAAAAAGGGAAGCTAAAGAAACCAAGCCCAATTACATGACAAAATGGAAGTAATAGAGGAATTAAAAAACAAAAGAGGGTCCTGAAATCTAGAGAGGTCATTTTGGCTGCATTTTTCCTGGCTCTGGAGCACTTTCCCCATGATGGGAAGGAGTAAAGAGATGAAGGGCGAGGTGAGCGCCATGTTCAGGGCTCTTCTGGGTCCTGGCTTACAGGACAGACAAGTGCAAGAGGCTCAAGGCAGAAGTGGAAAAGCAGAGTAGGAAATTGGAAAAGAAGAAGGAGACAGTAAACGAGTCCACAGGCTGACAACAAAAGAAGAAGATAGAGAGGCAGGAAGAGAAACTGAAGAATAACAACAGAGACCTGTCAGTGGTTCGAATGAAATCCGTGTTTGCAATTGGCTTTTGTTTTACTGCCCTAATGGGAATGTTCAAATCCATATTTGATGGTAGAATGGTGACAAAGTTTCCTTTAACCCTCCCTTTCCTACATCCAAGGACTGCCTCATGGAAATCTGCTGGGTGACAACACCACAGACTGTTCCTTCATCTTCCTCTATATTCTCTGTGCCATGTCCATGTGACAGAACAGCCAGAAGATTCTTGGCCTTGCCCCTTTGTGAGCTGCCACCAAGTAGGCCACTGGATTTTTTGGCCCTTCTCCTCTTTCTGGGAAGTTCTCTTGAAATCAAGAAGAACTCTCTGCTTCCTGTCATTTTTTTTCTAGATCTTCAAATCAGACTGGCAACTATTTTGTAGCAAGAGCCCTCGGCGGCCTTACCACATGGGCCACTTTCCAGTTTCAGTCATTTCTAGACATTTTCGATAGGATTAGAATGAGAATGGCATGACAGCACTTTCAGTCACAGGAGATTTTTTTAAATAAGTGTGTTGATTAGATAACTTCAGGTGATATTTATATAATGAGGAACTGTCTTTCTTGTGTTGCCAACGTGAACACTGTCTGTGGGAACAACTTTCAAGATGGCTGTGTGCCGTGGAATTGGCTGTCCGTGAGCACTTAGCAGTCTGAAAGAAAATTTTAGTTTTTCTTCAGTTAGTTAGTGACTCTTAATCGGTACTATTTGGTTTGTGTCTTTTTTAAGCCAAATATATGACCAATGATCAATAAAGAGGCCAAATGTTAGCTATTTCATAAAAAAAGAAACAGAAAAAGAAAGAAAGGAAGGAAGGAAGGAAGGAAGGAAGGAAGGAAGGAAGGAAGGAAGGAAGGAAGGAAGGAAGGAAGGAAGGAAGAAGACATGTTTTTGTAAAGTAACTAGTAATTTAATACAGGGATATGTTTCATGTATAAATTTAACTCAAAATGGGAGATTACATTACAGCTTCCTAATTTAAATCTAAGCAAGAAGACTTATTTGTCACATCACCAAAGCTTGACATTGTGTGGCATTATTTTTAATTTGTGAAAAGAAATGTCAGATGAGATCAAACTCAGATATCACCCACCTAATTGTTTTTAAGAACTATTGATACTTTGGATGGTCACACACAGCAAAGGGCAAATAAGCTGCAATATAAATTCTTGAAAGGTGTAGAAGGATGGTTTTTGGAAATTTTGGTCAATAGAAAGTTTGAAAACATGAGACAAAATATCAAGGAATGTAAAACAAGAATGGAAAAAATATAACATTTATGATCATTCATATTTACAAGTGCATTACTTTTTAATTTGATGTTTTTAATTCATATATCCATTGACCTCACAAAAGAAATGTCTCATATAATAAGCCATTATCAAATATGTAATTAAAATCAGAAAAAGCAAATATTTAATGATGCTTCTATGATATTTCAACTGTTTGTCAAATCTTATTTAGGTATTTTATTATTTTAGTCCTAATAGAGAATAGTTACTTGAGTTGATATATCATATTAGCCACTGAAAACAATGCTTTATAATAAGAATTAATAAATTGTTCTTCACACTCAAAAGAATGCTTTTTGTACTACTTTTTAATTTTATTGTGTTGTTTTTAAGCTCCAGTATCTACCTGCAACTCTATATGTAAAATGTTATTCTATAATAGTGTTAAGAAAGCCCTTTGCAACAACATAGATGTATCTTGAGATGCTAAGCAATTTAGGTCAGACAAAAAGAAAACATATGACTTCACTCATATATGGGATATAAAACTGAAATCAACAAATGAACAAGACAAACAAACAAGAACTCATAGACACACAGACAATAGTTTAGTGGTTACCAGAGGCTAAGGGAGGAGGGGGGAGATGGTAGGAAAGGGTAAAGGGGGTCAAATATATAGTGATGGAAATAGAACTGACTCTGGGTACTGAACACACAATGTGACATATATATATATATATATATATATATATATACATTTTTATGTGAGGTATTACAGAATTACGCACCTGAAACCTATATAATTTTACTAACCAATGTTACCCAAATAAATTTAATTTTAAAAAAGAATATACACATATTTGTATCTGTTTTGTTTTCCATTAAAATTGCAGAATGATGCTGACATATTTAAATTTCATTAAATGATCATCCAGATACCCACTTCCTACATTTCCCTCTATTTTTTTAATGGAGGTGGCTCATTGACATCAAAATGAGATATGTATGTTAAATATAGACAGAGGGCTAGACGATGAAAATAACTCCATAGTTTAAGATTTATTATTTTACTGGACATGAAAGGGGGAAAAACAATCATTCTGTATGGGAATACATTTTTTTTTTCATTGTTATATTTCTATTGTTAAATTTTCACTAATTTATCCTGCTAATAGCATCTATTATTAAGGCTATGTTCCCATTTAAAAAATAGTATTTCTGATTCTAAGACAAAAGTATGTGCCTGCTAAATAAAATATATTCTAATAAATATATACCTAGAGCCAAAAACATCCAGTTTATTCCTCTAATATTTAATTTCTCTTTTCTGAATATGATACAAAACAAAGTATGGTGATGTGATCTTGCTAAAAAATATGTTTGTATCACATTGGTTAAGGATTAGATGTATTATTGCCTCAACTATATGCATAAAGGAAAGATATCAGAGATAGGACAAAGATATTAGGAATAAGTAAAATATGAGATATAATAAATTTTCTAAACAGCACAACATTTATTTCCATAAAAGTTACTCTAGTTTGTCCAGAACTTGTATAATAAGTTATATTTTTTTCAATTATTGTCTGATTTGAATCACACTAATGCTCCCATTTTTTTCTATAGGCTAAATATAAATTCAATGTGTTAGCTATAATGTGATATTTTGCACATTAAGTCAATACAACAAGCTTTCGAAACTAGTAGGGTCAGAGATTATGCATTGTATTTTTTTTTCTTCAAGAAATCAAGCCATATTTATGAAAAGTTGTTCTTAGACTGCTCTTTTATTCTGTGAAGACTAAATCAGTTTTCTCAACAATCTTGTTTACTGGCTGAAATAATAAAAATATAATAATAGTGAGTAAAGATAACTCCCTATTAGTAGAAACCAAGAAAGAAGCTATTTCTCCCATTGAAAATGGTTTTTCTCTAACATTAACTCAAACAGGTGTCTGCCAATGTTGAGATCTACTCAGCCTGAACATTGTTTATTGTTACCGTCTGCCAAATACTTAAAAACTGTATATTTTATATTTGAAAAATACAATTTGAATCACTTAAAAGGAGAGAAAAACTGTGGCTACAGGTTTTTAAGAGAAAGAAAGGATCAAGATTTCCAACAATAATTTTTTTTTTGTGTGTGTGTGTGTGTGAAGTAATTTTATTATAACAAATTCAGGTGACATTTCACATGTTCTCACTCCTCACAGACATGCCAAGGGGATGATTTGGGAAGTGACAAATCGAGTAGATGTCTTAAAGGAAATTCTTGTGGATTTAAGATTTAAGAAAGTTGCAAAACACTACTTCCAACATGACAGTTATGTAAAAATAAAAAAAAATTAAAATCTCCAGATTATTCAAGAACTGGAATGGAAATGATGTAGTTACCTCTAGAGAGAGAGGAAAGGGAAATGGATTAGATACGGTGCATTAGTTTTGTTTGAAACTTTTTTTTAAAATCTGCTAATATTCTAAGAAAAATATTTATGTCAGTTAAGCTTGCATTGTATTATTTTCTTTTTTTAATTAAAGTTTATTAGGGTGACAATGGTTAGTCAAGTTACATAAATTTCAGGTGTACAGTTCTGTAATACATCATCTATATATCACATTGTGTGTTCTCCACCCAGAGTCAGTTCTCCTTCCATCACGATAGATTTTATGCCCTTTTACCTCATCTATCACCCTCCTCCCCTTTTACCCTCTGGCAACCACTAAACTATTGTCTGTGTCTATGAGTAATTTTTTTCCTTTATTTGTTTGTTTTTTTCCTTTATTTTCAGTTTTATCCTTTCAGTTTTATCCTCTCAGTTTCTTTTCCTTTGTTTTCAGTTTTATATCCCACATATCAGTGAAATCATATGGTTCTTGACTTTTGCTGTCTGACTTATTTTGTTAGCATAATAATCTCAAGATACATCTATATTGTCGCAAATGGCACTAGTTCATCTTTTCTTATGGCAGGGTAATATTCCATTGTGTACATATACCACATCTTCTTGTATTATTTTCTATACAAGTATCTGTGTTTAAACATTTTGTACTAAAAAAATAATATTTTAGTAATAGCTTTAAAACTATAAACAGTGTGTATAATACAAAACTATCAATAGTGGAAACATATTTTAGTAAATAATTGAGCACTTATGTGACAGGAAGTTTACTAAATATTTTATTTGTATTATTTATTAAATCCTCTCAATAATCATATGGAGTAGACACTATTTCAGTTTTAAAATTTTTGAGGGTTAGATTAGGGGCCTTCTCCATCTTGTTAACTACTGTATCTCTCGTATCTAAAATTTAAAATTAGTTTTAAAATTTTTGAGGGTTAGATTAGGGGCCTTCTCCATCTTGTTAACTACTGTATCTCTCGTATCTAAAATGCAGCCTGCTTTTAGAAAACTGATAAATAATTAAATTCAACCACAAACATTTAAAAAAAATATATATAACAAGGCATAATTCTAGGGATATCACAGTGAATAAAATAAAATCTGCTTTCTTAGATCTTCTATTCTGGTGAGACAGACAAAACAAACTGCTGATGAAAAGTGTCATAAAAAAATAAAGCAGGTAAAAAAGGACAGAAAAAGAATGAATAAGTAAATTAATGAAAATGATTTGTACAATGTAGTGTTTGGAGAGACAGTCCTCTTTGGGTTTCTTGCAGTCTTACACATTTTGTCGGGTGTGACTGCAGACTCCTGACCATGTTGGTTTCTTAAGGTTGAGAGATGTAATTTCTCCCACCCTCCCTTGGACAAAGAGCAGGCTTGTTAACAGATTGCTACAGAAGTGGCCATTCCCCAAATTCAGTGCTTCTCAGCTGTGATGCACACCTGCTGCTTGTGTAGCATCCATCTGGGTTTATCATGTTGCCCCTGTGACACTTGGGGACAAGGAGAACCAATGCAAATATGCTGACACTTATGTTCCTTCCTGTGCCATGTGTAATAAAGACAATTGTTTCTCCCGTGAGAATCTCATGACTTCTGTTGGCATCCACGTAATAGTAACAGGCTAACTTGGCTTGCAAATAGAGCAAAATCAAATCTCAAACCTAAAGAGCACAGTTCAATTTCTATCACCAGGAGGAATTCCCTTCACCACTATCCTGTACGGCCATCCTAGAATTTAAGTGAATTTAGAATGAGTTGTAGCTCTTGTAATACTACTTACAGCTTGCTGCACGTTTATTGCTATATGACTGAGAACACTTTAAATCAGTGGTGTCCAAACTGAGGCCCACGATCCATTTTTTATGGCTTGCAGCAAATTCCAAAAATATATTTAGTTTATTTAAATAAACCAGGTGAGAGGCAATATGTACTTCACCTCGAGTGAGTGGCCCGGCTGTTTGTGTATTTTACCGAATGTGGCCCTTGGTGAAAAATGTTGAAAAAAGTTTGGACACCCCTGCTTTAAACGTTATTCTAAATTCCTAACTGAGAAGATTCCAATTAATTAATTAACAGGGCAAATTCCTAATTAAGACTTCTGGCTCTCTCTCTTCCTCTCTCTCTCTCTCTCTCTCTCTCTCTCTCTCTCTCGCTCTCTCTCTCTCTCTCGCTCTCTCTCTCTCTCTCTCTCTCTCTCTCTCTCGCCTGGAAAGAGAGATGGTCAGAAATACAATTTTATGGTGATTTGTGGACTGGTTTGGCTGGATAGCTAGTGATTCAGATATCAATGAAAAGAGGGAACACATATCATTTGAAGACTCTATATCCTTTTCTGGGGAAGGGCTTAGTATGTTTTTGATTGTATGCCAGATATTTGTATCTTATATGTGGAAGTATCACTTTGTTATTGTCTATACTGGAGATGGTGTACTCTGGAGATGTGTATGAGTGACAAATTGACCAGAAATGAATTTTGTTGAGTGTACAGTATGTCACATTGGCTTGACTAAACTGTGTTCCCCAGATTTTTCTTTGTAATATGTCTAGGTAGAATAGATCAAAACATATCATCTTGTGAAACCTGGAGAACAAAAGGGAATCAATAGCCATTTTGCAGCATGCACACACCTACCAGTTATTCAAACAAACATCCGTCAAGGAACTTTTTGAGTGACTTTTAGGAAGGAATATTTTTAAAGAAAGTGAAGTCCCTAATCAATTGACTTTCAGTTAAAGATATTATCCTGGGTGTACCTGATTTACTTAGTTGTAAATTCTTAAACATGAGGTTAGGCACTGCTTAGAGAGGAAGAAACAGACTCCCACCTGTTGTAGCAGCTTTGACCCATGTCCCTGTGATTCTAGCCTGGTATTGACCTTTCCAACCTTGAACTTGGACTTGCTGAGTAGCATCTACATTTAAATTTGTTGAGCAAGCATCCACTCATTCTGTTACTGAGCCCTGGCTGATACAGATTGTGGTACCAACGTGATCACAATAGAACAGAATCTTCAGGATGTATTATATTCAGCTTCGTGGATTTTCTGGAATTGGTTTTCTAAAGGTCCTGTTTCCGGTGGTAAAGAGAACATTGATAGTCCGTAGTATGATATGATAAAGCAGTTACTGAAAAAATTGCCTTTGGATCCCTGTGACTGATTACCTATAGAAGATAATGCTCATGTATAGATAGAGTGATAGATCATGTTATGATAGAGGAGTGTCTAGAGCTCCAAGACGGAAGAAATCAGAGATTTGGAACAATATAGATGATTTTCTATTGGATTTTATGAAGCAAACTATCATGAGGGGGAGGGCTACAGGCAATAATGGCAGGAAATAATAGGCGGTGTCTTGGGTCTGAGGACATCAGTCCTACAACCACAAGGAATTAAATCCTGAGAATAGTTTTGAGCTTGGAAGAGAACTCCAAGCCTCAGATAACACCCCAGCGCTTTCCAAAGTCTTGATTACATACACGCTGGTGAGACACTAAGCAGAGGACTCACCAAACTTGTATCTGGACCCGTGACCCAAAGAAACTGTGAAATAAGAAATTTGTATCTTTTGTGTTTCGAGCTGCTAAATTTGGGTTACCTCTTATGCAGCAATAGAAAACTAATACGAAGGATGATTTATAGGTGTATTAGTCAGATATTATACACATGATTAAGCAACCATATAATACAAGTTTATATACCAAGAAATATATAGGTATATGATATGTATATATTATCAGAGAAAGACTAAAGATGCACCATTCATATTTTCTCATCCTGGCCAAACAAGGAAATTGCACTCCCTAGTTCCTTGCAGTTATGCAAGAGCCATGTGGGTGGGTTCTGTTCAGTAGAAAATGAGCAGAAGTCATATATGCAATATCCGGTACTGGCCATAAAATAACTTTTGAGATATGTCAAGTTCTCTTCTTGCCACGGAGGAATAACAAATCGTAAGGGCCCTAGAACTTTGGGTTTCTATGTGTAAGATAACTCTCAGTAGTGCAATCTCAGCTACAAAGGACTGGAATTTTGGGAAAGTATACATTTTAGTCATATTAAGCCACGAAGATGGGATTGTTACAGGAGGTAGCTTTATTTTATGCAGTCTACTCCAGTATATGTGTATGTATATGTATATGTATATGTATAGTCACCTGAAAGTCAATGTGATATCGTGTATAAAACCTGAGTTTGACATGTGAAAGCTTGGATGATATGCAGCTATTCCATTTGCTAGATATGTGATTTTGGACAAGGTATTATGCAGTTACAACAATGTGTATGTTAGAACATTTCCTTCTCCTTCTTCCTAGTCCTTCCCTTCCTCTCTCCCTTCCTGTCTTCTTCTTGTCCTTCTCTCTTTTTCTCTTTCTCCTTCTTCTTTCATACTTTGTTCTATTTGTATTGAAGTCTGCATAATTTTTTATAGATTTGTCTTAAAGGCCGTTGTGTCTTTTCTCAACCATGTCAAGATGACCCCATAAAGATACTCTTCATCTGTTATAGTTTTTTGTTGTTGTTGTTATTTACAAGATTACAGTTCAATTCTTTCTCAGATTTACATCTCTTTGTTGACACTGGTCATCAGATTCTATGTGTTATCTACCTTTTCTAGCAGTGCTTTTAACATGTAGTGTTATTTTTAACTCCCTATTAGTTCCATCATTAATGTCACCTCTGAGTCTGGTCCTAATTATTACTTTTTTTCTCTTTCCAGTGTACTTGTTTATACTTCCTTCCTTCTCATCCTCGTCCTCCTCGTCCTCCTCCTCCTCTTCTCCTTTGCCTTCTCCTTCTTAGTCTTGTTTTAGAAACAGAATATCTTGTAGTGGAGAGTAGAGAATGAGATCAGAACTTTTTAAAAATTTGTATGTAATTTACATATCATTGCATGTCTCCACTTAAAATATGCTATTTAGTTATCGTGTAAGAATCACAGGTTGTTCAACCATCACTGCTATTGAATTCCTGGAGAATTTTATCACTCCAAAAGAAACTACTATACCCGTTAGCAGTCACTCACCATTCCCTCCTCTTTCTGCCCCTAGAGATCAATATTTAGCTTTCTGTCTACTTATCTGCTTATAATGGACATTAGATATAAGTAGAATGATATAATATGTGTCATTTTGTGACTTGCTTCTTTCATTTAGCATGGTTTAAAAATCTGTCCATGTTGAAGTATCCATTCATTACATTTTATGGATGAATGCTCTATTGTATTGATAGACCACATTTTCTTTATCCATTAGACTATTGATAAACACTTGGTTTGTTTCAATTCTTTGACCAATATCCATTATGCTTTTTGAACACATGTGAACTTTTTTTCTGTACAGCATGCCCTGGTATACCGCGTGTGGATACACGTTTTGAATTTTCTAGGAATGGGATTTCTGGGTCATATGGAAACCTTATGTTTAACTTTTTGAGGAATGGTTTTCCAAAGCACTTGTACCATTTTATATTTCCATTAGCAGTATTTAAGTTTCATTTTTTCCCACATTCTTGCCAATACTAATCATCTATACATTTTTTTTTTAATTTAACCAGTCTGGTGGATGTGAAGTGGATGCATAGTAGTTTTAAATTATATTTCCTCAATTACTAATGATACTGATTACCTTATTACTTTTTCAAGTGCTCATCAGCCATTTATAAATCTTATTTGGAAAAACTTCAATGTCCACAAATACTCTGTGTACATTTTCAAATCCAATTGTTTGTCTTTTTATTGTTGAATTCTCAGATTAAAAAAAAAGTTTCAGGATACTACATGCTTACCCTTACCAGATATATGATTTCCAAATATATGAATGCATCATGTGAAATGTCTTTTCATTCTCTTGATAATGTTCTTTGAGGATTTTTTATGAAATCCACTTTATTTTAACTTTAATTTTTGTGTCCTATGTGTCATGCATAAGAAAATTTTTAATAATCAAGTTTACAAAGAACTACATTAATGTTTTTTTTTTGCTGATGAGTTTATCGCTTTATTTAGATCATTGATTCCTTTTGAATTGATTGTGGTATATGGTGTGAGATGCAGTCCAGCTTTATCTTTTTTCTTTTAATTAATTTGTTTGTTTGTTTTTTAAGTCAGTTGTCACAGCAACATTTGTTTAAAAGACTATTTTATATTCTTTCCCCATTGAGTACTATAATGCCGTTAATGGCCATCCATGTTGTTGCAAATGGCAGTATTTCCTTTTTCCTCCCAGCGGAAACATCCACTGTGTGCATATATCATATATATACATATAGAGATATAGAGATATTGATATAGATATAGATAGAGAGAGATATTTAATATCTGTATATATCATCATCTTTATCCATTCATCTTGTGATGAGCATTTAGGTTGTTTTCATATCTTGGCTACAGAGAATAATGCTGCAATAAACATATTTGGTATATAACAAATATTGGTTTTACACTTTTGAAATTTTATTTAGCACTTCCTATTGTCTGAGTTGTCATTTATATATATACAACACATGTTTCCTTCCTTTATGATTACATCCTTTTGTTAAGTAGGTGCACATTTGGAAAATGTTACTCACAATCCTGGATATGTGATGTTGCCTGCTTGCAGCAAAGGTCTGTTAGATAGTGTTTTAAGTTTAAAGATCTCTGCTCACACTGCTTATTTATTTTTACCATGTACTTGTAGACTAGCAATTACTAATAGCTTCTTTAGTGTATTAAAAACTCTGATTTACCATCAAAGAGTTCATTTCAAAGTATCAATATATATTATTACCTCATCATTTGGTTTAAATGACAACCATTTAAACGAAGTGAAAAACAAGAATTAATTAATATTTATATTCCCAACAAAAGGAAGTTCAGCTACTTTAATAATTAATTTTTATCACAATTTATTAGCAATTTTTAGCACTCCAAATCCAAAGACTAAAGATTTGTGTAGTTATGTCCTGTAAATTGAGTGTCTTCCAGGATATCAGAGTAAGAAACATAAAATTCGAGAGACTTTTTCAACTCTATTTTATGATTGCACCTTACAAAAAAGAATACTACAATTTCTCAAATGAGGTTATGAGAATAAGAAGCAATCATCCAAGCAGATGTGTTTTGAGATATCACCTCTTTTGCAAAAGAGATGTTCTTAAGACGTATATTGAAATAAGGTAAAATCTTAAGACAATCAGAGACTTAAGGGAGCTTAATTAGAAAATGCATTTCAGAAAAAAACGTTGGCTCACATTCAATGAAACACATCTTGAGTTTTAATTTTGGATTAGAATTTATACTGAGATCAGACTGCGATTGCAAAAATCACCCACTGAGTGAATACTACTCTGTGTGCTCCACAATCACCACCATCCCACAAAGTGCGGAAAGGCACATTTTTTTTAGATTATTGAACTTTCATATTTTCACACCTCCTTCTCATGCAGCTGGAGTGGCTTAAAGTCTCAGTAATAGGTTTGATTCATTGCTGCCACTATGAAGACTCGGTTTTCATAACTTTATTTAGATTTTCACTGACAGGGATAAAAGATATTCAGTTTGATTATTGCAAAAGGCATTTTACAATATTATTGATCCTTTTGAATATGTTTTTAAAATGTTTTTAGTTGAAAGTAAAAATGATTAAGCAATAAATTATATTGTACATATTATTGTGTGTATGTATATATTATATATATATATACACCTTATATGTGTGTGTGTGTGTGTATATATATATATACACATATATATATTTCCCTGACCATTTTAAATTTAATGTACTATATAAATATATAGCGCTATGTTGTATTATATATATATAAAATAATAGTGAATAATGGTTATACATATATATAGTATGTATCAATGTCATATATAAAAATATATATATGCGTATATATATGCATAAGTATGTGCATGCCTATATACATATACACATAAATAATTGAAACACATGGGTGTAAATATATATACATGCGTGTATATACATATATATATTTTATATATATGCATAAATAATTGAAACTCCCATGATATTGAATTAACTTGAATTTAAGTCTTGTAGTGAATAAAATATGAATTTAATGTGTTAATTCCTACTCAGTCAGCTACAAATCTGTATCTAGGTATACAGATAGAAACATACGAATTAACCCAGTGATAAACAATAATGATTTTTTTCTGTTGTATCACAATTTATTAACCTTATATCTGTAATATTTGCCAAGGTTAAGATTGAATAGAATAATCAAGGTACAAAATTAATGATTATATTTTTTTCTTCCCTAAGTGCTCTTACTAATATGCATATTTTGTGTCTTCAGGAAGCATTCATAATTTATCTTCTACAAATCATTGTGATTACATACTTTCCTATCTAACAATATCACTTAAACATTAAATTTTCATTTCTGTTTTAGTTCATATCTATAAATACCGAAAATAAAACTGTACTGGGAAAATATGCCTTGAATATCTAATCTAGTGAGTTACTAACTTAATTGTTTATTAAGACCAAGCTAAAGTGTCTTAATAGGTGAAGATTTATGAGCTAGTTTACATTAGGATATTTTCCGTAATCTATTACTTCTGCCATATATATTTTATGTGAATTATCTTACACATATATTCATGCATCAGAGTGTGTTACTGTCACCCCAGAAAGGTGGGATGAAGCACCACCACACAAAATTAGGTTCAAATGTCAGAATTGATGATGTCATAGATGCACCAAGAAGATATAAAGAGAATTATTCCTCACGTATGAGGTTTCACGGGGACAGTAAGGCAGTCTCTTGAGCTGGTCTGGAAATGATTTAAGATGAGAGTAAACAAGATCAAATATATGGTGATGGAAGGAGAATTGTAATTAAAAAGAGAAAGAGAGAGAGAGAGAGCAGGGAGAGGCAACAGGCTTTGGCTTTTGCTGCAGTTAGAGGGCCGTTTGACCTGAGACTTCCCACGTGGGCAGGGGCTTGCATAGTTTTCATTTCCCACTGGTGCCAAAGGAAGTAGTACCTGGGCTCTCTTATCAACTTGCTTAGATGTGGGAAAGAAAGGGAAGAGGGTAACGGAAGGGTCGAAGTCTGTCAGCAGTCAACCATCACAAATGGTGTCAGACTATATTACAATGTGATATAAATAAACTATCTACAATCAAGTATCATTTACCAAAAAAGGAAAGCTCATTTTTATTTAACTATAAAGAATATTATCTAAAATAGTTATTGACTCAAAATACATAGCTAGACTCTTTATATTGAGTAATATAGGATAATTTATGGCTTCTATGCATCATATTTTAAGCAAAGTTATTTGAAAAGCTCTGTCTATCACTGTGAGATTCTGTTTTTAACATAGACAATATGTCTGTCTTGTTTGCTGCCAATCTGCTTGGCATTTTCCAATTTTCGTAAGCATCTCTGAATTTTGTCTTTAAGAAATAAAATTTTATTATTCAGTTTCTTACAGAGTATCACCATCAAGTGTATTTTCACTCTTATCTGTGTGGCTTCCTTTCAAAACAGATGGTAACACCATGTACATTTTCTCTTCAACCTAAAATTATTTTTCCTGTCTTTTCATGTCTTTCATACACCTCCTAATAGGATAAAAAAATCGCTTTACGTGATGGATATCCACAGTGATGTTTCTGCTTCTTCAAGATACACCAAACATATCTCTTGGGCAGTGCAAAAAAAGAAACATAAAAGCATAAATGTTGCACAAGATATCAGGATTACTTTTCGTTAATCACGAGTGTTTTTTTATTTTTCAAAATATATATATATATATATATATGTATATAAATATATGAGGGCTTTTTAAGATCCCTCCCCTCAATTAGGCTATTGAAATATAGGTTGTAGAATTGATATTTTTATAAACCTATAAAAATGTAATAATTATAATTTTAATGAACAAATTAAGCTAAAATTAACTGTTAAATTATTTAAAACTGTCAAAAGACATACTGAAAGACACACACTCATACCATACTCTTATTTTTATGAAGTTATACTTAGATGTATTTCTTTCATAACTTGTATACCTATATACATTTCAGAAAAAAATTCAAGGGGATATTATTCTTTGGGACCCTGTATTGTTAATGATGGTAATTTTAAAGGTTCCTTTATCAACTCTTTAACTAATTGTTTTTAATTAATATGAGTGAACTAATACCAAAAGTGTTTGGAGTAGGAACAGGTATCGCTGAATGATCCTTTTTTCCTTTCCTCAAGGAGAAGAGTAATGGATGAGACATAGACCAGACTACAATAAACCAGTGACTACTATAATTTTCTAAACTAGGGTATTTCAAGACAATAGTCTATTTGAATGCTGGGGGAGAATAACACTGGACACTGAGTAAGTCAATTGTATGGCTATTTGAGACTGGAGAGCAGAGCACTTGTTAATGTTATTAAGAAGATAGTTTCTGCTAACCAATGTTTTAGATCAGCCTATGGCAAATCAATTATTTGACGATCAGAATTACAACAGGAAAATTCTCAGTATCATATATACTAAATTGAAGTTTCCTCACTCATCCTTTCCATTACGTTCCAAACCCCCTAAAGAGAAGCGCTAACAGACATACTACTGGATCAAAGAGATTTGATGTCAATGCAAACCTAAATATTTCTATAATTCATTAGACTTTATTGATATCATGGAAGAGGGTGGTTTTGAGAGTATAATAATTTAGTGAAAGAAATGAAGACAGAACAAATATTTTTTTGTTGTTCTCCATTTTCTTTTTAATTAATAGATCACTACTGTAAATAGGAAGATTTAGAGAATTTCAGTTTTAAAACATAAAATGTCTTCTGCCTGAAGAAACCATTAAAGTAGATATTTAGCAATTTTTCTTCCAAGAACACTCTTTTTTTTCACTTCAGTTTGTCCATTCCGTCAATATATTTTCCAAGGAGCTAACGGCTTCACATATAAAATCCTTCCTGTGACTTCAGTCAATTGGTCCAGGGATAAGTACTTCATGAAACAGTTGGGACATTAATTTGTTTACTTGGATTTTTGGAGTATAGTTTCTATAGTATCTTTTTCAGTGTTCTTATGAGGTATATAACTTGGAAGTGGTTGAAAATTATTTTTCTGACATGTAGTCACAGTCAACGATAAAATAAATGAGAGCAGGGATTAGTTCAGAAGTGTGTAAATAATATGATAACCAAAATAAAGATATGTTTTGAGAGCAGAGGAAAATAGAAAAATCTATCCAGACTTTTTCAGTGGGAAATTATTGAGGAGGCAGTATTTTCACCAAATCTTAAAGAATGCATATGCTTTTGCTGAAGGGACAAGACGAGGCAGAGAGAAAACTACTTGCCAATATAGGAAGGTTTAATATAATACTGTACATTTACAAGTATCATGTTTCCCTGAAAATAAGACCAGATCTTATATCAATTTTTGCTCCAAAAAAAGCATTAAAACTTATGTTCAGTGAATGTCATCCTGAAAAAATCATGCTAGGGCTTATTTTCCAGTTAGGTCTTATTTTCAGGGAAACACAGTAGTTTAGTATTGCTGGAGCAAGAAATGTGTTCAAAGAGGGATAGGAATTGAAGCCAGATAGGTAAGCAGCTATGACATTATAAGCGGACCTGTATAGTAAACAAAAAAATCATAACATTTTCCTCAAATTCACCATGCACAAAATAGCATCTAGCAGCCTTGGATTGTAAATGGTGAAACCACAGGCTGAGAGACTAGAAATGAGGCTTTTGAAATATTCTAGGAAGAGATAATAACCCTTTAAATAAGAAATAGAATTGGATAAAGCAGAGGATGGAACATTAGAAACAATTAGAATGTTATTACTGGGAGGGCTTATCACCTGCTTGTGTCTGTGGAATCAGGTACAACACAACATAGTTTGTATAATGTTTATGAATTTGGTGCTAAAATTTTAGAAAACCATGTGGTTGCTATCCATGAGTTCAGTGTTGGGCACATGGACATTTAGAAGTCACTAGGGCCTCTAAGTGTGTGTGTGGGGTGTACTGTATTCATCTCATGCTCATAACATTTGAGTTAGAAATTTGTAACAGCTCAAACTGTAGCAATTTTGTGACATTGACATTTGTAGCCAGATACTGCTTTGTAGGGAGAGGCTGTTCTTTGTAGTATAGAATGTTTAGCATCATCCCTGGCACACTAGATGTCAGTAGCTCCCCTTTCTAGTGGTGACAACCAAAAAATGTCTGTAAGTATTGCCATATGCCCCAGACATTGTAAAATGTCCCCTGTGGGAAGGGGGAAAATCTTTGCTGGTTGGGAACCACGGAGCTAGAGTCACAGCACAGTTCTTCGGCATGTGGGTAACTTGCCACGCGGTGACCAGTGAATAAAGCACAAGGCAGAACTCTGAGGAGAATAGCACTGAAAGGTGAACCGAGCTTTAGTCCCTTCAGGCTACTGTACTAGAATACCATAAACTGGGTAGCTTGTCAACAGCAGAAATGTAGTGCTCCTATTGCTGGAGGCTGGAAGTCCCAGATCCATATGGTCAGTCCAGGTTGCTGACTGCTGATTTCTCCTATATCCTTACAGGATGAAAAGTCAAGGGAGCTGTCTGGGGCCTGTTTTATGAGCACTAATCCTATTCCTGAGGGCTTCACCTCATGAAATAATCACCTCCCATAGGCCCCACCCCCAAACACCATCACTTTGGGAATTTCAACATAGGAATTTGGGGCGTTACAGACACTCAGACCATATCACAGAGGGAAAGAAATCTGAGAGGGGACTAAAAAAGCACAAATAGTCAAGTATGAGACAGTTGAAGACAAAGTGGTAACATAAAAACCAAAGGTGAAAAGAGTCCACCAGAGACCAAAAGAGAATTCTGTAAGTGTTAAGTGAGAGACTTGACTCTTTTAAGAAACTTTATTCATAAAACTGTAATTTAAAAAGTGTTATGCTCATGTCTTTCAGTCTCTATACATGATGATGTGATTTCATGTGAGGAGGTAACCACTGTCGCTTAGGGGAAATTTTTTCAAAAATCCTATGATCGTTTGTATAGCATTGAAATGCATAATTTATGATATATAGCTACTCTTACTGACATTATTAAATCCTAAAATATGTCTGCCCTAAAAGAACAATGCCAGTTAATGATATCCTCAGAAATAAGTGGGAGGAAATCATAAACTGCTTCATTGAACATTTAGGTTGTATATAAAAATGAATGTTTTCTTTTTAATGTTGAATTAACTTTTAAAGAGCAGATAACTACAATTGAAGAATATAACCGAGCAATATTTCAGGTATCCATTTTAGGTTTTAAAAGGCATAGCTTTGAATATTAATGTTTCATTTAGTAGAATTGGTAAAAATAGGTCTCTCGGAAATCCAAAAATATTTCAGTATAACAAACACATTAAGAAACATTTAAATGTGTGTTTCTGTACTATATTTAATAAGAATAAATTTGATTGTCTTAAGAGAGTAACAGGAAAACAAAAAACAAAAAACTTCTGTATAAACTACCAGAAGAAGACAAAACTATTTCTACATCGTTAGCACCTCTGTTTATAGTGAACAGTCAAGCAATGTGAACATCTGAACTCACCATAAAGTAATTTCCTCTGATTTGGAAAAGGTGTGGCACCAATAAAGGACTTGGAATCTGTGTGCTTCTTTGCTACCAAGCAGGGCACGAATCAAAGATTTCTCCTTAGCCCCTTTAATCCTACCTGGAGCCCTCACTGTTAGATATTGAAATATATTTCTCTTCCAAATTGTCTAATTTTCCTCCACACATTGGGCTTCATTGTCTTGTTAATATTGGTAGGGATTAGGGGCAAATATATTGGATATAACTGTACCTCTGCTGCCAGTATAAAATATGTGACTATCTTGTGGGAACATTTGTCTGTTTTACATTTGTGGTAATCTGTCATTTTAATTCTACTTCGCAGTAGAAGGGAAGAAGCTACACCTTTAGTTTAGTTTATAAGTATTATGTAACATTGAATATACTTCCAGCATTATTTAAATACTGTGCAGAATAAAGAAGTAGTATATAGTTTAGCTTCAGTACTGAAATAGTTTCATAGTTTGTTGGGCATCTAATGGCCTTTAAACTCAAACGAAAATTTTACTCTCTTGTAGTCAGCATTCCTGTTCTAAGATAATGGAGATGACATTTTCTTAATAACTGGAGGAATTTTTAGAATTGTATTGATTTATTATATCACAACAGATTTAGGAAATTTAAATCATGGAAAAGTCCAAAGAAACTAAGAATGAGATGTTGATTAAACTAGATGAGTACAATATTCAGGCACATAAGGAAATATGACGGGTATGTAGTTACTAAAAATAAATTTTTAAAAAATGGAGTATATGAGTGCCAATGTATGAGAATGACTGTTTCACTACACATATGAATACTTAGCTACATTAAAATTTTTATAGCAATAGGTTTTATATTATTTTTAAATTTTCATTTTGGTTATGGGTGATGTAGAGCAGTGTTATCTGCTGATTAACCATTTTATGATTTTTCTTTTAATATGATTTGCCTATTGTGTTCTTTTTATTTTGGAGATGTTGGTATTTCCATTAATTTTTCTGAGAATAGGTAATTTAGATAGCCAAATCGGGGGGGAAAAAGTTTTCAAGTGAGAATAATGTACATAAGCAAAGGAACAGTGAAAGGAATGTGCATTATGTTCTAATTGGATAGTGATAACATTGGCCTCACTAGAGTAAAGAATGTTCATTGATTGAGAAAGAAATTAGTTGGAAGCGGCAGATAAGATTTTTTTAAAAAGTCTTAAAAGAGATTTTTTTTTTGAATATTGGCTCCATAAAAACATTTTTAAGATATAAAAAGTGATTGAAAAAAGGTGATCTGCTGGTAAGCAAAGTGGTTCGGAAAAGAGGACATTAGAGACACCCACTGCTGCAATTCAAGGTAAAGGTTATTAAAGTCTAAGGTAGTGTGGTAAATTTAGTAATGGCCACCTAAACACATACCCTCATCCTAATCTTCGGAACTCATAATGTTACCTTACATGACTAAAAATGTTAAAAAAAAAATTGCAAATGTGAAGGATCTTGAGATAGGGAGATTATAGCGGATTATCTGTGTGTGACCTAAATGCAATACATACATTCTTCTAAGAGGGAGGCAGAGGGAGATTTGACATTAAGAAGAGAAGGCAATGCAATCATAGATACAAAGATGAGAGTGATGTGTTCTCAAACCAAGAAATGCCATCAACTTCTAGAATCTAGAAAAGGCACAGAATTATTCTCCCCTACAGCATCTAAGGAAACCATAGCCCTGCTGACACATTGATTTTAGCCCAGTGAATTTGATTTTGGTCTTTTAGTGTCTAGAACTGTGAGAGTAGTTCTCTATTGTTTATGCTACATATGCGGTAATTTGTTGAAGTCATTTTAAGAAACTAGTATCATTGGGTGTCATTTTATCACTGACTCAGAAAACAATGTTCACACTCTCTTATGTCAACCATGAGATTAAGGCATTTAAGAACAGATACTTTGAAATATATTAGATATAAAATTCCAACACACAAACAATATTTGCAACTTCAGACAGATTACTTACTGTCTCTAAACATTAATTTTCTCTCCTATATAATGGAAGTAAGGATCCTTACTGCATAGAATGAACATATGTGAAAAGTAAATAAGAAAGCATATATGAAATACTTTGGAAAGTATAAATGTGCTTTAGATGGTAGTGTAATTATTGCATTATTTTATATCTACTTTCACATCTAGACTCTTAATTTCATCTAGACAAAAACTTTGTCATATTGATCTCTATCCTGTGTACTTATCACATAGCTGACGTTCAGCATGTTTGTTTTTGAGTAGATAGATGGATACCTGGATAGATGAACAGAGGATGACTAATACTTTGTTTTCAAAATGTGGTTGCTAATATCAGGTGGAAGAGAAATATTTATTTACTTTTCTATTTGTTTTACTTCAGAATGCCATTCTCTGATTAAATACATTAAAAAAAAAAAAGCTTTAAGTGACTACTTAGAAATACCCATAGGGAAAATTAAAATTGAGTCAGTACTTCAGATTTACTTAGTTTTGTAAATGGTGAGAATATAAGGTGCGGGGTATGATAATATTCTAATAGAAGACTGGATATCAGATTTAAACAAAAGGATTTTGGTCATGTAAGAAATGTAGAAAAAGATATGAAAATATATACAGAAATCATATTGCCTTTAGCGCCACTTCAAATGATAATTTGCTATGTTTACAATGATTAGATTTGTTCTGGAAATTTACCAGATGCTCATAACATTAAGGTTAATTCAATGTTTATTCTGTGTTGAGGAGGTTGTGCATCAATTCCAATTTTCTATATTTCTTCTTTAAGCTTCCACTTGCACTTGATAAATTTCCTATCTCCTGTTAGATTTCTAATTAGTGAATGTTTTGCCAACAGTGTACATAGCACATCTTCACACAGTTAAGATAACTCAGTGGCTCTCTAAAGCACATCTCCGACATACAACGCCGCATGTAGGCTTCATGTGTGCATATCCTCTGTGTTATCAGGAACCTCCTTGTTCGTGTTATTTTATTTTAGATTTACAGATAACGTTATGAAGCACTGCCTTGTCTATTCCTATCACTCATCCACATACATAGTACGATGCAGTAAGTGTTATTTTATCATCTGGGTGAAAATCCTGTTAAAATCAAATGCAACTATTTCAAGCTATTTTATAACCAATATCTATCTCAAGCAGAAGTGAGGGGAATGAAGAAGATGACAACACCACTATATTGCCAACAATGCAGATAGTTATTGATACTACCTTTATCATTACCGTATTTCTTTGCTTCCTTCCCATAGCCAATTTTTTTCACATACATTATGACATGTGTTTTCTGCTTTGAAGAGGCTCACTTCAGTAGAAGTGAATATCTAAAAATGGAATTTTTTTATAAAGCAGTCATATTATTTTGTACTCAAATATCACACATTAGGATTATTTCTAAATTGGATTATCCTTCCAGAAAAAGAATGAAGTCTTATGCCATATGTAAGTCTATACGAAAGACTACAATCTTTATAGAAAATTTCTTGTAATGTATGGATTATACACTCATAAAATCTACAAGCGGCAGTATCCATGATAAAAATTCACTGTAGCTTTAAGAAAAGTTAACAAATTGTTTTGAAATGAAATTTCAACCAGGCATTATCAGAAGAAAATAGTTTAGAAACTTGATTGCCAGTAATAAACTATTTAATTCATAAAGCATGCACTGCATTCCATCATTTAGAGTTTTGTAACATATTCCTATTAGGGAAGTAGACACTAAACTACTTCTCTCAGCCAGTCAAAATAAGCACATTCATAACAACAAAGTAAATTCTTTATGGGTCTTCAATCTCATTTTTAAATCTGCTTGAGTCATTTGTTTGAACTGAAATAAAGTCATTTCAAAAGAGTGTTGTCACTAGATCAATATCTTTGAAACTATGCTTTGGCTGTGACTGAGTATTTTCGTGCAATCAGAGCCCATTATCTGGTGATAGGATGCCAGATCTGCTGACAATTACTTTCCATTTCAAGCATCACCATAATAATTTCTCCTGTTGTTGCTCATTAAATATTACATTAATGCTTTTGACATGTGAAACACTAATAATATGTCTTCACTGAATGATTTATAGAAATATGCATCCTCAATATTATCTCCTCCCGCTCAGTTTCATACAATCACATGCATTCAAGTCTATGAGTTATATAATGAGAGAACCATTAGTGTAAAATGTTTATTGAGCTCCAATTACATGAAGAATTCATAATCTATTAGAGAGAAAACAATGGGGGACACTTGGGTCCCTGATATCACTGCCTGGACTTCAAGGGGAAGAATTCCATGTGAATCTTAACTAGATATCAGTATCCTCAAATCTACTTTATGATTCAGGTTTTTAATCAATCTAACTGTCCGCGAAAGTGTTCACTGGATTGTCAGTGGTGTTTGGGCATCTCTATCTCCATGATATGTAAGTAAACTGAAATCTTAAGCCTAACTCTGTCCTTCGACTAAAATAGCATTGTTATGGGCGTGATGGTACTCAGGCTTTGAAAGAAATAAAGGCCTCTTAGACCTCTTTTTTCTCTGCTTCAGGATTTTCACTCATCTCCTTGGTCATGTCCTTCCAGATCAGGGTCTGTCTTCTCACTTATGTCCACTTTCCCTCGGCGTCATCTAGAACTTTCATTCTATTATGAACAACAATTTCATTCTCATTCTCTCATAGAAAAGTCCCTGTCCTTCCTTCCTTAATTAAAACTTGGCTCACTCCCATTGATGTATTTCTGCAGACTTGTCAATGAGAAAGTGTACTTTCTCCCATATTCTACTTAATAGAACGCCAAGAAGTGGAATTAGCTTATATTATTTGCAGAACACTACTTCTCAATTCACATTCAGGTAACTCTGGTCCGTTGGGATTTATGCAATCCCATTCCATCACTTTCATCATGTGCTGTTCTTGACATCATCTTTTAACTTCCAAGTCACTTCTCTACATTCATTGAGAAGGCAGGTAAAAAGGATTCAGTTTTATCCCCTACTAGTAAGTATGTGATTATCCTGGACCATTTTAAAATCCATCTAGAATACTAATCAAAATACAAAGGGAGAAGTTCCTCGGCTTCATTAAATGTAGTTGTTTTCACTTATACTCTATAGCAGTGATCAGACCCTATGCCTTTTCAAGACAAACAGCTATACCACTTTGAAAATACTAAGACCACTTGAAAATACTAAGATCTATTAGCCAAACATTTAATCTAATTTCTTATCTTTTCATGGTTTTCTTTCTTCACAGTCTGAAACAAACTGCTTCGACCTTCTCAAGTCTCTGTCTCTACTTTACTCATTCTGTCAGTAACCAAACAGCCTCACCTTACGCAAGTTTTCAGTATCATGGACCCAATGTGCAAACACACACATTATGTCTTACATGGAAAAATGGGAGAAACAAGATCGAGGATGACAGAAACATCTAACATATTTCCAGGATCATGTACAGTTTGAGAGAGGATATTTTGTTGAGAAGTAAATATGACAAAGTATGTAGATATCTGTGTCAGGCTGGATAAAGTAAAGAAACAGAAAAGGTATTTCAGGCATGCGTTTAAAAAAGGGATAGGTTAGAAAGCTTTTGAAGGATTAAAGAGCAAAGATGTTAGGGTGGATACTGAAGGAGTAGACAAAAGAGGATTAATAACAGCGATGAAGATGCTTGTACTTTTCAGCTGGAGCTCACCAGCCACACTTACTATTATACTTAACCAGGCACTGGCTCTTTCAGGGTTTGAAATAATGAAGAAGCGTTGCTGCTCTGTTACCATCAACTTCCTGGCACCACTTCTACTACTGGAGTTGGAATTAAGACACTTCCCTTTCCTCCCGATGTTTAATCTGCCAAGACAGCCTCACATCAGCAGAATCTAATATGAATCCATCACACAATGAAGTCTGAGAAACATGGTTTCCAGATTTTCAGCTCCAACACCACAAAATTTAGTATGGAGAGGCATGCATGGGGCTCACTAGGCATCAGATAAACAGCACAAGGCTTGATTATGAAAACCAGGAGAAGCCAGATGAAAACTTAGAAATGTATCTGTGTGTCGTACAAGGTTTTTCAGAGTTTATCTATGTTCTTCCCTCTCTTTCAAATTTCTAACATAATCATTCCTGTTGTAAGTGGTACTTCCTCTTTGGTAGGCATTATTTTTCACATGGGAATCCATGCAACTGTCATTGGTAATTGCTGCTTTACATGGCACAGCTTCTGGGAGTTCTTCATGCTTAAAATTCATGAAGTATTCAGACCAATGTCATGACAAAGAGGACTTAAAGGGAACAGCCCTTTCCTTGATAAACAAAATTGCGTAAAGCAACCCAATTTTACTTTTTTTTTTCTTTTTCCCTAGAAACCATCCAATTGTATATGAATGAAAAAACTTGAGGACATTAGAAATCACATTGAGAGATTATAGCCTGATGTACCTTTGCTTAATCCCAGGCATGAAAATTATTAATCTTGTCATCCAGTTTTTCCTGTACCAAATATATTTTGATGTTTCCTTTTGACATGAAAAGATAGTCATAAAACTATCTTAAAAGTTTAATCATTGTATTAATTTAATATAACCACTTAATTTTATACAATTAGTAGAAGTAAAATATATATAATATCTCTTCCCACACATTTTTCACTTATCTCATTATAGTTATCTGTCTTACTCACTTTTAATTTAATATATATTTTGTTTTCATTGACTAACAAAATCAAAATGCTATCAGTGTCACCATTACACAATATAAACAATGTACATATATAATCTTAAATAAATTTAAAACTGTGTGTTAATTTCCTGAACTTTAGAGGGAAAGAAGTTAAATGTCTTTCATATATGTTGTTGACATTTCTCCTAGCTAGCATATAAACTTATTGTTTTTCTAGTAGAAATAATAGACTACATAGATCAATCTAATCTCTAGCCCTTTATTACCAAGAAAAGCCTTTTTCTTCTCTGAAAAGATTGGCTCAATTCCTGGATAAAAGGAGGAAATCACACAAATCAATTAAGGGATATGAAAAAAGCATCAGAAATAGCTTCATTCAGAACCTTTCCTAAATCAGAGTACTTGAAGTCCCAGTGTTCTCACTGCTTTATGGATTCTTCCTCATTTATTCTCATCTCAGAAATTTTGCTGATAGAACCAGACCTGAAACTGACCAGAAACTCTTGCTTGTGCAGGAAATACTTTTAAAATCCTGCTCAAGAACTAGAACTTCACTGTCTAATATTTCAACCACAGCCACATGCGGCAATAAAATTACACACAATTAAATAAAATGAAAAGTTCAGTTTGTAGACTACACGTCCTCTCCTCTGTAGTCATATGTGACTAGTGGTGACTAAATTGGATAATATAAATTATGAACCTTCCACCATCATTAATAGTTCTATTTGACAGTGCTGCTCTTGAACAAAATACAAGAAAAAAAAATGGCAGCTGTTAATTGTGATCACAGGTACTCACTGGATTTTTTAATTCTTCTCACAACTACTAATAAATATGTTCTAAAATAAGAAGGTAGACTATAATTTCAATGCCTGCCTAGAAATAAGCCACATTTGGTACAGACAGGATTAGAAATTAGGGTGATACCAAAGTCAGAATTTAGTTTGCAAACGGGTTGCCTATTCAGTAAAAAACCGAAACTTTCTTATAGTCAGTATCCTTCCACTGGGATGCCTTTTCTGCATAAAATAGAAAGAGACGTCACAAGGGCCTTGCGGGGCCCATGATGAAAGTTTCTTCTTTCTTTCCTTGGGTGTCATAAACTAAACAAAGAGCTAGTCAGAAAACTTTGCTTCATCTTTTCACACTTCCCCTCCCCATCTGCTGGCAGAAGTCAATGAGGTATATTCTGTTTCTTAAAGAGACAGTCTTGAGTTGACACTCACATGCCTTATAGAATAGAATCATAATGGAATAAATGGCATACAAAGACCATAATCCTGTATATTCTTCTACAGAGTCTTTTGTTTCTTTAAACCTAAAATGGTACCACTGAAACATACCTTATCATACCATACTGGACTGGTGGAGCAAAAGTAAAGAGCAGTCAATTGCAGCATAATACCTAATTATAAAAGGAACACTTGAGTGAAGATGGGTTATCCAGTTGAAAGATGATTAACACTGCCAATTAATTTGGTTTTCTAAGCTTTATTATACCCACTAACATTAAGTTTTTGTTGTTGTTCTTTTGTTTGGTTTTTTGTTTTATTTTGTTTTGACTATCATTTTAATGGCTATTGTATGGCCCTTTATTCAATTCTTTTTTTTTTCCTATAGTGAAGAATGAAGACATAATGCATGATTTACATAAATGCCTAAAATATTTGGATATGATTGTTTTCTCCATCTAAAACTGGTTAAAGAGAATCTTAGAATTTGAAATTCTAAAGGAATTCTTCCTGAAATCTATAATATTCAATACCTTGGTTATCACTCCTAAAAGATAATTCCTCCTTCCTGAAATCTTGAAAAGTTTCATAATATCTCCTTCATGTGATTAGTTAGCAGTATTAAATTAGTATTCTATTAATTGAAAACAAAGTGAACCGAATGATAATATCCTTCTCTTGGTAGTTATCTCATTTTAGCCTGAAAATATGAATTCTGTATTATAGATCTTTAAGAATATTTTGAATAACTCAAAACAAAAAAGTTAAATTCATAAATTTAATGATATAAGTGTCACAAATAGATTCAGTGACTACTCAAAGAAGTCAATAAAAACAGAGTAGGCACTTGTCGGAGGTGTGGCACAAAGTTTAATATGTGAGTAAATTCCAGGAATGATCAGTGGAGAAGAGATATAGAGAGAGATTGCAGCTGTCAGTCTCAGGAACTGAGAGAATGTATGGGATATTATGAAGTAAAGAAGAGATTAAAGGATTATCTGCATGTGTAGCATTGAGAAGTAGAGTCTATAACCATGGTTTATATTCCAAAATGCAGTCGGGTGTAGTTTGCAGATGTGCACGTTCTGCTCTGTTCTGTTTAGTAGATGTTCTTTGTCTTTTCTTCTACATGTGAAAAAAAAATCAGCTTTGCTTCCATTTACCTATTTATTTCAATATTCCTGATCTGTAAATGTGTCCATTCTTTTGATTAATTTTTGAATTGGTTCTAAAATCTGTCTGGTTCTTTTATGAGTTAAGCAAAATCTTTTAACATGATTTATTTTTCTATCGGTATGATAGTGTTTGTCATTGTTTTCTGAAACTTATCTTCGCAGTATTCACTCTTATTAATCACTATCCTTCTATTAGGAATGTCTTTTCTCTCAAATAGGAAGTGGAGACATTTCAGTCTCCACTGAAATGGGCCTGGCGGTGCCCGTGACGAAAGTGGTTTTTTTCTTTCCTTTGGTGTCATAATTAAACAAAGAGCTAGTCAGAACACTTTACTTCATCACTTCACATCCCCCCTGCACCCATCTGCAGATGGGGATAGAAATAAACAAAAAAGAAATTTCAGTACCTATATATAATAAGAGTGGGGTCTGCATTCATTAGGCATTCAAGACAAACCATAATTTAAAAGATGAACAGTTCTTTTTTTGGAAGTCGTATGTATTTTCTGGGGAGTATGAGAAGTTTGGAATGGGATGTCAAGATCAAGATCATTAATTCCTATATCACTGACAAGTGTTGTCTAAAAAGTTGTTTGTTTTTTTTTTAATTTCTTGTTGTTTGATGATACTTTTCAGAATAAAGAAAACATCTCCAGTTTATCTCATCTTCAGTAAATATGTCAAATTGAGTATTGAGCAATTTTTTTCAAAGTATCTGCTGCTTGTAGCAATTAGTGACAGTTATATAAATTAGAGACTTCTGTCATATACAATGAACACTTACTCTATGATATAAACATTCTAAGTACTGGGATTATAAACATAAGTTTAAACATAAACAAAAAAAGAAGAAAATCAACATAAATAAATATATTATAATAGAAAATCAAGCAGTGCTAAATGTTATAAAAGAAAAACATAGTATACTATTGTTTTGTGTAGGGCAGATATTAAAATCAGATAATCAAAGAAGTCACTGATAGCATAAAATTTGTACATGACTTCAAATGAAAAGACTTGAAGATTAAGTTCAACTGCTGTTTTCCTGTCTTTATTAGCTCTGAAGTGGAGAAAGCATATTGAAAATGACACAAAGGACCAATCTTAGTTATTCTCAATGATGTCACTGAGCTAATCCAACTGCCAACCTCCCATTGATTACAAAGGATAACTATGCTCAGATCAGCTCTGCAGAGATGCAGCACAAAATGAGACATTGAGTCTGAGATACTTGACATCCAATATTCTTAAGTCAGTTTTTTCTAACATAGATGAACATAGAATTGTCTCAGGTAAAAAAAAAAAAAAAAAATGGGGAATTTTCTCTATGGCTCTGTTGAACTTGAAGATATTTTTGCAAATATGCCCTCTGATGAATTCTCTTATAAATAATTAAATAACTTGTTTTTCCTCTAATAAAGTGTTACCAAGTGAAAAATAGAAGAACTCAGCATCACATATTTTGAAAAAAAAGAAAATAATTCCGTCTGCTATGAAAAAAAATCATTGATTTACAAGACTAAGTGATATAATTCAGGGCATTTATATTATTGTGCAGTGCAAAAAAAAAATCCATGTGGCTAGTAGATACAGTTTGGAAATTCTTTGTGTGTGGTTTTCCATAAATATACTGACAATGATAGATATCTGACTGAAGAAATTTTATAAACCACATTTCCAAACGTTGCATGAAAATGCAACTTAATCCTCAAAGACTATAACATCTCCACATTTGTCTTTCGTTTAAAATAAAAGGTTAAATTCAGTCTCCATCCTTAGGTGTTCTTCACATCACGGCAGAGCGTCCTCAAAAGAAAATGTAATAGGGTTTAAAGGTATATAGGCTTACATAAATAAATATCATGTTTCAATATCTTAGGGTAGAAGCCTTAAATGGCAAGTTTCAAAAGATGCCAAACCAGGTGCTTCATCTGCCCTCACCTTAATTATCATGATATTTTGTTCCTGTAAATTCTCCTAGTTTTCAACAGCATTTATGTTTCCATTTGTTCATTATCTTATTTGTTTATAAATGGACCTTGAGAGAATTACTGCTATAAGGATTGTCATTGTTTGGGACCCAGGGTATCAGAAACATGTCATCAGAAAAAGTTGACTGATCTCAGGAATAAAATAATATTCTAGGAATTAAAAAAAAAAAGGAACCATTACATATTTTGCCATTATTAATGACAAATAAAATTTAGTTGGCAGATGACTGTAATGGTATGAACATACACACATTTTATATCTATACATGTGTATATATATATATATATGATATAGATGTATATATATATGATATAGATGTATTAGTTATTGAACATTCTTGCAGTATTTTCATCTGACCTACCACATCTTTTTCTTTCCATGTTCAATATACTTTCCCAAAAATAGTAGTTTATAGTTTTAAAGATTGACATGTTGTTTTTTCCAGAAAGAATTTATTCTTCACAAAAATGAAGGGAATGTTTTCTGTCTTGATCTATCTTTGAACAGAGAAATCCTACTGATTTTATGATGAGCTTCCAGGGGCACAGAGCAAGATGAAACAAGCCAAGTGCTACTGAGATCTGCCAGCTGCAGGCATGATTGGTTTATCACTGTGGTCTCTTAAAAGAGAGCAATATTATATAGAGTTTTGGATAATTAATTCTATGCATTTCCCTCTACTTACACTCACAATTATGTTTTTCATGAGTGATTTTCTTGTTCCTGATACAAAATTCATGATGATTGCAATTTTTTTAAGTATGTAACCCACTTTTGATAACTAAGGAGTAACATAGAAAACAGAACATGAGTCATATCTATAGATTAAATAATTTGCTTGTATTTTAGTATAATTCTTTATTGATCTGGAAGTATGTTTTTATTCATCCATTCAAAAATCTATTTATTAAACCAACTTTTCTGTAAAATTGACTAGGCTCTTCATATTGGAGTAAACATGAAAAATATAAAGGTGATTTCGACAGTTTTTTCTCTGTGTCAAAATCTGGCATAGAAAAGAAAAAAATCTGGTAAACAAATAAAGTAGGCCTGATCAATAGAACTTTCTGCAATGATAGAATTATTCATTTCTGTGCTCTGGATTATAGTAATCAACTAGGAATGTGTAGCTATTAGCCGTTTGAAATGACACATAAAATATATTTAATTTTAACTAATTAAAAATAAATAGCCACATATGTCTAGTGGTATCATATTGGGCTGTGCAGATATATAAAATAATTTATATGTTATTATATATCGTGAAATAAGTATGCATTATACATTTATTTTTAAAAGAAGACTCTTGACTTTTGAACATCGTTTTTTGGACTTTGCACTTTTTCAGAAGGTGGCGATATAAGGGAGAATAAAACATAAAGAATAAGAAAGTTATATCTAGAAGAGTGAAACAGAAAATAAATGTGTTACTATCTCTGATGACGATCACTGCTATGACCCAAAAGGCTAAAATGGGGTACAATAATAAAACTGTCTGCAGAATACTCTTTATATACCGTGTTTCCCCAGTATATAAACAGAAAATAAGACCTAGCCAGACCACCAGCTCTAATGCGCCTTTTGGAGCAAAAATTAATATAAGACCTGGTATTATATTATATTATATTGTATTATACCTGGTATTATATTACATTGCATTACATTACATTATAATATACTCAGTCTTATATAAGACTCGGTCTTATGTCAAAATAAGACCGGATCTTATATTAATTTTTGCTCCATCCAGCTAGGTCTTATTTTCGGGGAAACACAGTATGTGGACAAACAAGGCTTTTATGATATATTGACATTTGAGTACAGACTTCAGAAAATGAAAAGTGGAAGCCAGATTGATATTTGAAGAAAAAATCTTTCAGGACAGATAAAATAGTGACAGGTACAGAGGCCCTGTGGCACACACCCTCTAAGGAAGGTCACATGACCCCCATTTCTTGATGTCTATACCCTCACGTAATTTCGAGTGTGGGCAGAAAGGTTTGATTGTTTTTAACCAATAGAATAATGTAAAAGTGATTGGGTGTCACTTCTCTAATTACGTTGCAAACCATCTATCTTGCTAGAAGATTATCTCTGTGGCTGGCTTTGATGAAACAAGCAGCCATTTAAAGAGGTTCATGTGGTAAGAAACTGAGCCAACAACCAACCAGCCAACAACCAACTAGGAAATGAGGGAAGCCTCTGGTTGACAGGAGACAAGAAAATGAGGCCCCCAGGCCAGTAGGATGCAAAGAACTGACTTCTGCCAACAGCATGTGAGTTTTCAAATCAGATCTTTCCAAGTCAAGCCTCAGATGAGGGTCCCACCACAGCGGACATGCTGATTGCAGCTGTGTGGAGCTTTGAGAAAGATGACCCAGTTTTGTCATCCCTGACTCTTGACCCACAGAGACTAAGCTATTCAGTGAATGTTGTTTAAAATACTATATTTATGATGATATTGTTATAGTGCCATAGGTTACTAATACAGACCTTTAAAAAGGACTATGTTTTGAATGTTCTAAAGTAAAATGGTAGTGAATGGGGTCAAAGAGGAAGGGGAAAGTCATGTAGAGGCTGGGAATTAATTATTATTATTTTTCAATTTGATTAAGAGTAAGATTATAGCCATTTGGAGTATCTTATTCAGAAGTTTACCATGGTGGCCATTTAGAAACATCTGTGTGGATACTGGGTAAAGAAAAGTCCATAGAGAATCAGACACAGTAACAAAGAGTCCTGATAGTTGGCTATGGGAATAGTCTAGATGAGAAATGAAGATAGCTTGGATCAGAGTGACAGCAGTGAAAGTGTTGGGAAGTGGAACAATTTTACATATGTTTGGAAAGTGTGGCAAAAATGATTTGCTATCGCTAGTCATAGAAAGAAAAAGATTACAATAACCCTAACATTTCTGGCTTTCCAGCTTTGTGCGTTAGTTTTCCTTGAACACATCTACTTGTAATGTTTTTATGGTACAATCATCCAAAAAGTGTCTTTAATATTTAACTGCCTTACTGTATGTCAAAGTAAAGTAAATGCCTCACTCAATATACAAATAAATACAAACTGGACAAGCAGACTAAAATCTATCATCAACCTTGTGTGTTTATATTTTTGCTTTTCATTGTTTTAATGGGGTTAAGTAATATGAACTCAATATATTTAAGCTATAAATACAAGGAATGCAGATATATCACAATGATCTATCACTGAGGAAGAAAACAGTATAATAGAACAGGTTTTCATTTGCTTATTACTTTATTAAAATTTTCCAAATAAACGCTTTAAATGTTTCCTATATCTGTTAAAATACCGAAAATAGCTATTTTAGCATTATATTTTAAAATAAAATAAATACAAAATCTGAAATGAAGTGACAACTGGCCTTACAATTCACTTTTTGGAAAAACAACTAATACTGATTATTTGTGTACCTCATATTTATATATATGAACACAAAAAAAGTATTTTTAAAGTGCATAAACCTCAAAATACATAATGAATTTATATTTTTGGTTTATTTGTGTCAACTTGTTTTATTTCCTTCTCTTTGTGTTTCCCTCCAACACAGAACATGTAGAAACATTTTCAGTAATAAAAAGTTAGAATAAATAGTTCAAAAGTTAGATAAAATAGTCTTTACAAAATAAATAAAATTGTATCCTTCCTAAACAGGCATGTTTTTAAACCACTCTCCCTAGGCTCATTTCAACCCTGTGTCCTGAAAAAAAATAATGAAACACCGATTTAATGATAACTTATGAATAGCACAGGCAGGACTCTTCTTTATGGTAGGGTAGTCTCTCTCTCTCTCTCTCTCTCTCTCTCTCTCTCTCTCCTCTCTCTCTCTCGCTCTCTCTCTCTCTCGCTCTCTCTCTCTCTTTTTTAATGAATTTCGACCTGGATCACTTTAGCTTAGTATTTCTTCTCCAAAAACCCTCAGCACAATTCCACAGGACAAACACAATATATTTATAAAATAATTATATATGTCTGGAAACAAGGTTTCATGAATTTATGTCTTCATTTAATATATTATATTCTCATTTGTGATTTATATAGCACAATAACAACTTTAAATTATTCATGTGATTGTTGCAGAATAGTTATTACTTATTTAATAAAGGTTAAGTACACTTGAACCAAAGCATAAACTTATTTGTAGTACAGACTTTTGAAGATTAGTAACTCATAAATAAGCTCACATCTTGAGAAAATCAGAATAGCATTTCTACCCACAGTACCTCAGAGACAAGTGTATTCACTGACCTAAGTAATGTTATGATGGGATATCCCTAAGTCATTTGTCTGTGCATGTAAACATATTACTAATTGGTGTAATGTGTTGTATTAGGTTGCAATACTAAGAATGACTTAGGCAAAATCAGAAATGTCCATGCGCCCTTTATGGAAAAAAAGAAAGTAATGGATGAAATTACTTGTAAAGCATATTTCATGGTATTTTACAAAGCATTATAAAGTTGCACAGAAATTCAAATAACATTCTTCTAAAAATAATTTTTAAAAGGGTAATGAGCTGTGTCCCTTTTTACATTTCAGGATCTTCTAAATATATTGTTCCAGTGAAAATTACACATCATATTTCATTGCTCTAATAATATATGGAATACCTCCAAACCATTATTTGTATCGGATATTTTTCTTTAGATCTATTTCCTTTTTATTTTTAAATGTGATTACACATTATGGTAACAGAAATCAAGAATTGTAGCTACTCAAGCTGGAACATTAGCACCATTCGTATATCTCCTTGAAACGTGAACCTGTGGGGAGAGATTAAAGGCACAGCCACTTATAATGCAGTTACAGGTTAGGCAGTAAACTAAGTACTTTCCATGTTTGATCACACTCACAGGTTATAAAATAAAGTGAACGTGTGAATTGGAATAAAAGAGTTGACTGAAAGTATGACAGTGAAGAAGTGATGGTGATGTTAGTCTCTTTCCCCAAGTAGTCTATGACAATTCTGATGAGCACCTACTATACTGTTATCTCTGGGCATTGTGTTTGGTGGTCTGCATTTTAAACTAAAAATACCCTTCTTACACACAATAACATCTTGAAATACACTCAAGTTGTGTCATCTAGGAATATAGAATATTTGTAAATTGGATTTATAGTTTCATAATATTACCCTCCCTAGACTTCCTTGTTGTGTTTCATTTCATGATTGTCTTGAAATATAAAGTCTCGTAAGTGGGAAATGAGGGAATTAATGGGGATTTAAGGAACATGCTAGCTGGGTCATATGGTACTACTATTATTAATTTTTTGAGGAACATCCATGAAGTGTATGAGGGAATATACTTGTTATTACTTGTTAATAATGGCCATTCTAACAGGTGTGAAGTAGTATCTCATTGTGGTTTTGATTTGCGTTTCCATAATAACTAGTAAAGTTGAGCATTCCTTCATATATGTTGGCCACTTGTATCCCTTCTTGAGAGAGGAAGGTCCTCTGCCCATTTTTAAATTGTGGTTTTTGTTTTTGTTTGTTTGTTTGTTTTGTTTTGTTTTTGCTGTTGAGTTGTATGAGTCCTTTACATTTGGATATTAGTTCCTTATCACAGGTGTTGTTTGTGAATACCTTTTCTCGTTTGTTTGGTTGCCTCTTTGTTTTGTTGATGGTTTCTTTTGCTGCGCAGGAGCTTTTTAGTTTGATATAGTCTCATTCATTTATTTTTTGCTTTTCTTCCATTGCCTTTGAGTTCAAATTCATAAAATCCTCTTTGAACTCAAGGTCAGTAAGTTTAGTACCTATGTTTTCTTCTATGCAATTGTATTATTTCTTATGTTTAGGTTTTTGATAGATTTTGAGTTAATGTTGGTAGATGCTTACAAATAGCAGTCTAGATTCATTTTTTTGCATATGGCTTTTCAATTTTCCCAGCAATATTTATTGAAGAGGCTTTCTTTTCTCTATTATATGTTTTTGACTCCTTTGTCAAAAATTATCTGCCCATAAGTCCCTCTTCTGGATAGCTACCCAAAAAATCTGAAAACATCCATAAAGATATATGTACCCTTATGTTCATGGCAGCATTATTCATGGTGGCCAAGACATTGAAACAATTAAAGTTTCCTTTGATAGATGATTGGATAAAGAAGATGTGGTACATGTATACAATGGAAAATTACTAGGCCAGAAGAAAGATGAATAATGCCATTTGCGAAAACATAGATGGATCTTGAGATTATAATTCTAAGTAAAATAAGCCAGACAAGAAAAGTCAAGAACTATATGACTTCACTCACTGTAGAATATAACAGTGAAAGCAACAAATTAACAAGACAAACAAAGAAACAAACAAAATCTCATAGACACAGATAGCACTTTAGTGGTTCACAGAGAGTAAGAAGGTAGCAGGGAGGTAGAAGAAGAAAAAGGGAGTCAAATACAAAAAGTGAAGAAAAAGAATTTTTAGTTTTTAAAAAGGAAAAACACTGTATTAAAATTGTAATACTCAATGTACGAATTCTGACAAGTAAGTTCATGAATTTCTTACAACGATGTTGCTAACATTTTTTGATATCAGAGGGATAATTCATTATGAATTTGTACCAGCTGGACAGTCAACCAAGTTTACTATTGAGAAGTACTATAAAGGCTGCATGAAAAAGTTAGACAACCTGAACTTTTGCGAACACTTCATGGCTCTTGCATCACGACAACGCATCAGCTCACACAGACTGTCTGTGACGGAGTTCTTAACTAGTAAACAAATAACTGTATTGGAACATCCTCCCTACTCACCTGATCTGGCCCACAGTGACTTCTTTCTTTACCCAAAAATAAAGGACGTATTGAAAGGAAGACATTTTGTTGACATTCAGGACATCAAGGGTAATACAATGACAGCTCTGATGGCCATTCCAGATAAAGAGTTCCAAAATTACTTTGAAGGGTGCATTAGGCACTGGCGTCAGTGCATAGCTTCCCAAGGGGTGTACTTCAGTAGTGACTGTGGTGATATTTAACAGTGAGGTATGTAGTACTTTGTCTATGATGAGTTCGTGAATTTAATTTTCAGACCTCATATAGATGATGTATTAAACAACTGTGTATTTAAAACCTATATAGTTTTACTAGCCAAAGACACCACAATAAATTTAATAAATTTTTGACAAATTATATATATATATATATATATCCTAGTTTCTAGCAAAATTCCATGAATTTGAAATACTTTAAAAATGCATCATATTTAGTTATAAAAATATCACATAATTATAGATATCATGCAAACAATTTTATTTGTAAAATCAAAAAATAAGGAAAAAAAAAGTATGCCATCTATAACATCTGACTTCCTTAGAAGAAATAGTTAATTCTCACTGTGCTGGTATTCGAGTAAGATTTTTCCAAGGGGGAAAAAAAAACTTTTGTGCTCTCTACAGAGAAGGGTTATCAAGTGTTAAATTAGAAATTAAAATTGTTCTTTGAGTCAACTCTTAGTTTTAAAAAAGAAAGCCTATTTTAGAATGCAGGTAAAATCAGAATGTCATCTTCCCAAATTTTGGCAGTTTCTCCCAAATCACTCTGTGGAACTCTTCATGGTTTTACAAAACACAGCTTGAAAACCATCCCTCTAAGGCATCATATAAGCAAATTAAAACCCCTCTAGTATATACACAGTTAATGAAAATATATAACAAGGAATAGGTGGAAGACAGTCAGTATAGTACAGCTTATATTATAGTACAGCATTAAAATTACTAGATACATGGCTTTTAACACAATGTGTCAAAAGTCAAAAAATGCACATCTAGAGGGAATTCATGGCTTTGTTACCACTTCCCTTCTTCCCAAGGTCTAGAGAATGTATCTTGTTTGAACATTCAACAAACTCAACTATTATTTAATAATCAGTACTATTGTTAAGGTTCTCACAAATGTTTAATCTGAAAATAATATTAATTTTGCTTCTCCCAAATAGCACAATCTAGTGAAGTTTTTCATTTATTCACACTCAATTACAAGGAACCCAATTTACTTTCAAGTCTGCAGGAAAATTGTCTCCCAGGGTGAAATGAAACATAAAAATCAGCTAAGTGGGTATTTTCAAAAGTTAATTGCAGATCTTTCTGTGATGCTACCATTGTTTAGTGACCGACCTATTATCATTGAATCTTTCCCATTTGCTGATGGTATGTCCCAGTCCCTTTGGCTGCTCCCTAAGGAGAGCTGAGATGCCAGAAGCACTTTATATATTTGCTTAGAAACTTTTACAGAAAAGTATATTCCCTCATACAGTCTAAGTAAAATTCCAGTTCTCTATAAGGAAAATTTGTCCTCTTGATCAGATGCATCGTTTCAAGAGAAAGGAAGGATGCAGGCATTTTTGTTTTTCTTAAACCAACCTGAAAAGATTGTTAATTGGATATGCAGACACTATTGCCTGATTATTCTCCTATCCTAGTCAAATATTTTGAAAGCCCAAGTTATAATCATCTTAGTTGAAAATTTGAACAGTGCTGAATAAAAGATTAATAATCATTCTTAAGCTTTAGTATTTTTGCAAGCATAATTATGATCTAAGTTTATTAGTATATATATTATGGACACACACATATGGATATTTTATGTAGTTATGTAAGGATATCAAAAATTAATTATATTTTATATATGTGACTACATGTTTTCAGATTTGTACTTTTCATAAAGATATAATGTAAAGCTTAAATAGACAATGTCCAAATGTACTCTCTCAGAACAAGTGATTACTATGGAATGCAGCACACTTAAAAGTCAGAAGGATTATTATTTAAAAAACACAAGTGTTCCTTATCTGATAGCAAAAATGAAAAAGGAATTATATGCTCAGTAAGAAGCCAGAAGACAGTGTCTGCCTTTGCCACTCAGTAGTAATAATGGACTGAAATTATACTTACAATAGCCACACAAAGAAAAAAGTGTGTGATTGCCAACTATCACTCTCATTCTGAAATTAACAGTAACAGTAACCAATGGACCTCCCAGAGAAGGGTGCTTAAGAAACCCAGGATTCACAGGACAATACAGCTGACATATTGGTAACACCTGTGATGATCAATTATTAAAAATATACAAAGAAAGAAGTAGGACTACAAAAACAGTGCTGTTTTTTTTTTTCAATTTATGGCAATTTTCAGTCTTCTTAAAGAGCATCTTTTTTTGCTGAATCTAACGAGGACAGTCATTTTCCAGATGGTGAATTAGGGATCCAGCTATCACATTCTTTTCCCAAAATGTGATTAGAAGGCCCCTGTATGGATAAAAGAGAGCTAATCTTGCCATTTCTCTCATTTGATTGTTTAAGCCCATTTTCAAGCCCCCAAAAGGAGATAAAACCCAAATCTTACTTGATGGTTCCAGTTATAGTTACAGATATTGGAAGGAAATAACTTAGAATTTAGTCACCATTACAAAGAGCAACAGGATATCTCGACAATGGATTTACAGAGAATAGAGTCACATTTTAATACAAAGACAAAACAACCCTTTTAAGCAACTGCACTGGAAAGAACGGATCTAGGAATTAGAATGACACAGTGCTAGATATTGAAATTTGTAATTATACTCACAAAAGAAGATTTTACAAGTATCATTGTGAGTTGAAAATAAAAGTTGTTCTACCTTTTCAGCCAGTCCTAAGTAATCTGTTTAGATTATAATGTGATATGTGAAGGTACTTCTCTTACCATAACGCTGAAAATGATTAAAACATGGAAATGCTAGTACAAAAAACCTATATCTATTAAAGGAAAAATCCATTAGACTTAAATTTTCCTGATGTCTATTTCATGTTTTCAACCTAACTTATGTTTTCAAAACTTGTTACAAAAAATAAGGCTAAAATTGATGGTTTTCCCTTTATCCACACAGTATTTAATAATCAGGACATATGATTATATTACATATATAATTAGCGTATTGTATAGTTACATATTGAAACCATAGTAGTTTAGTGGTTGTATGTGTTTTCTTATAAAAGGAATAAGCAACACATTTATGTTCCTTGATGAATGCTTTTGTTTTTAAGACAGCTCTGATGGATTGCTTGTGTTTGCTCAATTTCCATCTGGGCAATGAAGTTCACCATCTTCATTTTCTCTCTCAATTTGAATTAATTTCATTCTAGTTAAAAGTAAATTAATGTTAAAAAGAAAACAAAAAACCCAGCATACTCTTTTATTTTAAAGTATTCTGCACTATGTAACTCTACATAAAACATATTTTAAAAGAATGAAAAACATTTGGTCTCTCTCACTCTAACTAGTTATTTTGAATTGCTACAGTGTCAAACCCACTGACAGACCAGGAATGGTAAACGTTGAACTTTAGGAGATTGCATTTTCCTTTGCTTGTTGATTATTCTTGTCTGTATTGAGTTATTTACTTACAGAAAAATAAATCATAGACCAAGCCAGCACTTAAAGCCAAGTATCTTGGGTTCAGTCACTAGTACATGCAGGACTCTCTTCTGTGATGACCACGTTCAGGCAGTCATCCTCAATTGACATGTTTTTCTTTCCTCCGTTCCTTCCTTCTTTCCTCCCCTCCTTTCTCTCTCTCTCTCTCTCTCTCTCTCTCTCTCTCTCTCTCTCTCTCTCTCTCTCTCTCTCCCCCTCTCCCTCTCCCTCTCTCTCTGTCTCTCTGTCTCTCTGTCTCTCTCTCCCTCTCCCTCTCCCTCCCACTCTCCCTCTCTCCCTCTCTCCCTCTCTCCCTCTCTCCCTCTCTCCCTCTCTCCCTCTCTCCCTCTCCTCCCTCCCTCTTTCTCTCTTCTCTTCTTTTCTCTATTTACAAAAAATTTAGATTCACTGGAAATTGCAGATATAGTGTGGAGGGGTACCATGTATCCTTCATCCTACTTCTCCGATGGTTATATCTTAATGTAACTAGAATCTAGTATTAAAACCAGGAGATTTACATTAGTAAATCTGCGTGTGTATAGTTCTATGCAGTTTGCCCCTGCATAGATTAATGTAAGCACTACTACGAGCAAGATACTTCAATATTCCATCACCACAAAGGTCTCTTATCTTGCTACCTCTTTATATTCTTCTCTTCTACCATTCCTAACTCTGTCAACCACTAATTTATTCTCCATCTCTATATTTTGTTATTTTGAGATTATTATATAAAAGGAATCATACAGTATGTGACCTTTTAGATTGGCTGTCTGCAGTGAAGATAATGCCTTTGAGACCCACACAAGTCTTCCATGTAATAATAGTTCACTCCTATGTTTTGCTGACTACCTCATGAATGGATGTACAACAGATTGAATAACCACCTCTTGAAGGATATTTTGGTTTTCTCCTGCGTTTTGCTATTGAATATGAAAAAGACCGCTGTAAACATTAGTGTGCAGGATTTTGTGTGGATATGTTTCATTTCTCTGGGATAAATGCCTAGGAGTGTGATTGCTGAATTGTATGAAAGTATCTTTTCCAGACTGCCAAACTATTTGCCAGAGTGCCATACCAATATATACATTTTGACCAACAGTGTATGAGAGATCCAAGTTCTCTGTATTCTTGTCAGCATTTAGTGTTGTCATTATTTACATAGAAACAAAAACATCTGTCTTACGTGTTACCCAGAATATATAGCCAAGTGTGTGTTATGTGCCATTGAGTTCCTCTGACTACTGACCATTTTATGAATGAGTGATGTCCACAACGTCCTGTCCTCAACAGCCCTGCTCTGGCCCTGTAGTCTCATGACTATAGCTTCTTTTACAAAGTCAATCTATCTCATGTTTGGCCTTCATCTTTTCCTGCTGCCTTCTGTTTTTCCTGGCGTTATTGTCTTTTCCAAAGAATCCTACCTTTTCATATGTACCCAAAGTAGGACTTCAGTTTTGTCCTTTTTGCCTCCAGCAATATTTTAGGCTTAATTGGCTGTAGACTCACTTGATCATCTTTCTGGTGGTCCAGAATATCCCAGAGCTCTCCTCCAACACCATATTTTAAATGACTCATTCTTTTTCTTTCAACTTTCTTCACTTTTGTCTTCATACATAGTCGTTGGGACTACAAGGGTGTGGACGCTCTTAGCCTTTGTCTCCAATGACACAGCTCTGTTTTTTATGTTCTTCCCTACTTCCACCATTGCTGCCCTTCCCGGTCTCATCCTTCTCTTGATTTCTGGGCCGCAATCTCCACTTGAATTGATGACCAAATCAAGGTAAGCAAAATCTTTCACAATTTCAGTGTCTTAATTGTCTATGTTCAAGTTGTGCATTTCTTCTGTAGTCATGATTTTGTCTCCATCATGTTCAAATTCAGCCCTGTTTTGTATTTCCTTCTTTCACTTTCGTCAGAAGTAATTTCAAATCATTGCTCCTTTCTGCCAGTGAGATGCTGTCATCTACATTTCTTAAGTTATTGATATTTCTTCCGGCAATATTCACTCCTCTTTCCTTTGGTTCCAGTCCAATTTTTTTTTCTATGATATATTCTATTTACAGATCAAATGAATAGGGAGATAAAATGCACACCGGTCTGATACTTTTGCCTATAGGAAACCGTTCTGTGCCTCCGTATCCTGGCTTCCTGTCCACAATACAGGTTATTCATCAGGAAAATCAAGTGCTAAGGCACGCCCATTTCTTGCCCAGCAATCCATAGCTTTTCGTGACTGACACAGCCATAAACTTATTATAACTATAAAAGACAGACCAACAATCTTCTATTAGGCTGGTGCAAAAGTAATCACAGTTTACAAAGTTGACAATTGCAAAAAACACAATTACTTTTGCACCAACCTAATAAAATTCTTTGGACCACTTCCGTATCCAATAAATGCTCGCAAATAGATCTTGAGGCAACTAGTGCCTCTTCCTTCTTTGAATCCAACTTGAACATCCACCATTTCTTGCTCCATATAAGGTACAATCCTGTATTACATCACCTCCTGCATCACTTTACCTTCATGGGAAATTAGAGCAGAGGTCCTATAATTATTGCACTTCTTGGAATTTTCTTTTTTAAAGATTGGGAGATATATTGAACATTTCCAATCTGTAGGCCATTGTTTCATGTTCCATATTTATTGACATATTCTTGTTATGATTTAACAGATTTAGTCTCTGCAGCTTGATATAAGTTTGTCGGTATAACCACAGGGAAGAATAATTGCTGCATATGTATTAATACTGCATGACTTGTGGTTTCAGGGTGGTGTCTCTGAAAAGCAACTCAATATTTCATTAAACAGAAAAGGAGCATTTTGAGCTGGTTCTGTGGTTACACAATGTCATTATGCTGTGCATGACCATATTGTAAATAGTGCTGCATATGTCTGTATGTGTAGCCGATTCAAGAACTTGCAGGAAAGAAGTCTTTAGATACAGGAAGATGTCAGAATGAATCTATTTTTTGTGACCTATAATAATTACATGAGATCAACTATTTGACATCTTCAAATCACCATTTCTCTATTTCTTCAGGTTTCAAACACTACAACTGCTCCAGAGAGAATATTCAGACATTTCTGTTCCCTCCAGTCCCCTCCTTCTCATGTGTTTTCTCTCCTCTCTGTTTTATTTTCTCTGTTCCTAGATGACCTCATCAATTTTATGGCTTTAAATGCCATTCTTTTGCTAATTCCCATCTTCAGCTTAGATTTCTTTCATAAATATCATACACACACACACACACACACACACACACCCCTTCTTGGCATTTCCACACTGCTAATTTATAAACTTCTCAAATATAACATGTAAACTAATGAATCTCTGGTTATTCTCCTTCCCCTTTTTTCTCCTGCAATTTTCCATCCCCTACCCTTAAAATTTCTCAAGTCCATAATCTTGGGATATTTCTTAAATTATCTTTTTTCCTCCTCACATTCTGAATCCAGTCCACTTGCAAATTATTTTTGGCACCACCTTCAAAATGTACTACTTATCTCTACCTCATCTACTAATTCCTGAATAATTTCTCCCAGATAATTTTAACAGCATTCTCACCGGCCCTCTAACTCTACTCTGCTTCTTCTCAGAGTCTGTTCCTCACGAAAGAGCCAGATCTATTCATCTAAGTTATGTAACTTAATCAAAGGTTCAATGATTTTCCCATGACTCTCAAAGTAAAAGAAAATTTTAATATGGGTTCCCACAACTGATCTCATCTATGTCTGACCGTTTTGCTTACTATCCTCAAGGTATTCTGACTTTCTTAGTATTTTTGATCATGCTTTGCATTTATTATTTCTTCTACCAAGGGTACAATTTATATGTATATATTTGGCTAGCTTCTCAAATTCTCACCTGGCACTCTTTCTGGACTCTCTGACCACTTTATATAAAATAGCATCCCCCTTCCAAACTCTGATACTTTCTATCTCCTTTTATCAGTCTTAGTTCTTTACCATAACACTTATCATCAAGTGACATATAATACTTATATTTGTTTATATGCTCTTGTATGTCAATCACCACAAAAATGTAAGCTCTAATAGTGAAGCGACTTTAGTCGTTACACCCTCAAGACCTAAAATAGCATTTGATACATAGTAGGCACTCATTAAATATTTGTCGGATGAATGAATTACCTTTTTTCATCAATTATATGATGTTAAGAGTTCTAAATTACAGGTTGCCAGTGAAGTTTAAATTATATCATTGTTACATGATGGATGATCAGCGGATATTAGTTTCTTTCTTTTACTCCCTGAATTGTTTTACATTCATATTTTATGGATAACTTTTTTCAACTATGTATCTATAACAGGAATTCAGGCAATGTTGAATTACAGGGAAATTCTACTACTACTACATATTTTGAAAAATATCTGTTGCATTTGTGTATCTCTTTGGGTTGTCTTCTTTGTGTCTCATCTGTGTGATAGCCATGGAGAGATCTTACTCTTTGATTCAATTTTAATAGAATATAAATGTTAAAAGTTTTATAATTATTTTTTAATTTCCCTGTGGTTTATTTTATTGTTGTTTTTAGTTTGTTTTTAATAATCAAGTGTCAAATTGTTTATGACCACTGAAGAATGGGGTTTGTTTAAACACAATACATGTACTGTAGTATAGACTTAACTGACAGCAGCTCTCAACCCTCTTAAAAAAAAAAAAAAAAAAAAAAAAAAAAAAAAAAACTTTTGAAGATAAACTGGGATTGCATGTCTGAATAGGGAAATTTGTCATTTTAGTGGTCTATGTAATGCTTTGTCTTCCTTTTGTTACATATGTAGTGGGCCTAGTTTTTCTATTTCTGTATCCAATGATTAGTTTAACTATTTGAAATTAAAAAAAAAGTGCTCTTAATTTTCAAATCATCACAATTGAGAATATATATTTAACATCAAAAACTTTTGGCATAAAAAGGGCAATTTATTGAGTTTTGATAAGAAAACATTGTAAGTTATATTTCAATTTGTTCCCATATATCCCTTAATGATTTCTATCTTTGAGGGTAGCAAAGAAATAAACAATTTCAAAAAATAATACTTATGTTTCCGGTATCTGTCATAATCATTTAAACATATTATTTATTTGTATATTTATATGCTACTGCTAAAACTGCAAGGTGAATAATATTTGAAGACCACCTCTAGATGATTTATCTACAGTGCCTGACACACAGTAAACATTCCAGAAATGTTTGTTGTATTGAATTGAAATCACATTTCCTTGGTTTGTCTTTTTCTCTCTTTCTGCACTCTCAAATACTGTGATTATACCCCCAACAAAGAGCTTATCATAGCCTCTTGTATTTATGCATCATTCCTTAATTGATTGGACACATATTTATTGTGTGAATCCTCACTATGTTCTGAATTTGGATGCTAAGTTGAATAAAAAATGGTCATTGCCTTTAAACAATTTATATTCTGTTGGAAATACAAGAAAATGATTCTGCACAGAAAAATAAAATACAGTGAGTGAAAAGGCAACCTACAGAATAGGATAAAATATTTCTAAACCATATATCTGATAAGGGGTTAATATACAACATACCAGCATGCCAAAAAAATGTATACAAGTGGATACTTTGGTTACTTTCACTCTCACAGTAGTTTTCTGTAATCAGAAGTGTCTGGACACAGATGGTAACCACTCTGAGTGCCTTTTGTAATTGCAGAAGTCAAATGTGACTTGTATTCATCTTTTGTTAGCAGTATATATTGAGTATTACAAATTTAATAGTTTTCCTTTCTTAATATATGTATACATTTTTGGTACCCTTTGTATATAAAGGACTCATATAACATAATAACAAAATAACAAATAATATGATTAAAAATGGACAGAAGAACTGACTGGATATACAAATGGCCAACAGTTATATGAAAAGATGCTCAACATCACTAATCATCAGAAAAATGCAAATAAAAAAGACAGTGAGATATTACCTCATCCTGGCTATCATCAAAAAGACAAGAGATGATAGTGTTGAAAAAAATGTGGAGGAAAGGTAGCACTTGTGCGTTGCTGGTGGGAATGTAAATTGGTACAACCATGATGGAAAACAGTATGGAGGTTACTCAAAAGAATTAAAAATAGAACAACCATATGATTCAGCAATCCCAATTCTTGCTATATGTCCAAAAGATCCTAAAAATAGGATCTTGAAACAATATCTGCACTCTCATGTTCCTTGAAGCATTATTCACAAGAGCGCAGATAAGGAAGTAACCTAAGTGACCATCAAGAGAAGAATGGATAAAGAAGATAGAGTATATGTACACAACAGGTTACTGCTCAGCCATAGGAAGAAGGAAATCCTGACATTTCCAACAATATGAGTGGACCTTGAAGGCATGATGCTTATAGTGAAGTGAGTCAGGCAGAGAAAGACAAATACTGCATATGTCTTACATGTGGAATCAAAAGAAGCTGAACTCGTAAAACAGAGAGTAGAATGGTGGTTCCCTGGGGCTGGGGGACTCCGTTCTAGTTAGAAGATGTTTCAGTTCTGGGGATCTAACATACAGCATTGTGATTATAGTTAGCAATTCTGCATTACATCCTTGAAACTTGTTAAGAGAGTAAATCTTAAATGTTCTCACCTCAAAAAATAAGTGATAATTATAGAGCATGATAGATGTGTTAGGTAATGCTGTGATGGTAATCGTATTGAAATATATAAGTATCAAATCGACAAATTGTACACCTCAAACTTTCACAATGTTATATACCGAAATAAAACCGGGGGCGGGGAGCAAAAAGAGAAAAAAATGGGTCAGTTATTACAAAACAAAAGAATTACTTGTAAAAACTTGCAAAAGGACCATATTCATAAGGGAACATGGGTAAGAGATTAGAACCCTTTAATAAAACTGGAGAAGTGTTTTCCACCCTTTGATGGAGTGGCTTTTATGTCAGCAGTAGATGTAAATTTTAAAATAATCCAGAACAATTAATGGAGAAACATATTTGGGGAAAGACCATTAAATACAGAGAAACAAGCATATGCAACAAAAAAAAAAAAAAAAAGGAAGGAAAAAAGAAAAAAGAAAAAAGAATGGAGCTCTTTTAACATGTTCAGACTAAGTCTGTTTCATTTTGTCTGGTATATGTAGTAAGAACAACGAAAGTCATAATAACAGTTATTTGTGGTGTTCTTAAATGTTTTGATTCCTAGCTTTGCTCCACTCCAATCCTATTGTCAATTCTATTTGTTTGTTCAAAATAATTTTCATGCGAATTGGTAAATACATTTATTATGGGATTTTTTTCTTAATTATTTGCACTACTCTTAGATATAGGCCGTATTTGTCACCTTATCCTTGCATAGAACGATAATGTGTTTAACACTGAAAGATATTTTAAGATTCAGAGTCAAAGACTTGAGAGGATTTAATAATAAAACCATGATATCATGCTGCAATAACTTTTTTAATGTTTAGTTTAGTAAGCAGAAATAGGGATTCAAATATATGTAAATTATAATTCCTTCACTTGTGTTAGGAAAGGAAGGAAGAAAGACAGAAAGATGGAAAGAAGGAAGGAAGGAAAGAAGGAAGGAAAGAAGGAAGGAAAGAAGGAAGGAAAGAAGGAAATATACTGCCATTTACTAAAATCAGGATAATAAGCATATTCTCTTCATAAAATTATTTGAAGACTTAATGACTAGAATGACCGTTCTACAGAATAAAAAAAATCACATCACTTTAATTAATCTAATGAACAGCTGATTTTTTATTTTTATTTATTTATTATTATTATTTTTAAGACCCCAGGTAACTTTGCAATGTGGATTCATTGTGCTTTCATTCAATTCTTGCTATTTTCACTTCTGGATTCCATTACCAGAGAAGTGTTCTCTTAAAAACCATAAGCCGATAATGTTTTTCTATTTTGTTAACAACATTTCTAAGCACTGACAATGTGCCAGACACATTTTGTTGTAAATAGTGGTAAAGAAAACAGGTTTTGTTTTGAAGTACTAATTTTAAAGTTAAATACTTTTAAAACTCAAAGAGAAACCTCTCTAATGGCGAATCTGTAGGTTTTGGGAGAAGTTGATGGGACAATTATTTGAGACTGGTCTTTTTCCTTTTCTTTTCTAATAATGTCATCTATGTTATTGGCAGCTCCCGCCACCTATTAGAAATGATTAATTGGCAGTCTTAAGTCCCAGGCTAGCAAACTACAGGAAATATTCAATAGGGAATTACAGGAGGGTTCAGTTCTTGTTTTCAGAGATTTTACACTTATTTTTATTAACATAGTATCTATCTATGTGAAGAATAGTTTTATAGGCATAGCCTGTGTCTATAAAGAAAAATAAAATTATAATTATTAAAAATAGTAGAGTAGTAAATGAGGCAATAAAACAAGTTCTAATGCAACAATTTATTCCAATTAATAAAAGGGACCTCTGTTCACCATAGTAAATTAAATGACCACAGCTAACTAAAATTTTAATTCTTATTTAATGGGAAACTTGGGAAAACAGAAACTACACCCTGCTACGCACTATTGCTGTTTGTAAGATGACTGTATCTGACACACATCTCTTATTTGACAAAAATTATGCTTTCTGTCATGTTTAAGCAGTCAGAAATCTTGAATATCTGGTTAAATATTTTAAAATTAGGAAAAGAACTGAGTTGAAAATAAATGTAAAGCATTGTTTCTAAGATTAATATTGCTGCATCCTCAAATATATTATTGGCTAGTGTTTTAATAACTTTAGAGGCAATACTGAATGTTCCCTAAATTATAATTTAGGCTTGCAGGAGTTGTGAAAACAAACTCCTTTTTCCAGATTCCAAAAACGGTCAAGCACAAGAAATGCAAAATGGCATGCTCAATAAAATTTGATAGTCCATTCGCCTCTTAAATGACTATTATAAAACCGATTTAATAAAAATATTAGGGAAAGCTCTAATTTGTTTTTACATTTGTGAACTTTTGTTTATTCTATTTAGCATATAGTTTAGTGATTGTTGTAACTGTCTACTAAATTAAATTTTTGTGTGTGTTTATGTACGTACCGGCAATCTTTAACTAGACAAACTCGCTCTAATTCTCCTTAATATACAGAGGAAGATTATTCCTTCTTGTAACTCTGGGTAATAACTAATGTTAATTGTATATGAAGTATTTTCTCTTCTGTTTGTCTGTTCTGTTAGCTTATCTGTCCCTTTGGTTTTACGTATCACCTCTCTAAGTTAAAACGTTTTCATACACACAATTAAATGTGAAGGCTCTGGAGACTGGAAGCTGTTTTTTAGTTCTTAGACTGCCATTTACTAAAATCGGGATAATGAGTATATTCTGTTTATAAGATCATTTGAAGGCTAAATAACTTATATGTGTAATGTACTTAAAATAGCACTTCTACAGAATAAGTACTAAAGTATTTCAGGCAAAATGGCAATACAGTATTGTGGTTAGAATTCAGGATCTTGCCTGGCAGTCTGGATTAATATCTATTTCTGACAGTAGCTTTGTGATAATGGGCAAATTGTTTAAGCCAATTTTGCCTCAGTTTCTTTATTGTTAAAATGAAAATAAAGCATTTAACATTATATATTTTATTGAGAAGACTAAAAGACAACATATATGAAGAATTTCACTCTTGGAATCTTTGATTATTATTTAAATACAGAGTATACTCTTTTCTTAATTTTCCTATTTTCTATCAATGATACACGTATTCACTTACCTTTATTTACCCACATTTGACACCAAAGATTTATCTGTATTCTCTTTCACACTCATGAACCACATCAGTTGTCATTCCTCATCTTGGTTTTCTTAAGTGCTGCCTTTTATTTCCACTCTATACAATGAATTTAGGTTATTATTCCCTTTCGAATGCAGGTAGATTTTCAGTGTCTTCAATACTGTTCCTCTGTGGTCACTTCTACCTGTAGTTGTCAGATTATCCTCTGAAAACCATGGCACATAGTTTGGCTCTTATCTGTTCATGGTTTAACAATAGTTCCCTAATACCCAATTGACTCTCATATACAGTCCAAATGTTGTAGTCTCAAAATAAAGGCTCTCCTTGATTCTCCATCCTGCCATCACCAATTCCTTTTAAAAGTTGAGGCTTTTTAAAAATTATACCTCCTACTCTTTCAGAGTGTTTTTTTGTTTGTATTTTCTTAAGCCTTAGAACAAAGCTCCTCTTTGTTACGTAATGTTTAAGCCTCAGCTCCGGTGTCAGCCTCCTCCAGGAAACTTTCCATCATGCTCCCATGTACAAGTTGAATTTTCCTCTCCTGTGTCTTATTTAACTTTCTTTTAACTTATTCCACATGTAAAACGTACTGTGTATATGTTCTGTTTTTCTTAAATAGTGCTTGACCCAGAATGCTTCTCATATTATGGATGCCCAAATAAATGGAATGAATGAATAGATTCATTCAGATATGTTTCTTAAGAATTTCCAGCCTTTGGATTAGTAAAGTATCACCATTTTCACTCAGATTTTCCTTAGGCTACTTGTATCTAGAGGGAAGACATTGAAAATAGATTCAAATTAAAGTAGTTAAACTGTGAAAGAGTCAATAGCAGATACATAACTTTGCTAGCTTCCCTGCTATACCCTACTATTTTTATCCTAGGTTTTGACAACCAAAAGTTATGGAACTAGGACCACTACATGTGACAACTTGCTATGGTTGACCACATTATAACTGTATTTTCTCTTAGCACAGTTGAAATCATGGTGTTCCAGTATTATAAGCTTCTTACAAAAATTTCCAAGGGGAAAGATTACTTATGCTCATGGTACAAGATATAATCTATATCTATATATTTATATATAGACATGCTGTAGCATTTTTGAAACTGTTATGCAAAATATATAAAAGTAGCCAGGCATTTTCCACCATCATTTTCTTAGCTGGTCTAGCTGGTTTCACCTGCATACCAATTTCATCATGATTGACGCTTGATGGACTTTTATCCAGGTCAAAATTTTCCATTTTACTATAGGTTTTTGTTTAAATGTATCTTGCTCTCTAACATCAGTACCATAATCTGAATAATGATTTATTGTCATATTGCAACTCAATATACAAAATTGCTGAAAGAAAACTTACAAACTAGGGAACTAATTAACATATTTCTGTAAATATAGAAATCTGAGGCTTCCTTGAAACTTTCTGAATGACCGGCAGAAGCACTGAATGTGTTAGGGCATCTCCCATTTTCTAGTTCAGTTTCTCTGGACTTTATGTGTATATGTTTAGGGAAAGATTTGTTTCAGAGCTTCATTATTTCAACAAACATTTATTTAGCATCTTTATTCTCCAAAAGCCCCTAACTGATACCAAAAGAGAGATATAATTTTATATTTATGAGAGAGCTAGAAAAAAACTTTGCAAAAGATTGTATAAGGTGGTCCCAAGAAGGAAGACTCATTTGGTGTGCCTCAAGTTTGGAAATGGGGCTAACAGAGGCTTCACAAAGGAGGAAATAGGGTATGAAGTAGGGATGCAAAAACGCCACTTGAAACCTGAAAGCTATGTAACTTTACTAATAATTGTCACCCCAATAAACTTTTTAAAAAATGCCATTTGCCTTATCAGAGTAAGGAGGAATAATTTAGGAGGAGAGAGGACATAGGCTCAGAAGTTTCCTTAACATTGTTTGTTGCCTTACATATTTGTTGTGTATTTCTGAATTGGTGGGGGAAAGTGAAAAAAAAAAAAAAACCACATTAAAATCGTCAGATAAAGCACGTCTCATGGAACTATTATGTTTTCTTAAGAACTTGAACTAACAAGACTTATAGACAAACCTTAATTCTCTCACTTCCTGCACATCAATATACTATGATGTCTGTCACACAACAAAATTGACATGGTTTTTGGTATTTTCCTCTTTCTCCCACATTTGTTGCTCCACCTTTACTCAGTATAAGGTGTGCTTATGGAAAATTATATTGTTTAATTTGAAAATATTTTGCCTTTATTTTGTTTTTTGTTTCTTTTTTTCTTTTTTGTTTCCCACAGTAAAGGACTGTATTTCCCCAAAATCTGATGTGTGAAATGAAACAGTTACACACACATGAAAGTAGCATGGACATGACTTCCACCATTGCACTCAGATCACTCCTGTGATCACACACACACACACACACACACACACTCAAGGATATATAAACAGTTAAGTATAATGTATCAGAACAAATAGGAACTGGAAAAGCGCATACTTGGAAGGTATATCTTTCATTGGGATTATAGGAAGCAAACATACAATAATACCTTAGTTGTCCAATATGGAAGGGATTTACATAAGGGTTGGAGAAAACTGAGCTTCCAAGAACTGGGAGAAAGGATATCCACTGAATTACTCAAATTGAAGTACTGAACCAAGAGAGCAGATATAGAATAGAGGTTATGAAAACAAGAATTCCACCTATCTCAAATCATTAAAAAAAAAAAAAAGAAAAAAGAAAGACGGAATAGGAGATTAAGTAGTAAGATTTGCAAAATTAGGCAAATTGACAGAATGAGGTTGAGAAGACTCAGCCAAAGAAAAGAAAGCTATGGGGAAGAGTGTCAAAGGAAATGACCTCCTTTCCTGATAGTGTTACTTGAAATTTAATTAGAAAACAGTATAATATGACCACCCCAAATGTGCCAATATGGCATATTGACTATGTTGAGTTAATGTCACTTGCAAAATAGCAAATGCAAGAAAACCACTGATCTTTTTTTTTTTTCCTTCTTCAAAGCAGGTGAAATTCTCATGTGAAAGATGACCCTCCTATATCAGAAAGAAGGTACAAACACTTTTCTTTTTTTTTCTCTCACGGCTTTACTGACATATAATTGATATTTAACATTGTGTAATTTTAAGTTGTACAATGTGATGATCTGATACATATATATTGCCAAATGATTGCCACAATAAGGTTATTTAACACCTCCATCACCTCACATAATTAACATTTCTTTTGTGATAAAAATGTTTAAGATTTACTCTCTTAGCAACTTCCAAGTATATAATATAGTATTGTGAGCTATAGTAATCACACTATACATTAGATTACCCAGAACTTCTTTATAACTTGGTTTATCTGCTCTGACCAACATCTATCTATTTCCCCCACCCACCAGCTCCTGGCAACCACCAACCTCTCTCTGTTTCTGAGTTCAGCTTTTTTAGATTTCACAGATAAGTGAGATCATACGGTATTTGTCTTTGTCTGTCTGATTTAGTTCACTTAGCATAATGTCCTCATGATTCATCCATGTTGTTGCAAATGACAGGACTTGCTTTTTTTTTTAAGTGATTGAATAATATTCTATTTTGTGTGTACATATACCTATATATATTGCATTTTTAAATTAAAATTATTGGGGTGACATTGGTTAGTAAAAGTATATAAGTTTCAAATGTATAATTCTATAATACATCACTGATATATTGCACTGTTTTTTCGCCACCTAGAATCAGTTCACTTTCCATCAGCATATATTTGACCCCCTGTACCCTATTCTACCATTTCCCCTACCCCCTTACCCTCTGGAAACTATGAAACTGTTGTCTCTGTCTATGAGTTTTTTTCTTGTCATTAGGGATAGGAAGTTGAGACTAAGAAAATTCTGTACAGCCCTTGTTAAAATAATCCTTACTTTTCTTCAGCCTTCCCACATAGTTTAGTTACTTTTTCACAATTTCCTCTCTTTGTTCATCTTGTATAAAGGATTTAGGTTTTGCCATTTCTTTGGGTCTTCATTTCCTTATGAAGTCTCCTGGGCCACATAAAGTATATATTAAATAAATTTGTATGCTTTTCTCCTGTTGATTTGTTTAATGTAAATTTAATTCTCAGGCCTAGCTGAAAACCTTAACAGGGTACAGGGTAAATTATGCCTCCCTAGAAATATAAGGGTATGAATATGAGTTTTAGAGTCAGGTTATCTCTGGCTCTTATATTTAATATATTTGTGAACTTAGATAAATTATTTAACAAACTATAACTCCCAGTTTCTTCATCAATGAAGCATAGTTTATCACATTGGGTTATTGTGAATATTAAAATGGATAATGAATGCATCTATTAGCATATTGCGGAGTCCTGCTTCTGGTTCAAAGTCAATGTGTGACTTTTGAGGTCAGGCCATAGGCAATTATAAAGGTTTTATCTGGCAGGCCTCATGAGGAAAAGCTGCCCTCCTCACACCAGACTTGGCACACAACCAGTGCCCTGTGTATTATAGTCTCTAAGAGGAACTGCAGTCAAGGAGTCAAGGCCCCGACCCCGCCCCCCCCCCACACACACACCATGCTGCCTTACTTATCTGCATTAAGAGCTCTCAGCCCCAGTCCCTGCATTCCTAGGTCTCTCCCCCTTATCTGATGCCACAGGCCTAGGGGCCTCTGCAGAAGCCTCCCTGTGGAGGGAGGAGGGGAAAACTTTGAAGACCCCTTTGCCCACTCTGACCAAGTACCCAGTGATGTTCCACTCTGAACCCTCAGCCCTCACACTGCTTCCCACCCAAGGATCCATAGAACTACTGGAGCCTTTTGCTCAGGTCTTCTCTACAGTGAGGTAGTCTCCGGGTCAGTGCCAAGCCACCTGACCCTCCACTGGGGGGGGGGCATTCCATTGGGGAAAATAAGAAACAAGGGGAGTCAGGATTTGCTCTGGGTTTAGCCTTGTGCTTATGCCTTCGCAGCAAATGATTAAAGGCTTAACTCTCTCAGTTTGGGCTTTTTCTTGAATAGGCTGCTCAGACACCTAGTAGTTTAGCTCACTCTCTCTCTCTCTCTCTCTCTCTCTCTTCCAGCTCAGCTGAGCTCTTGACACAGAGTAAATATTCCTTCATGATTAAACTTAAATCCAGAAGAAATACAGAGGGTGAGACCCACATGAATAAATCAGACATATAGGAAATACACAGGTTAGAAATACAGGGATCTATTACATGTCCATTATATATATTTACTGTGGAAATGGGTTGGAAATGAATTGCCTACCTCCGAGTAGAAACTCAGCAGGAGAGTCAGTATATATGTTAAAAAAAAAAAAAAAAAAGATTTGAAATTCCTACATTGAGATAAGTGTTCCTGCCCAGGTTCTGTTACAGCCCTTTGTCGTCTTTATTGTCAACTTTTCTGTTTGCTGTGATCTAATTGCCAGGGTCTGTTCCTGGTAATCTGGTATTTAATCAAAAGTCAGGGTATTCCTTTAAATCAATGATTAATGCTAAAGTGGATATTGGATATAACATTACTATTAGAATTCAGCTTCCTCACAGGTTAATTAGAATTTTGTGCATTTCTCCTGGGAACACATACTTCTATTCGGAGTTAGATACATATGTTTAAAATGCTTATTTTTTTTTTTATCCTAGTAACATTTCCCCCTTAAAAGTTCTTCAGAAATAGTGCTGTACCATTTATGCATACAAATAAAAAACAAACAGCAATATAATGTATGTGTTTGTGAATATATAATAAGTATTACTTATAAACATAGACACGTATACATCTATGCATGCAAGTATATATGTAATAAGACATGTGGTAGATGAATTTTTGTGTGTGAGCATGTGTGTGTGTGTGTGTGTGTGTGTGTGTGTGTGTGTGTGTGTGTGTAAAGTCACCCATACCCACATACACACCTATGGTATTTTTATGGTAAGACATATATTTTGGTAATGTGAAATCAAATTGTAAAACATTCCTTTTCTGGCTGTATAATTACCAACTCGCCCCTTCATATCGAAGCAATAACTGAACTGACCATGATTTGCAAGTAGCAAATGTAATTAAATTCCACATACCATGTTGAACACACAATGCAGTTAAGAAGTACAAATTCAAGTTGAGAACAGAAGGTTGATCTTGGAATATTTTAAATCTAATCTTCAGGGAAATGAAAGCAATCAAAGGGAAAACTATTTTGCCCCATTAGCATTGTCAACAAAAGTATACATATATAGAGATGACAAAGGAACATACTTCCTTAAACTAATGAACACTAAACATGATTCATATAAAATGAATATCACACTGCATTTATTTTACACCCCAAAACACTGTATACATGGCTGTATCATCTATTCTTCTTACTGTATATAGTATATTCAGAGAGAATTCCCAGTTTTTATTATTTGTATTTGCCATTTCCATGAGAAACATGTCCATTATTTAAATCAGTTGAGGAAAGTGACCTGCTCTCTGGAACTCAATAAAGCCAGTTATTTACAGCCACAGGCACTTCTGTCAATCAAAGACTTTCATGCACATAGAAAAGGACGTGTAATTTTTATGTTACTTTGTACCCAAAGAAATGTGATCATATGATATTGTCCATAATTACCTAAAGTTCTAAGACAGATAGAAAAAGTGTCTCAATTCAAACTGAGTAATCAATTTGAAAAGAAAAGAAAAAAAATAGTGAATCCAGCGTCAAAAGTTCAAATACTAAGAATAAGTCTTCAACAAGCAGCAAACGTTCCATAAAACTAGCATGTTTCTTTCATAACAACTATTGCTATTATTCGAATGACCGCAATAAAAATTAAAAGCATGACATAATACTATTTTACTCAAAACCTGTACAGATTTATACTCAAGAATGGACCTGATAGTTCTTAGTACCTTCTAGGAAGACGAAAGTCTGAAATAAGAGGAGGTATCCCCTGTGCGGTCATAAATTGACAATGCCTTAAGGGATGGGTATAGAAAAGAATTACAGTGTTATAAAATTGTTCTCTAGGGTAGCTTATGTCATGAGACTGGAGCTGTCATTCTTTAAAGGAACTTCTAAAGATCACGAAGTATATTGTCCATTAAAATGATGCTGCATTAGAAAAGAAAGGATACACACAATAGTAGAGGAAATACAATATTTTCAGTAGAGGAAATACCATATATATATATATATATATATATATATATATATATATATATATATACATACAAACACACACACACATATATATATAATTTAAATTGATATTGCATATAGGCTAGGCAGAGATTTCAAACCTTTAAAAATTTTAGATTCTCTTTTCAAATGAATGTAACAAAGATAACTTCTCCAGGTATCTCAAATGCACACAAACATACGTATACACACAAGATATACTCATATTGATTAATTAGCATTTATTATATATAACACGCCCATAACATGTAGATTATATATACATACATTGTATGTGTATAAAATAGTTCAGTTCCTTAGCAAAAGCTTCCTTTTTCCTTTTAATAACACAAAGCAATAGGACATTTTTACTTACCTTTGGTTATATATTAGCTTTAATACCTTAAAAAATCTAAGTATGACAGATTAAAAAACAACTCAAGTATAATATATGGCCAGACATGCAACCGTTAATGAGAACTTGGTATTTAAAAAAATATTTTACAATGTGTTTTGCTAGGAACTTCAATATATAACAAAAATTAAACCTGCATTATTCTCCTGGAAATTTCAAACTATTTGAAAAGAAAAAAAGAAAAAAAAAACTGTTCAAGTTTGAACATTTCATCAAATACAAGCATTATATAATTATGTGTTAAAATGTAAGGTAAAAAAAAAGAAAGGGGAGCTCAGAAATAACTACTTTTCATTTAGTAGTCTAGGAAGTACCAATGCAAACAGGTCCTTAATTAAGAATGCTGTTGAATACAAGAATGAAAAATTCTAAGAGAGGGAAAATGAAAGAGGATGGAGGTAGGAAGGAAGGATGTGAAGAATACAGATTCTTGAAGCTATATGTTAAAAGATGAAGCCATTTACAATATAAATAAATTAATAAAGAAAAGTATTTTGAAAGGTTTAACTAAAACACTCAAGGAATCAGAGTTAGTACAATATGCTTCTGATATATGTGGAGATTGATTTTTCTCAAGATTTAGGTGTAGAGTAGTAAAAATCAAGTTTGGACATGCAAACGGTGGCCAAAATCAGATCAATAATAGTTGTTTTATACTAACAGAGAGTCTAGAAGATCAAAATGAGCTATCTTTTTGGAGTAAATTATAATTTTACTAGAGGAAAATTAAAATAAATACTAAGAGATTATAGTTCCATTTTAATACGAAGATCATTCCCCTATAGATTGCAGTGACATTCTTAGCTAGGACTGAAAAATAATACAGTATGGTATAATGGGGAAAAAATGAACTAAAGTCAGAAAAAATGGCTATGTTCTTCCCGTGGTCCCTCATTTAATAACTCTGTACATCCCAAATCTGCTACTCAGAAATTGTTGACCTTATATAGTTAGTTAACATCTCTGTGTTTCAAAGCCTCCAAGCCTCCACCGAAATAGGATTTATAACACTAAGGTTGTGTTTTTGTTGGTGAAATTGGATAATTATTATAAAGCATTCGGAATTTAGAGCATAACATGTCTGGAACATAGAAAGTGCTTAAAAATGGTTAAGCTAAAATTATTAGTATCCCCATGGACTCCACCACCAGTTTTCTCCATTTTGTTAGATTTTTAACATTGGCTCTGAACAATTTATTGCCCCATTCACTGCCGTCTCTTCAGAGAGTCCTCCTCCACATTCCTATGATTAACTTTAAAAACAAAAAACAAACTTGCACTTGTTGACAAAGTTGGGGGGGGGAAATCAGTAGCTGTGAAAAATGATACAAATTTTAGAGGAAAAAAATCAGCATCAGCATTTATCATGTGCCCACAGAGAATTCATATATTTTGACCTGGTATTACTACATTGGAATTGAAATAAAAATATGTGGAATTTCTATGCACAATGACATATAAGCATTACATAGAATGTAATGCTATTGGAAGAATTGAAATGTTCATGTAGAAGAATGGTTAATTAAATAGTAAATTATGGTACATCTTCCTAATGAAAAACTATATGCCTGTTAGAAATGGTAATTAGAAAAATTATGAAGCACTATTGAGAAAAAAGAGTATAATATATTAAATGAAAAGAAGCATTATAATAGAATATGAATGTGCGTTATGATGGTGATTTAGCAAAAATGTATATGCGTAATAAAAAGTACTGAAATGGGAGGCATACAAAATAAAATATTAGCTTTTTTAGCCTAGTGGAACTAATGATTTTTCCTGTTTTCTAACATTCTGTAATACCCAAATATTTTTCAATTAAAAATTATAACTCCATTTTCCCTTGGTTCCCTTAAGATGCAACACTGATTCCATAATACCCTAAAAGAAAAACATCAAGTTATTTATCATGTCAGGCAAGGTATATCAACAGTTTGTCACAATCTGCTTTCTGGTTTCATATTCTATCATTCTAGTTCATGTGTATGATTTTTCTGTTATGTGAAATTTCTAATTATTTCCCTCAATGTCATGCATAGATAGTTCTGCTTCTGAAGACAGTGAGTTATGGATTAGCATAATTATGATAATAATATGAATAACACTTTGGGATTCCAAACATGACATTATTTAATATCTATGCTTTATTTTCCTCAGGTGTAAAATGAGGTGAGGGATGATAAAAGTATGTACAACTTAGACTTGTTAGGATTAAAAGAGTTAACACAAAAAAAGTTATAGTTGGATCATTTTTTTAATCCATTACATTAAGTTATACTTCTTATCCAGAAAACCAACTTGCAACAATATTTGGTTTGTTTTTTTTTCCAGTTTTATCGAGATGCAGTTAACAATCAAATTTGTGTATATTTAAGATATACAACTTAACGATTCGATATATGCATATGTTGTGAAAATATTCACCACAATCACATAGCCATGACTTCACATAGTTAACATTTTTTGTTTGTTTGTTATGGGGATAATTAAGATCTACCCTCTTTGAAAAGTCAGGCATGCAATAAAGTATTGCTGATTATAGTCACATTATTCTACATTAGATATCCAGAACTCATTCATCTTGGATAAGTGAAATTGTATTCCCTAACACCTTCCTGTATCCCTGCCCCCAGGCCCTTGGTAACCACCATTCTACTCTCTGTTTCTGTGAGTCTATTTTAGATTCTACATATAAGTGAAATTATGTAATATGTGTCCTTCTGCATCTGGCTTATTTCGCTTAGCATAATACCCTCCAGATATTATGGAAATGTAAATCGGTATAGCCATTACAGAAAACAGTATGAAATTTCCTCAAAAAAATTAAAAATAGAACTGCATTATGGTACAGCAATTACACTTCTGGGTATATTTTCCAGGAAATGAAATCAGTATCTTCAAGAGGTATCTGTGCTCCCATGTGTATTTCAATATTATTCACAATAGTTATGATATTGAAGCAACCTAAATGTTCACTAATGGATGAATGAATAAAGAAAATGTAACATAAATAATGGAATATATATCATCCTTTAAAAAGAAAACAGTACTACCATTAGTGACAACCTGTTGGGCATTATGTTAAGTGAAGTACCAATTCTATATCACTTTATTTAATATTTCCTAGTCTATATACATAATAGTGCATCGGTTTTCAGAACGACATTGTAATTAAGACTTGGGTCATTTTACATAAACTGCAATTCACGTCTTCAATTTTCTGAGAACATTCAAGGATGTCCCTATGTTGAATAGCATCATGGTTGGACTACAATTTGTAGCAATCTCCTGCACTACTGAAATTCTCTAAACTAATAAATCCACAAGGGGAAATGTTTTCTAAATGTATTGTTCTACAAGTGCATATCACCAATGTGGAAATTCAAAGATAGACATTCTAAACAAAGACATTCATTTAGCTAGGTGCCCACAAGATAATGAGGAGTTATGAGTCAAGATCATTGATTCGGCTAACAAAATAAATAGAAGTAAACTAATGAATAAAACAAAAATATTAACTTTTCCAATGATAGATATAACATTTCAGAGACTGGGGCGGCGGAGCAGGGGTGGGGGGCGGTCTTCAGCCTGACCAGCCTACTCTATCCTGATAAGATACATGAAAAGCCAAACTCTCATGACTTGGTTTGGTGAGGCCAGAATTTGAGAATAGTGTGTGCCATTAATAATGCAATTCAAAGGTAGAATGCCAGACTCTGAAAGGCTAAGGTACACATCTCTGCCATAGGATTATACTTGGCAGGCAAACAGATGATGGCATCAATCGGGCAAGCTTTTCTCTCCCCTACACCAGGCTTAGGTGGAGAAAGCCCTTCTGACTAATATTTCTGCATAGACTCCGTCCTTGAACATTAGATTAACTTAAAATTGTATTTGCACTGTTCTTAATTTAGTTGACAGACCTGTGTTCTTAAAACACTGTCCTTAATAGTATATAGTCAGAGAAAATTAATTTAAATTCTCCAAACTACTTGAATATTTTTAGATTCTGATGTGATGTGATGATTTGTGTCATTTTGCCTGTCTGTACTTTTATAATGTATTTCTAAAACAGTCTGCATCCTGGGATGCTGTCATATGTTACACATGTCATTTCCTTCATTTACAGGAGAGGACAGCAGTAGTATTGATCACCACTTAGTTTAAATAAGTGTTGGAAATGTAACCCTTCCCCTCTGTGACAGTACCTAATGTGGGTCCCGTAAATGTGGGGCAGAGAGTGCAGTTGTTTAACTTATGGAAGAATAACTACTGAAATTTAAGAGAAGTCAATTGGAAGATCACAGGGACACCTACATTTTGGCCACCGAGGGCATTTGAAGCTTTGAGAATATCACTGCTCTGCATGATAGAAGAGAATACATTATTCAGGCCACTCAGTCTAATATGATAGATCAAATTGAGCACTTTCAATTTCAGACTTATTTACACTGACGAGACATTCTAAAATAGGGGATTAGGAGTGTCTGAAGCCATGAAAATCGGTCCCCATTTTCAACCACATAGCTTATCCCAGCTGTTACAGGGCTCCTCATAAAGTTGGTTTTATTTAAGCAGTTTAACATTAATAGACTTTTTGATCAAAGCATGTTTTTGAGGTTAATGTTGGCTAAGAAGAAGTCATTGTAGTATCCCACATTCATGCCTACTTCTGAGCGTTTTTTTTTTTTTTTTTTAATGGTTTGGAAAAGAAAGAGCTACAAAATCTATGGCTAATCAAAAGCTAGTGAGAAGTTATAGATTGATGCTTAGTCATTCATAGCTAGCTAGTTAAAAGGGAGAGATGAAAGTGAGAAAGCTAACTAGCTGACTAACAGGAAGACAGAATGATAGATGATAGATAGATAGAAAAATAGATAGATAGATAGATAGATAGATAGATAGATAGATAGATAGATAGATAGATAGATAGACAGATGCGTGTATACAGGCATACACACGTACATAGCCCCTGAGATTTGTTTCCTATATCTGATTAGGTAGTATAATTTTATGACACTATGTTAGATAATACTTTTTGCACTGCTCCTTCATTCTTGCAATAATTTAGAATTATGGAGGGATACTAAATTTGAGAATTGGTTGCTATTGAAATTTTTCATTGGCAACTGTGTCCCTGTGTGCTGGCTAGCAATTTGGATCCCTACAGAAAAAGCATAGCTACTAAAATCAGTACCACAAAAAATGAAAATTTATAAATATAAGGATAGCATGTAGTTTTACTGATATAAATTTTAGTTAACCAAGTTCAGTATATTAAGAAAATGTCTCTTATAGCATTTTTAAACACATTTTGTTAGGTTGATGCAAAAGTAATTGCGGTTTTTGCAATTATTTTTAAACTTTTAAACCGCAATTACTTTTGTACAATTCTCCATTATATTTCACCGTCATTCCTAAGGTTTTGTTTTACAAGTATCTTTGTCTAGAGTGCTGCACTTACTTACTTTTATGGAGTTTAAAAATTAAATTATTGGGGAAGGGGTCATAGGGAATCCTCACCTAAGCCCTTATATCCTTTAATTCATTATTTGTGCTCTGAATAGTGAAGCATTTGAAAATTATTCTGGAATTATGAAACACTATAATCACAATATTATGAGTTGTTTTTTTCTGTGCTAAACTTCCGGAAATTTTTTCAGTCATCCACAAATCATGATAATAAACACTGTAAGTTTTTGAACATTCATTATTTTCCAGAAACATTAAATACACTGTGCCTTATATTTCTCATATCAACCTTATGAACAGGATATTATTATGTTTACTTTATAGATGAGCAAATTGGGACTCAAATCAGCTTCCCTAAAATCTCAGTTTGCAGGAAAGAATACCAGTGATCAAATCCTTGACTCTGATTCAAAAGACTATATTCTCATTCCCTGGATTTCCCATTTAATGGTTCTTTAATCTGAGTGGAAATTACACAATTTAAAATATTGCAAATGCCACCTACAGGACAAAGTCCGTATAATACACGGCTACATGTATTTGTTCGGTTGACACATAGCTTATACCTGATCCGTACATGGCTGTTCCTTGTTCCTTACAGATGGTGTGTCAATGTTCACCCCCCCCCCGCCCACACACACACACACCCCAGGACTGATTGTCTCTGATTATCAGCAAACTTTGATTAAGAAACCATATTGTGTATTCATTATGAACCTATTTTTTTTTCTTTTTTGAGTCATAGAAGAGTACACAGGTGGTTCTCAAATGAGGCCATCATGTGCTGCTGCAGACTTCAGACAATGTCTTGAGACACTTTTGGTTGTTACAGTTTGGGGTGGGGACGTACGGTTGCTACTTGCTTCTGGTGGATACAGGTCAGGGATGCTGCGAAACATCCCACATGGCTCATGACAGCTGCCCACAACAAATAATTATCCAGTCTGACATATCAGTCATGCTCAGGCTGAGAAACCTTGGTGGATTCCAATATTGAGACTGCCTTTCCTGAACTAAATCATTAGCTGTTACAAAGCTTCTCTGAGCTTTGGTTTTATAATCTTTAAAGAAGGGTATGCTGCTGTTTCCCATGATTATGAGGAGATGGTAGGAATGATGGGATTATGTGTGCTACACAATACAACGTCAGGAACAAAGTGTGTGGTAAATAAATCATTGCTAATTACATGCGCCATTGATCACTGATATAGTTGGTATATGCTCTTCATTAAAACAATTTTAATATCTCAATATAATTGAGGATAAGCATAATATTTTCGAATCACTTTTCAAATACCTGCATTTATAATTTCCTTATTCGTGTGAATAATAATTGGTTAAAGAACTCTTTTTAATTGTTTTTCAAAATATGAAATTAATATCTTTTAATTTTTAAAAATATTCTAAGAACAATTTTTAAATACAGGCTTCTTTTGATGACCGGGCCCAGTAATACAACTATGATACTTATATTACAATGTTTTATGCATCAATATAAACAAGCAATAAATTACATATCTCTATTAATTCATCTTTCCATCTGAATTCTCCATCCCGTTAGTTAACATAAAAATTTTTTTGATATGATCTCTAAAATTTCATGTGCCTTCTATTTCCGGAAGATAGGGATATTTTTTTTAATGGGAAACAAGGTAAAAATCTTAAGTTGAAATATGTTATTTCCATATACTTGTTTGTGCACGTTTGCACATATACCAGGGGTGCCAAAAAAATGTATACATATAACTTGTATTCATCTTTTGTTATTGGTATACATTGAGTATTACAAATTTTAATACAATGTTTTCCTTTCTTAAAATGTGTGAATATTTTCTGACACCCTAGTAGGTCCTGGAGCTGCGGTTCTAAACTATGCTTGCTGCCTCTGCATCACTTTCCAATGAAATCATCTAATTTAATTTCCTCCCAGGGTATTCTGACAAGACTGGGTCTATTATGAAAGACATAAAGTAGAAATATTTGTTATGTGACTTGTTCTCTTTTCCTGTTAAACCTGCTCTAATGGGCTAACTGCAACTAATGCCTGTGTCAGCATCCCCTGGGAACAATTGCACCTTTTTCTTTCTTCAAACTGACTGTTCTCTTGTTAACTTCATGTATTTCTTTGTCTGGGTTCTCTTTTCATTTTCCTGTAACTTACTCATTTTTATATTTGTTTTGTTTTGTTTTTTTTTGGCCTCCTATCTCTCTCTCTCTGTCTCTTTTTTTTTTTTTTTTGTAAGTCCATTTTGGTTTGCCCTTCATGTCTATTGTTTCTTCCACTTAAAATAATAATAATAATAATAATAATAATAATAATAATAATAATAAACCACTTCTCCTTTATTTCTGTTTAACTCAAGCCTTTATTTATTCCCGCTCTTCTTTTCCCTTCTAATCTATTTTTGTATTTTCCTTTTCTTTCTGTTTAACTCCCCTTCTCCTCTGCTGCCTCCTTGCCTTCTTATTCTGCAATTTATTTTTTTATCTCCTCACTTTCCTTTTTAAAAAATACCTTTTAATGCTGTTCATCTTAGACACTTCCATTACCCATTTATCTTTGTTCTTATATTGCTTTCCCCACTCTGTTCTTTTACCTTCTTGTTTAGCCTTGTCTGTTACCCACTGCTATGAACAAGGAGGAACAGAAAATGACCGATGAGTATGTTCTTGCCTCATATTTATTCACATAAACACCATCCTATCATCCTGGCCACTATTTCTCACTATTTTGAGCAAAATACTCATGAGCTGCTTAGGTTGTTTGGACTCAGAGAAGTGATAGTTTAACCCAGCAATCATAAATAAATACAATAGATGGCCTTGCTTACTAAAAAATGAAACTATTCCATAAGAATAGGTAAGTGATAAAATTAAACACGTTAACACTCCCAAATTGATCCAGACGTGCTATTAACCAGTAGTTTAGATTGAGCCTATGAAAATCTATGCTATTGCCTGTTATACTTAGGACTTTCTGTGGACGTCTAGAATTATGATTACTCATTTTTAGCAATTGTTTAGACATGTTAAAACTTCATTTTGTCTCATGCCATTATGATGTCAAATTTACTAGTACATATAAAAATATATATTAAAGAGAAAGCCAAATAGCTTTATATAGATTTTTGACGCAGGACCTTATTCATTGACAAGAGTGTTCTCTAATCTGTAGGGAAAATCATGGGATATGGAAACGAAGATGTGTTTGAGACACAGAATCAAGCTATTCATTAGTCACTGAGCTGTATTTTCAAAGTTGAGGTTTATAAAAACTGTATAATATTTGAAAAGATTAAATGGAAGAATATAGCATAAACCATAATACCTTACAAATTGTAATGCATGAAGTAAATGTTTATTAGAACTAGTGTGTGAAAGAAAATAGAAACATTTGAAAAAATCTTTGCTTAAGAGACAATTAGACATTATAACCTCCAGTATTAGAGACCTATCATCATTTGTGGGTTTTTACAGTGGAATGATTAAGAGATTATTATAAGGCTATTTTTGCTTTGGATATTTATATATTTACTTTATTTGTGTGATATAAGTTAATATCCATTTTGTAAAGAGAATGTCATAGAAATCAAATAGCTTAAAAGACTTTTGCCATACTGGTGAAAAATTCCACATTATTATTTCTTATAAGTACTAGAAAACATTATGCAAATATGACACATATTATAAAAGCAATTGTTTTTCAAACTATCCTATTATATTGACAAAGTTTCTTGTAATAGAATTGTTTTGAAACTTGATCTTCAAATTACTGTTGCATTTTGGTAGCTTTTAAGTAGTACGTGACCTGCTCAAAATAATATAAGTTCATTTTTAATTTGGTTTCATATTGTTTCATTGGGTGTAATTTAGATCATTATCCAAGTTAATAAAACTCATGATCATTTATTCATAGGAAAAATATTCATTAGGCCCTGAATGGTGCTTTGAGCTCCACAGAGTAAATGAAAAATTAGACTATATAATATTCTCATAAGTCATTGAATCTCAGCCTTTTTCTCAGATGCACAAGAAATATCAACTGTCCTAAATTTTCACAAATGAGGTATATTTTGATGATGGTTGCTTTGGGGAGATATTATGAGTCATCCCTTACCAGAGCAGTGCAAAGGCCTGGAATCTACATATCGCCATGACATTACATAGGATCTTTAAACATTTTCATCCATCTACACTGGCTTATTGCCAAAATAAACGTGATTGTTCATAGTGACTTTAAGTCCCTCTGTCTGTTCCCTCCATGTCATTCCTGGCACACATAATTCTTTAGTGAGGCTTGGAATCCCACTTTATGGGAGGAACTTCTTAGTTATACCACACAGAAGCCGTATCGTAACTGAGTGGTGTTCATGTTTTTCAGTGTGCAGGTCCCTATACATTTACATTTCTCTACCCTAAGTGCCCAGGGTAGGATGTTGTTGTTTTTTTCTTTATTGGTTCTGTTTAATTTCAGTTAAGTGGAGTTACTGTCTCACTTTCTGTTAGATTGGTGCAAAAGTTAGTGCGATTTAAAAGGTTAATAATTGCAATAACCAAGATTGCTTTTGTACCAACCTCATATTTTCCTCTGAGAAGTTTGCAATTTAATCTTTTACTCCAGAATATCTAGCATAATATCTAAGAGGTTTGGTTTGAATCTTTTGCACCAGCCTCTTCTGATGGAAGAGATGTCTGAGGGTCAAGGGGAAAAATCACAAAGTAATCATAATTTGGATCCCCTTTCCTATGCTTTCATTTTGGAAGCAGAGCTTGTAACTGCAGTGAATATTAACTAAGCATGACAAGGAGACTGGTATCTCTACTCTAATCGCACCTCATAAACATCTTTGCAAGTTAGATCTTCTGACAATATTTGTGAGAAGATCTGGGAACAAAAAAACAATTGAAATAGAGTATTCTGGGCCTCGTTTGAATGTTTTCCAATCTTTTATGGAATAAGCTATTTTAAAAGTAATTCTGCGTCTACTTAGAGACACTTATATTGATCTTTTCATCCAATGTTTTAGGATAGCATTATAAGTATTATCATGAAAAATGATTTTTAAATATTCACAAAGATTAGTTATTAGTTTTCAGTATGAGGCTCTTGGAGATTTGCAAACTATGTGGCTATATTTAAGGATGACATCACTATATTATTATTTCCAGAAGACGTGTCTTCTCACATCAGATATTTTCAATCATTAGTTAGTGCAATTAGATAAATGACAGTAAACTGGGAAATCAACTAATAGTTTATGTTGGTCTATCTGAAAGCTCATCAGAATGCATATTTACAGTTCAGAATGCTTTTTAGTGACCATATTTCATTTAGTAAATAAATACTTATGAGGTGTCCATTGCACACAAGATACAGTTAAAAAAATAAAATGTCACAAAAACCTGCACTTCTTAGGCTTGTGATGTAGAAAGGGACATAAGGCATACTAAAATTATAGTATCAGAAAATAGTTGATATGCCATAGTTAGGACAAACAAAGGATGTGTAGAGTTCAGAGGAGACAATAATTTCTAATTTTCCCCACTCTTTATGTTTGTTTAAAACAGAATTGAACTTTCAGTTTGGGTTTAAAGTGAGTAAATTTTAAAAGACAAGAATGGAAAGAAGGGAAAGTGCACATGAAAATCACAACAAAATGAAAAGCATGGTCACGAGGGAAAACAATTCACTCTAGATCTTGTATACAGCATGGGAAACATCATAGTGGAAGGGAAGCTTGGGAATATAGTGGGAACAATACGATGATAACTGCCCAAATAATGAAGAAATGTTTTCCCATGAAACCATGAAATATAAATATGTGTCATTGTTTTATTTGTTTGCTTTGCTGTGTGTGGAGATGTATGGGGGGGAGGAGGGGTCTGTGTTTGGATAGAAGGAAAAAGCATGAGGGAAGCTCCCAAAGTGACTGTATAAAGATGGATTCTAATGGTGCAAAAGAGGAAAATACAATCATCACCCAACGAGATTTCCACCGAAATCTAATTTTAAATCTCTGACAGGACCTAAAACCCAAATAAATTGGGTTTTGAGGAGGATAGTTAAGAAGTAAAGAGCTTATATACATATAGGAGATAAAGTAGAAAGAACCTGCAGAAGTCTACGTAAAAGATAATATAGGATTAAAATAGCATTATACATAAGAATACTAAGAATAAGGGGTGTTGGGTTTGATAAGTATGTGGAAAAATAAAAGAACAAGGGGACCAAATGATAAACACCAGGCTTTGGTGGCTTAATGAATATGGAGGTAAGAGAGAATGGGGTACGACAGTCAACTCAGCGTTTATGAATTGATAGTAGATTAATGATGATGAAACTAAAGACTGGTAATCACAAATGCTACTATATGTTAAATAATATTTGGGTTTATCATGTAAATATTTGGGTTTGTCATGTAAATATGAGCTGTGATAGTAGGCACAAATAATATCATAAAACATCCCAAGTTTCTGTCATAAAACAAAACCGTAGCTGCTAAGTCTATGCGAATCTTGAAGACTCTTCTTTGTGTTTCTTTTTCAGCCCTTGTGCTGAGTTCTCTTTTGGTCATTCTGACCTTATTTACTGTAATGTGAAGGCAGCCATCCTAGAAGGGGGGCATGGAACAGCTGTAATCTCTCCACTTTGGAGATTCTCACATTTGTACAACAGCTCTAGTTCCCCAAGAGGCCACAATGTTTGGGATAGGTACATGATGACACATCCTAAAAAAATGCTTTCTTACAATTTCTTTTTTTTTTTTCAGGAGAATTTTTTTCTTTATGTTCTCAGAAATCTCTATATTTCCCAGCATTAACAACAGCATGTAGGCATAAAAAATTACTAAAATATATTTATAGGGAATATGTATAGGGGAATTTCTGGTTAAAAAAAAAAAAAACACCTTCAGCATTTTTTCAATAGGTTTTGAAAGTAATTTTACTTCAAAAACATATTTTGTTGACAAAAGTAAAGTATCAATGGAATCATAGAGTAAAGCATCAGTTTCATATAAACATTAATATTACACAGGCACTGAAAAATAATTAAAGATATAAAGTCAGAAATAATACATGTAGTTGTATACTGGCAAATACTAGGTTACAAAACCCTATATAAGCTAATACTGTAATATATTTTAGTAATGATGGTAACTAGAAAGCAAGACATCATATGCAATAAATTTGAATGAATTTCTATACAGCACATGTAGACAAGGTAAATATGAGTAAACATTCATACAAAGGAAGAAGCAAAATATAATAAATTTTAATGAATTCCTACACAGTTAGCCTCAGTACATGTAGACAAGCAAACATTTTTTTTTTTTTTTATTTATTGGGGTGACAATTGTTAGTAAAATTACATAGATTTCAGGTGTACAATTCTCTATTACATCATCTATAAATCCCATTGTGTGTTCACCACCCAGAGTCAGTTCTCCTTCCATCACCAAGCAAACATTTCAATAAAAAGAGTTTCTAGTGCATAAAAATTAATGTATTTCAAGGAATTCTAATGACATGCCCATACATTCAGTAAAAGCAAATGTGACTAAATATTAGTTTGCCAAAAATAGTACGAAGTATTTAAATTAATGTTTATTAGCAACAAATGTTAAGGAATCTCATCACTTTACAATAATCAGCAATCTGATCCTGTAAAAACTATCTCCAAGATAATCTTTATTTTTAAAATCTAAGAAATCATGTCAGCAAAGCCAAGTCACCATATTACGGCCTGAAGCCACAATCATACAGTAGCCATGTTACTGAAAGAATTTCACCACAGAAGGGAATTCTGGCCCAGACTTGAAGCGTCTTGCAGAATATCTACACACTTTTTCCAGAACAACCCCTCACCTTCAAAGTCCTTCATTCAGCATCCAGAACTGGGGCGTGGCAAATATGCATAATTAACCAGACTCACCATAGACGTTTGTGTTTGTGTAATACATCGCTGTTTGATGCAGCATACTTTTGTCTTTTTTCTCCTGGGTGGGAGGGCATTCCATTTTCCACAACTGGAAATTATATACTGACGCTGGCATTCGTGATTTCATTTTTTGATGCTCACATCTTGAAACTCTTCAACTGTTTCGATGAAATATGTAATGGCCTCAATGCACATAAAGGGAATTATACATCCTGTCTTCTTCACACGTAGCAGCCAATTCAGTATACGTTTTAAAAGCTCGCAGCCCCGTATTGCTTTCATTCTGGTGGAACAGAGCATTGGAACTTCACATAACACTGCAGCTGTGTGATTCCTGTTGTTGAGACAGACATTGGTGCTGAGGAGCCACTATCCCAGGAATCCACAAGAGATCAAAGGGATATTCAGCCCAGCAGTCTGGGTGAGTTCATTCCAACAATTCCAATGAGCTCTCGGTCCCATTCTGCTTCATTTTTGTATACTATTTGCCTAAGGAGATTCTTGAGCAGTAGTCACTTCATCAGCTAACATTATCTTTCAATTTGTATACGCGTGTATTCGTTTCTTTCCTTTTTCACATGTCTCTGTTTGCTGCACAATTAACATCTCATCGGATTCTGCCTCTTCACTGTTCAAATCATCATGGTTAGAAGAGATCCTAAAACTGCTCTGTATCTGCAGCCTTCACCAAATAAAGTAAATGTCCTCTTCATTCACTGTGACTGTCAGCAGCGACATTGAGGGAAAACTTCCTAGATAAATATAATAAGCGCTTCCATTTGAAAACCGACCCCATCCTGAGCATTCTACCTGGCAGTCCTGCTCCTCGGAGCCAGTGCACCTGTCACTAGTAATAGCCTGTCATCCAGAGGCATAGAGGCTCAGCACTGCCAAGTTCTGGGATCAGCAGAGCCCTAAACCACGGGTATATCCATAGGAAGTAGCCGAGTAAATATTTATGCTGAGAAAATGTTGACTGTCTTGCTATCTAACATCAGTCACAAACACAGAGTTATGTTTAGTTATTCTTCACATGGTATGGCTTGCTCTTTCACTCAGAGAGTCCCAAAGGAGTGAAAGCATCTTAGAATATTCACATTATCATTAGTGTCAACATGGGTTTTATATGGTAAGAATATTTAAATAGCTCCTGTTTATTTAGTTCAGATCTAGTCTATTGATTAATTTGATTTCACTAGCCATGCTAGATAGCAGATTAATAACAGAGTACTGTGACAAAGTAGTACAATCTTACATAGGATTCTTCTTAACTGACTCCTGGGCAGACTTGAGTAGATCATGGCTGCCCAATCATAGGTCATAAGGGTGAGGTAAGCAGAAACTGCCAAGTTCTTCTGACAGAACATTGTTTGTTTGTTTTTAATAGAATAATATTCAAGGTCTTTTATGCAGCACACTATATGCAGCACACTAGATTAGTGTGCTGCTATATGCAGCACACTAGATTAAATATTGTAGGGATATAGGGGAAAATTGACACTCATCTTGTCATTATAATTAAATAAGGGTTATAAAGATTAAACATCTGTGAGTAGAGAAGAAATAATGAGACGAATAGGCTGGTTAAAGAACCTTCATAGGAAAGCACGTTTGGAATTAATTTCCATTGGGAAAAATGGAAAGGAATTGTCAGAGATGTGGAATATATTTTATTTAGAGCAATAGCATGGGAAGGGCATTGTAGGACATACTAACTTGTAGAAGACAGATTAATACAGATGCATATTTTCCGCTATGTATGCTTTGATAAAATATTTACTGAAAGACGATGTATTTTTTCTAAATTTAGCTCTCTCTTATTTTGCAGCAAAATCTATGTTAATATGTTTTGTTCTATTCTTACCAAACTGCATTAATATTTTATCGATCACTTCAAAACAAATGAAAATACCACCTTCTTTACCAGAAATAAGACTAAATTTTACACATTATATAACATAATGCTAGGTAGGAAAACCCAATGAACCACACGGGTATGTTTATATGTGAAAAACGCCAGTTGACTGTGGGAGGATTGCAGGAAAAATCAATATCTTATATATGGGTAGGAAGAAATATACATAAATAATGAACATTTTGAAATTGTTAAAGATTTTTCTTACCTGGTGCTGTCACCAATTCAAATGTAGACTGCAGCCAAGAAATCAAAGAATGCTGAGACTCAGAGGACCAGTCATGGAAGAATTAGGAAAGATATTAAGAATACAGATGTTTCATTAGATACCAAGCCTAAGATGATCCACACCCTCCTGTTCCCAATCACTATGTATGTGTGCAAGTGTTGGACAGTGAAGAAGACTGATAGGAGAAAAAAACAAACAAAAATTGGTTCACTTGAAATTTGGTGTTGGAGGAGATCTCTACGGATACCCCAGATCACCAAAAAACAAACAGGTAGGTCCTAAAGCAGTTCAGCCTGAAATATCGCTGGAGGCAAAAATGACAAAACTGAGACTGTGCTATTTCAAGCACATCACATGGCAGGTTCTTTGGAAAAGACAATGATGCTGAGAAAGATAGAAGGTAGCAAGCAGGAAAAGAAGAAGTCCAAATGTGAGATGGGCTGTCTCCATAGAAGAAGACACAGGCATGAGTCTACAGGACCTGAGCAGGCTGTGAGGACAGGACACGGTGGACGTCACTCATTGATAGGGCCGCCAGCATTTGGAACAGACCCAACAGCCTGCAACACACAAAAGATAATCCTAAATATAACTTTCTAGCACCTTAGATCTGTTACCTGGGGTGTCTAATGAAATACATATAATTAATAGATAATATTTGAAATAAACAGCAAATTGCTAAATACTTTTTATCACATAAAACACATTTTGAAATTAATGATCCTATGAATTTCGAAGACACAAGAGGGTAAATATCATGCTCCAAAACTTTAAAAAGAAAAAAAAAAAAAGCTGATAAGCCTGTAAGACATTTTCGATTTCAATACTAATCAAATAAATCCAAGTTAAATTAAAATGAGACTTCTCTGTTATTGAAAAGCTGAATATTTTTTAAATGATGATACTCAGCGGTGAAGGAGGTGTGAATGGAGTGATTTTATGACGCTGGTGGGAAGATTTATCTGCAGAGTTTCTCTGTTGGGACTGATAGAAAAGTCAACTACTAGAGGTTGACAGATAGGGATTTTGTCTCACAAAACCAAACGGCTGAGGTCAGGCTGTTCAGGAATAGGATGACAGTTTAAAGACGGCACCCACTAGGAATCTCAGCTTGTCATCACCTTTTTCTCCAATACATATATATTTTGTCTGCATGTGTATGGCTTCAAGATCACAAGATGGATGCAGAAGAATTTTACTGCTCCACAGCTTTTCTTTTGTTTTGTTTTTTTAATCCATAAATACTATGTTCATTAATTTTATTAGTTTCAGGTGTACAAAACAATATAATAGTTAGACATTTACACCCCTCACAAAGTGCTAATCCCCCTCCCCCAATCTACTACCCCTCTGACGTCATATATATAGCTGTTACAATTCCATTGACTCTATTCCCTGTGCTGTACTGTACTCCATATATAGTTGACATTCGATATTATTCAACTTCACCTTCAGGTGTACACTGCAGTGGTCAGGCATCTACACCATCCATGAAGCGGTCTCCATATTTAATTTGTGAAACCAGAATTTTAGCTTGTCTTCTAATTTGCTATTTTAAATCAATATTTTGTTCACTTTTACTTCAGATGTATCTAGTTGTTGAGCATAGCTATAATTCATTCCTCTTACTGTATGTTTCACTGTAGACCTTCTCACTTAGATGTCTATGTCTCACCTCTCTTTTAGATAGTTTTTTCATCCCTTTATTTATTGGTACTTTCTTCTCAGTAATATAATTAGATTCTTCCAGATTATCAATTCTATCTTTAGCTCAGTTCAAATATTCTGTTGAATAATCAAATGACATTTTAATTTGATTATTTTTATTTCAAGGCATTTTGTTTTTCAATATTGCCTAATATTTACCACATTTTCAAGGCTTCTTTATAATCTTGAGCATATTAAACATATTTAATTGATTTTGGGGGGTGGATAATTATAGTACTTGAAGTTTTACATTCCTAAGTCTGTTCTTTGTCATTAATGATTTCTGTGTTTTGTCTTATGTGTTTTCTGATTTTTGATGATGAAATCCTTATGTTTCTTGACATTCTGCTTGTTTGATTTCATTGAGTCTTAGAGTGGAGGTAATGTTCTCACACAGGGTTTGCATGTGTTGTTGTTTTTTGGTGGCCTAGATGACCACACTTGGACCCCAATAAAATTCTGATCTTGAGAATTTTGGAGCATAGTAGCAATAGTTCCTTAATGCTACAAATCCACATCAAAACTTGATTATGGACATAAATGCTCAGGAGAAATTATTTGATTTATATCCACTCATTTTCCTTTTTGAGAATATGTAGTAATTTTCATTCGTCCTCTAGGAGTGCATAGTTCGTAGGACATTGTATTTCTCATTCACTCTATGGGAGAGTCAATCTTGTGGAAGAAGCAGCAGGAGGATTTTGAGTACCCTACGCATCTTGGTCAGCATCTCTTGGGTTTAATTATTAGCCTGGGAAACTTCTGAGAGAGACCCTGCACTAACTTGGATTTGGGCTGAGCACTCTTTACCTTATTTTCAGTTAAATAATTCATTCAAGCTCTTTGTTGTTGTTGTTATTTATCCAAACATTTTAATCAATGTCTGCAGGAGAGTCAATCCAGGTATTTGGTCTGAAATACAGCAGGAAATGAAAGTGTGTGCAATGCCTTAATAAAATGTAGAAATAATTAGTATAGCCTTGAAAGTTAATGGGATATAGTAACTCCAGCTATTAATTAAAGCTTCAAATTTAGGCAATATTTTAATAACATTTTCTAAACATTTGTCATTTATTAAATCTATATTAATTTGATTTTTTTTATTAACTATTTTAAACTTAAAATATTCTTAAACACTATGTTGGTTTCCTCAAGTAACAACCAGCTTTAAATTTCAAATGAATAGATACGCAATATATAATGTAATATTAATGTGTCCCAATTATTCTAATCAATATCAATCACTATCACTTCATTATACATGTTTATATTTAAATTAATTGGAAGATAGGATTTACAGAAATGTTTGTCAAGCCCACATTTAAATTAGTAGGATTTGTTTTAACTTGCTTGGCCAAGTTTCTAGTTTCTATCCAAATGGAGTTAATTAAAATTTGGGGAAATTAATTGATGCAATCAAATTAATCAAATTGTTTTAAAATAAAATATTTCAAAGTAAAACTAAATATATATGTATATATAAAAGACTCAAAACAATCTTAAACAGTTTTGTAATTCTAGAAAATGTATTTCATAAGGAAATAAATATCAATACATTTTTTGATATTCATTTCAGGTGTATGCAGTTAGCTAGTAATCTGTTATATAGCCTGCATATAAATATCACAAAGAATCAAAGAAGGGTCCTTTCAAAGGAAAATGTTTCACTAAAACTTGAAATAGAGTTTCTCTTTTTAATTTATTCAAAATTTATATAGGAAGCAGAGGTGAAAGAACATGCAGGAGAATTACCCAACACTATATTGTTCTCAGTGTTGTTCAGATGAGAGACAGTGTATGAACAAGTGAGTGTTCACTCAACACTCTAACGCTGTTTGTTTACTGCATCTTGCTTATGGTTTCTGTCCTCTATTAGAGCTGTGCTCGAGAATTCTAGAAAGACACCATAAGCAAGATGCAGTAAACAAGGACATTAGAGTGTTGTGTGAACATTTATTCCCTACTTCTTTGTGTTTTCAGGAGGAAGTACTCCACCAAAATCAATACCCCTAACAACTCTACATTCCTCAATCCCCCACACTTCCTCTTTCCTATGACAGGCCCTCATAAATCTGTTATGCTGTTGATTTTGTAAGAGCAGATTCTCACCTTGGGGAGTGAAACTTGTAGTTGTCTCACAATGTCTACAATTGTGTGCAGAGACTAATCCTTGTGTCCAATGAACAGGAAGCTTATGTATCTAGCCATGTCCTCCCGCCTGTATATCATCACTAATAACATTCATATCTTTATGAATGTTTAAGGGTCTGCAACCCTTATCTTCTGTTTGTTTCTTGATTGGTTCTGAATTAGGGTAAGAAATATGATCGATATTTATTCCTTCTCAACTCCAATATGATATAATCATGTAGAGTTTTTAGACTTAATAAGATATCAGAAACATACTGAACCTCTTATGGAAACAACATCAATTTAATTAGAAGAGAAACAGATACAGATAGCATAATGTTCTAACATGTAATTTACATATTAGTTACCTGAAAATAGAGAATTGTATAAAATGAATTTCTCATTCCATTTCCAGTTTACTTCTGTATTTATGGCATTCTATTTTACATACATTATAGGTGATAAGATCTGGTTAGGGAAATATCTACTTTTGTGGCAAATGCAAAAAAGCTTAAAAACCATTTATGAAAAAAATGTTCCCCCGATATTCACAAAAGAAAAGTAGCCTGTTAGAAAATAAATATTGTAAGTGAAGGATATCATAGCTGACCAGAGATAAGATATCTAACACTGATTTGCTTTTACTTCATCTAATTATCTGATACTGTTGAGGGATTATTGTTTTCAGTAATACAAACTTTGCAGAAATCTATATAAATTGTCTTCCCATATATTCTTTGTCACGTAGCCCCCATATGTCTGGTTATATCACTATTAAATATCTTCATTGAAGAAGAGCAAGACCTATTGTTCACTAATAGGAGATCCTTGAGAGAAATGTCTGACCTAGCCAGGATTCATGGGTCCAGGAATCAAGGGATATAAATAAGATGGACTCTACTCAGTATTACCCCTAATCATCCGAGAGCACATTTATTGCTTCTTGTTCTCACCACCTAGTGTTCTACTAGTCTAAATGTCTTATTTCCAAAAGGAAGAATGCTTCCACTGGGAGACACAACAGTGATTCCACTGAACTGGAAGTTAAAACTGCTGCCTGGTCCCTTTGGGCTCCTCATGCCTCTGAATCAATAGGCAAAGAAGAGAGTTACTTTGCCAGCTAGAATGATTGAGCTTGCCTACCACAGAGAAATAAGACTACTGCTGAAATGGAGGGAAGGAAGAGTATGGTGTCTGTCTTAGCTCAGGCAGTTATAACAAAATGCCATAAGCTAGGTGACTTAAGCAACAGATACTCATTTCTCATAGTTCTGAAGATTAGGAAGTCAAGAACCAAGGTGCTGGCAGAGTTGGTTCCTGGTGAGAACGCTCTTCCTGGCTTGCACATAACCACCTTCTTGCTATGTCTTCACATGGGGAAGAGAGGGAGACAGCTCAGGTCTCTCCTTCTTATGAGGATATTAATTCTATCTTGTGTACCCCTCCCCTCATGACTTCATCTGAACTTAATTATTTTCCAAAGACCCACCTCTAGATATCATCACATTGACTGTTAGGGCTTCAATTCATATGAATTTGGTGGGTAGAGGGGTGGGCACAAACATTCAATCATCCCTGAGCACTATGATGAGCTGTGATTAATGTCAATACAAAACCACAAGATACTAAGTTTGGCAGGCCCACTAATGTCCCATACTATTCAGGAATAAAGGTTTGTCACCCACGTGGTAAAGAACAATGACCAGCTAAGGGGCTTATTGAGGATAAAGAGGATACAGAATGGGAATATGAAAAATAAAATTATAGATAATAATTACAACCATGCAATTAGTTGTGGAAAGAAGGGTTTTAATTATTATGAATATTTCCTTCTTATTTTGTTATGAATATGTCTTTGTGTGTGTATATGTATGTGTGTGTATACGTGCATATAGCCAATATCTCTATTTCCTTCCCTCTCATCACTTTATCATGTAACATAAGATGTGTTTACATCATTAAATTTAAGTTCCAGGACATCAAGGAGAAGAGTGAACATCACACAAGGACTTTGCATCTTCTTCTAGGGAAAGGGGTACTGCATTTTCAGTATAAACAGGGCAAGTGTGTCACTATAGGCAGGAACATGACTGTGTTATTGGCTTTATTTGGATATTAATTATGGTGTAAGGAGATATACATTTATGGCAAGTTAACAAAGGGTGGACTGTAATTAACTTTATGTGTCAATTTTGCTAAGTTATGGTGCTCAGCTCTTTGATCAAACACCAGTCTACATGTTTCTGTGAATGTATTTTTTAGATGTGATTAACATTGAAATCAGCAGGCTTTGAATAAAGCAGATCATCTTCCATAATGTGGGTGGGCCTTGTCCAATAAGTTGAAGATTTTAAAGGAAAAGTCTGAGGTTTCTGAACAAGAGATTCTGTGTATAGACTGTTTTAGGATTAAGAATGCAGCATTCACTCTTACTGGAATTTCCAGACTGCTTCCCTCCCTGAAAATGTCAGAATTGTCAGTCTCCACAATCACTTTAGCTAATTCCTTAAAGCCAATCTCTCTAGATAGATAAATAGATGATAGATGAATAGATAGATAGATAGATAGATAGATAGATAGATAGATAGATAGATAGATACATAGATACATAGATACATAGATAGATACATAGATAGATACATAGATAGATACATAGATAGATACATAGATAGATAGCTGGAAAGATACATAGATACATAGATAGATGCATAGATAGATGCATAGATAGATAGATAGATAGATAGATAGATAGATAGATAGATAGATAGATAGATATGCATACATTCTATTGGTTCTGTTCCTCTGGAAAACTCTGAATAACACATAAGGAAATATTTAAATAGCATATTTTAGATAATGATTTATTTTAATTTGACTGCATAAAACCATATAGAGTGGATTATATATTTGTGGGGAGCCATAATTTCTTGTTATTCTGTAGCCTTGCAGACTGTCTCAGTTTATGGTTAACTTGTTTTAGCTCTTAAGGCATTGTCTCTGCCTACACCTGGAGGGTGCTTGCAAGCTGCTAAAGAATGAGGTGGGAACGGCCAGTTCCTGGACACAGATCACTGATGATTATCAGGGTAATTGGTGGGCTTTGTCATTGAGATAATGACTTTGGGAAAGTTTCAGTGAGTCTGTAGTTCATATGTAAAAGTTGAAAATTTTACTCTCAATGAGGTAATGCACACTCGTGATTGTTAAGCTGCACTTACACAGGTGGTTTAAATTGGTAAAGGAAAGTAAACTCTGCGTTTCAGGATCACTGAAGACCGGCCGCATCATCATTTTGTGTGAGTGTCTTTTTTCATTCCCACTCCCCCATTCAGGTACTGTTCGATTTGTGGCAGCTGGCACGCCACATATATTATTATAGGCCATGTGCATATATGAAAATATAGCTCCTTTGAGAATATTGGAGTACTTGATATAAATTCTATAAAATTTACCAAAAGATGAATACAGGAAAACATATTAAAAAGTGATGTGTTCAACAAACCAGGAGGGAGTGGAAACAAATATTCAAACTATTGAAAGAGAGAAATAATGAGCCAAGAATAATATATCCAACAAAGATATCCTTTAGATATGAAGGAGGAATAAAGACCTTTCCAGACATACAGAAGCTAAGGGAATTTTCTAACACATGATCTGCACTACAAGAAATACTAAAGGAGGCTATTTGACCACCATCAACAGGGACTATTTGTCGCAACCAAACAATAAAAGGGGGAGGGGAGGAAGTAAAGTCCTGAACAGGAATATGGAAATTGAGAAAGTAAGCATGCTGAAGAAAATTGAATACTCTAAATATCAAACTTTCTTTTACATAAGCTTAATGGTAACTTCTCAAAAAAAAAAAAAGAAAAAAAAACCAGAACTGAAATATAATGTAATAAAAGAAGACACAGGGAAAAATCATAGAATACCACCAACAGATATAATAGACAACAACAAAAAGGCTAAGGAACAATGCAGACACAATCTTACCAGAAAACTAAAGATAGAATGATAGGAAATCCTCAATTATTAATAATCACCGTAAATGTAAATGCCCTGAACTGACCAATAAAAAGGCACAGAGTAGGAGATTGGATCAAAAACCTAAACCCAACCATATGCTGTCTCCAAGAGACACATCTCAGCTACAAGGACAAGCATAGGCTCAAAGTGAATGAGTGGAAATTGACACTCCAAGCAAATGATATCCAGAGAAAATCAGGTGTAGTCATACTGATATCCTATGAAACAGACTTAAGGATAAAAAAGGTAACGAGACAAAGATGGACATTTCATAATGGTAAAGGGGAATATACAACAAGAAGACATAACAGTTATCAATATTTATGCCCCCAATCAAGGAGCACTGAAATATACCAAGTAATTACTAACAGAACTAAAGGGAGAAATTGAACAAAACAAATTAAAATAAGGGACCTAAATACATCCTTGACAGCTATGGATAGATCGTCCAAACAAAAAATAAATAAAGAAATTGCAGCCCTAAATGACACATTAGATGAAATGGACATAATTGACATTTATAGAGCACTTCATCCTAAAACATCAGACTATACGTTTTTTTCTAGTGTACATGGAACATTCTCAAGGATAGACCATATATTGGGACATAAAACTAGCATCAGCAAATTTAAGAAGATTGAAATCATACCAAGCATATTTTCTGATCACAAGACTTTGAAATTGGACATCAACTACAAAGAAAAAGCAGGAAAAACCACAAATACATGGCGATTAAACAACATCCTTTTAAAGAACGACTGGATCAAAGAAGAAATAAGAGGAGAGATCAAAAGATATATAGAAACAAATGACAATGAAAATACATTCTACGAAAATTTGGGGGATGCAGTGAAAACAGTGTTAAGAGGGAAATTTATATCATTACAGGCCTATCTCAAGAAACAAAAAAAATCCCAAATAAATAACCTCACATTACACCTTAAAAAACTGGAAAAAGAAGAACAAATGAAACCCAAGGTCAGCAGAAGAAAGGAAATAATAGAAATCAGAGCAGAACTAAATGAAATAGAGACCAAAAAGACAATGAAAAAATTTGATGTGACAAAGAACTGGTTCGTTGAAAAGATTAACAAAATTGACAAACCCCTGCTGGACTCACTAAGATAAAAAGAGAAAAGAAACTAATAAACAAAATCAGAAATGAAAGAGGGGAGGTTATCACGGATGCCACAGAAATACAAAGGATCATCCAAGCATACAATGAAGGACTATATGCCACCAAATTCAATAACCTAGAAGAAATGGACAAGTTCATGGCCTTTCTAGGCTGAATCATGAAGAACTGGAAAATCTAAATGACCGATCACCAGTAACGAACTTGAATCAGTCATCCAAAACCTTCCCAAAAGCAAAAGTCCTGGACCAGATGGCTTCACTAGTGAATTCTACCAAATCTTCGAAGAGGATCTAATACCTGTCCTACTCAAACTCTTCCAAAAAATTGAAGAAAAGACAGTACTCCCTAACTCATTTTATGAGGCCAACATTACCCTGATACCAAAACCTGGTAAGGACAACACAAAAAAAGAAAACTACAGACCAATATCTCTGATGAATACAGATGCAAAAATCCTAAACAAAATTCTAGCAAATCGATTGCAACAATGTATTGAAAAGATTATTCATCATGACCAAGTGGGGTTCATCCCCAGGGCACAAGGATGGTTCAACATCCGCAAATCCGTCAATGTGATACATCACATAAACAAAATAAAGGACAGAAATCATATGATTATATCAATTGATGCAGAAAAAGCATTTGACAAGATATAACACCCATTTATGATTAAAACACTTAATAAAATAGGTATAGACGGAAAATACCTTAACATAATAAAGGCCATATATGACAAACCCTCATAATTAACAGTGAAAAACTGAAGCCCTGTGCTCTACATTCAGGAACACGACAGGGCTGTCCCCTATCACTCTGCTTTTCAACAGTGTTGGAAGTCCTCGCCAGAGCAATCAGGCAGGAAAAAGAAATAAAAGGCGTCCAAATTTGGAATGAAGAAGTTAAATTGTCACTTTTTGCATATGACATGATGCTATATATAGAAAACCCTAAAGACTCCACCGAAAAGCTATTAGAAACAATAGACAAATACAATAAAGTTGCCGGCTACAAAATCAATGTACAAAAGAAGTCCATTGCATTCCTATATACTAACAATGAAATCTCAGAAAAAGAAACAAAAAAAGCAATTCCTTTTGCAATTGCAACAAAAATAATAAAATACCTAGGAATAAAGGTAATCAAGGATGTGAAAGACCTATATGCTGAAAACTATAAGACATTTTTAAAAGAAATTGAAAAAGACACAAAGAAATGGAAATACATTCCGTGCTCATGGATTGGAAGAATCAACATAGTTAAAATGGTCATTTTACCCAAAGCAATATACAGATTTAATGCAATCCCCATCAAAATTCCAATGGAATTTTTTAAAGAAATAGAACAAAAAATCATCAGATTTGTATGGAACCTCAAAAGACCCTGAATAGCCAAAGCAATCCTAAGAAAAAGAACAATGCTGGAGGTATCACACTCCCTGACTTTAGCTTGTACGACAGAGTATCAATAATCAAAACAGCATGGTACTGGCAGAGAAATAGACACACAGACCAATGGAATAGAATTGAGAACCCAGAAATAAACCCACATAAATATGGACAGATAATTTTGACAAAGAAGCAAAAAACGAACAATGAAGAAAAGATAGCCTCTTCAATAAATGGTGCTGGCAGAATTGGAAAGTCACGTGACAAGAATGAAACTAGAATGCTATCTGTCACCATGTACCAAAATTAATTCAAAATGGATCAAAAGCCTAAACATAAAACCTGAAACAATAAACTGCATAGAAGAAAACATAGATACTAAACTTACGGACTTTGGGTTCAAAGAGCATTTTATGAATTTGAGTCCAAAGGCAAGGGAAGTAAAAGCTAAAATAAATGAATAGGACTATATCAAACTTAAAACCTTCTGCACCGCAAAAGAGACCATCCACAAAATATAGAGGCAACCAACTTAATGGGAGAAGATTTTTGCAAACAGTGCCTCCGATAAGGGGCTAATATCCAAAATATACAAGGAACTCATACAACTCAATCACACAAAAACAAACAACCAAATTGAAAAATGGGCAGAGGACCTGAAGGGACATTTCTCCAAAGAGGAATACAATTGGCAAATAGACATATGAAAAAATGCTCAACATCACCAATCATCAAAGAAATGCAAATAGAAACCACAATGAGATATCACCTCACCCCAGTTAGAATGGCTATCATTAGCAAGACAAATAGTAACAAGTGTTGGAGAGGCTGTGGAGAAAAAGGAATGCTCATACACTGTTGGTGGGAATGCAGACTGGTGCAGCCGCTATGGAAGGCATGTGGAGGCAAAAAATTACGAACAGAATTACCATATGACCCAGAAATCCCTCTCCTGGGTATCTACCCAAAAAATCTGAAAACAATTATCCATAAAGATAAGTGTGCTCCAATGTTCATTGCAGCTTTGTTTACGGTGGCCAAGACATGGAAACAACCAAAATGTCCTTCGATAGATGAATGGATAGAGAAGTTGTGGTATATATACACAGTGGAATTCTATTCAGCAGTAAGAAAAGATGAAATAGGACCATTTGTGACAACATGGATGGATCTTGAGATTATAATGCTAAGTGAAATAAGTCAGACAGAAAAAGTAGAGAACCATATGATTTCTCTGATATGTGATATATAAACCCGAATGAACAAGACAAACAACTGAAAGAACAAAAACTCATAGACATAGACAATAGTTTAGGGGTTACCAGAGGGTGAGCGCGGAGGTGCGAGCACAGCTCTAGAAGAGGGTAAAGGGGTCTAATATATGGTGATGGAAAGAGAACTGACTCTGGATGGTAAACACACAATGTGATATATGGATAATGTATTACAGAATTATACACCTGAAATATATGTAAATTTACTAACAATAGTCACCCCAATAAACTTTAATTTAAAGAAAAAGAAATGATGTGTTCAAGGATCAGAAAAGTTGCAAACAGATTTGAAATAAAAGATTCAATTTTTTTTTTTCCTGGCCCTAAGGTAACTATCACTTTCTCAAAAGCATTAAATTACCTTTGGTCAGGTATGCACTCTACACAATAGCAGTCTTAAAGTACTTTATTTGAGCTTTGTAGTAATAACTAAAGCACTGAAGTATCTCACAAAGTTACATGATTTCTACAGCAAGAAGAATCTTCTGTACAGTTTAGGAAGTGAAAGCTTAAGTGACAAAGAAGTGGTATTTTTAACCTCTTCATGAAAATGAAAAATAAGAAGCAGTGTTAGCTGATTAAGAGAGAAATAGATTAATGATTTATTGCTTTATTTAAACTTATTGAGTCGGTGGGAAAAAAAGCCTCTTAAGTAGTTTTCGGATCAGGCGTCATCTGCCATACAGTGTGGTGTGATTTAAAGGTTAACCTAAAAATAAAAGGCCAAAGTGAGAGGCAATAAGCTTTTATTTGAGATCCAAAAGAATAGCTGTTGGGGAAGCACGGATTCAGGTGGAAACCCAAATAATGTTGTGATTAGGAAATGAAGGCAAAGGGTATTTATGAGAAAGGGAAGGGGAATAAGACCTGAATAAAAGGTAGGAATTTCTATGGATGTTAATAAGCTAAGAAAGGAATTTCTGTAGATGCAGATGAGCTAACATAGTGATGCTGAGTAAACTTAGTTAATTTTCAGTCCAGTAGTCATAGCAAACAATTGTTTGAGATACAGTGCTGCTTTGAGCCCAGCCCAAATGATATTTTGCCCAGATTTAATTAACATCCCAAAGGTTTGACGAGTATGACCTGCAAGGCAGTTCCTCTGTGATGGCAGCTCCACTCCATTTTTAAGTGGCTCCGTTTATGTTATTTTTTACATATATGGGGATGTTTTCTTGAAAATGTTGGTCTCTCAGTCTTTCAGCTCTTCTAAGGTCTATACAAGAATCTACAAATCTCCTAAACAAAAACCTTCCTTCTTACCTTCACATGTGAGAAATCTTCTATATTAATTCCTCCTGATTCTTTTGTAGATCTATTGAGAAAACAACAACAACAACAACAACAACAACAACAACAACAACAACAACAAAAACTGTGCAAATTAAAAGTCACCAGATTCAGTACTCAGAAACATAAGATTTGACTTGGTTACTATGAACCTTCATTAAGAAAAAGGGTTACAGGAGACGAACAATTTCACTCTAATCTGTGATGTACTCTGAGCTGAAACATCCTTTTGGGCCCTAGGGAATGATAATACATGCTTAATCACAGATATTGAGCCAATATCAAAAGGATAAGCTATGGCCCTGGGTAAACAATATCCTGTGTCAAGAGCTCAATTAGAGGGAATCAAACCAGTTATAAAAGAATTAAAAGTACAAGGGATACAAGATCTTAGGGAAGTAAATACATTTGTAATTCATTTCAATGCTTCCTTTAATCCATATAACTTTGTGTTTTTTTCAATTCTCCTTTGAACAGCTTATAACATCTGCTAATTCATTCAGATCAGATGAATAAAATACAATCTTTAACATTTGTTCATTTTTTAATGATTTTATCTTTTACTGAAAATTATCCTTTAACAGTTTTAGAGGTCTTCCATTGGGATGCTGAATGGATTCACTATGAGAGCCTAGTAAATTTTCTCACCAGAGAAACTGTATAAAACACTGTGTGTCTTTTCTTGGTTTCTAGAGGTGAATTCAAAGCAGTGATAGAATTTTACTTATTCCTTGTTTTTTAAATTTTAATTTTAAACCTCACCAATTTTTTTTTATTTTATTAAATGCAATAAATTATTTTCCGTTTAGAATTTGATTATAGGTTCTGCCACCTTATTATCTCTTGTAAACTGATTACTGATTTTATAGAGATCTATTTTCTGTTGGATTAGAGATGACAGATGTTTTTTGTTTTTGTTTTTTTTTTTGCTTTTTTTTTTTTTTTTCTATTTCTCTGTTTGACTACTTGTCTCTTTTGACCTCAAATCAATTAGGAATTTAATGCCCACCAAGAAGTGGATAGCTGGACTCACTCACTTACAACTAACTCATTAGAGTGAGTTATTTTTCTGGTCTACACTTTACGCATGACTGAATTTTTTTAATTGAAGCAATTAGCTTTCTTTCTCTGTCTTCCTGTCCCTTTATGTATCTCTAAAGGGTCTTTATTAGCTATCCTGTGTAATATTTTTCTACCTCTTGTTGATATTTATAAATTAGATTATAAAACACTTTAAATTAAGGAAGCTCTAATCAGATAGGCTTATTGAGGTAAATATTGTGCTTACATACAATTGACCCTTGAATGCCATGGATTTGAACTGTGCAGGTCCACCTATACACAGATTTATTTCAATAAACACCTATCCAATTTTCAATCCTCAGTTAGGTGTCAGCGAATCTGGAGGACTACCATTATGCATTGGTTTATGACATTTTATATAGGAGATTTGAAAATCTGTAGTATTCGTTGGGGATCCTGGAACTATGCCATGGAGAAACCAAGGGACAACTTTAGTTTTGGGGGACTCTAAAGTTATACAAAGATTCCTGTGTTGTTCAAGGTTTTACTGTAAATTGAATGTTACTAATTTCCAAGAAAATTGTAAAACTAAACTTAAAATTCTTTCAGTGTGCTATGAAAGTATTAATACAGAAACAATTAATAAACATTTGAAGAATCCAAATTCAGATAATTTAGGTACAGTGTTGGCTACTGAGACTAGCTCAATAGTTTTGATTTAATAAAAAGTGATGTTTTCTCTGATTATCAATGTTACATATAGTACTCACATATATTTGTATTCTACTTAGATGTGTTCTTACTGATCAGCAACTAGTGAATACATTTAATGTGTAAAATTATGTGTAAAAGTATATTTTCATTAACCAAATTGAATTGTTATTCTGATGAACATCAATCCAACAATAGTTAGGTTTTATAGTATGTAAAGTTAAAGACAAATTCCAAGAGTTTTAGGTTACTTAAAATCATGGACTAATGTTAATTTGAGTTAATGGAGCCCATTGATACCAAGATAATTTCTAAGTAAGATACAAAACTGAAACATTAATTGCTGTGTACAATTTTATAATTTGCCGTTTATTTTGTATGATAAGAGCAGGCTATATATTTGGGTCTATAAATAAACATATTCATTTTTGCCACTTTGAGAATTTATATTATAAGGGATATATAGATATAGATGATATAGATATAGATACAGATATAGGTATTAAATATATAGATATATATGGCTGTAGTAAATTCCGAGATGCATATCCGTAACCTTTGCTCTGCTAAAGAATATTGGTGTGTGATAGTGCAAAATTATTAATCCTCTAGATTTTTTTGTGAAATTGAGTTATTTTGGTTAAAAGTTATAATTATTATATATGAATGAGACTCTGCTAAGTGTAACACTGGCATAGAGAAATAATTTTGTGCAAAACGTATGGAAGATGTGTTTCTGTTAAGAGAAAAGAAGATAGTTTTGTAGTAAAGAAAAATGTCTGGCTGTACCAGAATGAGAAAGAGGAAAGTGAAAAACAAAACCTTACTGAGTGGGGGGCCGGCCTGGTGGCTCAAGCGGTTGGAGCGCCATGCTCCTAACTCCGAAGGCTGCTGGTTCGATTCCCACATGGGCCAGTGGATTCTCAACCACACTGTTGCCAGTTCAACTCCTCAAGTCCCATCCCCACAAGGGATGGTGGGCTCCTCCCACTGCATCTAAGATTGAACAGGGCACCTTGAGCTCAGCTGCCACTGAGCTCCCGGATGGCTCAGTTGGTTGGAGCATGTCTTCTCAACCACAAGGCTGCTGGTACGACTCCCATAAGGGATGGTGGGCTGCGCCCCCTGCAACTAGCAACGGCAACTGGACCTGGAGCTGAGCCCTCCACAACTAAGATTGAAAGGACAACTTGACTTGGGAAAAAAAGTCCTGGAAGTACACACTATTCCCCAATAAAGTCCTGTTCCCCTTCCCCAATAAAATCTTAAAAAAAAAAAAAAAAAAAAAAACCTAACTGAGTGTGCAAAGTTAGAAGGCTTGCAGAAAGAGATTTTTATTTGACCTGAGCAAAGCTGGCTAAAATTTATTAGATTCATTCATAAAATTTTCCATAAAAAGCTATGATTCTTTTTGTTCAAATATTATGTTGATGCAAACATAAAATTTGTTTTCTCTGGTAAATTGACATTTTTCTTAGAGTATTGATCTGTTCTTAGAAAGAGGTTATAAAATGTTTCCTTTATCTCTGTGTAGCTATCAAAGATTCTGTGTCTTACCATGAAAATTTCATATGCTTTTTGTTGATTTTATGTTAGATCTCTCCTTGTTTGAGAACAAAATCTTCTTATTTTTGAAAGAGCTAAGATTTTTTACAATCATGCCACCTCTTCTGTTTATTTGAAATCTTTTATTATTGTCACTTTGATTAAATATATAACCAAGTGTTATTTCTAAGTAACCTGTGGTCCTACTTAATCAAGTATAAATTTTAGACAACTTTTAAAAAATGTTTTTGTTTTTCTAAAATTGAACTGTAAATTTACAAGAAATTAAAGCAAAAAGTTTAGGACATCTATTACATCTAAAGTTGTCTTTCAGAGTCCTTAAAGGGCATCTGACAAAAATCACAAACATTTGTTCCCAGATGTTATTAAAAGAGACGTACTAGAAATAACTAGGCTTATTTGACATGTTAATATTTTTATGAGTTTCATGGAATAGTTGTCAATTCCCGAGAGGTACATTGCCGTCCCTAGGTTAAATTTGCAGAGATATTATGTTATAAATAAAAAGCCAGTGTATGCTATATGGGAAATTCCTAGAGATTTTGAAAACCCTTACTCTCTACAATATGTTTACATTTAAAAAAGTCCTAGTGGTGCTGGCCATGATTATTTTAGGCAACAAAAGTGTAGTGTTATTAATCATAATTTCAGTTATTCTTTTTAAAACATCAACTAGTCTTCAATCTTACCTCTTTAATTTGAATCTAGTATCTTTTTCTAGGGCAGTAGTTTTCAATTGGAGATGTGCATCAGGTTTGCCTATGGAGATTTGTTAAAATCTGGATATAAATTGTCACCCCAATAAATTTAAAAAAAAATAATTAAATTTAAAAAATTATTCAAAACATATTAAGGTGATGTGCTATTTGTCAACAAAATTCTTCACTGCCTAATTTTTTCCTGACCAATTGTTATGGACTGAGTGTTTGTATCCCACCCTGCCTCCTAAATCCATATGTTGAAACCCTACCCCCCATTGTGATGGGTCCTTAGGGAGGTAATTAGGATTAGATAGAATTAGATGTGGATGGAGGCCTCAGGAGTGGGATTAGTGGCCTTTCAAGAGCCAGGTGAGAGCTTGTTTCCTTGCTCTGCTCTCAGCCATTTGTAGATACCAGGAGAATTTGGAAGCCTGCAACCCCGAAGTTTCTATCTAGTTATGGCTTTCTGACTCAGAAGCACATTCCTAAAAAGTGGTGAAGGCTCTTGTGATAGGCATACTTCTCACTTTGGGGACACAAGAGCATAGCAAACCAGATCAAGTAATTCATTTTGTTTCCACTATTACTGAGGGTTTATATAAATGTTTGCAGAATCTTATAAATAATAGCATTCCCTGTCTTCCTTATTCCTCAGAACAAATGGAATAAATAGATAACACTCTTCAAAACTCATTGACTAAGATTCAGCCACCTACTACCGTGTTTCCGTGAAAATAAGACCTAACTGGAAAATAAGCCCTAGCATGATTTTTCAGGATGACATCCCCTGAACATAAGCCCTAATGTGTCTTTTGGAGCAAAAATTAATATAAGACCCGGTCTTATTTTCAGGAAAACACAGTATGTTAAAATGTCCTTACCATTAGTCTTGTTAAGAAAAATAAAATTAGAACAACTCCTTCAAGTAAGCATGCTATCATTACTTTTTTACTTATGTTGGGCAGACCTTTGAATCGGGCATGACACCATAACCATGTGTTCTGAAGAAGGGACCACCTTCCAATTGGGAGTGTCCTGTTCAGGGGCTACCAATCACACACACTATCAAAATGAAAGAGAAACCCAACTGAACTTGTATTTCCCATGTGAAGTCAGCACCTCAAGGCCAGACTGTGAGTACCACAGATTGCTTTTAAATCTTGAGTTTTCCAAACACTGAAATACACTAAACTGAATACACTAAAGTGATATTCTAGTAGGCTTACTGCTACTCAATGAGACTGCTTTACTGTTATAGTCATATTATTTAATTTCTTGTTAACATTTTGATGGCTACATAATATCTGGACAAAAGTAACTATGACAATAGAAGCACTTAGAAAACTGTAAGGTTACGATAAAGGAGTAACACAAAGAAGACTTGTAAGGGTAAATAAAAATTATCTTCTTTGTTTATAAAGGGCCAAAAGACCATTTGTTCTCTGCACTTTCCTCAGAGTATTTCCTTGGAAACACAGGGAATTCTAGTCCTTGTTCTAACTATTGAAAAATAGATAAATCTCTCTAGGGATTAAGACCAGTCTCATTTTTTACAGTGTAGGGATATTTCCAAAGTTACATGCTAATTAACCTTTAGATATGTAAACAAGTACTTCCAAAATTAACTCAGGGTTCTTTCTTGGGAGATGAATAGATTGTCCTAAAGTATAGCCTTTTTTTTCAGGCATTAAGAGGAGCTATTCTATTTTCTACTTTAAGGTATGGTTATGTGAGATTTTATACTAATTTTTAGTTTTTTCTTCCCACTCCCTTGCTTGCAAGTTATCTTTTAATGCCAACTTCAATATAAATTGTTTTTTTGTCTTCTATATTGGTAAGGAAAGATCTTTCTGTTGACAGGATTATTTTATCTTCCAAATAAATTCAACTATACTGTGTTTGGAAACGCACTGCCTATATGTTGTGTAATGGCTTTAAAGAAGGCAATTTCCGTCTCTAAAAAAAATGCATACGCACATAGATTTTATTTTTTTCTTAAAAGATCATGACACATACTATACTCTCCAAATGACTTCTACCCCACCCCCACCCTGAACTACATACACTCAGGTACTATTTTACCAATTTTAAGTTAAATTTACCAAATTTAAGTTAAATAGACATCATGACACTTATACATGCATATTTGAAATATAAGGATATTTCCTACATACATGTTTGAAATACAAGGATATTCTCCTACATTACTCTAATACTGTTGTCATACTTTATCCACAAATTTATAATATCCTGTAATACTGGGCCCTTATGCAATTTAAAAAAAATTGCTCTGTAATCCTATTTAATCCAATTATTCAATGCCTTTCTTTCCTCAACCTAGATATTTTTCTTGTGTGTTATATAATCTCGAATGGCCCACGAAGTGACATTATTAGAGCCATTAGTTCTTTATCACCCACTTTCAAATTCTGTGTATCGTTGAGATCCCATTGAATATTCACTACCAAGGAATTTAACTTTTTATTTTAGCAATATTTATTATTCTTTATATTAACAAACACAATTCCTGCCCTAAATTTAATACTCTATTAAATTTAGAATAACTACATATTTAATATTTATACAGAACTATATGTTTTAAGTGCAATTACTCATAGTTTTTTAAAAATTAAATCAGCTTTATTAAAGTAAAATTTATATGTGATTACTCAAAAATGTTTAAACCCTTTACTTTCCTTCTCTTGAGAATTATAATCTAAATTACTTATCATTACACCAAGATACATACAACCCAGACGAATTTACTCAAAATATTTATATAGCTGATTTAATCTCTGCTTTTATTTAGGTCACTAGATATGTTTATTAATTGTTAAGAATCCTGGGTTGAGGTTTAATTATTTCAGACACCCTAACTGGACAATGTACTTCATAAAAACTTTTTTTTTTTTTAATAGTCCACATGTTTTATCTCCTTAGGCTACCATAACAAAATACTACAGACTAGGTACCTTAATCAGTAGACATGCATTTTGTCACAATTCTAGAATCTTGAAGACTGAAATCAGAGTGGCAGCATGGCATTTTCTGGTAAAGCCACTCTTCCTGGCATGTAGACAGCTGTCATCTTGTGAGTTCATGTAAGCTTCTTCATTCATGTAAACGATGAAGAGTGAGAGGGGAAAAGAGCAAGCGAGCTCAAAAATCACCTCTTATAAGGACATTAATCCTGTCATATCAGGGACCCATCCTTAGGGTCTTACTAACCTCAATTACCTCCTTATAGCAACTCCTTCCAAATTTGGTCACACTGGGGATTAGGGCTTCAACATACAAATTTCCAGTGGACACAATTCACTTCATAGTACCATTCTGGCATAAATATATATAATGGCTTGGCATAGTAGTCTCAGTGATGAGAAAAACCATGCAGCAGTTCTTTAGTTCCAGAATTCATATCCTAAGTTTGTGAGAATCGTTGTTCAGCTACGAAGTTAACTCAACGTTCTTCATAAGTAACCCTTATTTTTCTGTTAAATGAGTACATTGCTTTAAGCCATTTTAATGTTAAGAAAAACTAAGGTACATCAGAATTAGAGTGCTCATTTTGTATACATGGTTTAGAAATTGATGAATGCTTGCTCATTTGAATTTTTGAAAATTTTAAGAAAATTTGGCCAGCAGAGTAACAAATTTGTGTATTATTAAAATTCTTAATTGAGTAATTAAGCTCATCATTTTAAGAGGAAAAGGAAAAGAAAGTTTAAATAAATAGTAATGGAATAATTAAGAGAACTTGAATTTCACTATTTTTACTTAGGTAATAATATCATGTTTCCCCAATAATAAGACCTAGCCAGACAATCAACACTAATGCATCTTTTGGAGCAAAAATTAATATAAGACCCGGTTGTATTTTACTATACTATAAGACCCGGTCTTATATCCTGGTTTTATATAGGATAAGACTGGGTCTTACATTAATTTTTGCTCCGAAAGACACATTAAAGCTGATTGTCTGGCTAGGTCTTATTTTCTGGGAAACATGGTAATAGTTTGGTCTTAGCTCTTTATTTAACCTACCCAAAACTTTATAACAGAGATATCTTTGTTTTCCCTAGTTAACTCATGTACAAATTACGTCCCAAAGAATGTTACAAGTCTTCTAAATGCCACACATGCACTATATAATGGAGATAGAATTAGAGTTCATACTCTTGATCACTATGTAGTCCTGCCTCTCACAATAAGGCTTGTTATCATTAAAAATAAGTCATTAAATTTTTAATGTTACCATTAATGATTAATATTAATATTAAAAAATAAAATTGCATATAAATATACACACATTTTAATGTGTTTGAGAGTTTGTTTTATTAATGGCTGTCATACTCAAAATGCTTGTTAAATTTACTATATTTTAAAAAGAAAAAATATGTATCAAACCTCAAAACTTAATAAGTTATTTTCATTTGATCATTTAGATTGATGATTAATTTCTAAAACAACAGTAACATCAAAATAACCACGTATTTTTAGATAACACCTAAACATGCTTTGTCGTGATAATCTTCTGAAAATGTAGTATGTTGTTGTAGTTCCCTTTTTCTATAGTGAATGCCTTAGGAAGTTCAGGAGTGTACTTCTTTATTTTTGACAAATTAAGCAATGCTAAACTTTTTTTTTCTTTTTGGATGGGATATTTGTAATACAGTTTTCTCTGCTCACTGTCTAATGATAGTCAAGATAATTTAATTTATAGGATATATAACTGAAAAGAAGGAAGATGAGCATAATTTCCAAATTCATCCCAGTTAGCAGGCACTCATCTAACAGAGCTCTGCTCCACTTGAGGACACGATTTTGAACACTAATAAAATCCGTTAACCCCTCTAATTCTCTGCATGTACGTACTGTAGCCACGGTAAGTCCTGCCGTTGGCGTTTATACTTAGGGGATACACCTGTGTCATTCACCTGTACCTTCCAGGTTGCAGTGCAGCAGTAACAATCCCCATGCCTCCCTATCCCACATAGTTTCTTTTCTTAGGTATTTGAAAGCCTATGTTATAGCGTGTCACAAATCAAACTAAAATCGAATGATGCTTTCTCTTCCTGAAACCAACAAAATGCAACATAATGCCAAGTATTATGGAAAGATTAATGCAGGATATATGTAAAGGGGGCAAGGGAGAGTGGCATTTAAGGATCCACAAATGATGTTCTACAGGTGACTGTCTCCCATGCTAAGACTGGCATTGTACCTAGCATGACATGTGGTGGAAACTGCTAGAGAAAGGAAAAAAAAAAAAAAAATCAGAAGAATTCTACCCTGGACTGATTATCTTTGAAGATCAACTTCCCTTAATGTTTAACATAGTTAGAGACTTTTAATTGCCCAAGGTCTAAGAAAACTTGTAGGATATTTCTAAGAAAGAGAAAGGTCTAATTTATTTGCTTTCTGATTAAAAACATCTATGAAAAAGAAGTATTTGGCTTCAATTCTCGTTTCCTCTACATAATACATGAATTTGATCAACTAAATTAATGTTCCTACACTTGTAGTTGTCATAAATTAAATAAATATACTTCACTCCGTATTTTAAGAGTTATAAATACTTATAAATGTATAATATTTATAAGCATACATATCTAGCATATGCTCCAAATTACAAAGACTACATGCATACTAAACATTATTGTCTTCCATTACTCTAAATTTCCATGGCTTTGTTTGGAGCTTTCATATATCACTTGTCATTTAATACCTAGTTTTACACTTATTTGTATATTCTGATAAGCTTTCAACTACTTAAGAGCAAGACTCACTTTTCTGTTGGTGCGTGTGCATCATATATATTCTCTAGTAATAAAAAGTATACACATTTAATAAGCTTTTCCTGCGAATCTAATAGAGTTGTAAATATTCACCATAAAATCAAGAAAACAACAACAAAACAACAGGCAAGTTCAGCTCTTGAGTGGAGTGAAAAAACAGCTAATTATCTTAGCAGCATCTTCTCAATTATGTATTTATTATTTAATTGTGAAGTTTTTATGCTATTTTAAATGTTAGAATATATGGCATATTTCTCAAAACTATAATAGGCTGTAGATGGAAACACCATATTTACTTCACCCAGATGACGAATGCATTTTATCCCATTTACAGAGTCCAGGCCCCTATCATTTTGTCACTGAGTTTTTCAAAATGAAATGCCAATTACCTTATATTTAAAAAAAAATTAAAACTGTGACCTTAATATGTATATATGTATTTAAAAATTAATAGCTGATGTGATCAACTGCAGAATCAAGGAATCTAATTCCCAGAGAGGAGGATTGAGTAGCAAATATTGGATGGGTCTTGGGAATTTAAACTTATAACAACAGGTACTTCTAATAAAGGGGATACTCCACTGCTTCAGATAAATTTACCTTCCTGTCATTTTTTATCAATATATAAATTTTAAAAATTAGATATCTCATTTGCAGGAAAACCGGTTTATCAGTGTTTACAATTATTTTAGAGAATCCAATAAGGAAGTGTTTGGCAGTCATCTGCCAGACCAAGAGGTTAACCATTCCTGACTCAAGAGTGCACCACCAAGCTAACTTCTAGTTTCCTTCTTTAAGTCACAGATAAAAAATTACTTTGCAATTTAAAATAGCCATTCACTTCTTGCTCTCAGCTATGAAATGTGATTCTCCCCAACCCGTGCTGAATCCCATTTATTCAGAGAAATTTTTGTTTAAAAATGACAACCAATTTCTAATATTTGTGGTGGTAGATTTTTGTCGTCTTCTATTTGTTTATAAGATATATGTTTAAATACAGGACTCTCCAGTTCAATACTAGAAACTAGGCAACCTATTGTTGAATAAATAGTTGGATAGTCATGTAAAGAATTTGTTTGTAATTAAAAATTGACTTTAAAAATCCCTATAAATTTACTTGACGACTATACTAGATTGAACATTGATTCTAGCTAATGAAGTAAAATACTATACAAAGTTCAATTTACTTCATTGTAATTTTTCAATGGGTTCATAAGTAAATCTTTTTTCATATGGGTGCATGATAGAAACATTCAGTAAAATTGCTGTATTTTCCTTTGAAAGCAACCTATCTACATGAAGTGGGATAAACCTAGAGCAGAATGAGTAAAAGTTTTCATAAGTTGCAGAACTTTGTTAAAAGAAATTTTAAATTCTAAGTATCATGTTAAAAATGATGTTCACTAGTTCAAATATATCTTAATTTTTTTCAGATACCACAAATGAAAGTATTTAAAATCAGTGCCTAGATGCAATTATGAGTTGCATATTTTATTTAAATTTGAATTTGATTTAAATTAGAAATTATTCAAACTATTCACTAAATTGAAAAAAAATATTCTGGGCCTGTTGATTTATAAATCCAAACTCCAATGAATTCTTAGTTCATTTAAAATAAATTCCAAAATTCTTACTAAAGCTCACAAAGTTCTACATCCAAACTGGATTTCATACCTTGTCTTCCTATCTCAGTAATCTCTCTCTCTCTCTCTCTCTCTCTCTCTCTCTCTCTCTCTCTCTCTCTCTCTCTCTCTCTCTCTCTCTCTCTGTTCCTCCTTCTCTCTCTCCCTCTCTCTCATCTACGGTAGCTTGTGTGATGCATAACTTCAGATCAACTTCGTATTTTACCTTGTAGTATATCTTGACATATTCCAGATAACATTAAAGGCCCAGAAACTTCACTGAGGTGATGGGCATCTGAATTGTTGAGAAGTGTATCTCCTCGCCTCTGTTACACATGTGTGTTAACTAAAGTATTTAAATGTTTGCTACTCCTTGATCATGAAGTTCAATCAACTTAAAATCCTCAATGTAGTAGACAAGTGTGTTATTTTGAGGAATAAGACAATAAAGATTTTCCTGGTCTATGTTATAACACAGCAAAGAAGAGGTGATGTAAAATAATATATTTTGTAAATATATTTTGTAATATATGTAAAAAGAATATATATATATATATACATATATATACATATATATATATATATATATATATGTATATATATATATATGTTGGCCCTATCAAGTAAAGAAAATAACTTCTTGCAGTTTTTGTACATTTTTTGAAAAATAAAACATTTTACATGTTAATAATAGTGATAGACCAGGTGCCAGATGCTATATTATTTTGTTCTAGGAAGATATATCAGGTTCAGCAATTACAAGTGGAGTCACATTTGATTAAATATGTGACAAACCACAATAATTTATCTATATCCATCTGCCTTCTGCCCAAGCCAATCAGGTGAGTTGATGAATTTGTGATAGTAGAGCCCCCTCCCGCTTCCACTTGCATCTTTTACATTTTTGTTTGTGGAACTATTGTTTACAATTCCTGGAGAGATTTGAGGTACTATTTTAGAAAGGAGGTGACATTGCAGAGGCTTCTATATGATCCTTTGTATCATAGGTCAGAGTGCTTATGAGGGAATACTGCCAGTTGTTGAGTATTTAAATTTTACCAGATACTAGTAAAAACAAAATACAAACAAACAAACAAAAAAACAGAATGGGCCCATAAACCTACTGGGATTAGATTGGGTCAAAACTCCATTCATCATCTGACCACTACTGCATCCAGTTTTGAATATCAGAACACAGTGACATTTTAGGTCTTAAGAAATTAGTCTCAATCCAGAGCCTTTGTCTAAAATGCCTGAAAGACCTTGGTATTTTCTTTTGCCCAGTCTAGCCATTCTAGTAAAAAGTCATTGATCTCTTCTTAAAAGCATTGAAAATATGTTTGGGAACAGAGTCCCAGAGAGCAGTTTCCAGGCTCTCGGCCTCACATGGAGGGGTGCTGGCTCAGGTAGTAGATGGCCGTCAGCTGTGGCTAGTTGGCCATCAGCTGTAACCAGTGAGCCATTGACAACTAATGTAACTGCCATGGCTTTGCTAGCAGGAAAGGTGGGGCTAGCAAGAAGATGGTGGCTGAGCTAGCAAGAGCAGATTGCAGAGAAGTGGATGCCGCCAGCAAGAATATAGTGGTATGACTCCCCCATCTATGGCTCCGTGGGTGTTCCTTTTTGGCCTCACCATGTCCTGCATTCTTATGTGGGGAGCGGGAGCAGAGACCCCGCTGGCCACCCCACACGACAATATGCCTCTGGCATAGCTGAAGGGTAATTCCTGAAGGACCTTCAGTTTCCACTTTTCTCAGGGGGGCTCTTGATCTTTGAACTGGCCCTGACTCTCCATTATGAATACCTCAGACATATTTCCAATGAAAATTTGGAAATAGGTGGGTTGTAGGTATTGCATGTTAAAACCACTTCCCTGAGCTTTTAGATTTTTTTCTCTGTGTTACGGCAGAGAATTTGCAGCATTTCAACCTAATTAACTATATGCCACTATTGAACTCAAGATTTTGTCAGTCACCTAAGTAAACTGTTAGAGCTACTTGCAGTTATGTGAGCTAACACATTAATCTAAAGTCTACAAATTTGGCCTAATCTAATGTTATAGTCTCTCCTAGTTGTTTGAAAACTAGGGTAATTTCTCCTCACATAGGTAACCCCAGCTTCTGTAAATGTAAGTTAACAAACCTTGTGCTTTTTTGTTTTGTTTTGTTTTGTTTTTTTGCGGGGTGGGGTGATATATTAACATATAAGTAATTCATACTTGTCCGGCTGGATCATGCTGATATCTTTCCATGATTATAGGTTTAGTGGTAACAAAGAATAATTAAAGTAAGCATTGGGGAGACTACCCATTTATTTTCAGTCAAATCCAGTTAAGGTTATTAGATGTTCTTAAAACGGGAAAGCTGGTTTCCCCACATGATAGATTCAGATGTTTCTACTGGCAGGATCAGAGAGTCTCAGAGATTCAAACTACCAAGCTTCCTTTGCACTCCCCATAGGTCCCAATATGAAGCCACAGGTTTCTATTCTAACCCTGGCCTTGGTATTGACCTGAGAGACTTGAAGAGTGTATCAACTCCACATAAGTTGTGATTCTGCAACCCGAACAATTAAAATTTCAGTGCTATGTTAAGAAATACTGACCCTGAGGTTACGAGATAAAAAGGGAGCTTCTTTTAGGGTTGTTTTCAACGTTCTCGTGTTTCCCGATAAAGACTTGGGAAGAAATAAAAATCCCTGAGCTTATTAGATCCTTTTTGTGAGTTGATGCCTTCTGAAAAAAACATTCTCTTGGGAGAGTCCTTGAGTCATTATTATTCCTCAAACGTTAAAATATATCACTTACTTGGTATCCTACGGCACTTGCTTCAGTGAAGACTTCATCATATTCAATTGCAGATGATATTTTAATTGTGAAACAATTTATAAAATTTATCTTATTGTATGACAACTCTAAAATGTAGTAGCTTAAATACTACAATAAATATTTATTATCTCTTATAGTTTATGGTGAGAAAATTCTGAGAAGAACATGTCTCTACTTGTCACCCATGGTTTTACTAATTCCACAGAAATCATGTGAAATTGTAACATAAGTAGATGTTAACTGTGATTTGAAGAACTGAACAAAATTGGTGAACACCAAGGTTTCACAGACATAGAAATTCCAGAAAGCTACTACCATGCAAGGAACTTGGGGAATCAAAGAAAAAGTTTGGGAATACTAAAATACAGAATAGAAAAGAGGCCCAGTGGAGAAACTCAGACCTCTGCAAAGAGGTCTTGGAGGCTCATGGTTCTAAGCTTGAGGGCCCTACGGAGATGAGATTCAAAACTCGGGGATGAAATACTAGTTTTTCTGGTGATGTTGTCCTGGGGTCATGGTGGTGGCGGTTGGCTACTGTTAGAAAAGTAAATGGCAAAGGAAGAAACTTCTGATTCTGAAACTGATTGTCATTGCCAGGCTAAAATAAGTGCTTATGAAATATGCTAACAGAAACTTGAAACAAGAGTCAATAAAAAAGAGCAATACCTTTTTCTTGCAGCCTCTTAATCTTCTTCCAGGGTCTCCTAGTTATAGAGCCTTCTACAAATCCTGATGATAAAGTAGCATACGTTTGTGTAGTGTCCTAACCCAGGTATAGAGGATATACAAAAATGGCTTTGTAGCTAACAGACCTCACATTGATACCTGGCATAGTTGTGTTCGTGAAGATATTGGGCCTGGACTGAGTTTGTGTCAGTTATAATGTACAACAGCTTTAGGGGCAGCAATTTCAAAATTCCCCTTAATCTGATTAAACTATTATGTAGTTATCTTTCCAGATGATCTATATAAATGGCAGCAACTGCTCTAAGACATATTAAATCCGAAATGTTATCACAATTTCAGCATCATCTTTCAGTATATATATATATATATATATATACTTTCAGTATATATATATATATATATACACACATATATATATATACATATATATATATATATATGTGTGTGTGTATGTGTGTGTGTGTCACGTTTGACTTCTGCAATTATAAGAGGTGCTCAAAGTGTCCAGACACTTCTGATTACAGGAAAATACAGCTTGAGCAACATTGACCAAAGTGTCCACTTGTATGCATTTTTTTGACACCCCCAGTATGTACCAGGGGTGCCAAAATATGTATACACATGACTTACGTTAATCTTCTGTTATCGGTATATATTGAGTATTACAATTTTAATACAGTGTTTTCCTTTCTTAAAATGTGTACACATTTTTTTGGCACTCTCTGAATATGATGACTATCAGTCTCTAACCTTCTATGTGCAAGAATGTAGATGTATTTTCCATCATTTAGGACATCCCACCTAGAATCAGTTGCCATGGCAACAAATGGAGTCTTAGATAATGCTGGCAAGGAACACCCTCTGAATATCTTTGACACCTTTCTAGTTTTCTGTCTTCCGTCACCACCTGTTTACTATGGAGATGTCCATGTCCTTCTCCGTGTGGCACCTTCAGATCTGGTCCTCACTGTGGTTTGCATACCAGTGATGGGACAGGAGAATATATGGATATATTTTCATAAAAGCACTCTGCAGACTTTCCTTGCTTGGATTGGTTGCATCCTGAAGTGTTGGCTGAAGCCTGGCTCTGATATATAGAACTCTTCTAATATAGAACCCACAGAAATCCCCCTTTGTCCCATCCCATTCCAAAGGGACTTCATTTTAGGGCAAATTTCTGTTTTTTCACATTGTATCTTCAAGACATTCCACTTCTTCTGGTAATAACCTTTTTTTCCTTTCAACTGCACTACAGCTGCATATATGTTTCAATATACTCATATTTCCTTTAACAGACAGATACCAGAGATCTATTCTTTTTGCCTTCTCTTCTTCTGTGATATTTGCTTTCTTTCCTAGTACATCTGTTTTATGAACAATTAAACACTGCTTTCTGGCTGTGTGAACTTGGGCAGATAGCTTAACCCTTTTTGTACCACCATTTGTCTATAGTATATACTGCAAATCATATTTCTGTCTCATAGAGTTTTTAGGTGGATTAAATGCAACAAATTATTAGGAGAGTACTTGGAACAGTAAGCATTATACATCATTATTGTTTTGTTTTGTCGTTATGATTATTGGTACTATTACCAATAATTATTATGACCTTCATGAATGGCAGAAGTATGAACATATTTCATAAAAATTAACATCAAAAAATTCATGTATCAAATATGTAATCACATTTCTACATAGTTGATATTTGTAGGGGAATATAAAGTTGAACAATTATATTGTCAATTCACAGATAAAGAAAAGCAGCCAAGACAATTTATACCAAATAAAGCTTTGTGACTGAATTATCCACTTGTCTCAATTCTCCAATTTATTTAATCAATTAAGGTCTGACTCCAAATTATAATTGTACTGGTTTAATACTTTGATTTAAGAATATAAAAACAAAAACATTACCAGGATTTAGCAAACACAGTTGCCTTTACAATGTTTCAAAACCCATTTATTTCCCAATAATTACTAAATACAATGCCATGTTATGTCTAAATCTATCTTTTAAAAAATTCACATGGAAACTACTTTGGGTTATTAGATTTTGGAATTAGTGACAGTACATCATTGATACCATCCATGCATGTAATCATTCATTGATTTAATACGCATTGTATGAGAGCCATCAAGGAAAATAGAGGGTTGATATTAGAATGTGAAATTGCATAAAAGAAGATGAATGATAAGGAATTAACCATAACTGTATCTTTGTTTCCACACAGGGGCTCAAACAGGAAGCTCCATAAGCAGAATTCAAATACTCTATATTATTGAAGGGTTATATGACATATATTTTTAATTTAAAATGTTCAGTTGTGAGAGAAACAAACCATTGAAGAACACTGAAGTGCTGTAAACTGCTTTTCAAATATGAGGAGTCTATATATTTAAAACTGGATTGTTGGGTATAAATGCATTTGTACAATGATAATGGAATTTGAAAAAAATAAATCTTATAGAGAGATTTACACTTTAATTCCCACCTCCCACTCCAAAGCACATACATACTTACAAACTAATAGACTCACTGGAGAAATGGAAGTAAGAGAAAGCTATTTTCTCACATCAAATTTTGCAGTAAGAATTCAGTCTGCCTCTTTATGTTTTTGGTAATGTTTTACTCCCTTTTATTACTTTTGTACTGGAGGGCTCATATATGGAATATCAGACTGGCCAGTAAAAAGTACTTTGTACTGAAACAAGGTTAGGAGAAAGAGAGGAAGAAAGGGTTTGTAGTTGACTCAGAGAAGTATGGATGAGGTCTTTCAGAGAACTAGAATAATAGTTTGCTTGGGAGAGAGGAATAATAGTAAGATTCATACAAGGATCCCAAATGAGAGTGTAGTTCCTTGTGCCAAGAGTTTATAATGTGGAAGTTAAAAATGAGGGAATATAGAGCCTATTATTTTTACGAAACAATTGAAACCACTGAGGTTGAGATTTACTTTACAATCACAGAGTTAATACTAAATGGCAGAGGAAGACCTTGAGCTCAGACTGTCTCACTCTAGAACATATGCTCATCTCCTACGTGAAGGTCAGAGACTATTGGGTTGAGGATTGGGGGCTAATAGAGTTTATTACATTATTTCTGTTACCAGGAGAAATTTACTTCTGTAAGGCATGAACCAGAGGGTGAATTAAAAACAATCAGCATTGAGACCAAGACAGGATGAGAAAACAGGTAGCACATCCATCCCACAAACAGCAGATAGATTCATTGATGTCACTCCTGCTTCTCTTGAGGACAGCGTAGGATAACCAATATCTGAAAAACACATAACTATCATTAGCACTCCCATCATGCTGTATAATGGATAGATAAATGATAGATCGATAGATAGATAGATAGATAGATAGATAGATAGATAGATAAATAGATCTACAGTTGCCCCTGTACCTTTTTATATGCCATTTTCTTCTTCCTTCCCTCTTCACTCCAATGAGTTCTTCAAAATAAGTGTGAAAAATAGATAGCCTCATTTTGTAAGCTTTTTTTTGCCTTCTTTCTCCTCTGCACCAGTTAAGGTGTCAAGCCTCTCTCCTTTGTCCTCCCATAATATCCAGTACATATATATACCTGACTGTATGTCATATTTCTTGTAACTTGTTTTGTTTTTGGCTTTCTCAGTATATTCTGAGCTCTTTTGCACAAAGACAGTGTTTTGTTTACCACTGGACCAGGAACAGACATTGTGTAGAACTGCTATTTCTTTAATTTGAGTTGTTATTAATAAAAACTGAAATATCTGAGTGGCTTTTTAAAACACCAAAGTTCATTCCTCACTTAAATAAAGTCTAATAGGCGGTGGGAGTTCTTTACCATGAATAGTTGTTTAGGACCTGAGCGATCAAGAAAATGCCACGTTTACTGTGTGCTTTGAATTGATATCCAGCAACCAGACAGAATGTTTTGAAGATTCTGTGGTAGTGTTTGTATGGACAAGCCTAATGCAGTGTACATTGCATCTACCAAGATTTCATTGGCCATAACTAACTATAAGGAAGGCTGTAAAATGAAATCCAGTTGTGTACCCAGGGAAAAAGAAAAAAAGGAAGGTTTGGTTTATATCAAGGCAGGCTTTACCACAAAAGTATTACATGAATTTTGGTTGAATGAATTAATGAATGAAAGGATAAATAACTGAATGAATATGTAAGTAAATAAATATTTAATCAAAGAGGACAAGCTCTTCTGGAATTGCCACCATCCCCCACTATGGTTTCAAACTGTAAGGCTTTATGACAGTTTCTACTGTTCTCTGCAATAAGAATAAACATTGTTAAGTTTGGAATGGACAGAGATACAAAGACTTTGCCGTCTCCAGACGTATAGTCCTTTGAAATATAATAATTAAATGACACAGCTAACTTCACACTTCACATAAACTGTCAATTCTCACAAAAAGGGTATTCAGTAAACACTGTTATATTATTTTCAGATAAAAAAAAATATATATACAGTACCAGGGCTTATTTCCCAGTCCCACTCAGCTAAAACTAAGGGATTATCTAACCCCAAACCCTGTCTCTTCTCTTTGTGTGTGGCTAACTAACCAATATGCTCTTCCTGAGAATACAGTGAGGTTGCATCTCCTGCTATTGCCCGTCTGCAAGAAAACACTAAGCAGCTTTAGGCAGTTTGTGTTAGATAGTAATCAGAGAGAAGGAAAGCTGTTCTCTGATTGGAAAAAAAAAAAAAAAAAAAAATCTTCCGGAAATGATAAAGGACAATAAAATAAGCAATACTGAGGACTGTTATACAAGATCAGAAAATAAGCAAGAGAATCATGTCTTCACAATACGTTGTCATGTATTTACAAATTTTACTGATATCTGACACACTGACGTTTTACATCTGAGTGTCAGTCATAACAAAAACGGAGGAAGCAGATGTTCTGTGATGTCTCTTTCGTTTGTAGCTTTGTGCACGTGGGAGCTTTCTTTGGGTAAATAAAGCACCCAGAGTTTGATGTTTCACCTCCTTAATTCACTACGTTTTTCAGGTGTCTCCTCCAGATATTAGAAAATAACATCTTGCCAGCTGCATTGTGTTTATTTCCAGGGAAATTCTAGCTTTGCCTGCACGCATGACTTTTCTATTAATACCAGCAAGGAATGAGGTAGAAAATACTCAGAAGGCTTATTAAGCTATTTACATCTCGATTTGATATCATGCATTCATCATTACTTAGGATAAAGAGGACTATGTCAGGAAAGTAAAGATTGCATTTGGTGTAGTGCATATTAAACAGTGAAGTATTTGTGGAAAGTGTGTTAGATTAAAAGTATTATGATATCAGGAGCATTGGAGATCTTGCTCCTCAGCATTTCGTCATTTCGGCTCAAATAAAGTTTTACAAAAATTCTCTACAGGTTTGGAAGTTTCTTACATTGACGTTTTTCGACGTGGTGGGCACGATTCTGCAGAAGCCCATTCCGAGGACCCGACCTGGTGGTAGGTACAAATCAGGGCCCATCCAGCTCACGGACTCCTCGCTTCGCATCCAGCCAACTGAGTGAGTTTCTCTAAGAATTTCATGCCATCTTGCATTTAGTAGAAGGCCACGAATTTATTTGAGCTTTTCTTAGAAAACCCTTGAGATGGGTAAGGGTTGAGATAATCCAAGGAAAGGATAAAGAAAATGGGTTGCTGCTTTTAATGTTTTTAATTGCATTGTTTACACTTTTTAATTGCGTTGTTTACTGAGAGTCTGAACAAAATCTTTGCTGGTTAAATGACAGAGTGAACTCTCTTTAGTTTAGAAAGAGAAGGGATACTTGCTTCCCCAACCCGAAATACCAGTGGGGTGATGATAATTATCCAGATCCCCAAATCCAAAGTGGTGGAGATGGGTGCAGGGACTTGTCCAGTGTGGTAACACAGCTGATTCTGGACAAGCAGACGGGAGCCCAGGAGAGAAGGGCCTGGTGCCCTGGAATGGGTTTTCCCTGAGATAGAGGCCCTGCCTTGGAAAGTGTTGCAGTTCTCGCAATGTCCCATAAGATTTTGCTGGCCCTTGTTTGGCAGTGTTCTTAGATGATTAAGAATCTTTGTCGAGTTGCCTAAGGAAAAATTCCTCCGGGGCTTTAAGCAGTCCTATAGGGATAGTCATATTTGGCTTATTGAGAGACATGCATGTAAGGGCTGGTTTCCCCTAAAACTTTGGTGAGATGCTACAGATCTCAACATTAACATGGGAAGTTGTACCTACCAGCCCATTACGGTCAGCTACCCGTTTGTATCTAAAATGGCAGATGTGAGCATCCTTTGATATTTCTAAAGTAAATTTTGTGTTCACAGTGAGAAAAAAACCAGCTATAAAATTAGACAGAATGAATGAAAATAATATTTAATTGTTCTTTTGAAGCTTCAAAACAAGTATTTCGATGCATAAATTAACCTACGGTGTTGTTTAGGTGTCAACCCAATTTTTGGAGGTATTAAAAATGGCTGTCCTTATTTTGAAAGGGAGAAGTCAGTTATAACTTGACTTGTCAAGGACAGATACAAATTGTAAATGTCTCCGGAGCAAAATTTGGATCTAATTGTGCTTTTATAAAGTAATGAGGTTTTTTTCATGGCTAAAAGGCCTTTGTTGCATATATATACACATGTGCACATATATATATATATATATATATATATATATATATGTGCACATGTGTATATTGTAAATGTGAGATAATTTTATACCTCCAGATGGTATTGTTAAAATTAATTTAAAGGTAAGCGCTTATAAGAGTTTGTATTCTAAAATTCTCAGAAATATAGAAACTAGCTCAAGTGCTTTCCAAGTTCACGTGATCTAAGATTAATCCTTAGTAAATAAAAGCTAGCTTAAGGTTGTTGGTTTAGGTAAAACAGACATGTCTTTATTTTGCCTGGGTTTTATAAAAATAAGTCCATGTTAATAATTGGCTTTTATGTCTGTGAAAAATGTTTCTAGAGGTAATAAAGTGTCCAAGCTAAATAATGTCAATTGATTACTTCTCAGTTTTTATTAGATATTGAGGTTTAAAGGATGCAGATCTCAATATATGTAGGAAACCTTTTAGGATATATTGCATGGGTAAACAATGGTTGTATATTAAACAAATAGTTGGGGCTATGGGAAACCCCGAGATGACTGCTTGGTTCTTCCTTGCTCTCTGGCTCCCCATTTTTTGGTTTTTGCATTCCTTCATGTATCATAGTACATTTAAGTTGGACTTAAATTAGATAAAAGAGTTTATGAGCTGATATTATTGAAAGGAGATATCTTACACTGTTCCCGAGCTTTGCTTTGATATAGTCACTTCAAGAAAATGCCAAGTTGGTAACTACTTCCTTTCATAGCAAGTTCTCAAGAGAAAAAGACTTTAGATATTGATTTTTTAAAAGCCCATCAAATAAAAGACATTTTTCAACCTCATTGGAAGGTACCTTATCAGGTGAGTAACCATAAATAGACATCTACCCCTCTCTACAAAGAAGCTGCCGACACCAGAGGTAGACAGCTATCCCAAGACATCAACAAGGTCAGTATACATATAAATTGATATTGAACTCAGAATCCATTTTGTTTAATTATTTTACCTATTTGCTAATGATATTAGTCGTAATAATAGTTATACTTGTTCTTTGGGTTTTTGTATAGTGACCTAAACTTTTATGGTTACTGAACATGTATAAGAAACTGTTAATAATCTTTTTATGGCTATGTAAATGTTATACTAGAAATCAAAAACAGAAAAACGAGACAGAGGGCAAAACTCACATCATGACAGATCACAGGATAGAAATGATCCTGAGTGTTTTCTCTCAATGAAGTTCATAAAATCTGACTGCCTTCCATTTACCTGCCCTTCCCTTTTTGGGAAAAATTAGGCCTAAACTCAGATCACATAGCTACAATATTGCCCCATCCCCAGTGGTCAACAACATGACATTGATACTAAAACTTCATAGGAATGTGACTTCTTAACCCTGTGAGACCACACTACCCAACCAAAAGGTTGGTCATCAGAACATCCTTCAGGTTGATTTATGACTGAAAGGAGGAATTGTGGATGGGAAAAGAGGTTCTATAGACAGTAACCTCACGGAGTGATCTGATCATAAATTCCTAACTGCAGGTCGTTCATGGTGGGGAGTAACACCCCCGGCCTATAACTTCTGTAGTAAAAGGTTTTAAGCCAGCCCTGTCCATTGTTCTTGTGTATCTAGGTTGACACACCTTTGAAATGCCGGAAGTAATACCCCTAGAAGAGGGTAGTAACCCTCAAGAGAGCACATAATCTTGTTAACTATACTGTACTCCAATTCCAACCTGGCTTTCTCCAATCTTCCTTATGTCCACTCTTTGATTTCAAATGCATGAAAGAAGCTGCAAAACTGTTATTCTGCGGAACATTTGCTATCTTGCTCCCTGGCATACGCTGCAGTTTGGTTCAAATAAACTCATAATATTTTTTTTTAAAGTATTATGATATCAGATAGAATTTCTAACCTACCAATGCATTATCATGTCAAAAATTACAAATAATTTTGAGACTGCTAGAGCATTTGGAGAAATCAGCTAATCATTAATCATAACTATTCTTTATTCAAGTATTTTCAGGACTAGACAGATTACACAGCAATATATATTCTGATCACTATACATCAGGAAGCCTACATTTACCTTATAAGATAACTACCCTTATGAATACATATTAGAAAAATAAATGTATTATAAATGTATTCAATTTAAAACATTTAGCAATAAACACTATATGGAAAACATCATTATAGGTAATGTAAACAATTGAGTTAGTGAATATCCAAGCTCTTCTCTAAGAATCGTTCAAATTCCCAAGAACCTAGTTTTCTTTCTTATAATGTCCACTTCTGTTTGCATTGTCACTTTTAGAGAGAAAAAAAATATTTACACAAAGCATGAAAAATCTTTAACTAATAACAAGAACAAATTCTATATATTTTAAGAAGTCAATAGATTATTGATCCAGGAACTCCCAATTTTCTGAATAATCATAAAACTTAAATTACAGAAATAAAAAAAATGAGTTTACAGACATACAAAATATTTCATAACAGATATTACATTAGTTGAATATTCTATGTCATTTCCCTTTATTATTGTTTTACTGAACCCCAGTTTTGGTCATAATGCCATGTGAATATGCGTGGCAATAAATCGTAATTTATCTAGGCCAATTTTTACCAGTGGTTGATCTAGGGATGGATATACGGCTGTTTGCCATATGATTCCTGGAGCTAACGTATCCATATTGCAAAATCAGGCTGCAGGCTTCAAAATCAAAAGCAAATGGGGAAGATTAAAGCAAGTCTATGTCCTTGAGTAGGTGAAGAAAGTCTTTGTCTATCTGCCTCCAGATATCTTAATAAAGGCAGAATATATTTCTTATGGTGTGATCTAGACATAGTCTGGCAAAAGCTTCATAGCTCATATACTTGTTGACAAGGGATTACATTACAGTCGAGAGGCTCTAGTGTCCTTCATTTTCTAGCAAAATGAAGAAAAACATCAAATTAATTCATAGGGAGAATATAAAATAACGCATTTAATTTATTCATTTATATGTACATATTTACTTATTGCAAATAAAAAAAGAATAAACATTATTTTACGTATTTCTTTAAATGGAAAATGTGCTACAAGTATTATGTAAATATTGCAAGACATTATCAATCATAAATGAAATTATTATTTATATACAAATTATCATCATCTTTTTTAGGAAATTATAGACATTTCTTTCCACACCCACAAATACCAAAACCTGTTTTCTTCAGATTTATGTAGATCAGTAGTTCTCAAATTTGGGCTTCCATGATACCTTTATATCTCTAAAGGTTATTGATACCTTTAAAAAGTTTGGTCACATGGGTTATATATTTTTTTACATTTACCAAATTGTAAATGAAAATTGAAAAATTTAATTGTTTAACTAACTTAAAAGTTAACAATAATAAACTTCATCTAAATAACATATTTTATAAGACATATTTCCCAAAACAAAACAATTATTGAGAAAACTGCAATTGTTTTACAATTTTTCCAGCTCTCTCTAATATCTGGCTTAATCGAAGAAACTGTTTTCTTATATCTGCTTCTTCAATCATACTGTTGAGATATAATGTTTTGGTACTTGTATATAAAGAGAATCCATCCTAACACAGAAATGTAGTTGAAAAAAGGCCAGCCTTTTATATAATTGTGGAGATTTTTTGATACCATACCAAAACTCAACAAGCAGTAGTTTCTTAAAATCTAGTTGCAATGTGGAATTTGAAATCACGTGAACTTCTTGAACTCTTCTTGCACTCAGATCCATCGTTCTGGCTTATCCACTGAATGGATATGTTCCCCAGGCATGAATGTGTAACATCATGTGTGCTCATTTGGAAACTATTTACTCACTTTCCATATATTTTGAGTTTTGACACATTCCATTATAAAATTTAGAAAATAAGATTAATTGACATCAAATCACATCAGATACACCTTTTAGTATTGAGAAGTTATGGAGCTCATGATTGCAAATAAAACTTTTTCAAAATTCAAATTTTACATGAAAACTTGGATTTTATCACTAGTTAAAAGAAATACTATGAGTTGTTTTCCTTGAAACAGAATAGTTGATTAGTTTATTTTAAAGAAAATTCTGCTTAGTACCCAAATCAGGAAAACTGTAGTGTTTCTATCAGTCCTCATTTCAAGTTAAAAATTGTTTTGTTGTTGTGTTTTTTTTTTTTTTAATAAAAATAACAGTTAGTTTATCTTTCTACCCAAAGGAAAAACACAAATACTTTCTTTGGAGATATCCTTCATACTTTACAACAAAAGCACATTATATGTAACTTCCATTTGATCACACTGAATATTAAATTTTATGTCCACAAGTATGTGACTTAATCAATATGTTATATGTATAGCTTCATCAAGGAGATTACTCAATAAAACTTTTTTGTTGTTGGTGGTGGGTGGTGGTGATGGTATGCCTTGCTCAGGTTAACCTCATATGGAGTGTAGAATTCAAGTAGAATTCAATGACTTTTAGTGCACTTTAGTGACACTGCCTTTATGTGTAATCAGACATCAAGAGTCACACCCACCACTATTGTGCAGCATCCCTGGAAATATCAGCACAGGTAACAAAGGCAATTAGGATCTTAGTATTAATATGACAGTGGTTTTGATCCTATAGAACCACAGAAATGTTGTCTGGTTCCCATAGAGGTTAACAAATTGTCCTTAGAAATTGCTGCTGTAAAGCAAGCTATAAATGAGGTGATACATATATTGGTTTTATTCTATTGCTTAATAGATAGCCCTATTCATAGTAGCCAACTTAAAACATTAAACTTAATTGATGTGAATTACTAATTAAATTTTGGCACTTGATAGCATTTTTAGAGGGTAGGAAAACTACATTAAGAATAAGAGAAACTGAAAGATTGGTTTCACATTATTTTGTTTTTTGATTCCAGATCTGCAAAAAATTCTATTACATTTCTATAACAAAAGTTGTTTCATGGTTAAACTTCTAAATTACCTGACAGTCAGCATACCAAACAACAAATTCCAAGTTTCAATTTCACTCCTATAATATATGTTCAATTGTGTGTCTTGAAACACAACAAATATTTTATTTATTTATTTGCTTCTTTCTTCTAAGAAAACAGAACAATGTAAAATATACTTTTTTTTAATGCATTGTCAGTACAAATGAAATGTACTTCTGGACATAACCTAAATTAGTTTATATAACTTCAATATTACTGCAAAACAAAAGCCTCAATATATGTTACACGTATTGATATGCTAAATATACATGTATTTAAAGCCTTCTCTGTTGCTTTCCTGAAGCCTAGAATTCTAGCATGCACAGTGCATGCTTTACTATAATTGAAAATGATGGTTTACAATATGAATTTGATAATCAATTATAGAACACAACTCCATACCTATATTATGTAATCAGTCATGAAATGAAAAATGCTTGAGGGATATGCGTTAAATTTCAGATTCTAATTAATGTAGTATATTGATCTTAAACTTTATGCACATATAAAAGCTTCCGTGGATTTGCTTCTAAATAGAAAATGATGATCTAAAATGATTTACAGGAATATTTGCAAGTGAAATTCTTGTATTTATTTTTATCTACAATTGTACCAATTAAAATAGTATTTTATTTTAAATATTCAGAAATGGTGTGTCTCTGAGTGATATTGAGAAATGCCATGTTTCCCTGAAAATAAGACCTAACGGGAAAATAAGCCCTAGCATGATTTTTCAGGATGATATCCCCTGAACATAAGCTCTAATGCATCTTTTGGAGCAAAACTTAATATAAGACCCAGTCTTATTTTCAGGGAAATATAGTAGGCAAATAACAGGCTGATCTTATGCAACTATGCAATTATAATAATTTGCTCTGGCTGTTTTCATAGCATGTGAAACCCATAACCTTACTTCTTCATAATTTCAATTAGACCTCAAATGATTTGATGACAGATTCCTTTGATCTTTTATATGAAAATAAAATAAAAATAGACAAGTATTTTATATGGAATTATAAAATATAACAGTAGTTGGTTCAATATACATGTAATTTTAAGTACTAATAGGAAGTAGGAAAAACAGTAATCCAGCATATTCTTCTTACTACTTTTCCTATCTAAATACTGCTGTACTCAGGGAAGCAATCTATATTTGCTGTTTTCCTGGAGGAGCGATGGTGGGAATCCAGAATTTGGTGATGGTAGATTGCAACAGATTATAACTAATCCTCGTTATAGTATGTTTGTTGTTGTTTAACCTCTGAAAATTAGACATCAATCATATTGTTAAAGTTTGATTCAATTGCCGTTATTGCTTTTTTCTATTCTTAAATTAATCACTGATTCACAATTAGCGGAAAGAAAATGATGCTCTGCCTAAATTTTTCCATTTGAATGCCAATTACATGGAAAATTTATATCAAACATATGATTAATTTATCTTATTTTTTATTTTTTATGGATCAGATGTGGCATGTGTGAGGAAATGTAGAAAGTCTGATCTAGGGTTTTTTGTGATTATTTTTATTATTTTTGTTTTTCTGAGCTTTATTGAAGTATAATTGTAAAATAAAAGTTGTATTTTATTTTACAATTATACACGATGATTCATTTACTAAATGTTTATTGTATATCTACTTAATGCCAGGTTTTGGAATGAGTTGGATAGTGAAAACCAGACTGGAAATTTGCATTCAGGATAATTGCAGTCTAGTACGGGAGAGAGCAGTTATTAAATATTCACATAAATTAGCATAAAGGTGCATCCATAATATGTACTTTGAGTGGTATGTTCTTCCATTAGTACATGTCAGGAGATTTATCATATTAGAGATGTCACTTATGTTTTTTTTAGGAAGATACAATTAAACTGTCATATGAAATATAACAAGTTTATTATCTAAGACCAGTAGAAAACAGCATTATGTTCAGATGGAACAGCATGGGCAAAGACACCTGGGATGAGAAACTAGACTGGCCATTGTGACTGGAGTGGAGAAGTGAGTGGTGACAGTTAATGGAGAAGATAGTAGTGAAAAGAGATGAAGAATATTTTTAGAACTTAGTGATGAATTAGATATGAGTGTCTTGTGTTGAAAGAAAGGCCAAATAAGTTTCCTAAGTTTCTAGCTGGTGCAATTATGTAAATTCACTGAGCTAGATGACACTGGAAAAGAATCAAAGTTTATCTTTTGGAGTGGAGATGGGGAGAGGGAATGAAGAAGCTCAGCAATTTGGTTTTGTGCATTTGAAGTTTCGTTTCCCCTTAAAATGTCTAAAAATAAATATGACATCGGACAATGAATAAGAGTCTGGGATTCAGTGGGGATCTTTTAGGTAAATTTTCAAGTCATCTTTATGGAGACAAATATTGAAACTTCGGGCTTCAGGAATAAATAGTGAAAGGAAAAAGGGTCCTTGTGCCAAGACTTAGGTGAACTCTAGGCATTGAGCATGAAAAGGAGATAGAGGAGTCAATGGGACAGGGGGCAGACCCAGGAGCCAAAGGAAGACAATATTTTAAGAAGAAAGAGGAGTCAATAGTTTGCGTTGCATAGAGAAAGAAATTAAGTGAGGAGCATGTCTTATTTGAAGGACCTAAAATAGTTACAATCATAGAAGCAAAGAGTACAGTAGTGTTGCCAGAGACTGAGGAGAAGGGGATAATGGAGAATTGTTATTCAACGGGTACAAAGTTTCAGTTATACCAGATGAATATATTCTACAGTTTCTCAATAAAATATTGTGCTTCTAGTTAACAATATTGTGTTGTCCACTTAGAAGTGTGTTAAGGGGGTAGATCTCATGTTAAGTGTAACCACAATAGTAAAAAAATAAATAAATGGGAACTGAAAATGTCCTTGGTTTGAGACATGTGGCAGTGAACTAAAACACTTACGTGAGGCTTTTTGAAAAAGTGGTAGAGGGAAAGCGATTTCAGGGTGGATTGATAAGTGACTGGAGGGTGATGAAACAAGAATGCCACCTTAGAAAAGTTGAATAAATGAACAGTGTAAAAGGAAGAGTTTAAATTCAAGAAAAATAGAAATTGCAGATCACATATGGGAAGTTCTTTTAGGGTACCATAACTGAACTAAAAGTCCTCAACTTTGGGGAAAAAACAGAGCTTGCTACATATCTGCATTATCAAAATTGAACAAAAATTATTATTTACTATTTACAGAAAAAATAAAATAAAAGCTCAGAAGCTGTTTGTTAGTCTTACTGGTCCATGGGGACTTTACATAGAGTGTTCCTAGGAGGAGGTGGAGATTATAAAAAAATTCTGATAGCACAGACACAGGGACTGATTATTCTTACATTTCTGAGGTTAAAACCTGCTTGTCATTTTATACTGTTGGTTCTGGTGAAAAACCTTAGTATAATGGATGAATCCTATTAATACCTGCTGGTGGAGATGAATGGAATGGTGTCTTGGAAATGCTCGTAGAAGGTTAGTGACTGTCTTTTACAACTGCACATTCTTCTGCCATCGGTAGACATATTAGAGTGAGCTTTAGTTTATTGTGTTGCAGGAAGAGAAGTTGCAGTAAGCAAAACTAAGTACAAAGTTTATATAAAGAGATTCAAAATAATGTTCTAGTCCATCCACTAACATGATGTATGAAAACTATAAATTCTGATTTAATCATTTTAGAACATGTGATGAAAGTAGCTATCAGAATTAGGGATGTAGTTATTTTATTGGTTAAAAAGTTTCTTTGATGTTTTCTAAAGTACAAAATAAGTAACAAATTGTGTCAATGGTGTGACTTTTTATCCTCACTTATTATATGAAAAAAAGAAGCAAATGTCCTCTTTCATGTTTATTCAGTTTGTAAATTAAAGATAAGATTGGGAACTGGCATTCTTGCAAAATACCACAGTATTGTATTAAGATTCCTATTTTTCTAACAATTTGTCACAACTAAGTTGCTTTAAAGAAAGAAATTTTATAATTTTATTCTTGAGGTAAGAAGTATTGTTTCATTGGAATTCACCCCTGGTCATTCACAAAATGTGAAGGAATTCTCAGCCTCAAAAAGTAAGAGGTTAAGGAAAGTTTATTCAAGAAGAAAGACCCCTGCATAGAAGTTGCCGGGGGCAGAAAATTAGACCTAAATTTAGGTTACCTTTTTCTTATACAGGAAAGGGTAGGTAAATTCCTTACAGCAGAAGCTGTGACATATAGACTGAGGTCATTTGATTGGCGTATGTTGGTTATATCATGAGTTTCCTTCTGTGCATGCTCTTACCCAGAATGCATACAGAAAAACCCACAGGGGAGGGGGAGGGTAAGCCTTAATATTCATTTTATTTTAATTATATTATAATGAGGTTAGAGTTCAAGTAACAGACAGGTTTCAGCAGTTTGTGTGTGTTTAAGGAACCAGTTAGTACCAATTGGGTCTTATCTCCTCTTTTAGAAGTATTTGGACACCATTGATTTATTTCTAGGGGATGAGCCTGGGTAGTTCCTGGGGAGGGGATGCAGGCCTGGGCAGTCCCCCTTCAGGCTTACTTTTATTAGTCCCTTTTTGCCTCATCAAGAAGTACTAAATGGATTTCCCAGGGCTAAAGTCAAGGTGAGGGCATGACTGTGTTCCTTCTGGAAATCGTAGAAAAAAGTCTGTTCCCTTGCCTTTTTCAGATTCTAGAGGCTTTCTGCAGTCCTGGCCTTGTGTCCCCTTCTCCCATCTTCAAAGTCAGACAGATAGCTTTTTCAAATTTCTCTCTGATTCTGCTTCTGTTCTCACATTTCTTTCTATGGCACTAAGGGTCCTGTGCTAACAGTGGGCCAACCCAGGTAATCCAAGATAATCGTCCTGGACCCAAGGTCATTAATTTAATCATATATGCAACTTCCTTTTTGTTACGTAAGGTAACATATTTACAAATTCCAGGGATTAGGATGTAGACATGTTGGGGACACATCATTGTGCCTACCACAAGTAGTATATTCTTTTTTCATTCAAAAAATAAGTATTCATCTACCTTATTTAAAAAAGTGAAGGAAAAAAAGATCTTATGAATTTCAACAGCTACGGTATTTAATGAAGCCTCATTAACCAAACCCTCATTATCACTTTTTCCTTGCATACCTGAGTCCTCTCTTTGCCTCTTAGCACTCCATTGACACCTCCTTAGCATATTTCTATTACACTTTACCGGGGCATGAATATATATGATTATGTATTTATTGTATGAATACATATTCTCAATGTTTTAGCTAAATTCAAATCAAAATAAGTCTTAGTTGTAATACGTAAGCTTTGAAGGAAAAGTGTTTCAAACATAAAAATATGTAGCCCAATAGGCAAACAACATATTTCTCTTCTCATTATCACCTCATCCTAATTTGCATTCATTTTCTTTCAAACCATGACAGGTGCTGAATGCTAATAATATATGTTCTAACAGCAAATATATCAGGTCACTACTTTTGGAATCAAATTCCAGAATCAAATATCAGATGAATAGGGTTATTCTTGAATATCTGGGTGCATTACTGAGTATCTGCTATTGTGACTCGGCCCTCTGTTACGTTTCACATTATTTAAAAGCCAAAAAAAGAAAAAAAAAGAAAAAAAGTGTTATTGAGCTTTGCGGTGATAACTAATTTTTTTTTAATGATCATAAATGAAATATAATGTTTTAATAAAGAGAAAGTAAATTAATTTGTGGACAAAGGTAGATCTAGTCTCTTTGGTTATTTTAATTATGATAGACTTTGCCCTCTAAATGAAATCATTTGATATGTATCTAAATGACATCTGAGTTCAGGTAATTTACATGGAATGAAAATAGAAAAAGAATGCTTTCAGCATGTTGTCTGTTGTTTTACCGCTTTATAGATATGGTCATATATGTGTTTGTTCTGAATTCACAAGCAAAATAACATGCTATGATTTAATTTTTTTTTCTTACATGATGTATTTGTTTCCAAAGGTGCCAGGAAAAAAAGTTTGGCTTTTATGTTATATACATAACTGCATAAACAAATTCACTGATATTTGCAGGCCTGGCAATGAACCAAAATCAATGGAGATGGTTGGATAACAAGGGATGCAGTAGACCAAAATAAAGTATTCAGAAATATTAAAATAAACAAACAAACAAAAAAAAAACCCATTATATATCCAAATAATAGATTATGCTGTGTTTTTAAACAAAGCAAAAGTCATTCTCACGTATAATGAATTATTTAGAACAAGGTTCAGATTAGTTTAAAATTAGCTTGGGGCAATTTTCTATTTTCCAGTGCAAAAAGTCTCTTTCCATGTGCAGTACAAACAGTGAAAGTTATTCCAATAGGCCACTGCGAAATCGCCTTCTTTCTTTATTCTTCATTTTTAGTCCTAGAAATTATAAGTAGAGAAATAATACAACAGCACCAGTGCAAATGAATTGGCTTCAAAATAATATAATTGTTCAAGCAGCTGGTGTGGTTTTTGCTTATGATTTATTTTGAGAAGGTGTGCAATGCTCAGCTATTCATGTTGACAGTGACAGTGACGTCTTACGACAGAGCAGCTCAGACAGCAGAGATCGTGGATATGCACAGTGTCTTGGATCAAAAATTAAATCCAAAACAGAAAAAAAAACCCAGCTTTTTAGATATTTATCTCAATTTGATGGTACATGTGTACTAGTTAGATCTGTGAAATCTGGAAATAGTTTATCTTTAGGAGATTCTCTGGCAGTAGCATGCATTAGGAGTGAATATGTAGTTACGAGTAAATGCAAAGCCTTAAATTGTAGTTGAATGTAAGTGAACATTTTAATTAGCCAAAACTTTGAACTAAGAGCCTTTACTGAACCAATGGCGTAGTTAGCTAAAGAGGCACCCTGTGAGGTCAATAGTTTTGCTCTTTATAGCAAAAAAGGAAATGTGCCTCACAGAAAACCTCTCCCTCCCTCAAATGAAGAGTGGGGCTCTCCTCAAGTCCAAGAGGAGGGATGGAATTTCCTAGATTGCAGAGACATTTATCTGGGGGGAAAAAAACCAAAAACATAGTGTTAGAATAGATTCATTCCAAGACCATCACTGTTGGGAGACAATTTTTCTATGAGTCTCTTGTTGGCAAAAGCAAAGGCCTTACAAAATTTTGCTGCAGACTATCTTTTTGAGATCTTTGAATCATAAACAGTCTTGTCCAGTTTTAGTATGAGATATCCAGTTCCACCATACTCTCAGTAATACCAGTGTTGTCAGTTTTCATCTTTTATGCTTGAATTTCTGATTGCGGTATAGGGATTGTTCACTGTGGTTTTAAGATTCATTTCCCTCATGATTAATCATTTCAGCATCTCCCCTTGTGCTTATTGATATTTACAATATCCTCTTTTGTAAAATGTCTTTCAATTTTTGACACTGCTAAAATGGATGGTTTTTTTCCTTTGTAAAAACATTTTATTTTATATTATACACTACGATAAATTTTATTTTCATTAAATTTATTGGGGTGACATTAGTTAATAAAATTATATCGGTTTCAAGTATACAATTTTATTGTACATCGTCTTTATACTGCGTTATATGTTCACCACCCAAAGTAAAATATCTGTCCATCACCGTGTATTTGACCCCCTTTTTCTTCTTCTACCATCCACCTCCCCTTTACCCTCTGGTAACCACGAAACTGTTGTCTGTGTCTGTGAGTTTGTGATTGTTTGTTTGTCTTGTTCATTTGTTACTTTCAATTTTATGTCCTATTTTTACTGCACTATGAAATAATTTATATAAATTTATTATTATTTTGTTCTGTATATTTGAAGAATTTCTAAGTGAAGTCATCTAAGCCTAGATTTTTTTTCTTGAAAAAGTTTTTACACTCAAATTCAATTTCTTAATACATGTAAGATTACTCATGCATTTACTTCTATAAGTTTTTATGTGTTGTGTTTTTCAAGGAATTGCTCATTACAACTAAGTTCTCAATTAATTTGTTCACAAATTTTTAAATAATAAAGTCCTAGGTCTTTTAAAATTATTATACACATCTATATAAATTTTCCCTTTTCATTTGCTTTGGCAATTGCTGCCTTGTCTCATTATTTTCCCCTTGAAAATATTGCTAGAGTTTTAATATATTCATGAATTTTGGTGGGCACTATTAAGTATCCCACAGAACCTTCCACAGAAAGTTAAGACAAATTCCCCTAGCTTCTGGAATTTCCGATGGAAGATGGAGCTAGGCTATTAACCGTCACAGGCAATCACTTCAACAGCAGAGTACTATTTCATTTAAGGCCACCTTTCTTTCCAGGAACAGTTCAATCCACTAAATAATCAATACAAAGGTATAAAAATCCAGCCCTTCAAGACAGTTAGGGACAACTCTAAAGGACTGTCCTAACTCCAGAGCTCCCCATGCGTTCAGCTGAAGCCTTCATTGGGATATATGGGTCTATAGTCTGAATGTTGAGGACTTAGGGGTCTAGAACATACGTTTAGAAACTAAAGAGCTTATCACATGTAAGCCCTCTCCCTATAGATATACATGCATTAACTAGAAATTGTATAAACCTGCTTCTACAATAAATCATAGAATCGTGGAAGAAACAATGGCACAAACCAAGTGAGGTAAAAAATAATAAAATAACTGTAGTGGATGGTAAAAGAAAGGGTTGGTTGGAGGCTCAGAAAAATGGGCATTTCTGAGTGGATTATCTTAGACCAGGAAATACACTGTTCCACAGGAGGGCTCAGATGATATACCTGTCACTTCCAAAGCAGCAAGGAGTACACTCCTAAAGGGACACCAGTATCACTGAGAAGTCCCTCTGGTAGCTTAGCTCTGAGAAGTTCCTCTGGTACCTGTGGAACCACTGGAGATTGGCGTCCATTAATAGTGTCACAATAATTGCAACTGACAGACAGTATTAGTAATGGAAGTGAAGACTCCGAACAATAGAGAGCAGGGTGTATCATTTAACTCCAAAACCAAGTGGGTTTATCAAAGTAATTGGTATGGTAGAGCTTTTCACAGTCCCTTAGCCTCTCTTCTGTATTTTCCTTCATCTTTGTTTCGAACTGGGTATTTTCTACTACTCATTGCCCAGTAAACTTTTACTCTCTTCCACTGTTTGTAATATTCATTCAACCTTAAGTTTTAGTTCATGAATCTTCATTATTGTATTTTTTTCAGTTTTAGAATTTCTATTTGATTCTACCTTTTGGTCAATTCTTCTTTTCATTGATTGTCTTCAATATATTAATAATAACTAGTTTAAAATTGGTATCTTAAAACTATACAATATGGATGTCTCTAGGTCTGCTTCTATTGCATCTTTTCTCCTGTTGAATTTTGGTCATGTGATCCTGTCTCCAGTCATGACTGAACAATTAATGTTGAGTTTTGTTTATGAAAAATTATAGTTTGGGGGAATATTACAGTTATCCTTTAATTTTTCTCTGTAAGGAAATTAGAATATTGGCATATCTATTTGCTTTGGTCAAGATTGGATTTCAGACTTTGGAAGGGTCACGATATTTCTTAATTCCTTGGACATGGAATTTTAGAGGTAACATCAGAAAGTTTGTGTTTTTACTAGAGCCCCACTCCTTGGCATTCCCTTATTTCTACATCTTGCCTTCCTTAACTATGGGACAGCCAAAATTTTAACCTAGTTTTTTTGTTGTTGTTTTGTTTTGCTTTACTTTGTTTTGTTTTGGAAACTTAGCAATCGCTTTCTATATTGTGTTTCTGCCTCTACCCTGATACTTGAGAGCTCAGGTCTCAGCAGAATCTTTAAAAACCAATTGCATCCACAATATCAGATGCATTTTTCTGATGTCTTATTTTCAAGGATTTAATCTCTTGAATCCTGAATGACTCAGTAATCTTGATGTGAGCATTTTCCTATCCTTGTATAGTGAGTTGGCTACAATTTTTAGGGATGTTTTTTGTCAGACCTCTGTGCCCCACACTGTGAATGGGAAAATAAATGCCTTTATGGGGAAGGGAGAAAAATAAGCAATGGTAAAAGCAGAACTCACTTCAGTGGATATATTTTATCTCCAAGATCTTTGTCCCTAAAGCCGTGGCAGCCTTGAGATATTGGCAATGCCTTTCCAGCTTTCATAGTTATTTTTTTGTTTAATTAGTTTGTTAGGGTGACAATCATTCTTCATTGTGGAAGAACTCTATCATAGGCAGAAGAGACACCTCAGAATCTAAATGTTCTATGAAATGTCAGTCTTTATAGTTCCTCCAATCCTAGGGTTAATTTATTTGTCACTCCCCTCTTAAGCTGTATGGCATTTCACACATTCGTTCAAAATATCATTACCCAGTACCATATCATTACCCAGTTTTTCTCTTCCTGCTCAATCCCCATTTACTGTAGCATTGCTGTGGAAAGGGTCCACATGTTATATCCTGATATGAACCCCTTGCCTCATACTTGAATGAACATTGCTGGTGTTTTTGAACAAGATATGTTCTCTTTTAGGGTGTATACTTATGCCCCTGGTATATATATTTTTTATGTTTATAGCTATATTATAGATGATAAGATTAAAATATCTTCAACTGTTTAATTTTTCCTACCTAGTTATCATCTCAAATAATTTAACAGTATTAGTTTATTCTAGTTGCTATGCTTACAAAAAGATCCACTTCAACCCAGTAAGCGTAAAAACAAAATAAACATTTCTCAAGTTTTAGTAATTGTTTTATGATCTTAAAAAAATTTCATGTTTTAAGAAAATAAAGGTTTGTGTTATACATTATATAAGAAGTTGATTATTTTCATTGTTGAAAATCATATCAGTGGATTACAACTTTAAAACTCTTCACAAATACAGTAATTCATTTTAACACTATCAATTTAGCATTTTAAAATATATGAATATGCATTTAAGAATGAATATTTGCATCTTTTCTGTTTAAACGATTGACAGAAAGGTACTTTTTTGAAAATAAGAACAGTTTCTTCTCTCATACATATGCCACATAATAAATGTGTTGGAAAAGTGAAAATATATTTATCTTTCCTGTTCTTGGTAATTTTTCCCTAGACATCACTGTAGATACATGGAGAATTTTGACTTTATTATTTTTTATAAAGAAAAAGAACATTAACAATTGTCATTCCTTTTTCTTTGGTAATTTCTATTTTATTATTTAATTTAGAATTTAATATGAATTGAAAAATATTAATTTTTATGGCAAACCCCTTTAAGATAAAAGTATATCTCCCACCTAACAGTTTGCTGTGTTTTATATTAGGCAATGTCTCTCTCTATTCTAATAATAATTAGCATGGGATAGCTAAACCATGGACAGCATGCTATATATGGAGCAAAATCTTGAGGGGAAAAAAAGTTAATCGGGTCAATGGTTCCATCCTTCTCAAGAGTTACCAAAAGGACCTACTGAGGTAGGAATAGTTAGTATCAGAAGCAGAAGTGGATAGGCTGCAAGAAGAGTCATAAAAGTAGTGTGGGTCAGAGTAGGTTGGTGTAAAGTTGTGTAAAATGGTGTAAAGTTCTCCCAGAAACTATGAGACTGTAGAAATTACGAGTAAAAAGAAAGTATGCAGTAGAGAAAATTTACATAAAATACAAAAAGTAGAGATGCCACATTGGGTCCATGCTCAAAGTAAGGCAGAAATAACCTGAGAGATAAAGAGAAAATAAATTCCATAAGAGAAAAATTAATTTCAAATCTTCTGCTCCCATGAACTTCCCTTTTCTCAAGGATGCATGTGTGCTTACTTTATATCCTCAAATAATCTATATAAAATGTCATATTTTTAACATGATATTAATTTAATGGTTCTATTCAAATAAATAAATATGAAGATTTTTGTGTTGAGATGCTGAGGGTTTAAGTTTGCATCTTTTCCCAACTCTCCCCTTCAGGATGTTTATCAGCAAATCATATCAACTAATGACTACATTTCTATTACCTGTAGAATTCACACCTGTGCTTTCTGAATTAAGGAATCATGTTGCTTAAAAGAGTTTCTGTGTGAAAGCCTTCTGACACTAATAATACTTATCAGTGGCACGTAATATAAATATTCCTTTATGGAGGATTTTAAACTTAGTAAGCACTATAGCAGCATCTTTGAAATCCAAAAATTTTTTTAAATAGTAAGAAACTTTAACATAGAAAGGCCAAGGCACATCTTCTATACTTACAAATTCAGTATGATCTAGTCTTTATTAGTAACTGGTTCACAGTGGTATGTATTGTGTCAGTAAAGATGACATCACACTTAGTCCAAACCAAAGGCTAAAGGCTTTTATAAAAGGAAACAATTGGCAAATATGTCTTCTTACATTAGAAAATAATCAAAATAACCCCATTTTTAGTTTTAAGGAACAGATTACTTGAAAATATAATAGATGAAATATATATATATATATATATATATATATATATATATATATATATATATCAGATAAATATATATCATAACCCCAAACTGTCCCTAATATGATGTCAAAATATCACAATTCTCTCTCTCTCTCATATATATATATATATATATATATATTTTCACATATTTTCTGTATTTACATGTATTTTCTGTATATTCTGATGTTTTGACATCTTAAAAACCTTCCTGGCTGGGGAGACAATGTCCCCATCCTAGGCTAGCCAATTCCTAAACATAACAAAGGACCCAGCTGGGAGCATGATATGCAAACTAGCCAACACAGAGTCATATCGCCTCTGACTGGCCCAAGGCCCACCGGAGACAATAATTCTCTGCTTAATTCATCTCAGGGCCAGCTGCCAGGCAGCTAGAGACCACTAGGATAGCCCAAAGCCCACTGAAGAAATTATTCAAACTAACCAAGACTACACAGTTATGCCCCAAAGAAAACCCAGTGAAGGCTGCTTAAGCACCCTCCCACCCCGTCTTCTGCCTCCTGACCACCCTGTGTTTTTCCACGTGGCACTGCCTGGCGTGCTATGCTTCCTCTCTCTCAGCTTGTGGGTATTATGAACGTGGTTTTCTTAAAAAAAAAAAAAATTGAGATCTCAGAAGCATATTTTAATTCTATCATTTCAACCAATTTAATTGAAATTTCAAAATTGTTTCTCCAAAATTCAATTTTTATATATTTTTAAAGTAAGATGCTTTCTTTCTTTTATGGGGGTGCAGAATGGGAGTGGCTATTACAAATAATTAGTAGAGATGCAATAAAAATCTTAATATGAGTATTTACACTTACATAGTTTACAAATTTTACAAGATGCTTAACTTCTTAAGTTTCATCAACACATGTGTAGGCAATTGAAATGCATATATGAAAAATGTCCTTCCTATCGTTGTACACGTTAACCAACAGGTTAACCATCCTACAATATCAGGTCCATGTCTTGAATAATATCCATTCTACCTACCTTCACTGAAAGACTCCTTCATAGCTCATTTCCAATCAATCTTTTAAAAATTATATTCTACTTTGTCTCAGATCAAGACTGAAATATCTCATATTTCTTTTTAAATATGCTTTATACATTTACATATAGGCTATTTTATACCTGGAAAATCTTTTTCTGAAGCTATTTCCATTTATTAAAAATTTTTCTAATGTTCTTTTTATTTGTAAAATTTATATAAATTTATTTACCATGCTAGTCCCAAGTAGCTTGAATATGATAATATTACCATAAGTTATGGCATATAAAGTTTATATAATTTTTTTGTATTTATGGTGTCTAGCAAGATCTAAAGAAGAGAAATTACATGTTTTAAAATATTTCATATATATAAATATACCTAAAAATTACTTTCAAAGTAAATTTGTTATGAATATAAGAGAACAAATTATTTTTGCTCTTTGCATTTTTTAAATCCTAAAAGAAAGGAAGATCTATATTTATATTTACATCTCTGGAATACAAAGAACTGTATAATCAATATATAGTTGTAGTCACTGTAAGTCATTACACTAAAATGAAATTAAGTAATAAATTTAAAACCCATGGATTGTTACAAGACATTTAGTTATTTTTTTCTGTAATTTTAGAAAAGATTCCTAAAATTGTAGACACCTACCAGTTTCTATAAATCATTAGCACCTTCTTTCTTTGAGTATGTTTGAGCACCGCTGATCCTTTGTATTCTTGGAAACACTTGTGGCTTGCTTGGCAAAAAGACACAAGTTTAAATTTTACTGCATTGGCTGAAATGCCATTATATCCTTCCAACAAAACCTAAGTTTAACAGCTTTTACAACTTCCTAGATCAACTCTTGACTCCTGTAAGAACTTCACACTAACACTATTGGTTGTATTTTGTGACTAATGTAAAAGTAGGTAAACTGTATATTCTGCAAGACCAATACTTCATGCAGCCACTTTCTTATTTCTGTTACTTCTCCTTGAAGGAATATATACCCCAAATATCCTAGTATATCAAAGATTGTAATAATACAATTATGCATTTCTTAACAAAATGAGTAGTCACCTAGTATATTTTATAGACATAGACATGTACCAGAAAAAAAACAAAAAATGAAAGAAAAGAAAAGAAATTTTCTGAAGAGCATGGTTTGAAATGGTATAAAGTTTGGAATATTTTGATAGGAAAACATGAAGTATATAATTGCCTCTTTCAAAGTGTGTGAAAGTTCCTAGTTATTTATGAATAGTTGAAGTTATTTTCTTCATTCCTTGTTAATTGCTAGTGACAGCCCTGACTTAAAATCTGGGTATCCTATTACATAATGTAGGAGAACAGCTGCAATGCAGTCTGCTTCTGCTGAGGCTGTTGACAAAGTGTCTCTACTGCCCTAAAAACAACTCCTCCCTACATGGCTGTTACTTCACACTTTCAGGCTCCAACAATTGGCCTACTGAAACATTCAAGTGCCATGCTGAGGAAAATCCATTTCCACCCATCGCCAAGAGATAGCAACACAAATGTAAGTGAGGACAGAAAAACAAAACAAATTACTGACAGCCGTGGCTATCCTGGTTTCTTGAGATCACAAGCCCCAAAATTTAACCTTTTGAAGAAATGGCTCCCAACTGTGCTCATATGTAAAATTGATCTAGAAACATTTTTCAAGGTATTCAAATAAAGAAAGGAATTATAGAAAAAATATCTATTGCAAGGATGAAACAGGTAAAAAGTACATCTAACTCTAGTATAAATAGCAATTCCCCTGCTCAAATTATGGCTGCCAAAGACAGAAAAGCCTCTGAATACATGTTGCTATGCTTGTTCCTTGGGAACTTTCAGATTAGCCCGTAAAATAGATAAAAAGTTTTTTTCTAGACAGGTTTCACATGACTTTAGCCAGGGAGCTTTTCTCATTTCACCAACATAAATTCTTCCACAGATTAATATCAGAATCAGTATTTGCAATGTGCCTCCCGCTAGTGAGAACTAGTAGTTCCTGAAGTAATTTCCCTGGGGAAATGCTTGTCCCCATCGTCTTTAGTCATTCAAACCTGGTATAGACAAAACTCTTAATCTATCACAGGAACATATACTGCTAGATAAAGTATTAGCTCCGTAACCCCAAGTGTCTATCCTTTTAAAAGGCCCTGTGGTTGGATTAAATAAATCTTGATAAAGGATTCTTGAATCTTCGAAGCAAGTAGATAAAAACAAAGGAATAACGGAAGGAAACTTTTATATATCTTATCTCTGCACATCTGTCTATATTTCCCATCACATTAGAAGAGTGGTGGAACTATTTAATCAAATAGTGTTTAAGTGTATAGAACTCTTCTGTACAAGTACTTTCACTCATAATTGAGAAATGAGTAAAAATCTATCAATATATCTAATTGATATGCTTATATAAATGAGTCTTGGGACAGGGTGAAAATTTGCTCAATTACTGAGAATGAATATCGCAGTCCAAAAGAGGAAGTAGAAAACACTACACCTAAGTAAAAGTTAGACAGTGTAAAACCAAAGAAATTAAATGGGGCCAGAGAGCTGTGGGCAAAAAACTAATTATCAACAGACAGCCGAAGGTATAAAATAAAGAAGACAGTGGTAGAGTTTTCAAAATACTTAAATAGTTATTAAACTTTTTAATTTTGGTAGAATGTAACATTAGAAAGTATAACTAAAAAGTTTATGATTTAATAAAGAAACTTCTTTACACAGAAAAAAAGGCTAATAAATATTAAAAGATTGCCTGGCTTCAATAGAGGAAATTTTACTCACGATGAGAAAATGAATTGATGAGAGAAAACTGATGATATAAATAAATGATCTGGCTTTGCTTACATCTGCCCTTGCCTTGGAACAGTGCCAGTTTTATTTATTTATTTATTTATTTATTTATTTATTTATTTATTTATTTTGAACATTTGACTGTCTTCTTTTTTTTAATTTTCATTACATTTATTGGGGTGGCATTGGTTATTAAAATTATATAGGTTTCAAGTGTGCATTTCTATAACATATCATCTATATATTACATTTTGTGTTTTAATTGTAATGTACTTTTTTTGGTCTAGCTTCTTTTCTTTAACATAGCAATTATTGTGTTTCAGGGTTTTTTGTTTGAAAACATAGCAATTATTGTGTTTGAAAACCCTCAAACACAATAATTGCTATGTTAAGGGAAAGAAGCTAGACCAAAAAAAAGTACATATATATATGTGTGTGTGTGTATATATATATATATATATATATATATATATGATATATAATTACCGTATTTTGCCGTCTATAATGCACATATATATGTATATATGATATATAAAAAAGTACATATGTATATGTATATATGTGTATATATATATATGATATATAATTACTGTATTTTGCCATCTATAATGCATACTTTTTGCCCAAATTTGTGAGGAAAAAAAAATAAGGAAACGCATTATACATGGGTAGTACTAATTCAATATCTATATAAATGTTTTTAATTCTTTTATTTATGCTTATGAGTTAAAAGTGTAACTTTAGAAATAAATAACCATATATGTATGCAAAATAATACCCTGGAATGCCATAATTCATTTTGTTGAACTTACGACAAACTGGCAACAACGAAAAGTTCTTGGCATTCTATTATACGTAAATATCATAAATTTGTACTGGCACATAAAACTTCTTTTACCTTATATCTGTTCTTGTGTTTTGTAATTATTTGTTACATAAAATTCTTCTACCATAATATGTTAAAAAAATTAATACTAAAATCCTTTATGATACAAAAACAAGTACCTAAATGGAAACAAATAAAATTTTGAATTAAAAAATTAAAATGAAAGATTTTTTACCCTGAAAATTTGGGCCAAAAACGTGGGCATGCTTTGTACATGGGAGCACATTATACATGGCAAAGTACAGTAGCTATGATTTTTATACCCATATTCTTTTGAAGTGTTTGTTTGTTTGGTTACAGTTTGTGGCTATTTGAATGAAATTGCTATGTTCATAGCTGTACAAATATTACTGTGGGTAAAGCAGCTAATGTCTTGAATATATCCCTTGGAGTGGAATAGCTGTAACTTAGTGTAGGTATATCCTTAACTATATTAAAAACCTCCCAATTTGGTGGTTCATTTCACACTCACACCAGCAATATGTAAGTGTCCATTAACATTTCGTGTTAACATTTGATATTTTCAGGAAAATGTCAATGATAAAAGAAAATATATAAGTTAGTCTTCATAATTTTTTTAAAAAATCTTGTTACCAAAAGGCACTCTTAAGAGATTGAAAATGTCACAGTGAGCCTGAAAATACTTGCAGTACAAATATCACAAAGGACTCATTTAGGACACGTAAAGACCTCTTGCCTATCAATAATAAGAAAAAGGATGCAGTTTAATGGGGAAAATTATATATAAATGACTGATAAATATATGAAGAAGTAATCATCATTGGGCAACAGTGAAAAAACAAGTTAAAATCACAATGAGATGAGAATATATATACCCAATAGAAAGACTAAAAATTTAAAAGAATTAGCATTAATGAACTAGCATTAATGAATTACCATTGATGTTTAAATAATGAACATAAAGAAGTTTTAAATTTTGTGTATATGTGCATATATTATGCGTTATTTTCAGTTACTTACAAAATAACTTCAGATACATTTTATAAATCTACAATATAATGAACTACGTGCCCATAAAATAAATAGTATTCCAGGATTCATTAATAGTAATTTTGAGCCTCCTTTCACTTTTTGAATATGCAACTTTTTATAATAAATTATATCGCCATGCTGATATATAAGATTATCATATAGTGGTCTAAAGTTTGAACTCTGTGCTATCCTGGCTGGAATAGAAACATTTTCAGATAGCCTCTCTGTTTTACTGAAGTCACTCTTACTTAAGAGTCAGCCTTGGGTTCAGTCTCCAATTTGCTGACAACAATGTTGCCCTAATGGTGATACAGTCTGACATTCCCAGGAAATACAGTCTGACGTCCCCAAGAAGGAAGAAGCAATCCTAGCACACCTCCTTCAATTTGCTGTACCTCACCATGGCTATCATGGCTTCTCATGGTTCACCCACCCCAGGATGCTGATTCTTATTACAGGAATGTTAATTAAAGAGCTTTTTCCGGAGCATAATCCATTACTGTCTAGAAAGTGGGATTGTTCTTTTTCAATAACCTATACCTTCATCTCATTTTTTTACTTATTATGGCAACATCTCAGTGTCTTCCATTTGTGCTATATCTCGCCAAAGACTTTAAAGATATCAATTTCTACTTTTCTTGATTTGTAGTTTTTCCCTCCATTATTAAGTCTCTTTGATCATTCAGTTCAGTTTACATAGGTCAGTTGTGAATAAATTGTTCTTATCTGTGTGATTATTTTTAAGAAAATCATATCACCCGAAATTATTAGAGATACTTAAGGAAAATTTGACTTCCATAAATATGCATTTGACTTTCTTTTCTAGTGAAATCTAATTTTTATGCATTTTGGTTCTGTTCCTAAGTGTTATTGCTATGTTTTCATATCTGAATGCAAACACTAAAAACATGTATTTGGAAGCAAATGCTGTTAATAACTAGTTAGCTTACAGTATAATCTCTTTAGGTAATATGTCTTCTCTTGGACTTTAAAAAGGGGAATTTCCTAGCAAGTACTTTTATAGAAATGTACAGTTTGACTTCTCATGACTCAGTAGAAAACCATGTGTTATTTAATTAAACATGGACCTGATATGAAGAGTTTAAATCTCATATAATTTTATTTAAAGAATATTTACTTTTTATATGTTCCATTTGTCAGTTCCTATCTGTGTTGTTTTGTTTATGTTGGAATTTAAGCTTCTACTTTTTCTCACTTTTGTAGTGTTAGTCAATGTTTCCTAAATTCCTTTAGAATTTAATAATAACAATGCTGAAAAATTAATAGTGTTATTATGAAGGTTTTATATTAGGTAAAGAAAACCTCCTCCAAAGTGTAGCTCCAATAATTGCCTATCACTGATAGGTCATGAAGAAGTTACATATTACTAGCCATTTGCTCTTTGCTTCTTTGTTTTGTTAATTTGTTTTGACTCAAGTATTAGTATTTTGACCTTTTTGCTAACTCCCACTTTGACATCTTTTGTTCCATGTATTTATTCAATTTGAAATAATATTTTAATCTAAATTAACTCTAAACTATCAGTTCTCAATATGTTCATCTGTTGGAGACATGGTACTTCTTCACCCCTTTCTTATTTGAGAATCAGCATTTTATCATGTAATTGATAAACTCGGACTAGAGACAAAATATATTTTGTCGGAGTTCATTTTCATGTGCCTGCCAAATGCTTTTGTGTCTCTCAAAAGTAAAACTCTGGAACTTTAGCAATCCATGTGTTGTGTACTTATAACTTATATAGTTTCAATGAGAAAATGCTAAATCGTCAATTTACCTTAATACTGTAATTGCTTTTAACTTTCTTAAATAAAATGCATAGTTAATCCTAAGCATTCTAAAATAAACAAATAGATTGGATGATGATATCTTCCCCTAATTTTTCCATTTTTTCTAAGTACAAGAAATTTGTCTATAATTTTATGACATTGACTCTTTACAATAATGGATACTAAGTAAGTAGCATTTTGTTAAGGATGCAATGAAAATTTTCGTTTCTCAAATATGTGCTTGCTCTAAAAAAATAGAGAGGCACTGCTAAATTATACAAAACAATGGTTAATAGGCATATCAGAGACACTTAACAGGCATAGATCACGAGGGCCTCTTTTTAACTATTTATTTCTCCTGCTGGCCTGACAAATTTCTTTCTACTATTAATTAGTGAGATTAATAAGACATTTTTAAAAAATTATCTCTCCTTCTACACGGAGCTGCATTAATACATGTAGAATGCATCGCTATGAACATTTTAAACACTGTTTGTTTGGGAAATCCAACAAACAAAAATGTCCTGGTACAAAAAAAAACATTATTTTTATCCAAGATCTTTAGAGAAAGTAGAATGTATGGTCACTCAGATTCCAGTGTGTTCTGAGCCATGGTGGGGCCTGAATCTGATATGAGTGAGTCATTGCTATGTAGCTTCTAAACCGAGAAAATGATACTTCTGATTAATATAATGAAAAACATGAATGTACTGTTAGTTTCTGAACCAGAAGGCAGCCAGAAGATTTGACAGGCATTCCCTGTAGGAAAGTCACTGTCACCACTTCTGTTGCTGATATTATTATTATTATTGGTGTGTGTGTGTGTGTGTGTGTGAGAGAGAGAGAGAGAGAGAGAGAGAGAGAGAGAGAGAGAGAGAGAGAGAGAGAGAAAGACAGGTTGTGTGGACAACTTTTATTTGTTTAGAGACAAGAGGAGTTTCAAAATATATATAGATGAGGTGTTATTTATAATTAATTTTACCTGTGATGACAAATTATTTTTATATCTCACTGCATAGGCCATGTGGACAATCAATGGGAGAATTGAAAACTAATTCCAACACAGCTTTTGTATCAGTTATATACTTGGGGGGAAAAAAAGAGAGAGAGAGACAGAGAATATTTAATGTTTAAACAGTTTGTTTAAATATTAAATAGGAGGTTTTTCTTTGATCAATTAAATGAGAACAAAGCCTTAAAAATGTATTTATAATGTCTGCAATGTCTAACAAGATAGGATTACAAATAACATGTTTCCACAATATAATGATAACCAGGACATTTTTCAAATAGCACACTTCTGTGTGTTGTTTTAATATCTATTAAAATATATTCAGATCACATGTGAAAAAAACTTATCATTCAGGAAACTGGCTGTACTGTGACAAGCAAAGGGAAAGGAAGGGACTCAACTTTTAGCAAAGCGGTTGGTAATATGCTCTCATCTTTATTTGTCCTTGGTCAGGACATGAATACTAATAACCTGAAAAACAGGTCCTTTTGTTCTTCAGGGTTTCTGAAGGGTTCTTTAAAGAATCATTTTATTGTAGTCACTATTTAAGCAGCATGAGATTTGAACATTTACTCTTGTATTGCTTGTATCTGAAGCATTTTACTGGCATTTTCCTTCTTCAAGGATATTGGAGTAAAAATTTTGTTATTTCTCCTTTGAATTAAGGAGATTCCTCACAGTTTTGGTGAGGAATCTGAGAAGAGGAACTATAAAGTAGACAAATATTTATGTTTGCCATTTAAATTGTACATATATATATGTACAAGTTTTTTTTCACGTGATCTGAATATATTTTAATAGATATTAAAACAACGCACAAAAGTGTGCTATTTGAAAAATGTCCTGGTTATCATTATACTGTGGAAACATTTGTAATCCTATCTTGTTAGACATTGCAGACATTATAAATTTAAATATATATATGTTCGATTTAAATATATATATATATATATTCTTAAATATATATATATATGTATTCTTTAAATATATATATATATTCTATATCTACTAAGGGTATATATATATATTCTATATATACTAAGGATATATATATATATATATATATATATATATATACACATTCTATATATATATATATATATATACATCCTATATATACTAAGGATATATATATATATATACATGTGTATCCTTAATATTGTAGTCCTCCTTGATATTCTCTTTGGAGTAATATGTTTCTTAGATCATAAGTTCCTGTGGTTGGACATGTATAATTTAATATTAATACAGTTTTCCCATTCACCACATAGTCAATAATGATTAATAAATAACTTGTGTATCTCAGCCCTGAGACATGTTCAGAAGAGGATATAACATATGTGATTTAATAATAATGAATTACCCACTTGCACAATGCACCACACTGTCGTCAATACTATGTACATGTGAGTCCCTTTAAGAATACCATTTGGGAGAACGGTACCTGCTGGCCTGAGGGAATTGTTCTCTATTTTCTATTTGGTAAGGCAAAACCAGCAGAAACTGTAACCCAAGGAAACTGTGCTGTAACTGAACAGCGTCACTATATTTTTTCTCATCCAATCTTCTTAAAGGTGAAGATTATTCAGTTCAGAAAGTTATCTTTTCGGAGACTATTGGGGGGGCAACCGAGTTCATTTCCACAAGACTTAAAAGAATTGCTGAGAATTGAATCCAAGAATTTCTGGAATTGATCTCCTATATATTCCACAAAGCCTGTTTTCCCCACTAGACAACATTTGTTATTAAACATTTTTATTAAAATGAAAAAGATTAAGCAGAGCTATTGATATTTGGAATAGCAGTGATAGTATCATATTAGCCCTATGGATGAAAAACATACAATGTATCCAACCATGGATGGAATCAAGTTCACTGTCCCCAGCCTGGATGTCAGAGCACAGCACAATCTGTCACTGTGTCAATCCTGTATCATCCTTTTTCATTTCCTGGCAGAGGCTGTCCACTTTAACCAATCTAACCAAAATGAAATATTGAATCTTACTATTAAGTTTAATCATGCCAGTTTGTCCTACCTGAGTTATCACCGTCATTTATTTTTATTTTTAAAAACCACTAATTGTTTTAGTTGCAGTATTTTATTAAATATTGAATAGATAGGTATCCAATATTTAATATTGTATTGGTGTGCATTTATATGTTCATATCAAATCAGATACTAGGGTGAAAGATGCAAAATATAGTAGTCTATTCATGATCCAGCTTAAGAAAAAATACATTTTATTTATATAGAGAGAGCCTGTACACTAGAGCCAATTCCATTCCCTGCCTGCTCAGAGAGAACTATTCTCCTTTGTTTACCATTGTATTCTTTCTCTCTATGATTTCACCATACATACTTATATCTTAAACAACGGAACATTTAATTTTGCATGCTTTTTAAATTAAAGAATTAGAATCATAGTATATGTGAATTCTGAAACAGATTTTAGTTAATATTGTTCTCCTGAGATTTATAAATATTATCTCATGCAGCAAAAATTCATTCTATCTGATATCCTATATTTAACTATTTTCAATCTATTTTTCCATGCTTCTGTTGATGGTATTTTGATGGCTACCTTTTTTTGTATTTACAAGAAACTTGTTCATGAACTATATATTTTATTTTATTTTTTTAGCATTTTGTCTGGTGCATACATAGAAGTCATTCTCTGGAATAAGGATAGCTGTGGAATTATTGAGTTATAAGGTATTTAATTTTTAACATGACTAGACAATGCTAGAATGGTTTCCAAAACAGATTTATGACAATTCACCATCTTCTGCAATGGTTAATATTTATTGTTTCCTCACATTGTCACCAACATTTAAATTTATTAGCCTTCTATACTGTTTGCCAATGGTGTATATTAAATGGGGTTTACTTGCAGTTCTCGGATAACAAATGTTGAGTGTGTTTTCAGGCTTACAGGCTACACAGGTTTCTTCTTTTAGGATCCTGCTCAAAATATTTGCACATTTTCTTAGCAGGAGGTGTTTTTTTTCTTCATGAGTTTAAAAATCTTTATATTTTCTTATCTACATGTATTGAATTCTTCTGCTAATTTGTACAACCAAATATACTTAATTTCAATACAATTAAATTTATCATAAATATTTTTCACTGTGACCTGATGTTTTGTCCTAAATTGGGTGTTTAATTAATTATATGGCTCTGTTTTTCATGCATTCATCAAATGTTTTATTCCTACACTCATAAAATAGTCGTAATGTAGCTTTATGATCATCTAGTAAGCTATCTTTCTTACTACATCCTGTTCATATCCTTTTTCAATGTCTCAGTTATTCTAGGCCATTTTTCTTCTGTATAGGTATACACTGAGAATCAGCTTTTAAGTGTTCATGTAACCTGTAGTATTTTCATTGGATTTGTGTAAATCCTACTGATGAAAGTTGGGAGAATACATATGTTTATTGTATTAAAATTAGATACTACAGCCAGGACATGGTATAGTTCTCCATGTATTTAGGTAACTTCACTTAATGTGAACAAAATGTAATCAAGTTATCTTTGAATGACAATTTTGCTCATTTTTATGGCTCTGTGTCCTTTATTGGTCTTTACTGAATTAATATACTAGATAAAGCTATAGGATAACATTGGATAGAAGTGATGATATTAAGTATCTTTTATTTCCAAATCAGGGAAAACCACCTCAATATTTTAAGTATTAGATTTTCTATAGACTTTGGTTAATACATTATCGGAATAAGAAAGTATTTTCTATTCCTAGTATGCTAAGATATTTTTTAGTCATGTATGACTTTGAACATGTTTCAAATGCATTGTCTACATCTCTTGAGGTGACCATGTTTTGTTGTTTGTTTGTTTGTTAGCATTGATTGCTCTACAAGTTGTTTATTTCCACTATCAATTTGTTTATGATATTCTTTCATTTGTATTTATTACATTTTCTTCTTTGACCTATTTGTGATTTGTAAATGTGTTTACATTTACACAAATGTGTTTATATTTCATTGTCAGGATTTGGCTTTACCACACTATTTGTGAGCACATCTTCTCACCCCCAGTTTTCCATATTGATTTCCCCCTTTTCTGGCTCTTCTTTTATATTGAATTTTGTTGCACTTTTCTTCTCTAAGCCATCTGAAAGTTGAACACTATATATCTATTTTTAAGTACTCTAGAAATACTTAAATGCCTATTTTATTTTTAATATTTGAAGTCAATCAGTATTTTCTCATGCCAAATAATATGGATTTAACAATCTGATTCTCGTCACCTCCATTTTGTGCATTTATTTACTTGGTTTTTCAGATTGAAAACTTTTGAAACTTAAAATAATGTATTCTTAATTTGCTACATCCAATCACCATTTTTGTTTATTTTTATTTTATTTGCTTATTAGTCCTTCTTGCAATATAGCCTTTCCATTGAGATCAATTTTCCTGTGCTTTTAATCATCTTTACAATTTCTATTAATGAGAGTCAGTGTAATAAACATAGTTTTTGTTTTTTCGAAAATAATTTGCCCTTTTCACAAATTCTACAGAGGCAATCCTTCAGGATATTGACAATGTGTGTCCATTGTCTTTTAACTTGTATCATTATTTCTGAGAAGCTTGGGTGGGCAGACTGTATGATGGACCACAATTGTCCACACCTTGTGGTACTACTCCCTGCGTACTCCTTGTGTCACATAGAACTCTTGAGTGTGAGGTAAACTTATGACTTGCTTCTAACCAATTCTATTTGATAAAAAATTACCACATCCATGATTATGTGACATAAGATTATAATGTCAGATGAGTGGGCCAATTCTCTTCCTTGGTGGCTTAGAAGAAGCAAGCTGTCGTGCTATAAGCTGTTTTATGGCAAGGAGCTTAAGGCAGCCTCTGGCTCACAGTCAGATATAAAGTCTGGAAGCCTGCCTGGAACTCAGTGCTGCCTGTAATCCACATGAGCTTGCAAGTGGGCTCTTCCCTAGTTGTACTTTCAGAGATGTCCACAGACCTGGCTGACACCTTCATGGCAGCCTTGCAGAGGACCAAACTAAGCTGGATCCAGTCTTCTGGCAGACAGAAACTGTGATATCATAATAGGTGTTGTTTTTCGGTTAGAGTTTGTGGTATATGAAATATGTTTCATATACTTTTAATACTTGAAAGTAGGGTTCTTTGATAACGAATATCTGACTATGGGAAAGTGGCTTTGGAATGTGACTGTGTACTGAGGCTGAAGGAATTTTGATGGATGGCATCAGATTATAATAACTCATCTGTCTTGAACAGGCTATTATTATTAGAAATCTGTGCTTTGAGGATACTGTCAATGAGGATGTAAAAGGAATGGAAGAACATCTTATTGGAAACGGGTGTTTCCAACATGTAGTGGCAAAAAAAAAAAAAAAAAAAAAAAAAACCTCACAAGCATTGCCTATAGTTAGGCAGAAAGCAGAATACATAAGTGATAAACTTGGTTAGGTAACTTTTTCAGGCAAAGTCTTGAAGCTGCTGTCTGATTTCTTCCTGATTCTCATAGTAAAATATAATAGAAGAGAGACAATTGGAAGGATTAACTGATAAACAAAGAAGGAAGCATGACTTGATTCTCTGCCTCTTCAAATTCGGAGGAAATCCAAAAATTATTTGCAAAAACTATTTCTGTGAAAATTCGGTCAATTTGGTGAAAGAGACCCAGAGAAACGCCAAATGAAAAGAGTTATTTGGAGGCCCCAGAACTGTATCCTCAGGCACCAGGCTGCTAAAACTACTCAGCTGCGAGAGCGTGTAAAACATTTCGTTAACTAGGACTCAGAGGACAGAATCCAGAGTTCAGAAGGCAAGGCTAAAAGCTAATGAGCAGTATTCGTAAGATTTAACATCCAATGGAGGAATTCCCCACGTTTGTCAAACTGGATTTTAGAACTGCTTTAGACCACTGGTTATTTTAAACCTCCAAACTTACTCCTTTTTGAATTTTTACAGCTGTTACCCTATACCTATCTCATCATTGTATGTTGGGTATATGTGTGGAAACAGATGGTAACCTGTAGTAGATACACTCTAAGATGGGCCCACATCCTTATATAATACCCTCTTCTTGAGTATAAACAAGACCTGTGATTTGCTTCTAAACAAAGTAATATTTATTTAATTGGATTTTTTTGTCTTTTGTTTTTCGTGTTTTTTTGTTTTCCAAATCCCAACTTCTCTTTTAAGTCTCAGTTTCTACTAAGCCCAGCTATTAGTTTCTAATTTAACTTTTTTTTTTTATGGGAGAAATACTGTCCATTTTCAAATCTACTTGATTATTTTTTAAAGTCATTTGATTGTTACTGGCATAGACAGTCCAATATTGTGTTTCATCAAACACATTAACAATTTCCTTTCTTGACTTCCAGTATCTGAAGTGGTCATAGCAGGGATGATTAGCCTATTTATTAGGTTATTCTTGCTCTTATTTATGTTTCTTTGTTTACTTATATTTTGGAGTTCTTACTCCTCAAAGTTACATGTAGGTTTTGGCGAGATCTAAGTTGGAATTTGGTTTCTTAGGGAAGATGTGTGATTGCTTCTGGCAGATGCTTGTGAAGATATAATCCCCATTACTATTTCACAATATACTCATGACTTGAAATTTTAATAACAAATTAGGTGACTTGTATTAAGACTGAAAACTTGGCTGGGGGCTTGCTTTTGTTTACCAATTCTTTGAAGAGACATTCTTATTCATTTAACAATATTTTTCAGGCAGATTATTTTCTTTGAAATATCCTGGGGGTGGGGGAAGATTATTCAATATACTTAAATTATTGTCCTTCACCAATTTTCTCTGAGGCCATTAAAAACAAAACAACACAAACAAACAACAAAAAATTTGAATCCACCCACTTCCTCAAATGCCTTCAGGGTAAGGGCAAGTCTCTTTCTAAGCTCCCCACTCTGGACTCCTGCTTTCATTTAAGGTTTGGCCTCAGAACATTAACTATGAATATTTAAATGAGTGTTTAACAAAACATTTTAACAATGTTTTTAGATGTTTTCAGATTAGAATGCTACATGGATCCTGTAAGGTACAGGTGCTGACAACTCAGTTCTACTAGATAACATTTTATTTTTATTTTTTAGCTCTCAAGAGGACACACTTTTCTATTTCCCAAAGCATGACACATGTTTTCCATTAAGTATAATAGTCAATTGTCCATTAAGTATGATAATTGATTTTTTCTTAGAAATGAAGAAACTTTCTAAGAGGAATATAACTCTGTCTCTTTCCTAGTTTTAGTGATTCTTAAAGTTTACTTTTTGTTCAACAAACCTGTATTTGGCTGCCAGATGAATCCATTTTAGGGTTCTATTAAGAAAAACCTCTGCTTGCACTAGAAAAAACTTAGAAGTATATATGCGTGATCTTTTGGTGACTAGATGCTCCTTTTCTTATAATGACATTAGACTGAGATAAAATAGGTCATGACTTGCTGTTACATAATTGAAATGTTTCTTCCCCTAAATAAATCATTGCTCCATATTTATGTCTGAATTTCAATTGAAAAGCAAGGATAATTTTACTGTCAAATACCTCCAAAATGCCATAGTAAATGTACTCCAATTTTAAGGAGGTTATTTGACAAACGGTTATTTAATGCAAAGTTGTTAATACTGCATGTTAGCTTTTTGCAAAACACAAAATAAGTTCACCATAAGTGGGCCTTGGCATATTGGATTTTGCGAAAACTCTCTCGCTCTCTGTCTCTCTGTCTCTCTGTCTCTCTCTCCCTCTCCCCCCCACCCCATTTCTTTCTTTCTCCTACTTATTTTTCAGACATTCTTTTTTTTTTTTTTTTTTTTTTTTTTTAAGATAATTTCTGAATCAAGGGCAGGACATCTGGTCTTGACCCTACAATTAAAAAGTATCCTTGGCCAAGTCTCTGATAATCAGAATAGCAGACCTCAGAGTTCTATGGATGAGAAGCAAAAATAATGAAAGTGATTCCATGAGGACAGTCATAGGAGGTACACTTCTACATCTTGATTCCCCATCACATGTCTTCCTGAATTGGTAAGACAGTGCCATTTGTATAAAACGTGACTTTAGAACTTTTCTTTAGTTATATGAGGGTAAGGATTAGAACTACGAGGGGTGGGGTTCATTCTGTGATTCCCCTTTCCATTTCACTCTGGTTTTAGCATACCACACGATGTAAATCTCAGTTTTGTTGTTTTGTTTTGTTTTAAATTTGTCATAAAACTATGCAAAAAGTAAAAATTATGGTTAGCATAGCAACGTTCTGCAGTATGCTTTTATTATGTCTTTGTGCCCTGAGGAAAGAAAACAAACAAACAGAAAACAGAGCTGCAAGGTGCAGAGGAAAATAAATGTTTTGGCGAAAAGCGCGTTAGAAATGATGTAGAGACTATTCACTTTCCACCCCACTCCAACCTCTAGAAGTATGAGAAGGGCAGGATTTATAATAGATTTACCAGTAAGTAAACTTCCCTCAGTGTCCAAGAGGCAAGGTGGTGATGCAACAAAGGATTATCTGGGGAATTAGAAATAGAAAACTTAAAAGAAATCAAGAATTAACTAATGTCTCCTGAGGCACAGAACAAGTGCAAAAATATGCGTGTTAAAGAATGATGTGGAAAACTTCATTTGTGGGAACAAATGGTTACATCTCATTGGATGAGCAGAGTTGGAGAGAGCTGGATCAAGGAAGATTTCATATTATTTGGCCTGCTAAAATTTAGCAGACAGAGCAATATCTATTGCTAAAAATGGTTTGGCAGCATAATTAAGATAGAGAGACACATGGGAATCTCTATTCCTATCTCATCATTGTGAATGGGGAGGTATCACTGAAATATTTAAATTTATTTTAAAATGTTTAAGCCAAATTTGCTTTGAAAATAATGGATTTTATTAAGAAGAAAGTTTTGAATAAACTAAACTCCTTGCTATATCAGTAAAGCCAAAGGTGTAGATTCAGAAGTTGTTTTTTTTTTAATGTATGTCTGAATAGCTTAATTACATTAATTGTTATAACTATAAAAGTCAACCTGGTACATCTATAACTTTGTTCATTTGATTGTCACATTATTTACACTGCTATCACCACATGAGGTCAAAAGTTAACTTGAATTTGTAGTTCTAAGTGTCACTAAACTGAAAAAAAATCTCCATTTTCATAACATTGTAATGGAAAGTGTGTGTTCTAAGGAGCAGAGAAATATTCAACTTAAATTTGCTCCATGCAAAGTACATTTTTCTTGTTAAAGAAAAAAAACTTCCACAGATGTTTTGTTTCTTTGTTTAGAAAAATAATACTTTTAAAAACAAAGATTATAAAAAAATAACAGAAATGATTAAAAAAAACACCTGTGCTTTGTTTTGTCAAAAACATATAAATGACTTATTCATAATGCTCTATGCAATGATATTCAGTAAGAACTGTTAAATGTGTAAAAACGTTGTCAAAAGTCCTAGCTGATTGAGTCATGTCTATGAAAGATGAGATGGTACAAACATCTGTCATATTTTTCCAGCTGATTTTTAAGAGACACTATATTCAAACACAATGTAATTCAGATAAGACAAAAACAAGTAGATAGGCGTTTAACGAAACAGGATAAGAAAACAAAACCAGAGAAGTTTTTATAAATATTTTGTGTGTTCTAAGAACAAAAAAAGATACAACATTTGAGCACATATAGTGAAAAGATGTATGTCCCTGTGATGTATTACAATTACAGCACTGATGGTTAAATTGGATTCAGGAGGATTTTTTAAAAAAATAATTAACTTAGTTTTTTTTTAGGGTAGTCTTAGGTCACAACAAAACTGATCCAAAGTACAAAGTGTTCCCATAAACACCCCTTGTCCCCACAAATGTCAAATTCCCCCATCGCATCCAGCACTACAGCAGGCCAATTGCTACCACTTAACCTCCATTTGCTACCAGCAAACCTACATTGACACATTATTATCAACCAACACTCATAGTTTACATTCAAGTTCACTCTTAGTGTTGTATATTGTAGGGCTTGGATAAAGGTATAATGACATACGTCCATCATTGTATTTCACTGCCCTATAAATTCTCTGTATTCATCCCTTCCTTCTCCTTGCCCCTGGCAACTACTGATCCTTTTACTGGCTCCATAGTTTTGCCTTTTCCAGAATGCCCTATGTGGAATCATACAGCATATACCCTTTTCATGTTGGCTTCTTTCACCTAGTGATATGCATTTAAGTTTCTGCCGTTGTCTTCTCATGAATTGATAGCTCCTTTCTTTTTAGCACTGAATACTATCCCATTGTCGGCATGGGCCACAGTTTATTTATCTATTCACCTGCTGAAAGACCTCTTGGGTGCTTCTAAGTTTGGGCAGTTATGAATAAAGCTGCTCTAAACATCTGAGTTCGGGTTTTTGTGTAGACATAAGTTTAAATGTATTGGGGCAAATTCCAAGAACACAATTGCTGAATTATATGATCAGTGGGTGTTTAGTTTTCTAAAAAGTGCCAAACTGTCTTCCAAAGTGGCTGTGCCAGTTTACATTCTCACCTGTCGCTCCACATCCTTCTCAGCATTTAGTGTCATCAGTGTTTCAGATTTGGACTATTCTAATAGTGTGTAATGGTCATTTTAATTTGGAATTCCCTAATGACCTCTGATGATGTGCACCTTTTTGTATGTTTATGTGACATCTACATGGTGATATGTCTGTTAAGGTTCTTTACTCAATTTTTATTTTTTTTTAATCAGGTTGTTCATTTTCTTATTGAGTTTTAAGAGCTTTTTTGTATATTTGTGTAATAGTCTTTTATCAGATATATCATTTGCAAATATTTTCTCCAAGTCTATGGCTTCACTTTTTGTTCTCTTGACATTGTCTTTCACAGAGTGGAAATTTAATTTTAATGAAGTCCAGGATATCAGTTATAATGGATTGTGTCTTTTGTATTATATCTAAAAGGACATCACCATACCCAAGGTCATCTAGATTTTCTCCTATGTTACTTTCTAGGAATTTTATAGTTTTGCATTTTCCATATAGGTCTATGATCCATTTTGAGTTAATTTTTGTAAGGTATAACGTTTGGGTCTAGATTAATATTCTTCAGATTAATGTCCAGTTCTTCCAGCACCATGTGTTGAAAAGTCTATTCATGAAGATGCTCTTTACTCACTCTCTGTATTTATACTCTTGGATCCCAAAAATCCATTGAAGATGTGGATTACAATTACCTAAGAACTTTTTAGTTCCCCTTTAAAAGTGTTGTGTACATACAGATCTACAAAATGAGAATATTCAGAAGTATAGCCAATCACCTATGTTTCCACAGAGCTGTACAGATTATCCTGCTTTGCATTCTGCCTGTAAACAGGGCAGCATTGGGTCCAAATAATAGTTGGCCTTTAGAACCAGATGTAAAATCACAGCCTGCTATTTATGTTAATCCGTTGAATATGAAATATCTGTTGAGACTTCCCAAAGCAATCAATTCAGAATGATCTATACTTCCCAATGGAAGTATCAAATCAGACTGAATTAGATGAGTTAGAAGTGCTGTGCGAAAGCCATTATTTATTTCCAAAGATTGAAGCAAGGCAACAAATAGTGCATGCCTCATCCCATCTATCATGCACACTCTTTAAAGAGGGTGTAAGAAAACTGTGGATTAATGATAGATTTCTCTCAGAATTTTGGAAAAGTTTTCAAATTATCAAATTACAGATATTATGTTTGGACTTGGGAAAAGACTTTGTGTCTTTTTATACCACTCTTTTTATCAATTATATATCCACTCAAAGATTATCAAAATCGTATTCCCCAATGAAGTGTGAGAAGTGAAAGTAAGAATAACATGGTTATGAGTAATCCATCATAGAGCATACTTGATAGTCCGTTGCCCCAAACCATCATTACCGTAGGCGCGATAACCCCCTAACACAGATCAGTGGACCTTATGTATTATCCTTTTAGTAAAGCTAGTTAAATGCAGTCTCTGTGGCATCTGTGACCCAGTTTGTTGTATATGGAGACATGGTTGAAGGGAACGGTTTATTATCAAGCCCTGGTTTATTAAAGTATATTTGCAAATGCATTCATTCTTTCAATCAATGTTTATTGAGCACCTACTATCTTCCAGGCATTTTATGAGGATATATCAGAGAACAAGAATAATAAAAACTAAACCAAAACCATTTCTTCTCGATTGGAGGAAGACAGGCTAAACCAAAAAAAATAAGTAAATCACATAGTAAGGTACAAAGTGATGAAGTGCTATGAGAAAAAGTAAAGGAAAGCAGAGAAATTGGGTGTGCTGGGGAGAGTGGTGACAAGTAAGATAGTCTATGGGGTCTCGATGACATGAGATATCTGAGTAAACATTTGAAAGGCTTGAGGAAATGAGCCAGGGTGATAGTGTAAGGAAACTTCAGGAAAATGAAACAGTGCAAAGGCCTTAAAGTAGGAGTATGTCTGGAGTTCAGGAACAGCAAGGAGGCTCAGTAGAATAAGTAAGGGCTGGGAGCAGGAGGTAAAACTAGAGAATAAAGAAAGAACCAAATTTTGTAGGACCTTGATGAAATTTACTTAGAGTGAAATGTATGATGGAAGGATCTGAGGTTGAAAATAGAGGGACACCCTGTGATTCCTGTTTTAACTGGGTCACTGTGGCTGCTATGTGGAGAATAGAAATTAAGATGACAAGAGGAGAAGCAGGAAGAACAGGAGGCCCTTACAATCTACTGGGTGAAAGAATGGTGTCTTGAACTAGGGTAAGAGTGATGGAGAAGTTTATGGTGAGGGATTTGAGATTTAATGGGAAGGATTTCCTGAATTATCGGATATAGGAGAAAAAAAAGAAGTCCTTAATCTTGGGGACGTTCACTGATACTGGGAGACTGCCTGATAGGAGCAGGTTTGAATGAAAAGAATCAGGGCTGAACTATGTTAATTCTGAGATGACTTTCAGGCATATGATTTGATTTCTGAAGACGAGAAGGGACATAGGTATAATTTTATCAGACTAGGTATGGAACACAGAGCTTCGTAAGTGCACTGTAATTTTTTACACTGTCTATTTTCACCTGCATTTAAACCAAATATCATTAATGTGATTTATTAATAAAATACGTATGTTTTCTTGTAATGTTAAACTATTTTATTGATTTTCATCAATTTTGAGCAGAAAAAAATATGTCTACTCTAGTCATGAATTTTCTGTAGGTTTTGGATAATATCTTTAAATACAATTGTTTTCACATTCACCTTAAGTATTAGCCAATTAGTACACTTTTTTTATTCATTTTCTACAAAAGAAAAGAAAACTCTCAAGCCAATAAATTGCATATTAATTTCTACTTTTGCATGTTCTTTAGTATCTTAGGAGCAGCATCTTAAGGAAGATTTCATTGCTTTTTAAAAGAAAATGCAAAAATCCCAGAAAGTGTCTAATAATAATATTTCACACAGAAATAGTAGGCTATGGAAAACTTGGATTTTGCTCATCACCTCATCTTGGGAAAATAAATAAGGTTTTCCTAAAAGTTTATTTTTATATCTGTTACATTTATGTTAAATGAAACCGAACAACAGCAAATACAAGTTTTTACAAAACCGTGTTGCCACATTTCTATCAAATCCTACTAAATTATTCACAAGAGACACAGTACTAAACATAGTTTGTGAATGTTAATTACAACATACTATGTTCCAATATACCTATCAGATCAGGGTAAGTCATCATTTGAATCGACTGTGCTTTTCTGTGTTAGAGATACTTAACCTAAGGGTGTTTTAATCATTAAAATGTTAGGCTGAATAAGTTATGGTATACTAACAGTTATTTATTACAATATATCACATATCTAACATTGTGCTAGACTTTTTTAATAGGTAGGCGATATTCTTTCTTTTTGTAAATGAAGATACCAAGGTCTAGAGAAGCACAGCTAATGCCTAAAATCACCTAGCTAGTCAGTGACAGAACACCCAGGTCCTACTATCCAAATGGGTCGTCTTATTCATACTACTATGTTTATTTAAACCACTCTCCATGGATGTCATTATCACAATGGATTTAAAGGTTTACCAAGCTGAGGTCCAGCTTCTTAAAACCAACTAGCACTGTGGAGCAGAAGAGAAGTAAATAGAAAAAAGACATAGTTTTGGCGGCTTGTCATTTCTGTCTTCTCAGCGCAGACTCTCCCATATTTAAGTCTGGTCCCTATTTCTTGACTGTGGTTCCTCTACAGTTGGTGAGTCCTAACACCTCTTCCAAGTTATCCTGTCCCACCTCTGGAATAAGTACTTCAGCATCCTTTCCAAGTGATGGACCTCATAATAGTAACAAGGAAATCTTCATCCTTTGAGTTTTAACACTAAGTCCCTTGAGTTTCTGAGATACCAATGATATCTGTTATATACACTGTACAAGTTTGGGTTTGAATCCACGTCCAACAACCCATCAGGAGTGTTGTGGGAGGAAAAAGGAAAATGTAATATTCATTCTTGTTCTGTCCCTGGCAGATATAACATCACCTATGCATGATTGAAACTACTTCCAACAATAGACTTAGATGGAACACCAGACCAATATTTATGCTTTTATCTCCAAAAGGCATTTGGTACGTGAGACAGAAAGAGCTCCTGGTGGTAGTCGGTATATTTAAATTTCAGTGGCGCTACCTGGAAGTGGCCTATCAGGCGAAGAGAATGTGGTCAGGCCACCAAAGCCTTAAAGGACTGTGGGCCACCCCTAAGTGAAAGCGGAATCGTATGTAATTGTACATTGCTTTCATAATTTTCTGTAAAAATAATATGCGTTCTTTGAAATATAAACTGTCAGAGTGGTTTTTTTCCTGCATGATCTGAGATTCCAATACATACCAAAGAGTCTCGATACTGATTCCCACTAAGAACTAATTTGGTCCAAAATGTTTGCTTACAGATAATCCTGATCTCAAGCAGGAACTCTAAAATGTACGGATAAGGCAGTCAATTCCAAATAACCAAGCCAAAAAGGGAAAGGAAAACTGTATTTTGGGAGCTAAAGTAATTGTGGGAACAGGTAAGCGCAAATGGCAAATGAGAAAGACAGCTCTAAACAAGTGTTAGGGGAGAAAAACGTGCCAATAGAAATAGAGCCAGACCTGGGTGTGAAGGAAGAGCTATCCTCAGTGAAGACTTGCAAACCCAGCTTCCTAGCCAACAATTGCTGTGACCTGCATCCTTCTACAGTTTTGTGGGTAGGGCTTTGTGGTTTCTGTCTCCTCCAAGCATGGAGATCAGACTGGAGAAATAAACTAGGTTTCATCAGAGTTTACTGATAGGAGACATGGAAATAAAATAAATGAATTTAGTAGATTAACACACACACACACACACACACACACACACACACCTAATGCTACCAATGTTTTCAGTTTCTACTCAATCACATATTGAAGTGATAAATGTGTCCTGAAATCTAAGAATCGTGTTTTATTTCTTTTCTCTACAATCAAAACAAAATAGCTGATCAATGAAACAAATATTAAGCAGTTTGTTCTTGTTTCAAATAAAATGAAAATTCTTTAGAATTACCGTTCATATTCGCATATCATGCATATTTTTCATAAAATACCATTTCCCTCAAAACATCTGAAAGAATATAAAACATATTTTCCTCATTAGTTAACATTAAACTTCAATACAAATAGCACATTATCTCACAGATTTTTCTGGCATATGATCTTGGTATAATTGAACACATATCAGTCATAATTGTCGTGATAATGTCAGTTTGATTTGAATGCAGTCTAGCTTTCCAAGTCATATTTTATAAAAGCAGAATTCTTATTCATTGATGTGTGTTTCATTTATAGCCTACATTGCTGGTTTTGGAGTGAGAATTCTATGTATGTGTTGTTCTTTAATTCATTCATATATTTGGCAAAAAATTGTCCAACTGAAAATAGCATGTGTGTCCTTATTGTTGACGATTCAAATATAATTCAGCTATAACCCTAGACCTCAAATCACTCAGTCTAATAGGGGAAAACAGGGCAATAAATAACGAATTTGGAAAGATGTTATAGATGATATTATAGAGATTTGTGTTAATTGCTAAGGAAATACAAATGCAAAGAAGTGATCCTTCCTGGATGGTTTAGGAAGTTTTAGATAACACATACTCAATCTGGTCATGAAAGAATATTTCACATATTTACACAGAAAGCAATAGCAATGAAATTATATCATCTAATTGAGTTTCTTTTTAGGTTTGCAAACAAACAGCATTAGTAAAGTTTGCTTAAAAATCATGCTCTGATAAAGTACTATGAACAGTTTTCCTTTATTCTCACAGAGTTCTGATTGTGAGGTTACACCTATTTTTTCTTAATTGTAAAAAGTTTACCATTTTGGAAACATTAATTAATGTTTTTGAATAGTCATGCTTCTTTTCCATCATATTTCAAGTCAAATTATAGTAATTATTGTGCATATGTATGTAATATATATATCATATATATCATAATATACTATATAATATATTACATATATTACATATATATAATTACAAAATATAATACATATATAATATATTATATATATATATATATATCCAAACAACCAGTATTTTGCAGATAATTAAACAAAGCATGCTCTTTATTTTTTTGTGTGTGTGTTAAAATCCAGATTGTCTGGCGTAAGAGAAAAATTTCCTTTAAAATTTGAGTAAAAATGTAAATAATTCCATCCAATTAAGTTAATAAATTTACTACAAAATAAAATTAATTTAAAAAAAAGCTAACATATTCTATTTTTTAAAAGTCTCAGCCTTGGGGACAAAAGAATTTTTCACTTGCTATTAAATAAGATGTATTTATATTCTGTTTGTAGCTTTTTAATATTTTCTCTATTTCAAGTGCAAAATAAACGTTATTATCAAGTTGTTTCAGTAATACTTTCTGTTTCATTCAAATCTTATAAGCTGTATTTAGCTAGAGGTGGCTTGATGACGACTAATGTATTTTAACAATGTTATTCTGTCAAGATAGTGAAAGCAGTTCCTTAATGGATGCCCACTTTTTCCTCATAGAACAAAGATGTAAAGAAAGATGCGATTAATGCCATAACTTGGATTTATGCTTTTCTATTAAAGTAATATTAATATGAGGGTTGGTTTAATTATCATATAAATAGCACCTATAAATGATTATATTTTAGATAACTAAATCCATTTATTAATATGTTTTATGAATATGCAAGGAGTTATATAAATAAACAAATACAGTTTCATTTTCTTCATGTATTGCTTATTCTTTTGGGCCTTAAAACTCTGTTTGGCTTACCGTAACAGTTTGGGTAGAGATTTCAAGTACATATATACATCAATTTAACTGTACCTAATTACTGAAACAGCACATATTTTTGGTTGACTCCCTTTTCTTTAATTAGTGATGTGCCAGAAATGTAATTTTATTTGAAGTTGCCTTATTGGAGTAATACCTTTATAACTTCTGGCCAGTTCAGCCACTGTTTTACAAATTCAGTATTTAGATATTCGATGTGTTCTGATCTCTCTCTCTCTTTCCTCTCTCTTTTAATAATCTGAGAGAAAAGCATCCCATGTGGCTGGAATTTTTAACATAAGTTGAAGAAAACGAAGGGAGAAATTAAATGTTTTAAGCACCCATGGTAACTTGTTCTTAGTACATAGTATATGGTCATTAAATTCTTGTTAAAAAATATTTTGGTGCTTAACACATTTTTTTTTTCTTTTAAAAGCAATCCTTTGGTTAAGTATTACAACCATCAGAGTTCAGGTCAAGAAATTGCATCAGGAAATGTTAGGAATGGTCACTGTTTTTTAGAATAAGAAGTTTGAGTTCACTCTGTTTTCCAGATTCCAAGTACTAGAATTATCTATGCAGAAATATCTCTCTTTGTTGAAATCTCTCTGAGGCTCATGTCTTGCAAGGCTCACAGTGTCACATAGTCTTGGTTTTTTATATATTCAGGTCAATCACAGTTGTTTCAATTTCACTCAAATTTAACTATGGAAGAACCACTGTACAATTCATTATTCAGATAACCATCAACTTTTTGCCATCATGGTTATCACAGTAAAGTTTCTAACTTAAAAAAATGACTTATACATCCATTAATTTGAAAATTATTGTTAATTGCAGTGCACATCACAGCAGTTCAGCTGAAGATCAGACTTGTTCTGCTTTGAGCATGACTATTGCTAAATTGTATAACTTCTTTTAACCAATACTCAATGAGTTAACTGCCAAGTCATTTGCTGGACTTTGGGTATCAATAGACATATAAAAAGTACCCTGACATCGCGAGCACAAAATCTTTAGGGAAAAGAAACCACCTATCAGTTATTCTCATTCTGATCTATTCATTGTTTAAAAAGTTATGTAAGTACCAGGGAATTGCTATGTAAGTACGTCCAGCTGTCTCCGAAATCATAATAAAGATGGCTGCATAGTGCAGTAAAAGCAGGGCTGTGCATTAGTAGAAAAGTTATTGACTCTGAAGTGCAAATTTCACAATATTTTATATGAATCTTAAATATGTATGCCATTTATATTTTCTGAACAAAGTATGGTCAAATATAAGGATTAACTCAGCAAACAGAGCTTTATTTGATATTTGGGTTTCTATGTGTTTATCGTTTTTGATACTAACACATAATATATCGTAGACTATTCAATTAATTTGCTCGATCTCTCTCTCTCTCTCTGTTTCTCTCTCTCTCTCTCTCTCTCTCTATATATATATATATATATATATATATCTAATTATATATTTATATTTATATAAATATATATTTAGATATGTATATATAATTTTATATATATATATACATATATATGAGTAGTTGTATATAATTATATTGATATACATGTGTTATATATAGATTATATCATACATATGTACATGATCTCAATTTCTAGCTTATTAGATACTTTTTCTGAGGAAAATGTTATTTGAAATTATAATACATGAATGGTGTTACTTGGGTTAGCTTAGACTACATCTACTATACATAGTTGGAAGAATTTTGTTCATTTATTCATTTATCCATAATTTTTCAGTTTTCTGTAAACATTGTATTAGTACAGGTAAGTGAATCCTTACCTCAATACAAATAACATTTTATAAAAGAGTTAGATAAAATTAGCAACCAATACTGCCCATTTATGATATATGAAACAAAAAGAAACTGAGACATTTTGAGAATTTTATATGTGCTAGTAACTGATTTTGCATTTTGTAGAATATTGTACAGAATATAGTGAACAACTATTTAGCAGGGGCATTATTTTTATCTTCATTTATTCACAAGGAAAACAGTGCCATGCAAGTTTTATAACCTATCCCTTTGCCTTTACATATTTCCTTTGCTTTCTACCTTTTTTTACCCCCTTCCTCATCAGGACTTTAAAAATGAGAAGTAATTAGCAAGATTTTAGTATATAAAATTAGCATAAAGAAGATATAGTCAATGTCTTTTATAATATTAAAGTTTAGTGGGAAAACAAATATGTAAGTTTTAGAAAATATAAAAAGTAAGTTTTTAAAATAGCGAAGAGAAGCGCCACTTAATTGTGCCCTTTTGATCAAGGAGAGGCATCCACAGGGAACCAGGCTGGAGCTGAGTGAGCTCCAAAAGATGAATAGAGGTTGCAAGTCAAACAAAGAACAGAGAAAGAGAAGCAGGAGTTTCCGAAACACAGACCCTTGGAAACACTAGGCATAATAGAAGAAGAGCACATTTAGAAATTGAAGGGAAATGAGATGCAATTGAGAGCACAGTGGGAGTAAGCCAGAAGAGGTGGCTAGAACCATAATTGCAGTTGTATGACATAAGATGAGTGCTATTTCAGAGGAAAGAAGGGAGCAGTGTTATTGAAATACATAGAGAGACTGGTTAATATTGCTAGGAGTTATTAGAGAGGGAACCTTGAGAAGGTTTTACAGAAGAGAATTTCAATCTGTCTGAGCCCTGGTAATTCATCTGCTCCCTGGCAATTCCTCACAGACTTTGAGGGCTGGGAAGGAGGGAACTTCCATCTTTATTGGGTCTTTCTGCTTGTGGGGAAATTAGATTAAATGGAAAGGAGAGGGAAAAAAATGTCAGTTAAAAAGACCTTAAATGTTTTATAGGATTTGGGTTATTGATATCATTCATTGATTAAAAACATATTAATATCACTGGAGAGGGTTTCTAAATTTAAGTATATTAATTTCCCCTACTATATTTAACACCACCCCCAAGTCATAGTAACTCATGTTTTGAGACTGGTTGCCAAATATATTTCATCACATTTTAAATTAAGTAGTGCAGATTTCTATAAAAATATGTTAGAACATTCTCATTTTACTTCATGATAATACTCGTGAAGAGTTTATAGCCCAATCCTTTTTCACATTAGTCTGCAGGCCAATGTTTTACATCAGATAACATATTTTAATTTTGTGTTAGTTGAAATAGTTTTAGAAAGCTGCATGCTCTGGCCGAATAAATGTACCTCTGCTCAATTTTTTGTAATATCAATGGATATAAAACTACATTATATGTATTTACTATATTTATTGATTCAATAAAGCATTCATAAAATTGTGTTTTAAATTCAAGTTGTTTTATAACCTTAATTAAAATAATCAAATTATATTTTAAACTATTTAAACTTCTAAATTCCCTAATAGAAAATCTATTAGTTTATGCAGCAGCAAGAATATTTCACAAGGTATATTTTTCCTACATTTTTCAAATTTCCTCCCTGTAGTACTAGAGAAATTACAGGTAATATCTGAACATCATCAATCTGTTTATTTTTCCTGTGTTTTCTCAAATGGCTTCATACAAACTTAAATATGCTATAGAAACACATCCTAAAACACCAAATAATCCCATTCAATCTGCCAAAAAAATAATTTGGTAACAAAAGTTATATTATAAATGTAAAGGAAAAAGAAAAACAGTAGTAAGATTTGTAATTGAAAAGAGAAGAAAAAGAAATATTAAACTATGTGCACTATGATAAAATAGTAAACTGTTAAGGAAAATAAAGATGATCAGGGTCTTCGGGATTTTTTCTATTTTTTTCCATTTTATTGAGATACAATTAACATATAACTGTGTATATTTGTGTACATGTTGATTTTTAAAATTTTTTTATTCAAGTATAATAGATACACACTCTTATTTTGGTTATTTTAGTTTCAGGTGTACAATACAGTGATTTGACATTTTTATACCTTACAATGTGACCACTCCACTATTTCCAGTAATCATCTGTCACCTGGCAAACTTATCACAATGTTGATGATATTACCATTCTCCTTTTTACCCATTCCCCCACCCCTTCCCTTTTGGTAACCATCTCTTTGGTCTTTGTTTCTATGAGTCTGTTTTTGTTTTGTTTGTTTTGTTTTGTTTTTAGACTCCACATACGTATAAGTGAAACCACACGGTATTTGTGTTTCTCTGCCCGATTTATTTTACTTAGTACAATACTCTCTAGATCTATCTATGCTGCCACAAATGGGATTTCATTCTTTTTTTTTGCTGCATAATATTTCATCTTCTCTATCCATTCATCTATTGAGCACAATTATGTTGCTTCCATACCTTTGCTACCGTAAGTAATGCTGCAGTGAACACAGAGGTGCACACATTTTTTCCAAATTAGTGTTTTCATTTTCTTTGGATAAATACAAAGGGGTGAAATTGCTGGGCCATAAGGTAGCTCTATTTTCAGTTTTTTGAGGAATCTCTGTACTGTTTTCCATAGTGGCTGCACCAGTTTGCAGTCCCACCAACAGTGTCCAGGAACTGTGCCAACTGGGTTCTTTCTCCACAACCTCGCCAGCACATGTTATTTGTTGACTTTTTGATAATAGCCTTTCTGAAGTGTGTGATGTGCTATGCCATTGTGGTTTTGGTTTGTATTTCACTGGTGATTAGTGACATTGAGCATCTTTTCATGTGTCTGTTGGCCATCTGTGTCTCCTCTTTGGAGAAATGTCTTTTTTATGTACTCGGCCCACTTTTCCACTGGACTATTTATTTTTCTTTTTATTATTGAGTTGTATGAATTTCTTACATGTTTTGGATATCAACTCCTTATCTGACATATCAGTTGCAAATATATTCTCCCTTTCAGTAGGTTGCCTTTTGTTGTTTTGAAGGTTGCTTTCTCTGTGCAGAAGCTTTAGTTTGATGAAGTCTCATTTGTTTATTTTCACTTTTGTTTCCCTCGCTCAAGGAAATGTATCCAAAAAGATATTACTCAGACTGATGTCAAATAGTTTGCTTCCCATATTTTCTTCTAGGAGTTTTATGGTTTCAGGCCTTACATTTGAATATTTAACCCATTTTGAGTTTATTTTTGTATATGGCATAAGAGAGTGGTCCAGTTTTATTATTTTGCATGTGGCTATCCAATTTGTTATCTTGCTTTTGGTGTCAAATCCAAAATATCATTGCCAAAACCAACATCAAGGAGCTTAAAATTTATGTTTTCTTCTAGGAATTTGATGCAGCTCTTATGGTTAAGTCTTTAATTCATTTTGAGTTGATTTTTGTGCATGGAATGAAATAGTGGTCCAGTTTTATTATTTTGCATGTGACTGTCCAGTTTTCCTAGCACCATTTATTAAAGAGACTGTCCTATCGCCATGTTGTAAATTACACACACACACACACACACACACACACACAAAACAAAGGATCCGATATATATATATATATATATATACACACATATGTATATCATATATATATGATTGATATATATATATATCATATATATGATACATATATGATAGATATATGACATATATATCTATCATATATGTGTTTGTTTTTATGCCAATACCATACTCTTGATTAATGTAGTTTTGTAATATAGTTCAAAATCAGGAAGCAGAATGCATCCAGTGTTGTTTGTCTTTCTTAAGATTCCTTTGACTATTCAGGATCTTTAATTATTCCATTCAAAATTTAAGATTATTTGTTGTATTTCTGTGAGAAATATCATTTGAATTTTGACAGTTGTTAAATTGGGATAAGAATACATTTTCTATCTGATTGTTAGGATTGCTGTAAATACGAAGTTAAATGTAATCAATATTGTAGAATTATAATGTGCGTATTTTTCAGCTATTTGCAAAGAGCTTCCAACTTTCTTTGTGTGTATCTTCACAAGTTAGCTCTATTGATATTGTGATTATGCAGAGGAAAACTTTGGTTCACTCATTTTTAGCAGCTTCAGTGTTCTCAAATGATCAATTTTCCTTTTATAATATTATTTTATGTCACTGAGTTTCAAAATTCTTCAAATCTGTTGGGTATCACTGATGTGAAACCTGAGTTTAGTAACAAAAATAATTTGAACTTCTGAAGTATCTATGATTATGTTAAATTAATTTTCGAATCAATGTTTCAGAAATGCACTTTAGTCTCTATCAAGAGGTGCAATATGGTGTAGCTGTTATGGATAACAAGGCCTCCTTTGCTGTGAAGAAGGTTTGAAAAGAGGACCAACCCTCGACTTCTGTATTAAGAAGGCAGTTGTCTACAAGCTGTTAAAGAGAAAGGAAACTTAGGAAGTCAGGTGGAATAATGGCATAAAACGTGTCACTTTATGATTTAATATTTAATACTTAAAATAAGTACACAGAGACTCCTTCCTATCTCAGCACTTATGAAAATGAAGGATTTAGGTGACTAAAAACATTTCACAGAGTGGAAATCTAAAAGCTAGCCAGCAGGCCCCCTGCTCTGCTGCTATAACACTTTCCATCTTGCTGCTGTCACCAGGAAAACCGTTGAAAGCAGACGGTCCCCATACCTCCATGATGTTCCGGCTCCTGCTATGATGACCATGGAACAGAGATGCACAGCTATTTCAGAAGATCCTAGGCTTTCTGTTTCTACCCTACAGACTTTTTCTGTAATGCTCTTGTATCCTGTGTTCTTATTTGACCTGTGGGAGGTACAAATTAAATTATATTTAATAGCTCAAACTTTTCTCAAACTTGTATTGATCTACTCTGAAGGTCATTATATCACTTAAGCATGACAGTGGCATTTATAGAGTGCCCGTATGATGCCTATTCATATTACCATTTCTGATCAATTTTATCTCCTTTATTAAACTATCAGGGCCTTGAGGTCCAAATTCAACTAAATCCCCTACTTATGAATAAAATATTCATTGAAATATATATATATAGAAATATATATAAAATATTTTAATATATAAAAAATAAATATAAAAATATTAAAAATATATATATTTAAATATATATATAAAATATACATTGAAAAAAAAAATATATATATATATATATATATATATATATTTTTTTTGTGAATTGCCTGAAATAAACAATTGTCTTTGGAGTGAAGTACTAACAACCTGTGTGACATGACATTCAGTTTAGTTTAGTTGCTAGTTCTGCTTTCTGTCATCTCAAAGTGCTTTCAAGAAATGCTTTCCTCTGGTACTCCAAACTTAATTGATATGACTAGATTATAGTAAACTACAGAGGTCTACTCTCAGTTATTCTTACCATCTCAAAAATAACCTCAAGGGTAGAGAAGTCTATCTTTTGGCAAAAAACCTCAAGTGATATTACAGCTAAAAATATGAATGGAAGCTGATATGAGATCTAAAGAAATTGGAGCGGGCTTATATGGGAATAAAAATGATTAAGCTTTACTTGAAATGTATCATACAGAAGAGGTAAATAGATGAATTTACTCAAGCATATGAAAGAAAATGCTTGGAGAGATTCATTATTAGTTTGGGGTTATATGAAAAAAGTCTTGTACAGTAACAGTGAATAGTTTTTCTCTTTATTTGCTGACTATAGGACAAGAGAGGATATGTTTAAATTGCAGAAGAGTAAGTAGTTCCTGACTTTGAGTATTCTAAGCCATTAGAATGTGTTACAATAGGAGGTTATAGTGCCTCCCTCTGTAAAGGTATCTGAAAAATATATTTTATAGAAACCATCCTTCAATAATTTTTTTACTACCCAAGTGAAAGGGGGAAAGAAATGTACTAATTTATGGCCCCTTTCAATCCAATCCCAAGAGTTGAAAACTGTTTCAAAAATGTATTTGTTTTAAAGTTAAAGGATGTACATAATGTTGTATTCAAAACAGTTTATATATTTGAAAATTCTTTAAAAAATAATTTCACTTGATTTTCTTTGCCCACTTGAAGTAAAGGATTTAATGAAGGACAGAAAAGTCATAGAGAATTTGCTGTACAATCCACTGCTATGGAAGGTCATATAGTGAAATGCCATTGTTAAAAATAGAATTAAACACAGTTATAGCTGCTGATATTATTATACCTTTTAATATGGGTATAGTCGTATTTCATGCTGTAGGGCATAAAGTAATTGCTGTAAGGATGAAAGGGGTCTTTTTAGTATGTACAAACATGGTAACATTTGTTTTTGGCATTTGTGGATTTTACTCCTTATTTGTTCACTTTATTTTTTCTTTATAGAACCACACTCTGGCCTTTGATACTGAGTATATCTAGTAGGTACCGTGCAAACCGTCTAATGAGAAAACAGTTATATACTCATGTTGAAGTAGAATAAGAGGTCATAAAAAATAACTATTTTACCATTAAGAGAGATGAAACCAGGTACATAAACTAAACATAATGTTTGCATAAGTGTATTTTAAAACATTTTATCATTTTGACTAATATGCAAAAACTGTCATTAAATCAGCTTATTTTAGGAGACAAAAACTTCTGTTGGTATATAAAATCTTTCAATCATTAAGTCTGCCTATTCAAGCTGTGCATCAGGAGAATGGGAGATTGTTTTCTAGTTTGAAGGAGTAATTGTTCTTACTACAGATGGCATAAAAGAGAAGAGTTTGGAGGAGAATCTGATCATATGGAGGAAGTCAGGGCAATGTTCCAAAGTCTTTTATTTTAGATGGTTGCAGAGCTTTGAATCAGAAAATCAAATTAAGATATCAATTCAAACCAAAATATACGAAATAGGAATAATTGCATGTATTATTTTTTCTTCAGGAGTATTATGTGCTATAAATGAGGTCACAGAGAGTAAAAATCAATTGTGTGTGTGTGTGTGTGTGTGTGTGTGTGTGTCTGTGTGTTTGCTGTGAGAATACTTAAAACGTATGTTCCTGGCAAACATCAGCTATACAATACAGTATTATTAGCCATAGTCACCATTTGTACATCTCCAGTATTTATTAATCCTGCATAAATGAATTTTTGTAACTTTTGACCAACATCTTCCCATCTCCTCCACCTCCCACCCCTGGCAACCTCCATGCTACTCTCTGCTTCTATGAGTCATACTTTATAAAGGTTAATAGATAAGTAAGATCATGCAATATTTGTCTTTCTCTGTCTGGCTCATTTCACTTAGTGTAAGGTGCATCCATGTTGTCACAAATGGCAGCATTTTCTTCTTTTTTTAAGATGAATAATATTCCACAGTCTCTTCATATTTCACATTCTCTTTCTCCATTTGTCTGTTGGTGGACACTTCCATTCTTTCCATATTGTGGCTATTGTGAATAATGCTGCAATAAACATAGGGATGCAAATATCTCTTTCAGATATTGATTTGATTTTCTTTCCATATAACCAGTGCTAGAATTCCTGGATCATGCGCTAATTCTATTTTATTTTTATTTTTTTTAAGGAAGCACTATACTCTTCTCCATACAGAAATAAATCCAAGCATTAAAGCAAGCAAGGAGGTCTGGGAGTCTGTGAGCCATTAAGAATCCAGGGTTCTTTTGAACTTTTGTATGAAAGATGAAATAAGAAAAATATCATTTTTTTGTGGAGGAAAATCCTCAATTCTAGAAAAATAGCTTCAATTACTGTAGTACAGTTCATTCAGACCAGAATGAGCTTAGAGGGTTATTCAAAAGGAGCAGCAAAACCAAACAATATCAGGTGTCTAGCACTTGGGAAATTTATTCAACCAAGGAATTTTTAAATCAATATTATTTTACTGAGTAATCTCTCATGCTAGATAATACAAGTTAACACTATTACAAATCATGTTATACTGTGTCATGATTAATTTATCACGAGTAACATGATTATTGGCTGACATTTAGAACTTTCACTCATTAGAACTTTTTAAAGGATATTAACGTTGTATCTCAATAGTTAATATGATGGTATTCCTAAAAGTTCCACTATTACAAACTAACAATTATCTTTCTATTAATTTCAGCTATACTCATGTATAATTGACTAACGAAATGATGAGATATTTAAAGTGCACATATGGTGATTTGATATTTGTAAATATTATGAAAGGATTCCCTTCGTCAAATAAATTAGCATATCCATAACCTCACATATTTATCTTTTTGTTTTTAATTTGGTGAGAAAATTTAAGTTTCTATTATTTTAGAAAATTTCAATTATATAATAGTGTCTTCAACTAGAGCCACCATATTTTACATTACATCCTCAGACCTTATTCATCTTATAGCTGAAAGTTTGTATCCTTTACCAATCTCTCCCTATTTCCCCAACCCCTACTTTTATATTCTCTGTTTCTATAACTATTTTTTTTATTCCATGTATAAATCGTACCTTGAAGCATTTGTCTTTCACTGTCTGGTTTATTTCATTTAGCGTAATGTCCTCAAGGTACATCAACATTGTAATAAAAAGCATGATTTCTTTCTTTCTCATGGTTGAATAATATGCCATTATACGTCTGTGTATATATATTCTTCATCTGTTCATCTGTTAATGGACACTTACGTTGTTTCCAATCTTGGCTATTATGAATAATGCTGTAATGAACATGGGAGTGAAGCGATTTCTTCAGCATCCTGTTTTCATTTCCTTTGGATATAAACCTAGAAGTAGGATTGCTGAAATATATAATAGTTCTATTTTTAATTTTTTTGGAGCATCAATATTCTTTTCCATAGTGGTTGCACCAATTTACCTTCCCATCAGTAGTGCACAAGGGTTCCCTTTTCTCCATACCCTTCCCAAAACTTGGTATCTCTTTTTTTTTTCAATACAGTCATTCGAACAGGTATGAGGAAATATCACATGTTGTGATTTGCATTTCCCTCATGATTAGTGATGTTGAACAAATTTTTTTTAATGTACATGTTGACCATTTTCATGTCTATGTTGGAAAAATGTCTATTCAGATCCTCTGACCATTTTTAAATTGGATCTTTTCTTTTGGCTATTGGATCTTTTCTTTTGGTTCTTTATATAATTTGGTATTAACCTCTTATCAGATATATGGTTTGCCAATATTTTCTTATATTCTAGGTTGGCTTTTCACTCTGATGATGGTTTCCTTTGCTATGCAGAAGCTTTCAGTTTGATGTAGTCCTACTTGTTCATTTTGCTTTTGGTGTCAAATCCAAAAAACTTTGCCAAGACAATGTCAAGGAATTTTTTTGTTTTGTTTTTTGTTTGTTTGGTTTTTTTTTAGGAGTTTTGTGTTTTCAGAGCTTATATTGAAGTGTTTAAAATCATTTTCAATTGATTTTTATGTATAGTGAAAGATAGTGGTCCAGTTTTATTATTTAGTATGTGGCTGTCCAGTTTTCCCACCACCATTTATTGAAGAGAATATCCTTTCTCCATTTTATTTGACTCCTCTGTTGTAAATTAATTGGCCACCTATGCATGGATTTATTTCTGGAATCTATTCTGTTTAGTTGATCTATGCATCTTTTTTTTTTTTGCCAATACCATACTGTTTTGATTACTACAGCTATGTAATATACTTTGAAATCAGAAAGTGTGATGCATCCAGTTTTGTTCTTTCTCAAGAATGGTTTGTCTGCTCAGGGTCTCTTGTGGATCCATACAAATTTTAGGATTTTTGTTTTTTCCTATTTCTGTGAAAAATGCCATTTGAATTTTCTTAAGCATTATGTTGAATCTGTAGATCATTTTAGTTAATATGTACATTTTAACAAGATGAATTCTTCTCTTACTTCTTAATCTTTTGTCTTTTTATCAGCAATGACTTTTAGAGAAAAACTGCCGTATTTTTTTTTCAAATGTGAAATGGGCATAACATATTCATAATAAAATTTTAACTGATACTAATAAAAATAAAGATGATTTGTACGTGTGTGAATTTATGGTTAATATATTTTTAAAATGCATGTTGCAATTATGTATATGCATATATACATGTATATTCATGTATACATATATAATTTAAAAGTTCTCTCTTTTGAAGAACTAATATTAAAATGAGATATCTTGAAATACAGTCATGAATGATTGGTGAACAATCTTGTAAGGGATTCTTTGGCAATAACTTGGGATATGAACCTCTTCCTACTTTGCCTTAGAATGGCTAGAATTTTTATGTTAATAAATGCCACATGTACAGAGAAAGTCCTGAGATGTGTTGTGAAGTAATTTTAACAGTTTCATTCTGTCCCTTCAGACTCTTGACTTACACATTTTTATTTTAAACGTATTTTGTAACTCCAGTGGAATAAAATGGTAGTTGTGAAAACAAAGTACATATCCAATAAAATAAAATAAATACAGATATTTCAGAGTAGATTAGAGGAGAAAAATGGTTTTAGGTAATTTAGAAAATGTAAATGTTATTTCTAATCAAGGAACCTTATTGCTGTCATTCAGTGGTTTTATATCCACTAGAAAATCTACATTATTTCTGTAAAACTTCAAGTTTTGATTAGTGCGTTAAATAAAATCAGACAATTTTATCATTCTTCATTTCCCTAAATCCAAAAATTTAAGTTATGGTCATCAAAGGCCCAGTATGATTTGATAGATTTGCCCATTAGTGTTGTAAAAAACGTGTGTCAAATGAAATACCTGGCATCATTGTATATAAGCCTTGACATAAAGGGAAATGCCAAGGACAAACCAGTTAACATTTAATATATATATAAAATAATTTATGAACAAAGAAAGAAATAAATGATAATAAAAGTATCAAAAAGAAGTGAAATGAATTCATACAATGAAATGAGCCAAAGAACAATGTGTAACAAATATTTGAAAGGCTGTTTAACCAAAAAGACATTATTGAATATTGCATAAAAGAAAGTGAGAGTACATCACACAGAGTATACACAGAGTAAATCAAAGTAACAGAAACTTTTGTTTTGCGTTGTTCTTCAATGAAAAGATTATACACGATTATATAATTTTTAAATATTCAGCTGCCACATATTTAGCAATGTTGTAGATTATGAATTGAAAGTGTTTTGTGTACTGTAGAGATGATACAGATCCTGTCCATAACTAATAGTACTGTAAGTGTCAAGGGCCGACAATGTAAAACAGATGGGTAGCTGTTTTTAACATCCTACGCTTTTTATATCACTATACTTCTGATCCCCTTTAAGCCAGTTCATCTCATTGGTAATGCCAGTAGCCACTTGAATGACCTATCTAGTTTAATGAAGTTTTGATAAGTGATAGTTCACTATATGAAAGAAGCTACTAAAGTATCAAGTGAGACGTTTCATTTGCTCAAATCTGTGTGAAATAGATTCAAATCTACAAGGTAGAGTGATTAGTAAATAGAGGCTTACATTGCCAAAGTCATAGAGATTATAGGAAGTGCCATAAATACCTACGACTTCACACTGTTTACACCTTAGATTCAGAAGTAGCTGACGGATAGAGTTAGATGTAAAATTTTTGGATCCAATTTGTACAAAGCCAGAATAAGTCTAAAAGATTTCTTACCACAAACTTGGGTCTTTTTCCAGCATACCACACTACCTTGATATCTATATTAGCATTTTGTATTTTATTAACGAATTTCTTATTCTTTACAAGTGTTGCAAACAAAACAGAATTGCATTTTTATTTTCTTTATATTTTTATTTGAAATGAATTTAATTTCTACAAAAATTTATACAAATTAGCATATTTCAGAAGTGTCCTATTGAGAGTTGATCAGATTATGTATTTTATTATAAAGAGAACAAGTATTATACACATGCCAATTTCTACTTGTGAAATGTATTTCATCAAACATTCAAAACATTAATAGTCAAGTAAAACAACATTTAAGAGGGAGAGAAAAATATACTTTTATTAATAGTTTTGTCAAATAAGACATTTTTGATGTATCATTTAATAGATGCTCTCAAATTAAATACAAATTATGTAAAACAATACATAAAGAAGACATTTACTTGACAAACTTAGATATGAAAAAAGTGGACATATTAAGGTGGAAAATATATATGCATTAATAGTTCTGCAGTGGAAATGAAATAAAATAACCAGAAGAACCAAATTAACACAGTAAAATATAATATGAATATAGAGGCTGGAAAAATGTAAGAGGTGATGATAATAAGGTTTCTTTAATAATGTTTGTAATTATAACTTTTATAAATTTTTTACCAAATATTATTTTGTCTCCAAATATTATTTTTTATCTTCAAAGTGAATTTCTTTCAGTCCGCATAGTTATAAAAAGTTAACCTTCAGAAATGAAAATATGCAAAAATAACTATGTATGATAATTTTAAAACATTGTAAACATCTAAATAATCTACTCATGTCATATTTGATTGACTATATGGTAGTTGTTCACTGTATGTTAAGTTAATGAAGCACACTGAAAAGTAGTAAGGCTATATGGTTTCTCTCTCTCTCTGTCTCACACACACACACACACACACACACACACACACTCACATTGATACTCTGGATAGAGAAATCAATAGCCTTTATATATTCTTCCAACTAAAGAATTAACACCACTCTTTCTCAAATTCTTCTAAAATTTGAAGAGGAGAAAACACTCCTAAGCTCAGTTTTGAGGCCAACGTTATCTTGATATCAAAGTTAGACAGACGGAGAAAGAGAGAGAGAGAGATAGAGAGAGAGAGACAGAAATGAAGAAAGAAACTACAGAACAATATCCCAAATGCACATACATGCAAAAATTATCAACAAAATACTAAAAAATAACATCCAATAGCATAATAAAAGCATCATAATCATCACCAGAGGTGTTTATCTTTGCAATACAAGGATGGTTCAGTATATTAAATAAATTGATGTGATATACCACATTAACTGAATGAAAAATAAAAATCGTATGACCATCTCAATAGATACAGGAAAAGCAATTAACAAAATTCAACACCTTTTATTATAAAAACACTCAACAACTAGTAACAGAAAAAAATTACCTCAACACAATAAAGGGCATAAATGAAAGCTGATAGCAAAAAAATTCTCATCAGTGAGCAAATGAAAGCTTTTCCTCAATGATCAAGAAAAAAGTAAATATACCCACTAAAAGGGGTCCAAAGGGGAAAGGAAGAAGTAAAACTATTTTTGCTTACAAGTGGCAAGATCTTATATATAAAAGACTGTAAAGATGCCACAAAAACATTAGAACTAATAACCAAATTTCATAAAGTTACAAGATCAAATAATCAACACACAAAAATCAACTGTGTTATTAAACACTAAAAATGCATTATCCAAAAAGAAACTTAAGAAAAGTCAGTGTCATTTAAAAAGCATCAAAAAATAATATATTTAGGAATAAACTAAAGGTGAAAAACTTGGACACTGAAAGCTGTAAACATTTATAAAAGAAATTTTAAAAAGACAAACGATGGGAAAATATTCCATATTCATGGACTCAAAGACTTAGTCTTGTTAAAATGTCCACATTAACTAAAGCAACCTACGATGTAATGAAAATCCCTATCAAAGTTTCAATCGCATTTTTGTACAAATTGAAAAAAAATATAAAATTCATATGAAACCACATAAAACCCCAAATAGCCAAAGCAATCTTGAGAAAGATAAACAAAGGTGGAGATATTACACTGTGATTTCAAAATATTTTTTAAAGCTAAAGTAATTAAACCTCTATGGTACCGGCATAAAGACACACATAGATCAAAGGAACAAATTGGAGAGCCCAGAAATAAACCCATGCATATATGGTCAACTGATTTTGACAAGTCTGCTAAGAATACACAATGGGGAAAGAATAGTGTCTTCAACTAATGGCATTGGGAAAACTGGAGACCCACAAGCAAAAGAATGAAACTGGACCTCTATTTTATACTATACACAAATAACAACTCGACATATATTGAAGTCTTAAACATAAGACTTGAAACTATAAAATGCCTAGGTAAAACCACAGAGAAAAGCTTTATGACATTGGCCTTGGCAATGAATTCTTGGATATAACACCAGTAGAGCAGCCAGCAAAAGCAAAACTAAAGAAATGGAACTACATCAAACTAAAAAGCTTTTGCACAGTGAAGGACATGAGAGTGTAAAGGCAACCTACAGAATGCAAGAAAATATCTGCAAACTTCATATCTGCTAAGAACCAAATATCCAAAATATATAAGGAATTCCTTTAACTAAATAGAAAAACAAATAACCAAATTAAAAAATGAGCAAAGAAATTGAATAAATATTTGCCAAAAGAAGAAATGCATATGGCCAATGAGTATATGAAAAGATGCTCAACATCACTAATTACCAGAGAAATGCAAATCAAACCTACAATAAGATATTACCTCACATTTGTTAGAATGGATATTATTTAAAAAACAAAAGACAGCAAATTTGGCCAGAAGATGGAGATGTTGGAACTATTTGTACACTATTGATTCGAATATAAAATGGTACAGCTAGTATGGAAAACAATATGGGCATGCCTCAAAAATTAAAAATAGAGAGACGTCATCAAAATGGCAGCGTGAGGTGAGCCTCTGTAAATCTCCCGTGGAATTTACAACTAATAAAACAACTATAACTCCACAAAGGACTCCCTGCACAGCAGACAGACAAGACAAAGAGGCCCACCATTGAATTCACCTAAAGGTGGGCGAATCACGTGAGTGGGGGAGGAGGGAAGGGAGAAGTGCGGAGAAGGAGCCGCGCAGGCGCAGGACGCAGAACTAGCTCAGTGCTCCGAACTCCCTGCATTCCGGAACTACTGCAGCTGCGGGAGAGGGAAGAACTCAGACTGCTAGGGCTCCGTTTATGGCCCACAGGGCTGAGGGGACAGCACATAATACAGTTGAAACCAACGCTCACAGCAGAGACCTTGGAAAAAAGACTGAGGGAAGAAGGCTGAAAATGGTGGTTTAAGCCCTCACTGCCGAGCAGAGAACGGAAGACTTAGGCAATGAGACTAGCCACCCTCTCCCTACCCTCCCAGAGCTCGCCCCACCCCCACCTGCCTAGAGCTAGAAGCGGAACAGTAGCAGTGTCAGGTCAAAAGAAGAGAATATTTGCTGTTCTGAGAACTGTGGACCGCAGACACAGATTCGCAGCCCAACTAGTTCTGGCAAAGGGGAGGGAGCTGTGGAAGCAGGACCAGCTGTGGTGGTGGTCGCCGCCATTGATCTGGGCCAACTCTCACAACTCAGCCCGCCCCTGGCCCCACCTATCTGGGCAGATCCCTGCAGAAGTATACAGAACTGCTGAAACATATGGGCTCTGAATCTGGTGAAGGAAGAGCTTTGGAACTTCAAAAGTTCTCTGCATACCCACACGGACACTGCGCCCTGTGACCCAGGAGAACTATTAACAGAGGTGAAGCCAGTTTCCCAAGGAATCCCACCATTGTGTGAGAAGCTGTAATAGTGCAGAGAAAACATAGCACTACAGTATAAGAGAGAAAAAAAGGCTGCAGTCAGAGAGAAAATAAAACATTCTAACAACAAGTACTGGAAAACAAAAGAAAGACCTCTTCCTATAAACCTGTTGCAGAAGCCACTCCTGTAGATGTCTAGGAAGAGAAATAATAAATCAGTAATTGCCATGAATAACCAAGGCAACAAGACAACTCAGAAAGAAAGTGAAAAGTCTCCAGAAAAGGAACTTAAAGATATGGAAATATTTGACTTAAATGACAGAGAATTCAAGATTGCAGTTCTGAAAAAAACTCAATGAGATGCAAGAAAACACAGAAAGGCAGTTTAATGAACTCGGAAACACAATCGAAGAACAACATGAGCATTTTACAAAAGAAATTGAAATTTAAAAAAAGAACCAAATAGAATTTCTGGAGATTAAGAACTCAATAGAAGAAATTAAGAATGAAATAGCCAGCTTAGGTAGTAAAGTTGACCAGATGGAGGAAAGAATCAGTGACATTGAAAATAGAAACCTGGAAATTACACAGATGGAAGAAGAAAGAGACTTGAGACTTAAAAGAAATGAAAGAACTCTACAAGAACTTTCTGACTCCATCAGAAAAAGCAATATAAGAATAATGGGCATACCAGAAGAAGATGAAAGAGAGAAGGGAACAGAGAATATATTTAAACAAATTGTCGATGAGAACTTGCCAAACTTGTGGACAGAACCGTATCTTCGAATCCAAGAAGCAAATAGAACATCTAATTACCTCAATCCCAACAGGCCTTCTCCAAGGCACATTGTATTGAAGCTGCCTAAAATCAACAACAAAGAAAGAATCCTCAAGGCAGCCAGGGAAAACAAGACAGTAACCTACAAAAGAAAGCCCATTAGATTATCGTCAGATTTTTCAGCAGAAACTCTACAAGCCAGGAGGGAGTGAAACAAAATATTCAAACTATTGAAAGAGAGAAATTATGAGCCAAGGATAATATATGCAGCAAAGATACCCTTTAGATATGAAGGAGGAATAAAGACCTTTCCAGACATACAGAAGCTGAGGGAATTTTCTAATACACAACCTGCACTACAAGAAATACTAAAGGAGGCTATTCGACCACCATCAACAGGGACAATTTGTGGCAACCAAAACATAAAATGGGGGAGAGTAAAGGCCTGAACCAGAATATGGCAATGGAGAAAGGAAGCGTGCTGAAGAAAATGGAATACTCTAAATATCAATCTATCTTTTATATAAATTTAAGGGTAACTACTCAAAAAAAAATACAGAACTGAAATATATACTGTAACAAAAGAAGAAACAGAGGGAAACATCATAGAATACCACCACACAGAAATAATAGACAACAACAAAAAGACAAAGAAACAATGGAGACACAGCCTTACCAGAAAACTAAAGATAGAATGACAGGAAATCCTCACATATCAATAATCACCCTAAATGTAAATGGACTGAACTCACCAATAAAAAGGCACAGAGTAGCAGATTGGATCAAAAAACTAAACCCAACCATATGCTGTCTCCAAGAGACACATCTCAGCTACAAGGACAAGCATCGACTCAAAGTGAAAGGGTGGAAATTGACACTCCAAGCAAATGGTATCCAGAGAAAATCAGGTGTAGCCATACTGATATCAAATGAAACAGACTTCAGGGTGAAAAAGGTAACAAGAGACAAAGATGGACATTTCATAATAGTAAAGGGGACTATACAACAAGAAGACATAACAGGCATCATTATTTATGCCCCCAATCAGGGAGCACCGAAATATACCAAGCATCTACTAACAGAACTAAAGGGAGAAATTGACCAAAACACAATTATACTAGGGGACTTAAATACATTATTCACAGCTATGGATAGATCATCGAAACAGAAAATAAATAACTAAATAGCAGCCCTAAATGACACATTAGATGAAATGGACATAATTGACATATATAGAGCACTTCATCCTAAAACATCAGACTATACATTTTTTTTGTAGTGTATATGGAACATTCTCAAGGATAGACATATATTGGGACATAAAATCAGCCTCAGCAAATTTAAGAAGATTGAAATCATACCAAGCATATTTTCTGATCACAAGGCTTTGAAATTGGATATCAACTGCAAAAAAGAAAATAGGAAAAAATACAAATACATGGAGATGAAACAACATACTTTTAAAGAACGACTGGGTCAAAGAAGAAATTAGAGGAGAGATCAAAAGATACATAGAAACAAATGACAATGAAAATACATCCTACCAAAATTTTTGGGATGCAGCAAAAGCAGTTTTAAGAGGGAAATTTATATCATTACATGCCTATCTCAAGAAACAAGAAAAATCCCAAATAAATAACCTCATGTTACACCTTAAAGAATTAGAAAAAGAAGAACAAATGAAACCCAAGGTCAGCAAAAGAAAGGAAATAACAAAAATCAGAGCAGAACTAAATGAAATAGAGAACAAAAAGACAATAGAAAAAAATAGTGTGACAAAGAGCTGGTTCTTTGAAAAGATTAACAAAACTGACAAACCCTTGGCTAGACTTACTAAAATAAAAAGAGAGAAGACACTAATTAACAAAATCAGAAATTAAAAAGGGGAAGTTATCACAAACACCACAGAAATACAAAGGATCATCCAAGAATACTACAAAGGACTATATGCCACCAAATTCAATAACCTAGAAGAAATGGACAAGTTCTTAGAAACATATAGCCTTCCTAGGCTGAACCATGAAGAACTGGAAAATCTAAACAGACCGATCACCAGTAAGGAACTTGAATCAGTCATCCAAAACCTTCCCAAAAGCAAAAGTCCTGGACCAGATGGCTTCACTAGTGAATTCTACCAAACCTTCAAAGAGGATCTAATACCAATCCTGCTCAAACTCTTCCAGAAAATTGAAGAAGGGACAGTACTCCCTAACTGATTTTATGAGGCCAACATTACCCTGATACCAAAACCTGGTAAGAACAACACAAAAAAAGAAAACCACAGACCAATATCTCTGATGAATACAGATGCAAAAATCCTAAACAAAATTCTAGCAAATCGAATACAACAATGCCTTAAAAAGATTATTCATCACGACCAAGTGGGGTTCATCCCCAGGGCACAAGGATGGTTCAACATATGCAAATCCATCAATGTGATATATCACATAAACAAAATAAAGGACAAAAATCATATGATTATATCAATTGATGCAGAAACAGCATTTGAAAAGATACAACATCCATTTATGATTAAAACACTTAATAAAATAGGTATAGACGGAAAATACCTTAACATAATAAAGGCCATGTATGACAAACCCTCAGCTAATCTCATAATTAATGGTGAAAAACTGAAGCCCTTTGCTCTACATTCAGGAACACGACAGGGCTGTCCCCTATCACCTCGGCTTTTCAACATACTGTTGGAAGTCCTTGCCAGAGCAATCAGGCAAGAGAAAGAAATAAAAGACATCCAAATTGGGAATGAAGAAGTTATATTGTCACACTTTGCAGATGACATGATGCTATATATAGAAAACCCTAAAGACTCCACCAAAAAGCTATTAGAAACAATCAACGAATACAGTAAAGTTGCCGGCTACAAAATCAACATACAAAATTCCATTGCATTCCTATATACTAACAATGAAATCTCAGAAAAAGAAATACAAAAAACAATTCCTTTTGTAATTGCAACAAGAAGAATAAAATACCTAGGAATAAATTTAACCAAGGATGTGAAAGACGTATATGCTGAAAACTGTAAGACATTTTTTAAAGAAATTGAAGAAGGCACAAAGAAATGGAAAGACATTCCGTGCTCATGGATTGGAAGAATCAACATAGTTTAAATGGCTATATTACCCAAAGCAATATAGAGATTTAATGCAATCCCCATCAAAATCCCAATGGCATTTTTTAAAGAAATAGAACAAAAAATAATCAGATTTGTTTGGAACCACAAAAGACCCCAAATAGCCAAAAGCAACCTTAAGAAAAACGAACAATACTGGAGGTATCACACTCCCTGACTTTAGCTTGTACTACAGGGCTACAATAATCAAAACAGCATGGTATTGGCAGAAAAACAGACACATAGTCCAATGGAATTGAATTGAGAACCCAGAAATAAAACCACATAAATATGGACGGATAATTTTTGACAAAGAAGCAAAAAGCATACAATGGAGAAAAAACAGCCTCTTCAATAAATGGTGCTGGGAAAATTGTATAGCCTCGTGAAAAAGAATGAAACTGGACTGCTATCTGTCACCATGTACCAAATTAATTCAAAATGGATCAAAGACTTAAGCATACGACCTGACACAATAAACTGCAGAGAAGAAAACATAGGTACTAAACTTATGGACCTTGGATTCAAAGAGCGTTTTATAATTTGACTCCAAAGGCAATGGAAGTAAAAGCTAAAATAAATGAATGGGACTATATGAAACTTAAAAGCTTCTGCACAGCAAAAGAAACCATCGACAAAATAAAAAGGCAACCAACTTAATGGGAGAAGATTTTTGCAAACAGTGCCTCTGATAAGGGGCTAATATCAAAAATATACGAGGAACTCATGAAACTCAACACCAAAAAAACAAACAACCCAATTGGAAAATGGGCAGAGGACCTGAAGAGACATTTCTCCAAAGAGGACATACAAATGGTAAATAGACATATGAAAAAATGCTCAACATCACTAATCATCAGAGACATGCAAATAAAAACCATAATGAGATATCATCCCAGTCAGAATGGCTATCATCAACAAGACAAATAGTAACAAGTGTTGGAGAGGCTGTGGAGAAAAAGGAACCCTCATACACTGTTGGTGGGAATGCAGACTGGTGCAGCCGCTATGGAAGGCAGTGTGGAGGTTCCTCAAAAAATTACGAATAGAATTACCATATGACCCAGAAATCCCTCTCCTGGGTATCTATCCAAAAAATCTGAAAACATTTATACATAAAGACACGTGTGCTGCAATGTTCATTGCAGCTTTGTTTACAGTGGCCAAGACATGGAAACAACCAAAATGTCCTTCGATAGATGAATGGAGAAAGAAGTTGTGGTATATATACACAATGGAATACTATTCGGCGGTAAGAAAAGATGAAATAGGACCATTTGTGACAACATGGATGGATCTTGAGAGTATAATGCTAAGCGAAATAAGTCAGACAGAAAAAGCAGAGAACCATATGATTTCACTGATATGTGGTATGTAAAGCAAAAACAACAAAAGAACAAGACAAACAAATGAGAAACAAAAACTCATAGACACAGACAATAGTTTAGTGGTTACCAGAGGGTAAGAAGGGTGGGGGGTGGGAGATGAGGGTAAACGGGATCAAATAAATGGCGATGGAAGGAGAACTGACTCTGGGTGGTGAACACACAATGGGATTTATAGATGATGTAATACAGAATTGTATACCTGAAATCTATGTAATTTTACTAACAATTGTCACCCCCATAAATTAAAAAAAAAATAAAACTAGAATTATCAGATAGTCTAGGAATCCCATTGCCAGTATTTATTCAAGAATTGAAATCATGGTCTAAAAGAGACACCTGCCCTCTTATGTTCATTGCAACTTTATTTATAAGGCAAGATGCGAAAACAACCTAAATGTTCATCAGTTAGATGAATGGATAAAGCAAATGTAGTACAAACCTACAATGAATTAGTCTTAAAAAGAAAACAAATCCTGCAATATACAACAACATATATGAACCAGGAGGAGAGCATGTTGAGTGAAATAAGACAGTCACTGTATGATTCCACTTAGGTGACTTATCTCAAATAGCAAAGCTCAGAGAAGCAGAGTTTAGGATAGTGGTTACTGGCTGAGGGCGGGGCGGGGGGGAATGTAAAGTTGCTATTCAACAGGTATTATGTTTCCATGAAACAAGAAAAATAAATTCTAAAGATCTGTTGTAAAACATTATGCCTACAGGACTGTATTGCACACTTAAAAATGGTAAAAAGTGTAGACTGTATGTTAAATGTTCTTACTAAAATTTTAAAAATATCTATGAGGACAAATAAAGCAACTACTCAATTGAGGCATTTATTTTTGTACAGACTAGGTTTACCTTGTACCATATTTCCCTGAAAATAAGACCAGGTATTATATTAATTTTTGCTCCAAAACAATGCATTAGGGTTTATTTTCAGGAGATGTCTTATTTTTTCATGTACAACAATCTACCTTTATTCATTTATTCATGTACAAAAATCTACATTTATTCAAATACAGTCATGTCGTCTTCTGGAACATCATCATGACTCTCGAAACCCAGCTTGAATTTCTTGCGACTCCGTTTCCTGTAGAACCATTGGCCCCAATCTCTCATGTCCAGCAATAGAGCTCTCCTTAAATGAGCACGTCTTGTCCATGTAGCCTGCTCGTAGTGCACTGGCAACACAGCTGTCAGTGATTTTATCCCATGAATTCTTCACCCAAATCACAACCTCTTGCAGGCTAGGCTTCACAAAGCTTCCACGCTGATTTCTCTCCATTCTATTTTCAATGTAGTCGTTGATTTCCATGTGCAAAAGGTCCTTGAATGGCTTGTTTATTGCAATATCAGGAGTCTAGAGATAGGCAGTCATTCCTGCAGGAATCATTACTTGATCTATTCTTCTCTCTGCAAGGAAGTTCTTCATGTCTTTAGTGCTGTGAGTGCTGGTTGATTCCCAGACTAGCAGACCTCTTTGGCCACCTCGCAAAACAAGTGGCAGCATTAAATCGACTCACTTCCTTAAAACTGCTTGTGTGCACCAGGCTTTTTTGGTTTCAAGAACATAAATGCCTGAAACACATTCAACCTTACCTTTCTTGCCTTTAGTAATGATTAGAGGTGGGACTTTCTTTCCAGACAGACAGGTTGCCAAAATATAGGTAACACATTCACTTTCCTAACCAGTGGAGGGAATGCTAATTGATGAGGCACCCCTCTGATCAATTGTTATTTGAGATCCTTGGCCCATAAACACTTCAGTTTCATCCATAGCAGTCATGTTGGAGAGTTGGTATTTAGAAAAGTCCTTTGAATTCTTCTGGGGATATTTCTAACTGTGGTGTCAATGCAAGGGCAAATGTTTGAATATCAGCCCTGTGCACAACCAAAGCCTTTGCTCTCCTGTCAGCAATCCATTCTCAGATGATGTCTTTCAGCTCAGGAAATAATGGTTGCTGACCTGATCCACACTTGTGCTTCTTAGCATTTCCCTCCTTTACCTGTTGACTGAGGTTATAGTACTCTGCTCGCCATTTCCAGACCAGTCGGAGATCTAACTTCTTCTCTTTGCAGAAAGCCATAAAATTCTTGCCCCAGGAGTCCCCCACGATTCCTTTCTTGTACTCGGTGGAATAGCTCTTTCTTGTTACACTCATCTTGCCTGAGGGTCACAATATTATTCCCTTTAAATCTACCGTTATGTTAAGTTTTAATTGAAGATTTATGAGGCAGGAGTGGCAACAAAAATGATGACAGTTAAGAATGATGGTCTACACAAAAGCGATGAAAAATTGCGGGCACCAAAATTCAGAAAACGTTTCTTTATTTCACACGAGTGCATTAAGTTCGTCCGTTACAACAAACGATGTATTGAATTATGAAGATTCGTATTAGACACAACCACATCCGTTTGTTATCAAGTGCGCGTGTTATTTGTGTGTTGTGTCTGTACTCCGATTGGTCATTCAGCAATCATTCTTGAGTTCACCTGTTTACATAGGTGTTTACCTCTCGTCCAAAGGTGCCTGCTTGGGTATTTACAAATACTTAATTATAATTTATATTAGCATTTCTTTTTAGTATTAATATCAATAATATTATTTATATTTAATTATATATTAACATTATTATTTTTTAATTCAATACGTCCGTCCTGTGTTGCAATGGATGTACTTAATGCATCAGTCTGTCTGATGATCTTAACTGGGGTTTATTTTTGGGCTAGGGCTTATATTATGAGCATCCTGAAAAATCATTTTGGAACTTATTTTCCCGTTAGGCCTTATTTTCGGGAAAATATGGTTAATGCCTCATGACACCAATCACATGAATGTGACAGCATTTAAGCTAAGGAATTTGGATGTTCTTTGATCAATAGAACAAAGTGAAATATCTGTATCAGAAGAATGTCATAAGTATAGAACTCCCTCAGAAGATTAAAATAGCTGCAGAAATGCAAAAATTTAGGAGAGACTAATAAAAAAGAGGTAAACCTGTGAGAATAGCTGTAGTTCAGCTAAGAACTAATGAACCACATAGGAACAAAAACATAAGTAGGAAGAAAGTAATTTTGGCAGAATTTGCCAAAGTAGATTGTAGTAATGTTTTTTGAATATCTACATTTTGCAAAGTTTATACTAAACACTACAAGCACTTAATCATCTCAACTCTATAAAGTACATTCTATTATTCTTTCCATTTTGCAAATGGTAAGCTAGGTTTAGTAAAGTAAATGTTATGTGGTAAGCAGCAGACATAGAATGGAAGTAAGAACTCGATATCAAGTAATATTTTTAAATACTATCATATCCTGGGTCCCTAGGTTTCCCTATATTTTTATAATTCAATATCCCTCAATTGATCAGTTTCTATCATGCCATCCTCTGGCCTGGATCTCCAGATCAAAATTATATTGAAAACAAACTCCTAATTCTCTTATACCCCTGTCCTTACCATTCTCCTCTGAGAATATGCTAGCCTTGCATCTGTACTGTATTTTACTTTTATTACTTTCAAACACAAACATTTAGTACTGCTGTAAAATAACAAATATTTACATTAGGTCACTGTAAAATATGATTTGGAAACTTAACTACTTAAATAGTTTCCCACGTTTTCTCATCTTGTCCCTAAGTCTTGAAGGCTGCTTAATTGAAGAACTAGAGCTTAGTTTGCATGTTCACCTAAGACTTCCTGGCAACCTTCTCATTACTTAGATATCTTCTTTTCTTTTCTTTTTTTTTTTTTTTTGATCAGTTACAGCTGAAAAAAAATGTATCTTTAATAAAAATGTATGTATCTATATTCTTTTCCTCCTCAGTCACTCATTCCTGTCTTTTCTTGGATATTGCCCTATCAGCTATCTCCTACCTCTATGGCTTCTCACTTTTAATCAATACACTTTTGTCTCTACAATTACAATTAACACTCTTCTCATATTGTCTTTACACTTTTGTTAGCATCTGCTATTTTTCCTTCCCTTTCTATTCACTCTTACGTTTTATTCACTCATGAATTTACAGCACTTGAGTCTTTATCTAATCATACACACACACACACACACACACACACAGACATATATATATATATATATATATATATATAATTCCTATTATATTATAATTATTTTTACCAAAAATGACCACATTTTCCAAAAACTAAAGGCATATCAAGTCTCATGTGTTTGCCTGTCTTCTGAGTGTGGCATGATTATTCCCAACTTCATTATTAGTAACAAATGCTGTTTTCCTGGCTTCTTTGACACAACACTTTTTGCTTCTCCTCAAAACTATGATTGTTTTGTCCCAGTCTTATTTCTAGGCTACTCTTCATTCCTTTGATCCTTAATCTGTTGCTGTCCCCTCAAAGTTCAGCACTGTATTACTTTTACAAAATCACCTTAACTGACTTTATACACTCCCGTAGTTGGTCATCAAAGACTAATATTAAGTCTCAAATGTGTATCTCCTCTCTTATTATTGCAAATGGTTTATATATACTATTATATCAATATAGCAGAAGAATGTCAATGACGGCAATTCATAATTTATCATCTTCCCCTTAGAACTTTTTCTCCCTTCAGAGTATTCTCTGCCTTAGTTGATATCATGTTTCCCTGAAAATAAGACCTAACTGGATGTTCAGCTCTAATGCATCTTTTGGAGCAAAAATTAATATAAAACCCAATATTATATTATATTATATTATATTATATTATATTATATTATATTATATTATATTATATTATATATCACATTATATTACATTATATTATGTAAGACCCGGTCTTATATTAAACTTATATTAAAATAAGACCGGGTCTTATATTAACTTTTGCTCCAAAAGACACATTAGAGCTGATGGTCTGACTAGGTCTTATTTTTGGGGAAACACAGTAAGTAGCACTATGATACATTTTGTTACCAACATTAGAAAATTGAGAGCTATGGCTGATGACCATGTCTCTTTCACACTAACCCTTTTTTTAATTAAATATTCTAACATTGGTGTGTTCCCCATCCTACATATATGAGAATCAGGCTAATTATTTAAGTATTTGATATCAGTATTAAGATGACTGATTAGAATTTCCAATGTTGTATGATGGCTCAACTTTTTCATAAAATATTTTGATACTACATACATTTTTACTACATAATGAAATAAATTATTAAATCATGTGTGTATTTTCATAATAAAAATATTTGTACTGAAGGACAGCATCAATGAGTTTAGTCACAGCAGAATAAGGACTGACAACATGTTCTGCTGCAAATAATATAATTTTGTAAAGTATGAAAGTTATAAAGATAAAATCTAAAACATGCATAATCTTTTCCAAATATACATAGCACATTTATAAGAGAGAGAGAACTGGAGACAAGAGAAAAGTGAGTGCAGGACTGAAGTGAACCAGTGCTAGAATAAGGCAGTGGTTACAAAGGCAGTAGTTATAGAGTAGTAATCTGTGTACAGCTAACTATATCCTTCTGTCTGGTTTTAATCACTGAATACTGAGCCCTGCTTGTATATATCAATTCTCTTCTGCAAATGTCCTGTTATGTAGGTTCCAGAGAATAAGTCCCACTGTCCTGCTTTGAAATTTGAACCTTCTCATTCCCGTCAGCTTGATCTGCATCGAGCATTCTGAACTTGCTTCATCTTTTAGAAACCTAAAATAACTTCAGTCTATTTTTTTTAATTTACTAAAGAAAATCAATTACGTACATTATCATGATGAATCATATACTCCATCATTTAAAGTGCATCATTACATGCCATTAAGTCATGGTAGAACTAAAATAGTATGAAAATTTACAAATAAACTTTCACAGTAACTTATTACAAGTGTAGCTTGGTTGTTGTTAGGACTCAGAAAGACCAGAACGAAGAATGGATTACTGGATCTCAACAAGAGAATTGTAGTCATACAGTGTTTCTGAGGGCACAGTCCTCTCCTCTGAATGTACTCTGGCTGTGAACATTTCCCCTTCTTGAAGAATTTATGCCCCAAGGAACACAGATAATATTTATTTGAATAAATATTTTTGAATATTTTGAATTCAATAACTTTGAATCTAGAAGTTATTGTTAATCGGAAGTTATAAATTCACATTTTATCATGTTTTAGTGGTTATAAATTGCATTGATAAAGAAGTGTTTTTACATGATTTCTTGTGTAAAACAGAGAGAATATGTCTCATTAATAGTATGAAGAATGACTCCTACCTAAGTTATTGAACTGAAAATGAAGAATCATTTGCCTGTTTGATTCCATATGTACTAAAGATGCCAGGTGTTAAGAATTACCCTCCCCCAATTAATTCTGTCTTTTCCAAGCCAATGGAAAAATCGACTAGTGGGCTGCAGCCAGAAGTGCCCTTGTCACTAAGGAACAAAGGGAGTGAAAAAATAACAAAAAATCAAAAGCTTAGACATGGAAACACCTAAGTGTCTTTTAATCGATGATTGGATTAAGAGGATGTGGTATATATACACAATGGAATACAACTCAGCCATGAGAAAGGATGAAATACTGCCATTTGCAACAACATGGATGGATCTTGAGATTATCACGCTAAGGAAAATAAGTCATCATAAAGAACAAGAACCATGATTTCATTTATATGTGGATTACAAAATACAAAACGACAAACAGACAAAACAAACAGACTCATAGACACAGACAACAGTATGGTGGTTCTCCGAGGGGAGGAGAGGTGGGGGGTGATGAAGAGAGTAAAGAAGGTCAAATATGTGTTGACTGAAAGAGACTAGACTTTGGATGGTGAGCATGAATTATACACTTGAAACTTATATAATACTATTTACCAATGACACCCTAATAAATTTAATTTGAAAAAAATGCTGAAAAAAAGCTTATTTCTCCTACAAGCAACTGAATCTTACATGTTCTTAGTTACTTCAGGGAGTTCCACATATACTGTAGTTTCTCAAACTGGAACAAATATTCAGCTTAGGTGTCCATAGACAATAAAGCCACAAATTTTCACATGACAAATTGCATTACTAAGTACAGTATCCTATGTTTTTGTATGGGACATTCATAAGACCGTGGTTTGTTGTTGATTGTTTTTTCCTTATGTAAAGGAATAAGTGATCTAATTCCAGAAATAATTGTTTTTATATAAGTTACTGCACATTTATGTAATTTGGGAAAATATAAAAGTGCCATCTGATAAGTAAGACAATGCCAAATGTAGAAGAATGTCTTAAGGTCAGTATGATTGATCAAGCACATTAAAGTTAAAATGTTGCTATAAAATATTAGAAAAAGCAACAACCGAAGTTACCTAAACTAAAAGTCTAGAATAAATTGGAGAAAGCTTCTATAGCGTATAGTACAACCATCAATTTATAACAAAGATGTATTAAGTGGCAATAAGAAACAAAGCCTAATTGAGCCCAGGCGAAAAAAATGAGATTCTCTGTATAAGTAAGTTTAAAAATGAAATATTAGGTGTAGGGGTGTGGTGTGCATTTCTATGTGTTTATTTGGTTAGTTTTCTTCTGGAAATAATTGTTTTGCTTACTTCCCAATAACTTACTTGCCAAATACCCACTGTTAAAGATTATTGAATATTTTAAAGTTCTTTGAAATTTTAATTGTATTTTACAAATAAGGATAATTTTGAATAATGGGTACAAAGTCATTAATGACAAATAAAAATTGATCTGTGAAGATTGTTCAGGCTGTTGTTCAAAATCCAAGTTTTCACAAATAAGATTTTTTACTAAAGGCTAGAACTTACTTGGGCCGTTAATCAAAACTATTTAGCTGAAAGACTGTTGAGGAAAATTGTTGAGGTTAAGCATATTTTCCAAGCAGCTCAAGCAAGCAGTCCAATCTGAGGCTATGTGATTTAATTATACTCTAAAGACTAAGTGAAAGGTTTGATTAATTAAACTGAGAAGATAGTGCTTGTTTAAGAAATTCTTTCCTGTTGGCAGATACTCTTTAGAAAACTTCAGTATTTTTTTTTAAAGTTGGAAATTAGTCACATTATAAATTCAATGATACCCTTTAGTTAGAAAAATCTGAAGATGCTTTGATATAGTAAAAAAAAATTCTTCAGCGATTTTAAAGGTTAAAAGAAAGACATTTTTCTCTCTATATATTAGAGTTGTTTGTATCATCTATAGATCCTCAGATGTCATCCATTTTATTCAAAGGTTATTTAAAAATTGACATCTGTAATAAGTCTGTTACATCGGTAACAAATATATTCTTCCCATATTTTATTAGTAGTTCTCCAATAACTAAAAAAGCCCACAGTATTAATTTTTCACTACAGTGAGAGACATCCAGCTTACACCGCAGCTCCAGAACACTTCCTCAGATGACGCTCTCCTGGAATTCCTCACTCACAGTTAAGTTTTCATTTTCTGCTATCTTGAATTTAAATGTTTATAAAATTCTTCACTGTTATGTAATATAAAATGATTCCTAGACCAGACTGTGAACTCTTAATGAATGACATTTTATCTTCTTAACACGAGTGCTAAATACAATGGTTATCAATTAGACAAAATAAAGATGTCAGATTGATCTTTAACTCAGTAACGAAAATACAAGGTACGTTAAGTTCAGTACATGCAGAATACATTATGTAAGAGATCCCCGTGAATCCCCTCCTCCACTAAGACCATGTAAAATAGCCTGAAACTATTGCCATTTTACAGATAAAGATCCTGACATGGCACTTAAGTATACTTAATTACTTACTGCCACTGTTCTGCGGAATTACATAGGTTCAAACAGAAAATAACTTTCTTGTTTTTAAACCCGTTGTGTATATACAATCTTAGCTGTATTTAACGACTTCTGATTGCTTTCTGTTTATATATATAAAAAAAAAAATGTCTGGTCACTTTCATTATATTCGTTTTGAATGCTGCTTTAACAAATTATGACAAGCTTAGTAGCTTAAAACACACACGGTTATTATCTTAGAATCCGGGAGGTCAGATGTCTGGAATGGGTCTCACCGGCTGAAATCAAGGTGTTGACAGGATCACATTTGTCCTAAGGGCTCTAGGGAAGAATACTTTCCTTGTCTTTCCCAGGTCCTAGATGCTGCCTCCTTCCTTGGCTCAGGGTCACATCATTCTGACCTTTGCTTCCTTCCTCACATCTTCTCAGACTCTCTTGCCTGGAGTATGAGGACCACATGTGACTACACTGCCTTCAGCCAGATAATCCATAATACTCTTCCCACCTATCGGTCATTAATTTAATAACATCTGCAAAGTCCCTTTGGCCATGAAAGGTGCCATGTCCAATGATCTTGAAATAAGAACATAGGTACATTTGGAGGGCCATTATTCTGCCTAGCACATCAAGGAACAAGAAAAATTCTAGTCGTAAAAATATGTCATCATATGATAAGCAAAACCTTAAGGTGATCAGAAGTCCTTTCGCCCCCAATTTAACATCTGTTAGTTTTGGAAAGCAGCAGGAAACAAATTTTTTTGCATTATTTATTTGTTTGTTTATTTGTTTGTTTGTTTTGCTTTACCCTGAAAGCTTTCTCTGTGTGTGTGTGTGTGTGTGTGTGTGTGTGTGTGTGTGTTTCTCTCCTGGACCAGAACAGGGGAAGGATGTAATGACAATAGATAACAGATAGGGAATGTTCTTACTTGACTTCCATTTTCGTGACCTGCTTCTGACTCTGGCTTGGTGGGTAGACAAAGGTAGTTGAATCACTTAGAAAACTTTCATGGTCCCCTCTGAGATTATTTTGCGGAGAACCTGTAATTGATATTAGAACATGGGCCATGCATATTCTTTGGTTGACTGCTTCCTTGTTCTCTCTCAAATTCTGGAATTCATGTTGTTGTGTGATGTTGTTTGATTGGGTCACACTAGACCTCTAGGTTGTCTTTTTGAGCAGAATTTAAAACTGAAAAAAAAATAATTTTCTCCTCTGTGATACAGCACATAATCATATCCAATTCATAATCATATATATGAAATATAACCAAATATGTACAAAAAATATATACATATATATACACATACACATAAAGGTGGTGTGTGTGCGTGTGTGTATATATGTATATATATATGTATTCACACACAAACACACATATATGTATATGTATATGTGTGTATACACACACACACACACACACACACACACACACACACAGTCACTTCCTGATGCGATTCATTGTCCCCCTCTCTGTAATGTCTCCTCATTTGGATATCCAAAACCCTTTATCTTGAGATTCTTCAGACGTGTGTTCATCAGTCTACTGATTAGTTAAGGGACTCAGCTTCCCTAAGGACTTCAGATCTTTTGGGGGACATGGTAGGAGAAAGGAGAGATCTTTTATGCAACACACACTCTCTATACGTCTAGATATAGATCGATATATTTCTATTATCGGGGGGAAATTGAGGCCTGAGGTAGAAGAAAAACTTTTCATTTTGGGATAAATCAGCATTATCCCCATGGTATTTTATAAGATAGACAACAGAGTTTCAATTTTTTTTTATTAGTTTCAGGAGTACAAAACAATGTACTAATTAGACATTTGTAGCCATCACAAAGTGATAACCTCCCTCTCCCAATCTACGCCATATACAAGAATAAATTGAAAATGGATTATAGACTTAAGTGTAAGATCTGAAACCATAAAACTCCTAGAAGAAAATATAGGAAGTAAATTTGCAGACATTACCCTTAGTAATATTTTTTACTGATGTATCCCCTCGGGCAAGGGAAGTAAGAGAAAAAAATAAACATGGGATTGCATCAAACTAAAAAGTTTTTTTCATAGCAAAGGAAACCATCAATAAAACAAAGAGGCATCCTACTGAATGGGAAAAAGATATTTGCCAATGGTACATCTGATAAGGGGTTAATATCCAAAATTTATGAAACACTCATTTTTTTTTCTTTTTTAATTGAGCTGAGCACCTCCTTTTGCTGCAGTTTCTTCCACTATGTCAGCAATGATATTAATACTTCATAAGAAAAGGTGGAGAATTGAGTGCAGTGTTAAGGGAAATTCTCCTGCAGGGTAGTTGTAAATGAGGTATTTCTGAAACTAGATTATCTGTCCTAATTCCGGTGTATTAATTTCTGTGGACTGCACAGCACTCTGAGGAAGAATGAAGAGGGAGTGATTAACACATCGTTGGTAGTTGTTCTATGCCTGGCTGTTCTCATCTGCTGATCTACACGCCTGCTGCTTTCTCCTGCCAGCTCGCATCAGTGTCCCATCAGGGCACAGCGCTGTGGAGGACACAGCCTGCTGTCTAGGCTTCTAGGCTGCAAGTTCTGTCTGTCTGCTGCTCCTCAAGGCTGGCAAGGCTTCCTCAGAACTCTGAGAGGCCATGGGCAGAGCTAAATGTCGGCATTGCTCATCCATCCTTTGTACTTGCTCCATGATTCTTTAATGCAGACTTCATGTCTCTCTTTTCCCACTGTGTGGAAATATATTGCATTGTTTGGAACTCTCTATTAATGTAAACTATCAGAATTACCGTTAAAGGATTCTTCATCTTTTTGAAGTAAAGATTTCAGTGTTCCCACTCATTTCAGCTGACATTGTTTCTGTCTTTCGGTGGAGATTTTAAATAGGCTGCTAAAGTGTTTGCATATGAGGTAGAGAAATATGGGATCATTTTCTGGTCTATCCCATTGTTTGTCTGCCAGTCTTTGTCAAATCATTTGAGAATATAGAGGAGGAAATTATTCTCATTCAAAGGAAAATGGGCTTCACTGTCAAATTAATTATACAGATACAAATTTTTTACTTACAAATGGTTTTCTGGGGCCAATTGATTAATTATGCTCACTAAATTTTACACTGTGTCAAGAGAAAAAAGGATTAGAAAACAATGACCAAGAAAATTAAACAGACCAAGTTATTTTTCTTGAACAGAGGCACATTCTAGGAGTGTTATTAGATTTCCCTGTGACAAGATATTGATGATGACTTGTTTATATAAACAAATTGCCACTAAGTATATGAAAGCTAATCAATTAGAATATTCTAGTATATTATTCTATATACTATTATCATTATGTTGTTGCCTTATTGCCTATTATTTTATTATGTAATGCAGTCAGATACAATCCAGCTGAAGAAAATAATACAATTAAAACATTTTGTTCACCAAAGAACTGTCATCATCATAAACAATCAGCATATTCTACAAAATAAAAATAACAGTAAGAGTAATTTTAAATATCACTGTCAAAAAAACAGTTTACACAGTTATATATATATATATATATATATATATAAAATATGTATATATATATATATATATATATATTCCTGATATATATGATATACATATATAGTCCTAATTCATATGTGTATGTATATACATTACATATTTATGAATTATTTTAGAGCTATCAGCTTCAAAAAAAATGGCATGGGGTTTCCCATCAGACATCACTGTGACCTAATAAGCAGTGTCATATGGAGGGATATCAATGAACTTTGGATTCAGATAGTTCTAAGTTTGAATAGCATCTCCTCTGTTTAGTTGCTCTGTGACCTGATAGAAAACATTTAGCCTCATTGAGCCACAGCTTTCTTACTTACCAAAAGGTGGCATGACTGATATGTACCTTTGGAACATTCATGGGATCACATATGATAATTAAATGTAAAATATGTACACAGCCTACTCCATAGATGCCTGATGAATCAGTTAACCCTTGTTTCAGTACTTAAGTGTTGCCCAATATAAAATGCTATCAGTAGTTTTTCAATGATCATATGCATTTTTACAATTTTGTACAACTCTTGTTATACAATGTATCACGGTATGCATTATAATTTATTTCTATTATAAGAAAATAGCTAATGTGAAATATTTTTAAATGTAATAATTGCAATTCAAGTTACTTCCCAGTGTCTGTATTATTCCCCAATAAAAATATCAACCACGAAAATCTCAGTGTAATTATTAAATCATTCTCAAATAGTTTTAAATATAATGACAGTGTGCAGAAGAAATTGATGTGCTTCTGAAAGTGCCAACTCACTCCAGAAAGTTAGTTGAAACAATGGAAGAAAATCTGACAAACAAATGATTAAAATGGTTGATTTCCTCTGCACAAACGTAACTTTTTGCTTCTCCATATTTTATTCAGTGAGTCTCTTCACCTTTGAAAATTCTGGACTAACCATAGTTCAAAATCTCCATCCAGTGTTTTCCTCACTGAGTGAAGCGTCCTTTCCCCAGCATGAAAGTGTTGGACCATATGTTTCTCTGTTCTTCTTCTACTGTGAAGTTAAGCCCCTACTGTCTCATGGAAAATTGTGTCTGTAAGATACCAAAGATAAGGCGTAACAATTTTATATATTAAACATATAAAAATAAAAATATAACAAAGAAAAATTAAAATAGTATATTTTAAAATCATTTTTGTGCAATTTGTGTATGAAGTTTTCTGTAGGAATTGTATTATATATGAAGGCTAATTTGGTAAACTAAGGAACTATATACCTAAAATACATATTTGTGCTGTGTAATATAGTAAATAAATCTATTAAAATATAGTTGTTTCATTTAGGGGTATTGATTAGCTACCTTTAGTTATTTCTACAGTAAGCAGAATATATTGAATTAAAGCAGGTGCAGATTTTTTTTTAATACATCTTGAATACTAATGCATGAGTGAAAACAAAAGATTTTTTTTAGGAAGAGGAAGTAGATGGATGTTTTAGAGAATATTCAAAAAAGGCTTTGAACTAACAAAATTTTACTAGTTGATTATTATGTTCAATTTCCCTTGATCATTTATGGGTTTTCTTCTTCCTGAATATACAGCTCCTGCCCATACTTCTCTTATACTGATCAGACACAATTAAGTAAGGTTTTGGCTCATTATTATCCTGAGGGCAAGATAAAGAAATAATGAGGTTAGAAAGGACGACAAAATGAGTACCAGAAGTAAATTTATTCAACTGTCAGCAATGAGTAAAGTCATGTTGGAGACGATGTTTCCTAAGGAAGTTTGTAAAGGGAACAAATGAATGAAGAATGTTTCATCGTCATCCATCTTTGCCCAACTGCTCCTGGGTATCATTTATTAAAACACTTTTGCTGCTGTTAAAAGCAAATATTGAGGTTGGATGGGCAGGATAGCATTGATTTTGGTAGAGGAAAAGGAAAATACTTTTTTACACATAGTTAGATATTACCATATAGGTGTTCAAAACTCATAGCGTCATGTGTTCAAATCACAGTTAAAACTTTCCAATTTTTAAATTTATTTTTATAATTCTGATCATGATCCACAATAGAATGTCATCTTCAGTTTGAAGAAAACTTTGCCCACAAGTTGTGTAACCTCCCAGTTTCTCCCGAGGAAATCTGCCAAAGAGGACCCATCATACTCTGTGACCAGAGTACACAGTATCTCTGGTGTTTAGGGGAGTAATTTACCCTGCCCCTTTCTTGTGAAGTTACAGGGGAAATCAAACCTATGTCTGTTGTTTTTTATATTTTACATCTGTATCACTTCTTTCCACAAAGCCACTATTTGTACCCAGGTTTTCACTTCTTGATCCATAAAAGGGTTTTCTCCTTTGTCCTGGCGTCATTTTTTCAGAGTACTCAGTGAGAGCTCTCCCTTGATATGAGAGGGGCATCCACTCTATATTTTTAAGGAAACGATGGCATTGATACAAACCATTGCATTATCAACACTGAGAGAAAGTAAAGAATCCTAACTAACCTCTGTGCTGTTTGTGTCAATTCTCCATATTCTGTGTAGAGGTCAGACTGTTTTCAACTGTCAATTATATCATGTCCTTCCCCATGTTCAAAGCCAACCCTTCCACTTGGAAATAACTAAACCTACCACCAGAAAGGATAAGCAGCGTTCTCATCATTTGGCCCTTGAACGTCCCTCAAACTTCATCTCATAATTCCCAACCTCACACTCACAATGCTCCAGCCATAAGAGTCTTCTTCCTGTTCTTAGAACAGAGAAAAGATTATTCCCATCTTTGTTTTTTGCTTTAGATTTTTCCTCTGCAACTTTTTTTTTTTTAAATTAAAGTTGATTGAGCTGACAACGGTTAGTAAAGTTATACAGGTTTCAAGTATACAATTCTGTAATACATCACCTTTATATCACATTGTGTATTCACCACCCAGGGTCAGTTTTCCTTCCATCATCATATATTTGACCCTGTTTACCCTCCTCTGCAACTTTTAAGCCAATGTTGTATGACTCTGTATAGTTTAAAAGCAATACTTGTTTCTTCATCATTGCTTCAAATGGTTTTAAATTTTTTTTAGCCATGTGAGTATTTATTTAACCATGGTTTAAATGGAAATCTAATGAACTGCCATAAGAGTGGGAGCCTTTTCAAAGATTATATCCTTGCAAACACTATCTTGTCCCATATTCCTGCAATAGGTTTGAAGTGAACTTGCACAACAACTAGAAAAATGCTTTTTCAAACATCATGCCATAGTACATATTTTGTCTTATAATTTCTCATATTTATGGTGTATTCATATCATAATTTATTGTTTTGAATTTATTTTTGTACTTGACTCTTTTAAAGGACAGGTGAAACAAATGTCAGTAATTTCTAGCAATTATTGATTCAACTCTGAGACCATTTTCCCTATCTACTTTAATATAAATTCCATTTATTCTCAATCTACCACTGATGTTCTTTTATTTGGTTATAATTTAAAAATATCCCCAAGGTCACTCATCTTTGGGAAATGTTAGTTTAGGCAAGGATTCCATAATAACTGGAAAAGAAAATTCATTCACTCGGAAAAAAAAAAGAAAGAAAGAAAAAAGAAAGAAAGAAAAGCCTCTTTTGTAGTCTAGTTTAGGTCCATATTGCAAAATAAATTATCTTCCAGTTTTTAATTGAATTAACTCTTTTCCTCCACTGCCAAGAAATGAGTTCATAGTGCTACCGTATCATTGACCTATGATGTAAATCAGGTTGCTCAAGTTGAGAGAAGAATGGTTCTCAACTAGATGGAGTTCACATTGTGCCATTAATTGTTTTCAGATCCCTTTCTTGAGATGATACTCAGCTGCATCACAAGGAACTTTCAGTATTAATTTTTACTTTTTTTCTCCTCAGATACTACAAGCTCAGTCACTGTGAAATGTGCTTCTCTGTCTGAGACATATATATCCATCTACACTTACAATAAAATGATCAGACAAAATTGTTGAGTTGAACGATATATCTCCTAGTATAACTTTTCTTCCTTGAAAGATTTTATTGAAATGGCCATCTATATATGTTTATCTCATTTCTTTTTTTTTAATTAAAATTTATTCAGGTCATGATGGATAGTAAAATTACATAGGTATCAAGTGTACAATTCTGTAATACATCATCTACATATCACATTGTGTGCTCCTCACCCAGAGTCAGTTCTCCTTTTATTACCTTATTTTTTGACCCCATCTACCCTCATCTATCATCCCACTTCCCCCTTACCCTCTGGTAACCACTAAACTATGTCTGTGTCTATGAGTTTCTGTTTATTTGTTTTTCTCATTCCTTTGTTTTTTCAGTGTTATATCCCACATATCAGTGAAGCCATATGGTTCTCAACTTTTTCTGTGTGACTTATTTTGGAAAGCATAATAAGATCCATCCATGTTATTGCAAATGGCATTATTTCATCTTTTCTTGTGGCAGAGTAGTATTTCATTTTGTGTATATATACCACATCTTCTTTCTCCAGTCATCTATCGAAGGGTACTTTGGTTGTTTCCATGCCTTGGCCACCGTAAATAAAGCTGCAATGAACACCAGAGCACATATATCTTTATGGATAAATGTTTTCAGATTTCTTTTTGGTAGATATCCAGGGGAGAGATTGTTGGGTCGTATTCTATTCTTAATTTTTTAGGAACGTCCACACTGCCTTCCATAGCGGCTGCATCAATCTGCTTTCCCACCAACAGTGTATGAGGGTTCCTTTTCTCCACAACCTCTGTAACACTGGTTATTATTTATCTTGTTGGTGATAGCCATTTTAACTGGTGTGAGGTGGTATCTCATTGTGTTTTTCATTTGCATTTCTCTGACGATCAGTGATATTTAGCATCTTTTCATATGTCTTTTGGCCATCTGTATGTCCTCTTTGGAAAAATATCTATTCAGGTCCTTGGACCATTTTTTAATGGGATTATTTGATTTTTTGTTGTAAAGTTCTATGAGTTCCTTATATGTTTTGGATATTAGCCCCTTATTGGAGGTGTGGTTTGCAAATATCTTCTCCCATTTGGTTTGTTGCCTCTTTGTTTTGTTGATGGTTTATTTTGCTGTGCAGAAGCTTTTAAGTTGGATATAGTCCCGTACATTTATTTTAGCTTTAACTTCCTTTGCCTTTGGAGTCAAATTCATAAAATCCTCTTTGAACCCAAGGTCCATAAGTTTAGTAGCTATGTTTTCTTCTATGCAGTTTATTGTTTCAGGTCTTATGATTAGGCTTTTGATCCATTTTGAATTTATTTTGGTACATGGTGACAGATAGCAGTCCAGTTTTATTCCTTTGCACGTGGATTTCCAATTTTCCCAGCACCATTTCTTGAAGGGTCTTTCTTTTCTCCATTGTATGTTTTATCTTACATTATAGTCTGGTCTCTCTAAACTGTTTAACTTTCATTTTTACATCAGAACTGTTCATCAATGTCTTAAAACATTGTTGCTAAGTCCAATGATCATATCTCGATATTCGCATCATTTGACCTATCAATAGCATTTGGGACAATTGATCATCTTCTTTCTTAAAATATGTGGCTTTCAGAACCATACACATGTCTGACTTTTCTTCCATCACTCAGTCAACTACTTCTCAATATGTTTTGCTGATCCTCATATTCCTAATCAATAAATATTGGAATGGCTCAGGGCTCTGCCCTTGAGTCTATTCTCTTCTCTAACTATATTTAATCTTTGTGGATCATTCAACCATAGATTTTAATACATGTGTGTGATGATCCTTTAAAAATTTAAATTTTAAACCAAGGCCTTTTATGTGAAATCTACTTGGATGTCTAAGAGGCAACTCAATGTTAATAATATTGAGCCTAGAAATAAATACTTATTCCATAGAAGATGATCGACAAATATATCTGCTAAATGAGTAAATAACTTCTTATAATATGTTTCTTTTAAAATCTTCCTTATCTGAATAAAGGAAAAAAAGATTCTTCTAGCTGTTCAGACCAAAAAACATAACGTCAGTACTGATGTTTTGTCTTATACTCTCATCCAATTTATCAGCAGATACTCTTGGATGTCCCGTCAGAATAGATCCAGAATCATAACTGCTTAACAGAAAGTCCTCCTTAGAGTGTAGGTGTCTGGATCCGTGTTACTTGCTTTACACACATACATAATGAAGACTATCCTATTACTGGGATCCAATGAGCCTGGATGGGCAATCATCACATTAGAATCAGCCATCTAACATGTAAGAGGTAAATTTATCATTCACTACAGTGTACAAAACTTTCAAGCTGGAGACAACATGGTTTTGAACTTACACTTTGTTATGTATCCAAACTAACAAAAAGCTGTAACACTAAAAAGTAGAATCATTTTTTAAAAACAGAAGAAATCAGAGCATTTACTTCATACCAATCTTTTTGAGGGTGAACAAGGAAGGAAGGAAGGAAGGAAGGAAGGAAGGAAGGAAGGAAGGAAGGAAGGAAAGAAAGAAAGAAAGAAAGAAAGAAAAGTGCTTGAGGACATAATTCAGCAAGATCAAAAAGGACCACAAAATATATATACAAAACAAGATTAGCGGTGTGTGTGTATATATATATATATATATATATATATATATATATATATATATATATATATAATTATATACTAAGTAGAAATTCCAGATAACAGCTATACATTAGGTTACAACAAAAAAGGTTCAAATTCAATGAAGAAGTCAGTACATTCTATTAAAAATTTACTCGAGAAGAAAGTATGTTGCATTTCAAATGTGCTACAACTGTGAACCTGGAAGATATTAATGATGTGATATGGAAGATATTAATGATGTGATTTTTCTTTTCTACAAAAAGAAAAAAGCAGTTAGAAAAATGTGAGAAAAATAAAAATAAAGGAAAAAAGTGTCAGATAATAAAGCATACTATTATAAAATGTAAAGTTTGGAGTGACTAAGAAAAAATCCATTTAACCGTGTGACTTGGAGCATTTTCTTTGAAACTACATAGAAATAGTGCACAATATTGAATTTGCTTTCTATTGGTCCAAACAATTGACTTGTTTCTGCAAAAATATTATGAACCTGCTATTGATTTTCAATTTTTAAAAGCAACCTATAAACAAACTTGAGTAATTAAAATTATAGATCAGAATGTCAGTATTTCAACATGCACATTTAAAAATAATGGTAATTAAATTTTTAAAAGTTCAAAATGGAATAAAACAATGGTCCAACTGATAAAACCCCATAGGCTTTTAAGAGTAAAACCATGTATGTTACTACAAAGTTACTCTAAAGGTGATACTTCCACATCATATATAATAGATGAATATTGTGTATTTTTTTATGGTGGCTTATGTAACAAGATGAAATTTAAATATGATTATAGTTAAAGGCAGCAAAGTAAGAAATATCTATATATATATTACATACCTTTATTTTTAATTTTAATTATATTATAATTCTATAATTGAAAATAGTATCACTACTATTTCTAGAATGACATTCAATAAAATTTTAATTAACAGTGTCTACCATTAGATGATGGAATTACAGATAATTTTTTCTTTATACTTAAAAAAATTTAATTAGATTTTCCATTAGACTGTAATATTTTGAAATCAATAATTTAATAAGGTTATTTAAAAAAAAACAGGTAATCTTAGTTATATTTTGTTCGCCTCATTTTTTATGTCAGGCCTACAAAGAAAAACTAATTTGAAAATTGAACACAATAAGCTCATAATATCAACTTCCCGCCCTGTTTTTGCACTTTCTCCTGTAATAGAAAGTTTTATAACAAGATAATTTGTAATCCCTCCCATTTCTGTACATGTACCTCACTATTTACATCAGGAGGTGTGTCGCAATCAGCACAACACGAGCTGTGGGAAGCGAGAAGGTCGGCACAGGGCGAAGAAAAGACAGTAGCCAAGAATAGGGTGCAAGCGGGGCCAAGGGTCTCAAGCCTCAAGGACTGAGCCTCGAATCGGGCCAACGTCTAGCTTTTATTGGTTAACTTCTAAAGAAGTAAAAGATTGTTAATCTCAAGATCTATGTGTTAGGTAGCCGGCTGGCTGTCTTTCCGAATGTTCCCGTTGTGTTTCAGCTTGTACTCCACCTTCACACATGTACGTCTCCAAGGAATCCATTGAAGGGGAGGGACGGATATCATTCCATCCCATTTCAGTTTGCTGAGACTTCCCCTCAAAGGAGCTTTTCCAATATATCTCTCCATGTGGCCTCAGTTTGCCGAGGCATTCCCTTGTGCAATCCTGGGAAGAGTGCGGGGGAACAAACGGTTTGGCAGCTGTAAGGCAACAGAGGTGGAATCTGAGCTAGTCTATATTCAATAAAATAAAATTAAGGTGATGTTTTGGGGTATCCGAGTTCAAGCTTTAACAGAACTGCCAGTTTCTGCCCCTCCATCTTGGAAGCTAGGCATCATGCAGTGATGAAGTCCATGCCTGGACCAAATTCTTGGAGTCCTCCTGGAGAGAGGCAGACATTCCAGCCTCAGCTGGCAACCCAGCTGATTCAATCAGCAGAGTAATCTCATTCTATACAATGTCGAGCAGAATATCCGACAACTGAGCACGATGAAGATAGTGCATCATGAAAAATAGTCAATTGTTTTTATTTAAGTCACTGAGTTTGAGCCTGATTATATTATGCAGTCTTAGACAACAGATATACATACTTAAGTGCATTGTGAGTTTCAAAATATTCCATTGGCTTTCCTTCTCCCTGGCAATAAAACCTGAAAGTTAGTAAAAATTGATAAATTTTGTGCTGCCTGGAACACTTTAGGTAATATGTTTATTTTAAAGCAGGGAGTAACTTTTCTGACCTCCTAAAAAACACTGACTTAATAGAATCAATAACAATATATTAACATACCATGGACAAATATTAACTCAAATTGAAGAAATTTTAAATAATCTAACTGTCGCAGGCCAGGCATGTGCAGTAGAACAGCATCTATAAACACTGGTAGGTTTTAATTCTTTCCTGGCCTATTGAGATCTCATTTAGAATTCTTCCAGATAGAAATCATTCTGAGAACTGTGTTCAACTTCCCAAGATGCCATCTTAAGCAATACTTTTGCTATGTATCTCCAGGGTATACACTACTAGGGGAGTGAAGGACTGTTTTGATTTTGTAATGGCTTCAAGTCATTTGAAGAGATCATATAATTTTTTATTCAACTTTATACATAAAAAATTAGGTTGACCTAAGTTTAGCACTTTGGAGAATTGCCTTTTCAAATTTAACCATGACCAGCTATAAATTCAAGTGATTTTATATTTTCACTACCTGCAAAATGTTTTGTCCCTTGGTTCAAAAGTCAATTTCACCTTTCCTCCCTGAAAGTGTCAGATGCCATTCAAGGAAAAAGTTATCCTCAGCATCTGTTCCGCTATCTAAACATGTTTCCATACTAACACATTGTCAACATATTTCACTAATGTTTTGAACTCTTTAATAACTAATTATTGTAAAGGTTGTTATCATATTTATTTTGCTACTCACCATGACCTTCAGATAGCTTTTATTGATATATCAATCAAATAACTATAATGTATATATAAACGGTTTTGACTGATTATTTTCATTCTAATAAGATTATTTTAATGTATGATATTTAAACATGTAATTTGATCCTCTTTGCATTATATTTGAAGACAAATACAAAAACTCTATCAATCTCATATTCTAAAAACTAAGTTTGTTCTTATTCTCTACTTGATTCATTTTTAAATAAAAATAAACACCATATTTAGCCTTATTGATATCTTGGCACAATATGTTCTTGCCTACATCAAGAGCTTTTTAATGCTATTGACTGAAAAATTAAGAAATCATTCTTAAACACCGGGTCGTCCTACTGAAATTCATATCATACATTTGTTAAGCACGAACTGAATTCTCATAATCCATTATGCAGTTTGGATGATGATGATGATGATTATTATTATTATTAATAATTTCAATTTTAAAGATGAGAAAAATAAAAGCCAAAGAGAATATACACTAAAATATCTAACTGCCATTTGTTTTGTGTTTAAACATTTTGAAGGCATTTTGGTTGACTACAACATTGGAATTACACTTACATACTCATTTTATAATTGTGAGCATCTATGTTTAAATTATTCTCAGAATAAAGCAGTGTGCACAGCTTGGGTTATACATGCAATTTTCTTCACACAAAATGGTATTATCATGGTATTAATTTAAACTATTTTGTATTTATCCTTTAAGAATTTATTTTTCAAAGTTAAAATCAAAGTTTTATATATATATTAAATATTAAAACTCTATACCTTGGAAATATCCCTTTCCATTTCAATAAATTCTGGTTCAAGAAAAATTTTTATCATAATATATTCACATTTAAATATACAACACTAAAAATAACAATAAAAGTAATAATGACCATCTTTTTAAAAATTAGAAATGAGATTCTAATTTGAATGGTTACACAAATGCTAATACCATTATCTTGAAATAACAAAGAAAATATTATTTAACTTTGTGTCCACCTACTTTTAGGCAAAATAATTTATATAGTCACTTTCACTGAATTGTTTTATGGCATATAAAGGTAAAAAAGTATTTGGAATTTTACGGTATTTTGTGAATCCAAGCTTTGTCCTTCTATTGCCTAAGAGAACCTGAGCAAGTCACTAATTTTCTGAGCTACAGATTCCCTGTCTCTTTATTATTTAAAACAAAATACATCTTCACTATCAGTATTAAATGAAATATAATCACTCATTAGTGCTTTTTATGTTTCTTGGTAAAATGGAAGTATTTCATAAAAATATTTAATAAAGTAAAAATTAGGCTGTATAATTACTTTGAAAGTCTTGACATTAATTATAATGCTATTTTAATCATGATAGATTCTAATATTTTGTCTAATTATATCAAAGATGGCTGTCGTTGTGTACAATTATACTACAGCCTGAAATAAACAGACCTATGGAATTGATTTGCTATAAAAAAATAGAATAAAAGATTAGCAAAATTATTGACATTCTCTATGGGAATAAGAAAGTCGAGTTCCAAGAATCAATACATAAAAATCAGCAAGCGAAACAGACGTAAATTAAAAGAAAATTGAAATATGAAAGTATAAAATACAAGGAAATTGAAATGGAGTAATAGAAAGAAAATTGGCATTTTCATTGTGAAGAGTAGAACCAGAAAAAGAGAAAACCAACTAATTGATATGAAGATCTAACTTGAATTGCTGTCACCAACAAGAAAGAAAGCAAAACACAATAAAAGTAATTAAAATGGATTGTTAAATATAAGAAATATATGGAGGATTTAAAAGTACATATCCAGATCAGTAAAACAAGATCCATTTAGGGTTGAAATTAGGACAATGAAGTAGAAGAAATAATCCAGATCAAAATCTATTAAATCCAATTCGAGATGGAAAACATCTTGAATTTGCAAATTAAAAGAATTAACTTTAAGATAAAAGTAATTAAATAAGCAACACATCATTTTAAATGAAGAGATATAAATACATGTCAGTTTCTGGAGAGAAAAGTTAAGACCTTATATAGGGACAAAAATGACACTAGCAGTTTATTTTTTCTTAAATTGAATACCAGAAATTAATATTACAGTAGCTAAAGAATTGTGAAATTATAAAATTCTGATACAAGATACTCACTGAAAACTCAAGTTTGCGTTTATGTATGAAGAACATTTACAAAGTCATAGATGTCAGGAAGTATTTAACATTCTGTTAAATGCATGCAAAACCAGTTTAAAGGTCAAAAATAAATTAAAAACATCAAACAAAACCAATTGAATAAAAATCCAGGGTTCTGTGCACAAGTTATGTTCATTTATTTTAAATGAAAAGATAAGAAAGAACATGAAAAATGAAAATGACACAAGATATACTGCTGATAGAGAGGAAGTTAAATTATAACGTTATGCCAACAATTTTAAGAATCTAAACAAATGAACATCCTATTTGAAAAAAAATTACCATTCATCTCAACTAGAGAGAAGAAAATGTGAATAATTCAATACCTGTAAAAGAAAATAACCTAGTTCATAAAAAAAATGTCAAAAGGTCCATAGAGTTTAAGGGCACATGGAAAATCTCCAAGCAAGTCAGATGTAAATTCTGTGTTATATAAAAATGTTTCAGAGGATAAAGCAAAACAGAAAATTTAAAAACTCACGAGGTTCAGGAGGCTAAAATAACTCAGTAAAACCAGATGAAGATTTATTTAGAGGATGTACAATCCTGATTGCTTTGCTTATATTGTTAAAAATAAAAGCCCCTTAAATCTCATCAATATGATAGTGGTTAAATAAAACATGGTACATCCAAACTATGGAAAATGATGGCAAGGTTTAACAGAATGATGGAGACCTATAAATAAAAATATGGAACAATTCTCAGATATTTTTAAGAGATAAAATACAGTCCAAGAACAGCACATGTAGAATGAAAGCATTTATATAAAGAAAAAGAGTTATGAGCATCTGTAATAAACGTATGTACATAAATTCACAGTAGGAGGACTGGCAGGAAAAAGATGAGTGAAAAGGGAATGAAGGAGGAACTTTAATTTTTCTTTGAATTATTATGTATTGCTTGATTCTTTTCTAATGACAATATATTTATGGGTTATCTGTACATAAAATTTACTAAAAATCAAAGCATGTATCAATTCTGCATGAAACAATATTATTTGTATGAGCTTCTTTCAACTGCAGTATCTTGATTTTTCCTAATCAGTCTTGAAGTTTGTCACATACCACTGGTATTATTAAAGAACAATAATTTTGAATAATGTATTGTTTAAAAATGACACTGCAGTCTAAATTTTCTGTGTTCCTCACATGGATTCACTTCTTTGTTTTTGAGCATGAGGAAACTACTGGAAGTATACCTAGTATTTTTGAATGTTGCTTGGGGTTGGATATGTAAATGGAGACTGTAATCATCAAACGAGGTTACAGAAAAACAACTCAAAAATATCAGTGACTTAAAATAATATAAAGAAGGACATTGTTCTAACACATGCTAAACATCTGATGAGGGTTAGGCAGAGATTTCTGTTCAGTTACAGTCACTATGAAACATAGGTTGCTGGAGAAACTACCATCTCAAAAGTTGTCCATCTTCAGTCTGCAAGGCAAAGAGAACTGTAGGAGTCTTGCAAAGGCACTTAAATACTGTAGCCCGGAAACAACATACTTTGATTTGTTCACAACTACTTGGATATGACCACACTCAACTACAAGGAGGCCAGGAAGTGCAATTTCATTATGTGACCAAAAGAAAATTTGAGGATATTTGGCAAGTAATAACAGCCACCCCGGGGGTGTACTTGAATATTGTAGTTAGAAATTGAAAGCTGCTGATCGATGTCATCCACAGATATTCAACCAAATATTGGATGAGCATATTTATACGATAACATATTCAAGTTTATTAGCAGATTATGGAATTAAACATCGTAGAATATGGAGATAGACAGACTGTGTTTAGAATCCTAACTCTGTCATATTAATTTTGTAACCTTGGACATTTTCCTTGAACACCATACAGTTCATTATCTTTTCTTTAAAGAGAGGTGATAGTAAGTAAAACAGTCACTTTTTGCCGTATGAACCTGATGTGAAATACAGTAAATACAGTGCTTGCCCGAAATGGTAGTTATCATGGCAACCGTGGTACTATTATGTGCACTAATTTTAGAAGCATCTAGTGATCATATATGTAGTTTATATTTATAGTTTTCTTCACATATTTTATTCAATACTTATCATGTGAGTTGCAACACAAATTAAATGATCCTTTTTTTATATATAAGACAATTGTATCTCTGACTAACTTGCTCAAAACAGTGACTTTTTCAATGTCTTAGGTTAAAGAAATGGAAGAGCTTAGAATCAAACTGGACAAACAGAGCCTCCTACAAATCAAAGAAACAAAAAATAAGAAGAGAAGGAATCTGTGTACAGCATATATAGTACATAGCTGAATCTTGCAAAAGGTTAAAAATCACATCTTTATCAATCAGTATTGAATCAAACAACATTCTGATTCCACGTCAGTATGACCAGGAAGCCCACTAATTATGTTAAGATATGAATTGTGAGGATTCAGTGTTAACCTTGATTTACATGCAACGTCTAGGGCAGCGTCAAGGAAACTTGTCAAAGATAACTAGAAATATTTTATTAGGAGAACAATATTCCGAACCTTGTATTTTGCCTGTTTCTTTGACCTTCCACGTTATAAATGTACTTTTTAACACATTGATTCAACTGTAGTTGAATAGTTAACTGTGTTTCTTCTCAAATTGATATTGACAGTCCTTTTTTCAATCCTATTCCTGGACTAGATTAACCTTACCCACAAATTGCCTACAGAAACTGCTCCCTGCTGTGATTTTTTTTGGACATAATGTGTCCCAGAGTGCCCACTACCTGTCTCACTGGCTTCCAGAGACACCCAGGGTATTTGTGTCTTCCTTTCTTTAAGGACCAAATGTTCTTGACATGTCACGCTGTCAGTGTTCTCATTTAGATCTCCTGTTACTGTTTCGTTGGCATTTCACGCGAACATCTTATTAAAGAGACAGTACTCAAAGTTATATGCAGGATGTTGATTGAAAACCACTATTCCATAGCAATTCTAGCCTGAGGCAAACGTTCAATCTATTTTTGAACACTTACTACGTCCCTGCAGGTAGGTAAGTGGATTCCATTTTCATACATCATAAACTGCAACTCTAATAATTGTATATTTTAAATGGCTAGGAGTTTGCAGCATGTTTATTTAGATCATGGTGAGGAAGATTTATTTAAATAAAACATCCTGAAGACAGTTGTTAAAAAATATATGGTACAACTGAAAACCATAGTCTGTCCCTGTAGATTTGCAGTACAATACAAATCCTGGATTCATGGCAGTTTCACCACAATCAATAGTAACAAGCCATTTCAGGTAGAACATCCTTACCTCAAACTGTGATACAGGTTCTACTCTAGGATTCCATTTTATAGGGAAGGAAAATGAAGCTCATCAAGTCTAGGTCATTTCTCCCAAGTGTGATACATTGAATGCCGCTGTCTATCATCAGAGGCACTGGTGGTCACTGCATCTGTAGAGCATATTCTTTCTCGTATCACAAAAAGCTAGAAGAAGCAAAATACCATGACTTTGTCTTAGTGTGCTCTACAGTTTCCTTTTCCTAATCGAGGCACATGGATATCTGGGACCAAACAAGTTCAGAGTGAGGGAATCTGCAGTGTAGGATGCTTAGCAGCATCTCTGGCAACTACACACTATATGCCACTAGCATCCTAATCCCCAGGTGTGACAACCAAAAATGACTCTAGACAAAATTATACTTGGTTGAAAATGAATGGTACCAGTTTAATAAAATATGTGATTGATTTCCTGGGACTGTATTTTTTTAAGGAAATATACTAGTGTTTAAGGATGTGATATAACCCAAGGTAACAAAAGAATACATGTATATCCTTTCACCACTACGTATTAAATATATATATGTATATATAATATACATATATATACGTATATATAATATATGTGTATATATATACATATATCTATATTATATATATGACCATAAAAGCAAACTGTGATTCATATTTAGTATATATGAAATAATTTATCAATTTATTGCTTCTTTTTAATATAGGCAGTGCCAGTACGTAACAAACTTTTTGACCTTTTTTTACATTACATAGATAACTTTTTCTGTTTGTTGAGGTATGTGATTTTGTCAGATCATTAGTGACCCAGAATCCCTTTGAAATTTACATGTATTATGCGTAAATACATGCGTGGCTAACAAAAATAATTTTCCTGCTCTTATTATATATGGTTGATTGAATTAGATACAATCTTACAATTTTTCTGCTGTAATTTCATTTTCAGTTTCCAAAGATTTTGGTGTTATTTTTGTTCACACACCGCTAAGGTTTCTAAGGGGAAAAAACTAATAAAAGTTTATCATTGGAGAGCATTGTATACTAGACATAAAAATTTGAAACATTTTTTTACCCTCTACCACTTGACAAGTCAGTGCCTGACCGTGTTTTTCTGTTTTATTCAGATCCTTTCTAATCTCCGTTCAGTAGTTATTTCAGAATAGAAATAGAAATACATACACACACACACACATATATAGCCATATAAGTACTAAACATGAACAAGAGTAAACTGTATGCCATGTAAGATTATTATTGTATAATTTAAATAAGCTAGAATTGTGGGCAAAATATGAATGAGAAAATAGAGATGGCAGTCTGGATTCAAACTCCAAACTGTCTATGGTTGGCAGCAGCTGAAATGTCTGTTCATTTCTTCCACTTTTAGCTGGGCTGCTTTGAATTCTGTTTCCCACACATGGAAGGTTCCATATTCAGTCAGATATTCCATACCCAGATTTTGGACTCCCTTTCTTGGTTCTGTTCTTTGAGGTGTCCCCCACACGTACACCTCACCCGCTTACAGTGCAGAAGCTTTGGGAAACCCAGATCCGATGCTCTGGTTCTGCAAGCAAGTAGGACTGCAGGTTTCTTCCAATTTTAGTGTTCATGATGTCAGTTGACACCTTCTCTCAGGCAAAGACATAAAAGAGAAAAGAAAAAAAGTTCACAAACTCACCCAGTTCATTTCTTCTAGTTTGTATCTGGTTTTGTGTGCTTTACATGTCGTTAAGCAGTTCTTGTTTCTGTTTTATTTTTAATTTTCTTCAGTTTCTGGTTGTGATGCTAGGAGCTGGTCTCCTAAAAGCAGTTCCTCCATGATTGGGAGCCATTCTGTCAACACCTTCAAGATTCAAGGTGAAGCACAGGCTCCCAATCTGAAGTTTTATAGTTGTTGTTTTTTTTTCAATCTTGCTGATTTAAGAGCATATTTAACTCTCTAAATATACCTACTTTTGGCTGATGGAATTGCATGCTTTGCTGATCATAAGTTGTAGAGTGTATTTTATTTGTACTGATTTACATAATTTGCTGATTAAACTACACATTTAATCTATTGACCTTTACACTTCTCCTACTTATACAGGCATATAATCAAGGCATATACTTTGCTGAATGACGTTTATATCTTATAAACTTATTTATCCGTTATCAGCCTCTGAAATACTGGAGACGAGGGCAAAAGTCTCTCTCCTAGGCAGGGGTCTAACATATTCTTCCTTCAAAGCACATATTTTAGACTTATTCTTTTCTTCTTTAAGTTCTATTGCATTAATTTGTCTTTCTTCTGTTTTCTATTTTTTTCTCTCTCCCATTTTTATTGGCTTTATTTATTTATGTCTGTCTGTCTTTATGCCACATCTGGTCGGTCATAGTATCACCAAGGTTTTCCTTGATAAGCTCCAAAATATATGGCACTAACATTTTTTTCCCCTGAGATTTTAATGAAAACATGATCTTTCATAGGAAGTTTAGCTGGATTTGTTCAGTCTTTCCTCTGACTGATTGAGAATGTCACTTTAAAATATATATTTTATATTCAGTAAACATGCTCAAATTTGGTGTACACGCTAATGGGGAGAGAGGTAAGGAAAGAAACAATTGTACTAAGGTAAGCTAAATATTATGACATGAATATGCTTGATGTGCTGTGGTTGCACAATGGAGGACAATTAATCCATAGCTGCATGGGGAAATATATATTAAAAAACTGGGGTGGTCTGTATGAGCTGACCCTTGAAGGATATCTGATTGCCTTAATAAATGTTACTTAATTGACGCAACATTTTTGGTATTTGACATTTTCCACTGTATGCTGTTCTTCTAAAAAGAAACTGATAACTAAGTAATGCATAAATTGAAGTAATATTAAGGGTTCCTGCCATTAGCACAAGAAGTTAATTGATTGTCCCATGCCAAGAGCTAAGTCCTGGCAGGTTTGGACTTGGTTATGAGACTTCGACGTGATTAGACAAAGGCTTTGTTGCCTGAGAATAAACACTAGACATAAATTTTAAAATAGATGATGGATTATTAAAAGAAATAGCTCAAAGAACTGAATGGAAGACCATTTACAAATGAGAGTTGCGAAGTTCCAAATACATAAATAATATTCAAACCCAGGACCTCTGACTGAGTTATTAGTTCATGTCTGTGCCATACTGCCTAGCTTATTTTGAAAACCTATTTCATAGCTTCACAAACCACAAATTCCTATACTAGTAGACTTTGGATATTTGTAATATACAGCTATTTTTAAAAAACTTATTTTAGAATTGTATTTGAACCCAGCACAGATTGCCCTATGTACCTCACACCAAAATTCCACTATTATTAATATCGTACATTATTACAGTACACTTTTTACAATTCATGAACCAATAATAATATGTTATTCTTCACTAAGATTTTTTTTTTTACTTGTTTTCATGTTTTCTTAGATTTTACATAATATCTCTTTCTGCTCCAGGATCCCATCCAGAATACTACATTACGTTCAGTCAACGTGTCTCCTTAGGCTGCTCTGGCTGTGACAATTTCTCAGACTCTCCTTGTTTTTGATGACTATTATAGTTTTGAGGACTAATGATCATTTCTTTTTTAGAATGTCCCTCAGTTGAGATTTGTCTGATATATTTCTCATGCTCTGACTGGGATTATGTATTTCAGAGTGGCTGACCACAGTGACAATGTGTCACTATCCTCACATCGTATCAAGTGTCCATACAATTGGCATGGTTTATCGCTGTTGATGTTGGCCTTGACGACCTGGCCGAAATATTGTTTGTAAGATTTCTCCATTGTAAAGTTACTCCTTTTCCTCTCTTTCAATATTGTACTTTTGGAAAGGAAGTCACTATGTGCAGTGTACACTTAAACAGTGGACAGTTGTGTTTCTCCTCCTTGAGGACTAAGTATCAACATAAATTATTGTAAGTTTTCCTGCATAGGAGGTTTTTGTATAAGACTCAATTCATTAATTAATTTACTTATTTATATTGGGATAGAGTAATGGATATCTGTTTTATATTTTAGGTTAATAATCTAATACTATTTCATTTTGTTGCTTGAATCATTCCACTCTGGCTCCAGTTTGGCTCCTGTAACCCCTATGAAATATCCCCCATCATTCTGTGTGTGTGTGTGTGTGTGTGTGTGTGTGTGTGTGTGTGTGTGTGTGTGTTTTGAACACTGTTTTACTTTCTGGCACTACAACATGCTCCAGTGTCATCTTGTGTATTCCTTCTGTCCTAGGATAAGCTATTCGTTTTTCCATGAATCCTTGGTTCCTTTTAGTAATATATAGGTGCTATGCTAAGTATGCTTATTCCTGCTGGAATGTCATCACTTCTAGACACTGTTAGCTGATTTAGCAAGAAGTATAAGTAAGTATACTAACCCATGTATATACACATATCTATAAGTATTCTGATATGTAACAATCTGTATCTCCATTAAGCTAAATGTGAATGAATACTGATGTCTCCACTTTGATCCATTACCACATGGAGAATTTCAACATCCTCCCCTTCCTTACCTATAAACACCAAATATAATACTAGGAAATTTGGCTTCCTACACCTGCCATCCGTTTAATTAATTGTTCAATTCCAGTACACATGTATCAAAATTGTTAACTCAAACCCATTACCACTGTGGAAACAACTTTATCAACTATAGTACACTGCTTATGCTCAGCATAACATTCACCACTGAAGATATACAGATGATGAATTGCACTTCATCTACTCAGAGCTGTCCTTTGGGACAGACCATTTGCAAGACATGATACAGAGAGAAAAGATATTGACCCACACAAACAGTCACCTAATCTTTTAAAAAGATTCAAAGGTAACTGAATGGAGAAAGAATAGCCTTTTCAACAAATGGTGCTGTAAGAATTGGTCATCCTCATGTAAAAGAAAATGAAGAACTTTTATAAAACATCCTTTATTATTTTTGTAAGTCCATTCTATCTGCAACAAATTATCTGTCTTCTTCTTTTTTTAAATATGAGAATGTATTTATTTAATTTTTATTTGAAAGGTAATTTATTGCATATAAGGGTGAAGGGGGTAAAATATATGGTGATAGAAGGAGAACTGCCTCTGGGTGGTGAACACACAATGCATACGTGATGTATTATAGAATTGTACACTTGAAACCTATATAATTTTACTAATGAATGTCATTCCGATAAATTTCATAATTGTTTTGAAACAAGATACCTGATCGATATATATTTTGTTGTTGTTTGGTTTTGGAAGTTTTTTTTTTAATTAATTTATTTTATTTAGCTAGTTATTTTTGCTTTCAGCACATTGAATATGCTTTGCCACTGCTTTATGGCTCTGCTATTTTGGGAGAAGTCAACTGTTCATTTCATTGGGCTTCCCTTTCTACATGATAAGTTGTTTTTCCTTTTGCTTCATTCAAGGTTTTCTCGATCTTTGGTTTTCAATATATTGTGCATGGTGTATCTGGATATGAATCTCTCTGCATCTGTCCTATATGGACTTTGTAGGGTTTCTTAGATGTGTAGATTAATGTTTTTAACTGTTTGGGAAAGTGTTTAGTCATATCTTCAAGCACTTTTATTTTACTTTTTCACTTCTCTCCTGTACTCCTATTATTTGTATGTTGGAGTGCTGAGAATGTCTCAAATTTTTCTGAAAGCTCTGCTTGTTTTTCCTTCTTCATTTATTTCTCTCTGTTCTTCAGCTTGCATATTGTGCATTGATATGTCTTCTGGCTTGCTGTATCTTTCTTCCAGGAACTCTTGAACTATTGAGCTGTACTGTTGTGAATTTTTAATTTCAGTAATTTTACTTTTTAACTCCAGAATATCTGTTTTGTTAGTTTAATAATTTCCATCTCTTTATTGATATATATATATATATATATATATATATATATATATATATATATGTATATATTTTTTATTTGATGAGACATTGTCATCATCCTCCCTTTAACATTTTTGGGATAGTCTATTTTAGTTCTCTATACATATTTACAGTATCTGCTTTAAGGTTTGTTTGCTAAGTTCACATCTGGGCCCATTCATAGATCATTTCTAATGCCTGCTTTTTTCCTGTGGATCACACTATTCTGTGTATATGCATGTCTCACAGTCTTGTAATTTTTATTGAAAACTGGACATTTTGGTAATAATTGTAGTAATTGTATATAATGATTTTCCTGCTTTCCAGGGTTGTTGTTTTTGCTTGGCCCTTTCTTTATTTTTTATTTACTTTGATGAGCTAATCCTGTGATATCTATTTCCTTGTTCATCGTGCAGCCTCTGATGCTCTACTGAGGTCGTATTTCTCCCATTTTTTAGTCTGGATTTCTAGAGGATGCCCCCCAACCAATATTAAGACACTTATTGTCAAATGTTTAGGTTAAGCTCTCTTCATCAATGTTATTTCCACTTTACCACTTGATTTATTTTGTATGGAGGCTGCTATCTCAGTTTCATGACTATAATTGTCAAAGGTAAATTCACCTTTCTTTTTCAGAAATTATTTTGTCTGTATTAATTGTTGATGACTGTAACCTATTTGGGATTAGGGAACTGCTGTTCTTTAGGTACAGACAAGTGTTTATCAAGTCCAAGTTCCCCTGATCTTTACTTATTTTCTACCATTGGGTTATAAATTTATGGAGAAATGGGATTTTGTTGTTTTTTATATTATTTCATCCCCAGGATCTAGGAGAGTGTCATATTCATAACATGTGCTAAATCATTGTTGAAGAATGGATTAGCATGCTTCAGTATCACTTTCTACACTATATTAATGTTGGGTGTTTGTCTCTGTTATAAAGACACATTGAAAATTACTGTAAATATTCAGATCATTAGTGTGAAATTCAAAATAATAGACTTCAAAACAGTATTTTTACCAAGTGTAAAATACATTGTATTTTGTGACTTCATCTTTTTTTTTTTAAACTTCTAAAGAAAATTATCTTATCAAAGGCATAATGTGTTTACTCTTTTTAAGGTTCTATAAATATGTGGATATCTTAACTCTTGGATGTTGTCTTTTATCTTTTAAGGAGCTGCTGTTTTGAGTAACATGAGGTTGACGTGACAAGAGGTGTGAACTATGATATGCCACCTGGATTCTCCTCTAGGAATAACTGCCTTTGTCAGACCTTTTGGGGGAAATATTTGGCTGAAGGAAATTATCCTAACCAAATTCATTCTTCCTTTCCAGGGGCAGGCCACATCCAATGACTGATAAATGAGTCCTGCCCCCTTACCCCAATACCCCAATTCATGAACTATTCTGAAGTATCATCCAATCTTCATATGTCTTTGTGGGTTTAGTGGAGAACTTAATTAATTTGCATCACAACTCAACTTCTCCTAATCTCGCTACTTCCTCTTACATTCTGTAGATATTGATTAAAAGAGTATACCCAAATCAACATCCTGCATGCTAATCTGTGCGCCCAAAGTGTTCAAGCTAACCCAACCTGTGAAAATGTCCATTTATATAGTTAAAATTGGTTAAATAAGTTTTGTACTTTTATACAATGCAGTATTATGGCAATTTTAAAATTAATTCTATATATATCTTCAACTGTATTGTTATATTTATTCACACATCTATATCTGTATAATATCTATATCTGTAAATCTCTACATATGATGTCTACATCTCTATATCAATATTTACTGTCCAGGAAAGATAATTTTAGTAACAAAATGACATATTTAGTGTGAAGTATTTAATGTAAATAAAATTATGAAATGATTGGTTTAAAGAGAAAGATCTGTCAGAGTAAAGATGAGGCTTTGAGGAGTGAGAAACATGGAGCTTTTTCTTTTTACATATCTTTTGCTTAACATTTTGTAGCGATTATGTGCTATGTTTATAATAAGGAAAAAAGGATGCCCAAAGCCATACTGTGTTTTTTAAGAGTGATGATGATGATGTTTTGCATGGAATTATTGCTGCTCCCCGCTAAATATGTTGAAGCCCTAATTCCAAAGTGACTGTATATGGAGATAGGGCCTGAATTAAGGAGGTAATTAAGGTTAATCGGTGTCATAAGGGTGGAATCCTAATCCAAAAGGTCCAGTGTCCTTAAAACAATAACAAGAGATAGCAGGAGAGTTCACACACTGAGAAAAAGCCAAGCGAGGATACAGTGAAAAGGCATACCTCCGCCAACAAAGAAGAGAGGTCTTACACAAGACCAATTCTTCTGTGATCTTGATCTTGGACTTTCGGTCTTCATCCGTATATTGCATTGTGTGTTCGCTATTAAAGGTCAGTTCTCCTTCTGTTACCATATATTTGACCACCTTTACCCTCATGTGCTACGAGTTACCTTTCAAATAAAGATTAAATGAAGACATTCTCATATTAAAACTCTTGAGAACAAATTTTCTGTTGTTTAATCCATCCAGTTGGTAGCATTCTGTTATAGTAGATTATTCTTCCTGGATAGATTTATACAATGATGTTAATAATGATCCTATAATGAATAAAATTTCATTTAAATGAAATTTAAATGTTCCTGATTAAGTTCTGTGAATGTAACTTCCAAACAGGCATTTAAAGATTAAATGCAATTAATGTTTTATTCAGATCACAAAATTATCATTGTGACAAATACGACTCTTGATTTGGGAACATATCTTAGCATTTGTATCTTAATATATCTTTTTCAACCCTCTGCAAAACTTGCAATTCTTGAAATTTTTTCTTGGTTTATTCTTATATTTCTAATTTTTTTAGTGAGCACTCTGGATTTGCTATAAACATCTTATTTTCATTTTTTACTGTTAATTAATTTTTACAATGATTATGTGTGAGTCAAACAATTAGAGGATGTTAAGGTCATGGTACGTTATGAAATTGTTAATTTTAATTTTATGTGTTTGCACAATATTGCTGACATAATTCTGTTATCACGTTGGCTGCTGTAATTGTTGCTGTGTTTTTATTGTGGACGAAACATGTCTAGTGTTAGTACTGCCCATTACACAAGCACTGTGGTTATTAACATTAGCTAATTTGATAATGTTCATTGAATATTTTAAGATTTTCTTCAGAACACTAGAATGAGACATTTTATAGTGTTATGAGTATTATGGTAATATTGCCAAAACTTTAATTGCATTAAAATTTTCATGGGTATTATGAATTATAATATTTCCCCACACAATTGCCCTCTAAGTTTTCAGTAATATTTTAAACAGTCAGAGCAAGGGCTTCTTTTTAGAATAAAATGTGTAAATGCAAAGGACATGAGTTCTGCTGCCCTGAAAATATACACTCAACCTGTTAGCATTTCCAACCAATTGATGATACATCACCAAAGTGGTTGAATTGTCAGAACAGATCCACATAAATCATAGGTTTTCCCCAACACTGATAATTGCTAATGACTAATGAAGAATGAAAACAATCATGAAATAGCTATAAACTTGTCATCAGCCTCTGGAAATTTCCAAGTCTGGAGATTTCCAAGTCTCTTTTGGCACTCTGAGATTTAGTTCTATTTCAAAGTGAGAAATGCCAACTATATGCAGTACAGGTTAACATAAGGAAGCCACTTAGGTTTGGGTTCTTTTTGGTTAATGTGCCTTGACCGTCATGTAGCTACAGGACATATGTGACCTGCCTACACCAATCACTTAATAATTTTCATTATGAATCCAACTGCATCCCATAAACCCAAGTCCTGTCTTCATTTACAATAAACAATCAAGTTAAATATGAACTTAGAGAAGAACCCAAAATCTCCTTACCGTATTTACAAAAAGCTCCTGTTGGAGGTCCAAAAGGGGCTTCCCTAATAATGGAGAAAGGAAGTTAGAGACCCAGTGATAACTCTGTTCTTCCCAGTTGCCATGCAAGAAGTCGCTCAAGGAAATGGAATCACGTTTTTTAAGAAGAAAGAGAAATTCAGATTTTTATGTGGAATCTCCTATGTATAGCATTGGCTGAAAGTTTGTGTAGGATTTAGCCAATAGGCTGTCAGATTGTTACTTCTAGTGTGGATATAGTGATGTCTCTTCCTCCGTTTTTACTAAGCGTATTCTTGAATCCAGCACAATGTTCAAGAAATAATTTGCTCACTCTAGTCCTCGTGGGGCCATTATTTAACATTTTAACTATAATATCTGTCTTCTGTTAAGAGAAAGCAGCACATTGGATAAAATAATGAGTAATATTATTGCGTACAATAGAAGTCCAAAGGCAGGGCACTTCAGAGATTTGTTGACTCAGCTCCTTGGCAACATCCTAGTTCCCCCTGAGCTTCTCTCCTGGCTTTTCCCTGTGTTCCCAGGGGTCCTTACTTATAGAGCGGCCAAAAAGATCCATCGCTTGGTTAAGTATCCTTTTTAGAATGAGATTAAGCCTTCTAGGAAGAATCCAGTAGCCTTTCTCTCACATCCCCATGGCTAGAATTGTAACAAATGTCCCTGCCTGAACCAATCACTTGATAAGAAGATGAAGCCTACCACAAGTAACTTAGAGAAAGGAAGATATTAAGGTGGACTTGTGAGGCTACAAGGAGACCCTGCTTATACTGAAGGACGTGGCCCTTTGCCAGGTGAATGAGTCAGGAATAAGAAAGGAGCAACAAGCAATGTCTATTTCATGTCCTTCTTGCATTAATTTCAATTAATATAACTATGTTAAGTTACTTTCTTGTCCAGTCCCACCAAACTGCTGGCTGATTTATTCATGTTAAAACCTGGGCTTTCTTCTCTCAAGTTGCCATCATGCTACAGTATGTCATCAAATCATTGTCCTGAATAAATTAGAACTAATTTCCTCTCTATATCTTCATTGTCACAGCCATGATTTTGGAATAGGATAGATGTCGTGACATTTACCAACGTTAAGTTTGCCAAAGTGTTTTTGAATTATCTGATGGTACATAATACGACAGTATCCTCTATAGCCTTTGGCACAGATAGAAGGGGTTCGGCATATGTTAATTGATTGATTTAAATATCAAATTGTTAATAGTCTGACATAGGTCCACTGTTTACATTTGATATGGTTCCCTTCCAAAATAGTTTTATATAGAATCTGATATAGTAAAATCCTTTTATTTATGCTCCTGTTGGGAACGTACATCTTTTCTGAATATGTACTTTTAGAATTTGGTTTCCATTGTTATTATTTAACAACATTGCACTCTTTAGTAATGTATTTTCAGACATCCTTAAAACATTTCTGAAAAAGCTTAAAATGTTATAATGACAGAGACAAATCCTAAGATAATAAAAACCACCATATTGGGATATAACTCATTATCATTTAGAAAAAAGTTTAATATGTGTTTGCACTATGTCATTTGCACTGTGCACTTATTCGTCAATAAGTAATTTAAATATTTATGGTTTCTAACATGAATGTGTGTATGTAGTGTTCACACGTTTTGTCATTTGTTTATTTCTACAAATAATACCACAAATAAAAAATACATAATGCACAACATAAATCACTAAGAAGATAAAATTCTAGGACGCATAGATTAAGAGCACAATTTTTTCCTTTGGGAAAATTAAAGAATTTTAAGGTTTTTTTTTGGGAACAAAATTATTATAAAGAGAAAGTTGTCACTTGCAATTCAGTTATCCCCACAATCTTAAGCAATTTATCTTAATAAGGTAGGAACCATGATGGGAGAAGGGGACCTTTTGCGTATCACCCACAGTCAGGTCTTGTTGCTGGGGAAAGTCAAAGCCAAGGACTCCTCAGTCTATAAGGGGCGTTTATATGAATTAGAATTAAAAAAAGCATCTCTCCTTCCATGCAAGCGATTGTGAGCATATTATTTCTTAATAAAATATATATTAATTATAAATTCTTAGCATATTAATTACAATAAGATTATTGAACATAAAACAAAGTCAAATTTAATCAAGTTAATCAAGACTACAAAGCCACTAAGATGTAAATTTTTAATCAAATAAATATACACTTTCTGATAATGGAAACAAAATTTACTGTGGAAATTTCAGTGTATTTTATTTGCTCAATAGTTTTCTATAGAAGCTGTTGCTAGATTTCGCAGACTTTTTCTATGGCATTAAACCTTAATTAGCTTTGTAAAAGACTATTTTTAGAGCCATTACAAGTTTATATCAAAATTGAAAGGAAGATACAGAGATTTCCCACATACCCCCTGCCATCCGACATGCACAAATATTCCTGTTATCAAAATCACTCTCCAAAATGGTACTTTTCTTTTTTTTTAAACAGAGATTAACCTGCACTGACTATTAAAAATTATCATTATTACCCAACGTCTGTAGTTTACATGAGGGTTCACTCTTGATGCTGCACATTCTATGGGTTTGGAAAAGTCTATAATGACATTTGTTCATGATTATAGTAGCATACAAAGTACTTTCCTAGCCCGAAACCTCCTCTGTGCCCCCTCTATTCTTCTACCCCACCCACCCACCCCCATCCCCACCACTACTGATCTTTTTACTGTTGCCACATTTTGGCTTTTGAAGAATGCATTTACTGCATTTGGAATCTTACAATATGTAGCTTTCTCAGATTTGCTTCTTACCCTTAGTAGTATGCATTTAAAATTCCTTACATCTCTTGATGTTCACATGATTTTTTTTTCCCCTCCTGGCTTTCACTTTTCCTATTACCCTCTTTCATTTGGTTATTGATTATAGTAACTGTTATGGATTGAATTGCTCCTCTACCCCCCAAAACAAAAAGATGTGTTGAAGTCCTAACCACTAGTATTTTGGAAAGTGACCTTATTTGGAAATAGGGTCTTTACAAAGGAAGTCAAGTTCCCATGAGCTCATTATCGTGGACCCTAAGCTAATGTGATTTTATAAGGGAAACACTAGACACATCGGCAGACATGCCTAAGGAGAAAGACAGTGTGAAAACATAGGAATAAGGCAGCTATGTGACTGAAGTGATACACCTGCAAGCCAAGGAACACCAAGGATTGCCAGCAAGTATTATGTCAGAAGGTAGAAGGTAGAAGTTAGTTAGAGAAGTTTTCCACTAGACCCTGGCCCTGACAATGTCTTAATTTGGAGTTCCAGCCTCCAGAACTGTGAGATAATAAATTACTGTTCTTTTTGCCACTCAGTTTTTGGTACCTTGTTATTGCAGCACTAGTAAACTAATATAGTTACTGTAGTCTTTATTATATCTTCTATGATTTAAGGGAAAATTATTTTAAAATTAGGATTTTTTTCATGGAGATGCCTATAGACCAGTGGCTTGAAAACCTTCAGGACTCAAATGAAAATTTAGTAGGTTAAGTATTTGGAAATATATCAATTTATAGTATATTGAAACTTCTTGCACCTCCAAATTTGGTTCGGCATCCAAATGTCAAATTTCTGTTCCAGTGTTTCTCATTCTTTTCATCTTCCAGTACTTCTGTACTACAATTGAGAAGTTGCTATTCAAGTTTACCTATTTTATATTCCAAGGCAAAATATATGGTGGCCATTATCCAACTAACTTCTCATATTTCACAATAATTATCAAAAACACCAATGACCAAAATCATGGGTTTTTTTGGGTTTTGTTTTCTGTGTTTGGCTTGAGGATTCAGTGTGTGGTTTCCCTACAGTGGATTTGGGTTGCTATGATAGAAAGAATTCAAAGATTTCTCTCATGGACTTCACCCTCTGTTGTTACTGCAGTGATTATATTATTGCATGTCAAAGGGGATTTTGCAAATGCAATTAAGGTTACTATCCAGCTGGGCTTAACCTCTTCATATGAGCCGTTGAAAGCACAGAACTTTTTCTCTGGCCAGTAGCATAGTGAGAGATTCAAAGAATGAGAGGAATTCAACGTGAATGAGATATTCTATTACTAGGAAGGACCATGGGACATGCACCTGAAAACAGGCTCTAGTTGTTCAAAGTGATCTCTGGCCAACAGTCATGAAGAAAATAGACCTTAGTTTTAATGCCACAAAGAACTAAATTCTACCCACAACCTGGATGAGCTTTTAGAAGCAGCCTCCTCTAAATGAGCACCCAGTAAGTATACAAGTTGGCTAACACCTTGACTTCAGCCTTGGGAGACATAAGCAGAGATCCCAGAGAACCCACCAGGATTTTCAGTCTACAGAACTATGACAGGATAAAATGGTGTGTTATTTTCGGCCACTCAGTTTATAATAATTTGTTGTACAATGATAGAAAACAAATACACTTAATTTCTATTTCTCTGAATAAAATTAAATTCCCCTTTATAAATAATTCCTATCTAAGCTAGCATTAAAGAGTTGTGTGAGAATACTAGGCCATCTATTATTATTAAAATATTAAATAAATATTACAGCAGATATTGTAAATGTGATGTAATTCTGAACATCTGTAAACACACTAAAACCTCTTGATGCCAGGATCACAGTTAACCGCTCTCCTAGTTTTACAGCATATAGCAAAGTGCTTAGATGAATAAATGTAGAACAATGGGTAAAGAATTGACTTCCACAAATGTAAATTCTGTTCAGGACAAAGTGTGTGTGTGTGTGTGTGTGTGTGTGTACATACACATACATATACACACATATGTACATATATCTATATATATATAGGCATTATTATCTCTCTTTCTCTCTTTCTCTCTCTCTCTCTCTCTCTCTATATATATATATAGATAGATATATATAGAGAGAATATATATATATAGATATATATAGATAGATAGATATAGAGAGAATATATATATAGATATATATATAGAGAATATATATATAGAGAGAGAATATATATATATATACAGAAATAGTGCCAAAAATGTATACACATTTTAAGAAAGGAAAAACACTGTATTAAAATTATAATATTCAATTATAATATTCAATATATAATGATCAATATTATCAATTATATGATCAAAAATATTATTTTTTGATCAAAAATTATGATCAAAAATTATATTATCAAAAATATGATCAATTATAATATTCAATATATAATGATAACAAAAGATGAATTCAAGTCATGTTGATTTCCACAATTACAAGAGGTGCTCAAATTACCATCAGCGTAATTTCAGTACAGTATTTTCCTTTCTTAAAAATGTACATACAGTTTTTGGAACCCTCTGTATATAATCTATAATATATATTATATATATGTACATATATATATGTGTGTATGTATGTGTGTGTGTGTGTGTGTGTATATATATATATTTTATCCTTACCAGTAGTAGTTTTACTAAACTCAGAATAAATTACAAACGGGCTTATCTTCAAATTATGCAGTGGAATGGTAAAGTAATACTGAAATGGGAACAAGGATACAAAGAATTGCTGTTGACTTTGCAAGCAATTTGATTTTTAATCTTAGGTAAGTCATTTAAATACTTTGGGCTCTCATTTGTTCACTAGTAAAACAAAAGAGATGTATTTCAGCTCCATGTCTAGATGATGATTAGGGGTATGAACTGCTCAATCCAAATAGTGAACTTGTCAAAAACATGGAACTTAACGAGTCCTGTTTTCAGTTCCTGAAGTCAGGAAGAACAGATTATGTTGGCTAGACTCTGATAATTGCCATAAAAAATGCATCCCAACGTATATAATGGTCAGTAGACATATCTCCTTCCTTTACCAGTAAGTCAGATGACTCTTGGTGGTGGTCGGCTATGTGATGATTCAGAGAACTAGACTACTTCCATCTTGCGCCTGCTTTAACTTCAACATGCGATTCCTTCGGTCACTCTATTGCTAAGCCTCACTCTTATCTGAACCAAGAAAATAACACAGAGGAATGCAATAAGCAGGTTTTATGGGCCAAGGATACATATGGCATATGTAACTTCTGCTCATTTTTCATTAGTTAGAACTTAAACATTTGACCACATCTAACATAAAAGGAGTTAAAAATTTCGTCCTAGTTTACAACCAGAAAGAAACAAAAATGGGGTTTTGGTGAATAGAAAGAAGGTCACATCAGGCCACTAAACTAGTCACTCAACATCAAGGTCTGCTTTTTTTTTTTTTTTTTAATTTTATTTTTTAAATTTATTGGGGTGACAATTGTTAGTAAAATTACATTGATTTCATGTGTGCAATTCTGTATCACATCATCCATAAATTACACTATGTGTTCACCACCCAGAGTCAGTTCCCCTTCCATCACCATATATTTGATCCCCCTTACCCTCATCTCCCACCCCCCAACCCCCTTACCCTCTGGTAACCACTAAATTATGTTCCCCAGATTAATTTTCAAACCCATGGCCATCCTGTGGTCACTGACTGCCCTCCAATCCCCTCCCCCTCCCCCCCACCCCCCACCCCTCCCGCCCATCTAGCAACCCTCAGTTTTTCCGCTTTTTATTATCTGTATTTCATCGTCATGTTCCTCCAGAAGTGAGGATACAAAATCTGTCATTCAGTTACCAAATCTAACTGAAATTCAAAATCTTTTATTGATGTGATGTCCTCTGCATCAAGTCTGGATATGGTTCCTGTTGATCCAGTAACCTTTGTAATAAGAACAAATTTTCCTTTCTTTCTGATACCATCCAAGTTAATGTACAGTGGTGATGATGAGATAGGAAGACAATAAAAACTACTGCTGATAAAAGAGAAATGGAAAACCCAAAGGAATAAAATATATCTGTCAAGTTTAAAACAATTCTGACAGGATTGTAAAGGCAGTTACTTTGGAAATAGAGGAAGTAGTAGGTCTTTGCTTAGAATGTTGTGTTTTATTTGAGAAGAATTCTGAAGCCCCTGGATCTGGCCTCTCGGTTGTACTTCCTTATTCATAATCAGACCTGAGGTACACCGCACTAGGGAATCTTCCCTCCTTGGGAAGGGGAACATATTTATAACCATTTTCCAACTGTGTAAATTTTGTGGTCTTATGATTGTGCTTTTTCTGGGATCTTTAATAATGCAATAACTCAAAAATGTATTAGAATTCTGTTCTACATGTTTTCATCAGTATCACATTCTCTTAACCAAAGTAGCATTGTAAATACAGTTTCATATCTCCTTTATTTTTTGCATTATTTTGGTGGTATAAAGCGCAAACAACTAAAGTGTAAAATTAAATAAATTTTGACATAGGTATATATCCATAAAAGCATCACCACAATTAATATAATAAGTATATCCATCATTCCAAATGTTCCTTCATACTCCTGTATTATCTCTCCCTCCATCTTCTTCCCATTTTCACTCCAGCCATGATGCCAAGCAAACATTGATTTGCTTGCTGACAATACAGATTAGTTTTTACTTTCTATAATTTTAAATAAATATACTGACAATGTATATATATATATATTTTTTAAGCTGGCTTTTTTCATTCTTTTTACAAATATTCCATTCCTTTTACAAATATTACCTTTCACAAATAAAGCTTCTATAAACCTTTGTACTTTGGTTGTGGACATATGCTTTCAATTCTCTTGCGTAAAAGAGAGTAGCAACAGCTACCTTATACAGTATGTATCTTTAAATTTTTGTAAGAAATGTACAGGTTATTTTCCAAAGGGTTTACTTGATTATGCATTCCATGAGTATTCCAGTCGCTACACATTCTTGGCAACAAGGAATGGGATCAGTCTCCTTAATATTCCCCATTCTAATAATGTGATATGTTACTGTGATTTACATTTTCATTTTCTCTAAAGACTAATGATGGTGAACATTTTTTATATGATTGTTTGTCCTTCATGTTTTTTTCCTTCTGAAGTCTTAGTTCAAATATTTGTCCATTTCTCTTTGTGTATTTTCTTATTGCATTTCGAGAGGCCTTTATAAAATCAGAATACAAATATTTTATGTGATACTTGAATTTCAAATATTTTCTTCCAGTTTCTGGCTTATAAATAAAATTTCCATAATAATGTCCTTTGAATAACTGAAAATTTTAATTTTGAAGCAATTAAATTCATATTTTTTCCCATTATGGAGCATCTTTTTTTGATGTCGTATCTAAGCATAGTTTGCCTCACCTAAAGAATAGACTCCATTATGTCTTTTCTTGTAAAAGTTGAACGTTTGTAGTATGATTATGCTAACTGCTTAAAGTTTATTTTCTACTCTTCTATCATAGATGGTATTTCTGGATTTATTTCTATTGATAGATTTTACTCATTAAAACCCGTATTTTCTTCCTTATTTGAATAGTTTGTAATATTGGATTGGATAAGAAACATTGTGATTTTTGCACATTATTGGTTCCTGAATATATTTTAATTTCTCTAACTAATGTTATTTTAGACATTGCTATTTTATTTGGAAACTATTTAATATTGTTGAGACTTGTTTTTAAGGTTGATTATTTCGGGGCAGTGAAGCCTTCACTTGAAGGCAAAATGTGTTCCCCTGAGGAACCAAACAGCCTACTGGAGCTCAGGTATCCTACCTGGACCTGTAAATTATAATATTTTTTATTCTGGCTGAAAGGAATATTTAATTACCCCTACAGTTTTGTGAGTTTCAGATGTTCCCATTAAACTTTTAAGATGTTTCTTTCCACAGCCTTAGTTGACATTCTCATATTTATGAACGAATCAAGACTCAGCTGAAGACTCAAAGACTCAAGGGGGGCATTTTTCATAACTTTAGTGTCTCTCTCTCTCTCTCTCTCTCTCTCTCTCTCTCTCTCTCTCTCTCTCTCTCTCTCTCAGCAGTTCTTCTCTATCCAGTACTTTGCTTGGTGAACCTGCCTTGACCTCTCCAATCTCCCAGTTCTGTCTCTTTAACTGTGGGATCCACCTGGGTTCCACCTCTTAGCACTGAATCTTAGGATGCATGTCCAGGCAGTTAGCTGGAAAATCATACAATTTACCTTGTATGTTTCCCTTTCTTTAAAATGACACTACTGTGGTACTTCATATTCAATATCTGAAAACTACAGTTTTACGTGTTTTGTTCCTATTATTCATTTGTTTCACAGAGGAGGTAAATCCAGTCTTTGTTACCTCATCTTGGTCTTAAGAATAAATATAGTATTTTCCTTCTTTAAAACTTTCCCTAAGGTTGACAGCACCTACCTTAATTCTATCTGAAGCTATTGCTACACCTTCCAAATTTTCAAAGTGAGAAGTCTACCAAATATGTGTCACGGGATATCAGGAATTTTATACCTTCTGCTCTATATCTGTTTCCACATTTCCCACCACCCACACTGAACTAGTATCATATATTACTGTCATGCTTCATAAACTCAAGTATTCCCTACTATATTTCCTGCCCCATTTTCACATATCAGCCACATAAGGCTATTTCTTTGGTCCTTTGATTATATGTAGCTGTATGTAAGTGGTAGAGTGTTAGGGAATTATTAGGATGAATTATTCGTTCGTTGTGTTGTGATTCTGACAATAAACTGGAAAAAAAAAAAAAGAACCCATATACCTAACATAGATTTAGTAAAGAAAAAATACATTCTGTAAGGACTTCTTAGACGACATAAACTATAACTTACCTAGAAAAAACTATATAAGCATGCATTCCCTCAGGCAAAATATATATATACAATATTTTATTTTACACAAAGAATGTATTTATGGAAATATTACTTGTACCTGTTTTACTCATAGAAAATTTGAATTAAAGACAAAATCAATTTAAAATTGTGTGATTTCTTTTTGTATTTTCAATTTATTTCAGCCCTCGAACAATAACCAGGGAGAAAAAAACAAGTAAAAATGCAATAACCATTGCAACATTTCACAATAATTCTGGTAGCACGATTTACTACCAGAAGTGGAGAGATAGAAAGGGTCCAGGATATTATCTGCAATGTTCATGATCAACAACTTTTTTACTGGTCGTACAAGAGTTATATACAAATGTTTCATCTGCTGACCTGAGAACTACCATTTCTTTATTGTTCCTGTTTTTCTACATAAATAAAATTAGTTTTTTGTCCTGTTGCCAAGTCACATGAAAATGCCAGGAATATGTTTATTACTTTTGGAATATGATTTAAATGGTTTGACTTAAAGTCTAGATCCAAAGACGTACATAAAATACACTTAGGGGAGGGGCAGAGAAGCCTCTAAGTGAGAGGGGAGTCTCCAAAACAATTGAAACTATGTTACCTTCAAAGATGCCAACTGTAGATTAAAAAATGTGGAAATCTGTGTCATAGAAATTTGTATGCCAGAGATAGAAGATACAAGTTAATTTTCAATATAATCAACAAATGATAGTCACAATGGCAGAAGTGTTGAAGGCTTGGCATTCCTGAATTTCTTCGCTTTTAAGGAATTCCATGTAAGGCACTGCAGATTGAGAGAAAGCAAGAATTGATTGACTTGATGAGAGATAAGTAAGTCTTATTCAGAGCAGGCAAGCCAGGTTGTGAACCATGCACTTGCTGCAATGAATATAACAATCAATTCAATTATCCTATTATCATACGTGGTATTTCCCCTGACTTTTCTTCTTATTGTGTCTTCTCCTGGAAAGCCTGCAACTTTGGTTTAAGTCATATTGATGTAAGAGAAAAAGGCAGGAGAGATAAATTTATTTTCAAATAAAAAAATTGAAAGAAGGGCAAAAAAGAATGTCTTATCCAGTTGTTAACTATTTCCTAAATATAATACTCTGATGAAAAGTTGAAGGTACTTTTTAGCAGGATTCCATCTCTTGATGCATTCTTAGTCCTATACGTATTAAATATGAAAACCAGGGGCTTGAGATTGCTAAATAAAGGCAGGTAAATTAAGGAATAATACTATTTCAAATAATTATATGAATAACATTACACTCATCGTGAATCTATTCCAAAGCTATAACATACTCACTTTTGAAAAAGAAAATGTAGACAACAGGATTTTAATGCACAAAATAAAAACCCTCATCTTACCCAGAAATAAGTTCAAAATCCCATCTCACTGAAATCCTTCTTTATTTCAGCTTTAGGAGTTTGCAAATTAAATTTTAGAACTGTTTAGGCATTGTATAAAAACATAGGGAATAAAAAAGAAAGGTCTCTTGTTCCTGATTTCTTTGAGAAGCATAAACAACTTGTTGCAATCATAATGACATCTTTGTTCTCCCAAGTAATTGAATTTTTTTGACAAATTACACATAGAGTATAACATTATTTTAATATGCCTACAAGATGGAGTAATTTTTCAAAGTTGATGTCACACATTGCACTCTTTGTAAAATATAGACTTTAAAATGTGCAAGATAAAGTAATAGAGGACGATAGTATTTTGTGTGTGTGAAAGCAAAGGAAGTTTAAAACATTAAAGCAGCATGCAACTCATGCCCACTGAATCAATTTAGACTTTCAACACACACACACACAATAATGACTGTGTTGTCCTTTATTTTCTTGTTTGTGTATATGACATATCAAACTATGAAGTAAACTATTAGGTTTTACACAATTTGCTCTGAATGTATAGCTTTATATACCTTTTAATACCCCTGTTATTTAGTTTCCTTATCAACTGATAGAAATAAGTACAATTTCTGTTCAGTTCCTTTAGTCCGGTACTGACAAAACATCCTATACTGTGGATACTTAGTACATAGTACTCGATAAGGAAGATGATGTTCCAATTTAAAATACAATACAGTATAATGCATTTTATTCAGGATTTCCTGTTTGCTTTGCTTCTCAATAAAAGGCAGTATTATCTCATACACTTAATGTGTATATACTCAATGTACGGAGACTTGAACATATTCTGAATGATATACAGAAAACCAAAACTCTCTGCGTAGGATATAGGATGTTATCAAAGTTAGAAAAATCACTGATGTGCTGTCCTCTGCTCCATCGTATATGCACATATTCTTCTCAGAAGCAGCCAAAAATGCCACAGATTCAAAGCAAGAAAATAAGATTTCTTTCAAATATTTTAGAAGTGTCCTTTCCCTTCAAGTTACTAGCTTCTGTAGCTCAGAAATGAAACAGAGAGCTCCTTTCAAATTACATTAAAGTAAATTAAAAAAAAGTCTCTAAATTGAAATTAGGTGTATCTGATTTTTAGGTGGTTACGTTTTCTGCATCTTTTTATTTATAGGCTGAATGCCGGTTACAAGAAAGCTAGGGTAGATCTTAAATGAGTAGCTATATAACTTTGTCCTTACGCTGTTCTCTGTGGTCAATATTGGAATGTAACACCATGTTCAAAATAATGAAGATATAGGCAAAGGGAGGACTCTTGTACCATTTATTAATTACTATTCTATCGTTAATGGGCATAAATCAATTCATATGGATACACATGCTCCAATATTTGCATAGAACAAGGACTGAAATTGCCCATGCTTTAATTTTTCAGATAAATTACTGCAACTATTTTACATATTTTTATTTGATACATACAATTGTAAACTCTCAGTGAGTTGATGAATTGTTGGATGTGATGTTTAAATTTTCTTTTTTATATAAAATATCCGGTAGGTATCTAAATGGCATTTCAAATGCAGTTAAATTTGCTTCTGTGTTTGAAAATTCTAAGTTAAATTTAGTTCAAAATATACGTGTCTAAAATTCATAGATAATAAATTATTGATGTACTTTTTTATTGCACCCAAATGGCAGCTTTTCATAAATGATAGCACTCTACCAAAAGCTAATAGTTGTTCTTTTATGGGAGATTTAATTAGTAGACTCTCAATTCAGTGATATATAGCCACCAATTCTGTTCTCTCACTGAATCTCCACAGGCATCCTGGGTTCTACAGACACACAAATTAATCTAGGTCCTTCAGGGGAGGTTCTGTAATAGATTCCTTCATTTCTGATTGAAGAATACCGTGAAAACCACTGCAGTTTGTGCCTTTTGACCTGGTTATTGTTGAAGTCTCATGTCAGTATTCTTGATAGAGATTCTAAAGAAATACACCCAAAAGACACATTGAGATTGTTCAAATATCAGGCAGGACCCAGCTTAACTGTGAAGATAGCCCCTGAGCTAACGGGGAGAGATCTGTTCTTTACCGACATATTTCTCACGTTCCTATTTTTCATGGGAAAGTACAACCGAATATCTGCAACGGATAACTATTTTTAGTTAGTAAAATGAAATTAACCTGTCATCAAAGAAAAGCAATTGAATGGGCCTTACAACAAGTTGTTCATTATATATGTTTTATTATATATTAGTATATTTAACTTACATAAAAACATACATTATTATACATTGCACACATGTATATATTATTTTCCTGACACAAACTAATAAAATTGCTTGTGCATTATCACTGAAAATGTCTACAGGACTCTTTCCTATCCATTTATCCTGTCTGAACGTGTAACCCATCAATTTTGGTTGCAGTCCATGATGTTTACGAGCTAACAAGGCCCCGAGGACCCTATGAAAAGGCCGCTGCACACCTCACGTGGAGGCTGGCTTTCAAAGCCAAGTCTTCATTTCTTTTAGTATCAGGTTTTAATTGTTAAAAGGGAAAGGTTGGGGGGGGACAATAAATTAAAATTTACTCTACCTTTTACGTCTTATAGGAGGAGATGTAAAGACAGCAGGAGATGCTTTGTACTACACCAATGAGGAAAGGGGTGCAGGAGAGAGAGGCTGAGCATGCTTGTGGAAACGGGGAGATATAGGAATAGTTTTAGCTATCTACACTGTTTTGACTAGGGCTGACTTGAATTTTAAGCAGCGTCACGTCATACAAAATTGGCACCACAGATAAACACTATGTTAAAACTTCAAAATGATGAAATAATCAGTTGAAATAATCAGATGAAATGATCTGTTCTGGAACCAAACCAGAAGGAACAAAAACTGTGATGATTATTTTCACTCTTTTCTGGTAACATTTTTTTTTTTTTTTGAGCTGTAAAATTTCTTTTGAATCACAATTCTGTTTGAATTCATTAAGGGTTCCTTTTCTAGTACAACAATAAGTACGAGGTAAATTGAATATATCTCCTAGCCGCAAAATAGTTTTAATTATTAAGTGCCACATACATAGTAAGACTTTTCAGATTCTAAATAGAATAGATGACATGGAATGATTTTGAAATAATTAAAAGGACTTTCATATTTTGACCACTACTTTTTTAATTGAAGTTTATGTCTGACATCCCCATGCTAGAAAACTCCTGTTGTAGTAAAACCATGTATTTATTCAAATAAATACAATAAAGTCCAAAAAACTCATGAATCACAAATCTTACATTCTAATCTTGCTTACACTGGCCCCTTGGTTTGCACGATTCCTCTGTCTCTTTTTTTTTTAAAGTTTACATTTTCTTCACAGTTCAAATCAATTCCTAATGTTTCTCCTTAATTGTTTATACAACCTGTATTAGATTTTACTCTTCTAATAGCTACCTGGCTAGATGCACGCTTTTTTTTCTTTCCATCCAGGACCTATTTTTACAATTAGGCTGTAAAACACTACAGAAAACAGATGAGTATTTTTATATCTCCTTATTTATCCAGACCTAAAACAACTCATCAATGTGCACATATTAAGGTTTGTTCTAGATAATATTGGGAAGAACTTTCATTAAATCTAAATAAGTAATTTTATTTCTTTACAAATTATGCAAATTGTGGAACTATTAGACAGCTTTTGTGGGTTAGTGTGTATATGTGTGTATTTGGGGAGGAAGGAAAGGAAGAAGAGAAGAACAGAGGAAAGGAGAATGGGGGACAAGAGAAAGCCAAGACACCCATTTTCCATGAGGCATACAATATAGGCTCTGCACTGATGAATGGACATTACTGATTAAAAATAAGTTTAATTTTTTCTGAAGCCAATATTTTGAAAAATATAATTATCCAAATGAAAACATTTGTTGTCTTTCATAAACAACATACAACCTTATTTAGTAATTCAAATATTGAAAAGCTTAAAACATTTTAAGAATCATATTCACTTTATGAAATATTTATCTCCCTCCTTCCCTTCTCTTCACCTCCTCCTCCTTCTTCCTCTCTCTCTTTTTCTCTCTCATCTGTTTCCCTCCATGACTGCATGATTGATCTCAAATGTGTATCTTTGTTTACACACATAGACATAATTGTATATCATGGACATCTTCACATTTAGCAACGTGTCTGTCTCAGACACACTTTTATGTCCTAAGTTAAAGACATTGCTGAAAGTCACCCAGAATGCATCTGACAGCCAAATGTTTATTTATACCGTTATTGTGATGGGCTCACATGCTGTATCAGCTATTAAATACTTCTAATATCAACTTTACGTGTAGCTATAAGTTACATTTTATCAATAGCTTTATAAAATCCATTTTATAGATCTTCCCTATTTATTTAATCAGTCCAAAATTGTTGTCTCCAGATTTTTCTAATAGTATGAGAAAGCCTGTGTTAAACATCTTTATTACATACCTTAGAATACTCGGCTCATATATTCTTGGGATACATTTAAAACTTGGAGCTAGTGGCTCAAATAAATTTTTATGCATATTGTCCTAATGCACTCCAAAGAGCAGTTCTAGTTTACATGTCTTCTAAGATTGTACGAGACTGCCTCTTTTCCTTAATTGTGGGAACGACTGAAAGGTCATATTTCATTTCGATTTTACATTTGTTTTTGTTTTTTAGATTCTCAGTCACATATTCCTTTCATTTTCTTAAAATAAGCATGCACTACTTTGGAATACACAAATGATTAATAGTTTTTGTAAAGAGTAACTCCATGGAGAGCTTCTTATACCCACCCTGAACCATAAAAGACTGCAGAAGTGACAAAAAGCCCAAGCCACCAACTTTGTTAATCAAATGGACAAACACTAAGGTGGACAGTGCTGTTGCCAGTCTGACCAGGTACATCCTGGAGCTGACCACAATCGCTAGGATCTCTGAGTTGCCTCTAGAAAATCTTATACAGACTCCTCAGCCAATTCAAGCTGCAGTACGGCCATGTAACCAATGGCTAAGAGTTTCCTTTAGTGACAATGTTTATTTTCTTTACTGATGGGGACTGAAGAAAGACAGGACATCCTTAAATTAGACTAAAGAAATGCCTGGATAAATACGCGAATTCTGGGGAACCGCTTTCACTCTTCTGGAGCCGTGCTGCTAATGACTTGTAGTGAATATTATTGTAAAAATAGGAGGAACTGGGAAAGGAGGCAAGAAGTTGTTGCTGGTGGATTGTGAAAATTCTTTGCAAGGCCAAGTTCCTTTCTCTTTATTTCTTTTTCTATTAGCGATACATTTATTTACAACTTTTAATTTTTGATCCTCTGTAATTTTTTTTAGCATGTGGTTGGCATTTTCATTTAATGTAATTTTTAGTATAGTTGACATACAATATTATATTTGTTTCAGGTATACAACATAGTAATTTGACATTTAAATACCTTATAATCAACATGTTAAGTCCAGTAATGATCTGTTACCTTACAAAGTTATTCAATGTTGTTGACTATGTTCCCTATGCTAGACTTTACATCTCTGTGTCCTATTTTTTTTTTATAACTGGAAGTTTATACTTCTTAATCTTCTTCACCCATTTTGCTCATCCCACCACCTCCCTCCCCTTTGCCAATCAAGGTAACATTTCTTTTTGTTTTGTATTTCTGGACTTTAAAAAACGTTGCTTTTCCCCTTTGACACATTTTTTGTATATGTGTACACTAAGTTGCTCATTTATTCTTATTGATTTCTCTGGTAGTGGTAAGATATTTGCACTTTGTTGTGTGTATGTGTGTGCCGCTTATTTATCATTCCCTACTCTAATTGTGCTTTTAAAGTAGACTTTATTTAGAGAAGATTTACATTCAAAGGAAATCTGAAAAAAGTACAGAGACTTCCCCTATGCCACCTGCCCCCACGTATGCAAGTCTCCCCACTATCAAAATTACACAGGAGAGTGGACATTTGTTACTATGAATTAATCAGCATCGACACATCATTATCACTCAGAGTTTAGAGTTTACATCAGAGTCATACTTGCGGCTGCACATCCTATGGATTTGGACAAATGTATAATGACATGTTGTCATTATCCATGTACAATGTACATGTACAACGATCCATCATTGTAGATTCAATGAGTAGATTCAATGTCTTAAGACTCCTCTGTACTCTGCCTATTCTTCCCTTTGTCCTCATATCCCCTGGCATTCACTGATCCTTTTATTGTCTTCATAGTTTGCTTTTCCCAGAATGTCATATAGTTGGAATCATACAGTATGTAGTATTTTCAGATTCTCTTCTTTCACATAGTAACATGTATTTAAGTTTCCTCCATGTCTTTTCATGGCTTGATAGTGCATTTTGTTGTCATATTTCATCTTTCACATATACCATAATTTATTTATCCATTCATATACTGAAGGACATCTTGGTTCCTTCCAAGTTTTGGCAATTGTGAATAAAGCTTCTACAGACATTCATGTACCAGCTTTTGTGTGGATGTGTTTTGAACTCCTTTGGGTAAATACCAAGGAGCGTGACTGCTTGATCATATGGTAAAAGGGTGTTTAGTTTTACTAGAAACTGACAAACTGTCTTCCAAGTAGCTGCATTATTTTGCATTTCTACCAACAATGAATGAGAATTCCTGTTGCTCCATATCCTTTCCAGTATTTGATTTTGTCAGTGTTTTTGTTGTTGGCAATTTCAATGGAAATACAATGATATCTCGCGGTTGTTTTAATTTGCACTTCCCTCATGACCTATGATGTGGAGCATCCTTTTGTATGATTATTTGCAATCTGCACATCTTCTCTGGTGAGGTGTCTAGGTCTTTTGGCCATTTTTCAAGTGAGTTGTATTTTTTCTTATTGTTGACTACTAAGTGTTCTTTATATATTTCAGATAGCAATGTTTTACCACATATATCTTTTGCAAATATATTCTCTCAGTCTGTGGTTTGACTTCTCATTCTCTTGACAGTGTCCTTTGCAGAGCTGAATTCTTAAATGTTATTAAAATCCAATTTATCAATTATTCTCTTCATGTTTATCAATTATTTCTTTCATGGACCATGCCTTTGGTGCTGTGTCTAAAAAGTTTTAATTGTATATTTTTTTAATATTTAAAATATTTAAGTCTATCATTTTGAAAGTCAATTTGACTTGTTTCACTTTTTAATATTCCTTCGCCACCCAACTGCTATAAAAAATATGCACATATATATTCTGTTGGCATATTACAGATACCCAATCATTAAACAAAGCATATTTTTATATAAAATGTAGAATCAGAATCAAATTATATCTTCAAGAAAATTTATTTACATAAGAACTCTGAAAAAAAAAACATGCAATATTTACGTCTTTTGATTCATTAAAAATAATATTTATTGTGTACCTAATAGGTGCCAGGCACTAATCTTGGTGCTAAGAATATAGCTACAAATAAATCCTATGTATTTGTGCAATTTACTATTAAAAGTACAAAAATAAATTATGGTAAGTTAAATAGAGAGTGCATGGTGCAGTGGGTTTGTGAGATGTCCTCACTATTTAGATGAGAATGAAGCAGAGATGTGAAGAAAGTAGCCGTACGCATATGTGGAAGAAGAGTCTTCTATGCATGGGTACAGAACGTTCACTGGGTACAGAACGTTCACAGGCTATAAGAAAGATGTGTACTCAGTATATTCAATGAAAAAATAAGGAAGCTAATGTGGAGATAGTTGAAATATAGGAAGTGATGAAATGGTGTTAGGGAAGATCTAGTATGACGTTTTGGTCGTTGTAAGGATTTTGGATTTTACTGTAAGTTATATACAAAAATATTGAAGGATTTTTGAGCAGAAGAGGCATAGTTTAAGTTATATTTTAAAATGGGCACTCAGTCAAGAATGTTGTGAAAATTGTGTGTGTGTGTATAATAGTGAGAGGGGGAAGATGTTCTAAAACGTACTGGAACAAGTCTGGCATACATCCTAAGTGATATCTCAATAATGTAGAGTTGTTAGGACAAAAATAAAGTACTAACCCCAATATGTCAAGCACAAATTTGTAAATTCATTTATGTTGATTACTGTAAAATGTCTTTTATCTTTTTTTTCTTTTAGGCATAGCACTCGTGTAAAATTAAGTTGCTTTATTTTTCTTTACTTTTCTTTTTCCTCTTACCATCTCAATGTAGGTTAAAGTGATAGAAAGCTTCTTGAAAATTGAATCTACTCTTCATTCAGATCCTCATATAGTCACATCAGAAAATTTTCCAGGCAGTGGTTGAATTTACATAAAATTCTTGGGTTTTTCCATGAACCAAATGCCTTCACTGCACATTGTATATGATCTGTATAGTAATGATGGAAAGTTAATGGTTAGGTGGAAGGGATAGGAAGGATGGGAAGGGTGGGAAAAGTGCGGATGAGGGCACCTGACTCACAAGGCATTCCAATTTCAGTTATTTCATTTTTTCTCCCGATGATCGCCCCACCCAGAACTGTGTCTGTGGATTCAGAACCAGGAGCATGTCCTTATTTTCCTCAGAGAAGGGTTATATTTCATATATTTTGAATTACAGCTTTTAGTATTTTCTTCATACATTTCATTTCATTTATTTCTTCCCATAAAATCCATGGTCAATTTAATTCTATCATGTTTTTGTTTTGTGTTTCAGTAGAGTTTTGGTTTCATTCATAAAAGTAAATTTCTTCTAAGTTCAAAAATTACTTAAAATAGAGCTGAGATGGATGTGTATACTCAGTTTACCTGATACAAATAGAACCCTACTTCTTGTTCACATCATGTTTTTAAGTGTGCCTACGTGCAAATGGCCAGGTATCCATAAACAGAATGTGTGGCAAAGCTTATGAACACAGATACATACAAAGTTCAAGAGACAGAGAAGTACTAGATTGAAAATACATCACAATAGCATTAAAATATCACTTTTCAAAGATGGAATTATCTGAGGAAAAGATTGCTACTGAAATTATTAAATTATTACAGTCGAATGTCTCTTGGATGGCATTTTGACAACATTTAAACCTATTGCCTGGCTTATGAAATCAGGCAGAATATTTAATCATCTTTGTAAATTTTAATCAATATATTAAGTCAAACATATTTCATGGCATCTTACTAAAATAGTAAGATTTAAATAAATAGTAAATAATTAAAATACTAAATATGTAAATAGTCATACATATAAATGTAAAAATATTAACATTTTCAGTCAAAGGAGAAAGAGAAATTAACAACAGCAAAACGGTTATATTTAAGATTAGTATTTAAAGACACTTTTCAAACTTAAATTTCAATAATTAAAATAATACTTCAAATCTTACTGTTAAATTTCTTTAGCTCTATCTAGGTCCTTCTATTTCCTAAAAGATGACATTTGTCAAATATTTAGAGAGACAGCATAGATCTACATGCGAAGATCAAACTACTAAGTTCACGAACTCATCCTAGAAAAAGTGCTACATACCTCATTGCTGAATATCACTACAGTCACCTTCAAAGTATTCCCATTGGGAAGCTAGGTACCAAAGCCAGTGCCTAGTCCACCTGTCAAAGCAATTTTGTAACTCTTTTTCTGGAGTGGCCATGAGATCCTTCCTTGTATTACCATTGATATCCTGAATGTCATCAAAATGTCTTCCTTTAAATAGTTCCTTTACCGTTGTGTAAAGAAAAAAGTCATTTGCGGCAAGATCAGGTGACTAGGGAGGGTCTTCCAATACAGTTATTTGTTTACTGGCTGAAAACTCCCTCACAGACAGTGCCGAGTGAGCTGGTGCATTGTCGTGATGCAAGAGCCATGAATTGTTGGTGAAAAGTTCAGGTTGTCTAACTTTTTCACGCAGCCTTTTCAGCACTTCCAAATAGTAACCTTGGTTAACTGTCTGTCCAGTTGGTACAAATTCATAATGAGTAATCCCTCAGATATCAAAAAAAGGTTAGCAACATCATTGCAACAAGTTCATGAATTTTATTGTCAGACCTCATACATAGCTCATTTCTGCCTCTTTTTTAAAACACAAAATTTAAATAAAAAAGAAACACTATTTCATTGAGATAGACTTCAAAAACCTGGAAATTATACACAATTGAATGTATAATTATAATAATAATAATAACCATAATAATAATAATTAGCATGATTTTTTCTAACACCAACAGGTTTACAGAATACTATAGTTCAGATAGTTTAAGTATAAAAATTTCTGTATTGTGCTTTACAAAAATCATATTACTGTTTCTCCTGCCCGCCCCAATGGGATGAGGGGAGGAATGCCTTTTTCTTGAAAACAATCAGTATGTGACTGATTGTGCCTGGCCATACACATGTCTGACAGATTTAAAGTGATAGTATCTCTAATTGCAACTCCAATACCTGATTAATGTTGTTCTGAAATTTAGTGACCTTTTAAAATAGAAACGTATTTCACATCAATCCCTGTATTGTTACTCATCAGAATATCCATTTTCAGTCATTTGTATATATGCTGCCATTGGGCAATACACCATTACTCCTTAACCACTGGGGCATAAATGACTAAATTGCTTTTATATAGGCAAAAAAAAAGAAAAAAAATGCAGGTGTAAGCCATGTAGACTTCTCTGATTCACGATATTCATCACAAGTGGGATGTTCTTTTGGAAAAGAGGAGTCTGAGTAGAGCAGTCTATAAGTTTTTGGTTCGTTGTGAACTACGAAGTGCCCTAGACCTTAGTAACATCTCTGAATAAAATAAAGAAAACTTCACAGGTTAATTAGTGATACGAACACAGTAGGAATTCCTTAATAATTGTGTATGAACACCTATAATACTGACATTTTATGCAACCATGCAAATTTATGCATTAGTGTCAGAATAACAAAGCTAAATTATACAGCTAGACTACTTAACTACAATGATTAATAAGCAATTTCAAGCATTTAGGTTGTTTTTTAAGTAAATGTTATGCAAATATGCTTGAATCAAGAATTAAAAGCTAAGCAAACATGCCAAACTTTCAAATAATTGCTAACATAAATGTTAATCTCACACAAACATTCTTTTGTTATGTATTTTACTTGTCAGACACTTTATGACCTATGTTAAGTAGAAATCACGAGTGTGCTCACATATTACAAAGATAGAATAAATCTACATATTTTAGTTCTCATTTGTTAAATGAAAAAGTAAGAATGGAACATAACTAAATAACCCATGTATTGACATATATTTCTTTTAAAAAATATATTTTACAGCTCTATTATAATAAGTATACAGAAAATTGAATAAAGTTTATAATAAGTTTAACGTTTAAATTATATTTTGATATCTGTATACAACCCTGAACCCATCATCAAAATGGTAAAGAACATATTCATTATTCACAAAAGTTTCCTTATGCTGGTTTTAATCCATCTTGTCTGCCTCTTCCCACATTCCCCCAATCCCTCACCTTCCCCAGGTAATCTGTACTCTGATTAATGTTACCATAGAATAATTTTACTTACAAAGAATTTCCGACAAATGGAACTATATAGCATGTACTTTTCTTGTCTATTTTCTATTCTGCATACTTTGAGCTATAAGCATGCTGTGACATATATTAATAATTCATTCATTTTTGTTACTGAATCATATTCCATTTTACACATTGATTACAATTTATTTATCCATCCACTGTTGATTGATATTTGAGCTATTTTCAGTTTTAAGAACAAATGTGCTATGAATGTATATGTACAAGTCACTGTATGGCCGTGTTTTTATATCCGTTAGTTAAATATCTAGGGGTATTTGCTTTCAAATATTTGGAGTTATTCAGAATTTTTTCCTTTTATTAGTTTCTAATTGAATTCCAGTGTGATCAAAAAACATACTTCAAGTAACTTCAATCGTTTTTTTTTACATTTATTAAGCTTTGTTTTTTTGGCCCACAGTGTGGTCTGTTTTGGGGAATATTCTAAATACACTTGCAAATACAGTTTATCCTGCTAGTATTGGATGGAGTATTCTATAAATGTCAATTACATCAAGATGGATAATAGGATTATTTAAGTATTCTATACCATTACTGATTTTCTGCTTATTTTATCTGTATTAGAAAGTTGTACTCAGATTGTCTCTATAATTGATAATGTGTTTACTTGCATTTTCAGTTTTCTTTGTGTATTTTTAAGCTCTGTTATTTGATACGCACCCAGATAGGATCATCATATCTTTTTAATTATTAGACATATTTATCTTTATGGAATGACCATGTTTATATTTGTTCATACTGTTTGCTCTGAAATCTATGTTGTTTTTTAGAGCCCATCCAACCTTTCTATTAAAATTAGTGTTGGCATGATTTATCCTTTTCCATTCCATTACTTTTATCTATATTTATACTTAATGTGAATTTCTTGGTAGGAGGCATATAGTTGGATATTGCTTCACTTTTTAATCCCATCTGACAATCTCTGTCTTCCAAATGGGATATTTAGACCATTTATATTTAGCATGTTAATTGATAATTGACTTTAAATCTATTAACTTGCTCTTTCTATCTTTGTTTTCCTTTTCTGTTCCTGGTTCCACTTTTCCTACTTCTTGCCTTGTTTTAGATTAACTGAGTATTTGGATTATTTCATTTATTCACTTATTATCTATTACTTTTTTACTTATTATTTTAGTGATAGCTAGAGTTTATAATATATTTAACTTACCACAATCTGTCTTAAAGATATATTAATTCCTTCATGTATAAGAGTAATACATTATTATATTTCTGCTTCTCCCCTCTTGGATTTTGTGCTATTTGTAGTTATATATATTAATTCTCCATATTTTATGTCTTCCACACAATATTGCGTTTATTTTTGGTTAAACAGTTAATAATCTTTTAAAGAGATTAATTTTAAAAAATTATATATACAGTTGTCATTTCTGGTGGTCTAATTCATTAGTATATACCTAGATTCCTATCAGATATAATTTTCCATCTACTTAAAGTACTTCCTTAATATTTTTTGTTGTGAAGATATGCTGATAATGACTTTTTTTTTAGTTTTGGCATATCTTAATAAATGTTTTACCATGGTTTCTGAACAATAGTTTTCACAGAGTATGGAATTCTGATTTAATAAGTTTTATTTTCAGTACTTCAATGATACTGCTCTATTTCTCATTTGCATTGTTTCTATTGAAAAAACTTATTATATTTAACTCTGTCTCTCTGCACACATGTCATTTATCTGACATTTTAAAAAATTTCTCTTTATCACTGATTTTGAGAAATTTGGTTATGATGCACATTGATGTAGTTTTAGTGATGTTTATTTGTATGTGGACTGCGATGGAAGATTATCACACTTCTTGAATCTATGGGTATATAGTTATCATCATATTGGAAAATATTTTAGCCATTATTTTTTCAAATATATTTTCTGCCCCTATGTCTTTCTCCTATCCTACAGAGATTCATGTGTATTAGGCCACTTCAACTGTCTTAGAACTCACTGATAATGTGCTTTTCTTTTCTCTCTCTCTCTTTCTTTGTGTTTCATATCAGGTAGTTTCTAGTTCTACGTCTTCAAGTATGTAGAACAAAATAATCTTTTATTCTTCAGTGTCATCCTTTATTAGTAATATCCAGTATATACTTTTTTCATTTCAGACACTGTAGTATTAATCTCAACACACATTTAGTTTGGGTCATTTTTACACCTTCCATTTCACAGTTTAACATATTCAATATTTCCACTAGGTTAGTTCACATGTCAATCTCAGTTATAATTGTTTTTATATCCTTGTCCACTGATTCAAACAACTGTGTCAATTCTGGTTTCGTTTTGATTGATTGATCCTCACTTCCTTCTCTGTCTTTTTTCCCAGCTGTGTCTCTTTTTTTAATTAAAATTTATTGGCGTGACAATGGTTATTAAAGTTACATAGGTTTCAGGTGTAATCCCAGCTCTGTCTTGATTCACCCTCCCGGTTCTATACCCTGCAATTCATTCAAGGCAGTAAAATCTGGGGAAATTGTAGGGCTTACTTCATTTGTTTCCCATTTCTTATTTCTTATTCTTCAAATCATTATATCTATTTTCTTGAAAACCATTGTTTCATATATTATTTCCAACTTTTTTTGTTGTTTGAGGCAGAAGGATAAAGTTGGTTCTTCTTACTCCATCTCAGCTGGAAGTGAAAGTCATGTTTTCTATTTTATGCCAAGTGTTAAATAAACCTTAAATTTAATTGAAAGTTTTGGCATACAGACAAAAATTTATTTTACCTAAAAATCTTTAACAATTTACTTTCAGTTATAGCAAAATTGCATTGATATTTACCATTGGCAACTTTTTAAATTTTCTTCCCTTTTCTTTACTTTTTTACCAGTTCCTTTTGATTAGTGATGTCAAAATACTTTTAGAATTTTGAAGAATTATATATTAATCTTTAGTATAAAATTCTCAAAATTCAGAAAGATAAGTAGATATAGCATTATGCCAAATACCATTCCTCCAAATAATAAACTGGCTTAATGCATATATTCGTAAATGATTCTGTTAAGAGCAGGTGGAAACTTTGCCTAAAATATAATAAATATATACTTTTTTAACATGGGAATGGAAGAAATTCTGAAACAGTCACAACTTCAGAGATTAAGATCCTAAATAAAAGGGAATTTCAGAGATTTGTGATCAACTCTGCAGTGTGTTTATTTTTAGGGCATTTTTAAGGCCAAGATGCCAAGAAATTGAGCAGAAGCTGATTGTAAATGCACCTTGATTTATAGAAAAAAAATGAATTTATGGAAGTGATTATATCTATATTTTAGGATAAAAGTTTTATCTGAAATATGCAAAAAATTATTTAATTGATTTTAAGTATGTCATTGACACTAAGAAATATATTTTGCAGATTTTAGTATTTTTAGTAGTTGGATGCATCTGACAATTGTCACAATTGTAACAGTCTTATGACAGAGCTGTCATTACCTGCCATGTATGGCCTTGGTCTCAGCTACGTATATGGTAATTACTTCAATTGACTCATGTGCATTATCAGAACTACACACATCACATTTTATTACTATTTAAAATATCTTTTAAAATGTTCAACTATGTCTCAGCATTGAAACAAAAAATATTGTGTATGCAGAGGCACAGAAGCAGAACTGAAAAGCATAAATAAGACATTAGTGAAGCAAATATTCATTGTTGAAAGAAGCCTGCAATTTCAAATTTTCTTGAAAGCACAAAGCAAATACTTTATGGGACTTGAGAAAGGAAGACACTTCCAAATAGAAAAGTTATCTTGTTTTATAACTCTGAAACATACAAAAGAACTTCCGATCACTGGCCATGGGGAAAAAATGAAACAGGAAGTTGTAAAATTCCTAGTAATATCTGAATGAGAGAGAGAGAGAGAGAGAGAGAGAGAGAGAGAGAGACTACTGTAAACAATTTATATATTGTGTATGTTATAAGTTTGTCAGAACTTCCCAGTGATTTTGTACAGAGCCACTTAAATTCCTGGAACAAGGGTGGGGGGTGGGAAACTGTGACTATAGTTAAATTGAACATACTGATGTGATACTATCATCAAAATTTGAAAAATGGTTTTCAGTGACTTGGAAGAAAATTCTGGCACAGTAATTCAGTACTCATCTAAAAAATGCTGGATAACCAATGTTCTTAAGAACATAATTACTGCATTATGTGGAAACATGAAATTATTGACTATAAATAAAAAAATTAATATAGAAGATTTAGGCTATGAATGAGAGGGAATTTTTTGAAATGTCTAGCCATTTTTTCATTTATATACTTTGTTTGTTTGTGCCCTAAATGGGCATATGAAAAACATCTAAGATATGTAAATTAGCTCATTCAGTAATTGTAATATTTCCATCCATAATGAAGGTGAAAGTTTAGAAAATATATGTATTAAGCCTGTTATTTGTGAAAATTTGCAGAAACAGTACAGTTGCAGGAGCATGGGCTCCCTTTGGCCCATTGAATTTTAGGGCAGGACACCATAATTTAGCCAAGCTGGATGTCAGAGTGTAGGAGAAAGATACAGGCTTTGGAGCTTCTAGACACTTAGTTAAGGAACACACATTCTCCCCCTGGAAGAAGTAGTTTAGGGGATTCAACAACCTGTGATACAGCAGAAACATGGGTCCAGTTCTATATTGCAATCTCAATGCCATGGTTTGAGGAATATCAGTCCTTCCTCTCCATGATCATAAGCCTGGGATCTATGCTTTGGGATTGAGGCAGAAAAGACACGACAGGCTTGTCATCAACATTCATGAGGGAAAAGAGAATTGAGTTATAGCTCAATGCACAATATTCTGCTCTTACATAGTAGTAAATTTATAGCATGGAGAATTTTATGATTAAATGTGTCTCAGAATCGATCAAATGTGATGACTGATGAAGTTGTCCATTTTGTTTCCCCATTGAAGAAAATTCATAGTCCTATGTCTTCTGTTTTCAGTATTGAATTCTACTCATAGATATAGCTGCAGTATTCTTAACTTTTTTCAGAAAATTGTAACATATGTAAGGGAGAATATACAACACCTTTCTCCCCTCCATATATTGCTGTATATAAACAATAAATGTTGGCATTTAAACAATCTCTGGCCATCTTTTGGCTATCTAGGCTTATAATCTTTTAAATAAAACAGGGGATGACTGGAAACTACTATTAATAACATCAAATGTAACATTTATTAAATTATCGTATACACTATTTATCTCCAATGTTCCTCTTGTGTGCTTCATGGGCTTTCTATTGAAATATTTTATTCTTTTTTATCATTTTAATTTTATTACGTTATATTGACATAATCAAATCTGGTAATAAAGTCCTTACAGTAATGCAATGTAATTCTTTCTCATAATAAATAAAGATCTTGATACATTTAATAAGGTATGCCTAGTAAAATCACACATTGCATTAGATTTTTATCAGTAAAAGTGTGTCATATAAGAATGCAGGATAAAAGATCTTCTGGAAATATTGGTGATGTAATTTCTTGGTTTCCACCTAAATTGAAAGAATCCATAAAATAATACATTCTTTTTAAAATTTCTATAATTGTTTCAAATAAATGGTAACTGAGAATACTTTTCTCAAAATAATCTCTTTGGTTCTGATAATAAGACACTGTCTGTCAGATGAGAGGGCTGTAGAACTTTTTAAGCATTCAGTAGTCTATTCAATTTGGATATATAAGTTTTAAAATTCAGTACAGTCTTTTAAATTTAAACAGCTGAGTTCTTTCCATACTATTCAGCATCCTGTCTGTATTACTAATATGTTGGTGTTCTCTGTTGCTAACTTAACGGATCCAGTTTGGTCATTCATTATCATTGGGTTGTTTGGTAGATAGCAATAATATCAATCATCTCAGATAATTAAAGGCAGGTGAACGTATGGTTCCTTTTCTTCACAACTGAGACACGAGGTGGTATATTACAATAAAAGCAAATATCATATTCTGCCACAAATAAAAACAGATATTGACAGTTTGACTCAAAAAATAATCATGTAACTTCATCTTATAGGCTTAATAAAAACACAACTAGCTACTCTAACAAGTATTTTCAGAGTTTACTATAGGCAGGTGCGATAACACTGTATTTTAGGATTCAGGTGTTTGTCCAGTCAGGCCATGTTATGGAATCCTCTGGTCACAGTAGATTGTGGACTCGGTCAGGGGTCTAGGCCTATGACGTAAACACCGAGTGAGAATTGTTCAATGATTATCTTCTTCTTCTTCTTCTTCTTTTTTTTTTTTTTTTTAATTTTCTAGTTAGAGTTATCCACCTCAGAGGTAGAAAATGTGAATAATTACACCAACTCTTTGATAGAGTACCTTACAAGGATATCACTAGTCAGTTCATAAGTTTGCAAAGTAATCGCCTCTGTCAAACCATCATTAGGAGGAATTGTGGGCATTAAGGAATCCTTGCTGTGCAATGTCTTCATGTTCTTTAAATACAATCTTTAGGAAAAGGCCTGATTAAATCACATTCACTTATTAGTTAAGGTAATGAATGGGAACCACAACTAGAACTCTCATAGCAATCTCGTACAAAAGACCTTACCTAATAACTGAGTGAGTAACATAATTTATCAAACTCACTCTTGACTGGAGAATTTTATAAGCATTTAAGGCCAGTATTTATCTAGGCCAGTATTGAGTACCCAAATGGTGTTAAATGATGGCTCCACATTTAAATATCAGTGGATTGGCAAATTCTAGGAAAACAGTAGTGGTAACATGTGAAGCTCCTTTAATAACCCCTAGAAGAAGGAGGAGAAAAAGGAAGAAGGGGAGAGGGAAGGGAAGGGGAAGGATGTGGAGGGGGGGAGGAGAAGGAGAAAAACAGAACTAGATTAGCAAAACAAAAGATCCACTGAACTACCGGATATAGTATTCACACCAACTGCCAAATATGATGGGAGGCACTATTTAAGCTACACCAGATAACTGTAAGACAAGGAAACAGAAGGAGACATTAGGCTTCTGGTAATTCTTGAACACGTGAAACTCTGAAACAGCCAAAAAGTCTTTAGTAGCAAGCATAGTAGATGAAGGTGAGGACAATAAGTGACACTAGAAGGTAGTGTGCAGGTCTCTAACATGAGTGAGTTCAAGACAGATTAGAGTATGACCAATTTGCATACACTTCATACACTCAGAAATGGCAAAAAATGAATTGTTGTATATTATGGAAATTCTCCGGGCAAGAATGGCTTGGATGAATTAGTTTCACCAGTTCATATGAGGATGTATTTGCTATGGCGAGGATTGTGACTAGGGTGGTATATCAGATATTGAAGAAAGTTTAATAACAACATGAAACAATTCAAAGAAATAATAATTCACATTTTCATTCCCCTGTAGCTATAGTGACACGTTTAATCATCAAATTAATAAAATAATAAGTTTAGAGCCATCTAAATGGTCTCTTACAAAGCAGAAACATGGAGAAAGATGTTGAAAATATTTTGATTACTAGGTAACAATTTTGGTGGAAATCAAAGAATTGAACATTATCATTCCTTTCCAGTAGAAAATGCATCCCCATGTAAATAAATGAATAGCCCTGCCAAATCAGGCGAAGCTTTGCTTTAGAGATAAAAGCTAATTACTGTAGGGTAAATTATAGTTCATTTTTCTTTTAAATCACTAATTCTCAACTCTTAATATGACCATTAGCTTAGGCAAGAGTCATCAATTGGTACTGCCAATTGTGCAGGGGTGGGGAAGATGTTGGGTATTCATGTGATGCCAAGGTGTTTTGATAACAAAAGGAAAAACAATATATAAAAAGTCACATTGTCACCATTTTAAACAATTGATCAATTTCAGCATCACTCATATTGGAGTGATCAAAAACAATGTAACATGTAATTTAAAATTAAGCATTAGATATCATGTGACATATAATGTTAAGGAAGAAAAGTTTAACTTGTGTCTAATAAATTGTTTTGTTTTTTTTTTTGTGACTTCCCAATTTACAAGAATTACAAGTAATTGGGGTAATTAAAACTTCAGCAAAATAGGGCAATCAGATACATCTGCTCCCTTCAACTAAAACGAATATTAACAAAAAGGCCTGTTAAAAATTGAGAGTCTGAAGGCATAAAAACAAATGCGATTGGTCCTAAATTTGATCATGATGACGGGAAATGAGCTGTAAAGATAATTTGGAGGGGAAACATTTTTTGTTAAGTTGGAATTTAATGAATTATGAATATTCCATTATTTCATGAGGTTTAATCAATTAGTAAATTTTTATAAAGTTTGTGAGAATGTAATTCTCACAACATAAGAAGATATTTTGATTTTCCTGGAGAATCATATTTAAATATTTAGAGGGTGAATATTATATTGTTTGTCATTTTATTTTTGAAACATCAGCATTAAATGTAGTTAATTATGGATGTCAATTATTTAATGTACAATCTAAAGTTGCGTAGGTCATATATGAAGAAAACTAAGAAAAAAATATATACTATAGGTGTTTTTTAGTTAGGACTGAAAGACATGAGTCAGAGATATTTCAACTGTCTTTATCTCTGACCAGCAGTATAGAATTTCTTAATTAGCATAATTCTTACACATCTTTTCTACACTTAAATGATGTTCAAGACATGTGGTTTCAAGGGAAATATTGTTTAAGCCCCCTTATCTTCCATGAAGAATGTTTAAAAACTCTAAAGAATCAGAAGCTACTCTTTCAGAATGATGCTCTGGGTCTGGACTCCAGCCAGTCCTGTATCTTTAGTCAATAAGAAGATTTTCATACATTCAGATCAAAATGGAAGCAAAGTCTGCCTCTGGGATATCATCATAATAATCTCAAATAAAACTTCTGTACAAGGTTTCTTTCATGTGGTAAAATGACAGACTTAAGGCTTTATCAAAGTTATAGGTCATATAGTAGTTCTTTGCCTTCTTGTCAACGCATGTTCATGTGTGTCAAAGTCTTACTCTAGATTCGCTCCCACTTAGTAACAGATTTAGGTAATGGCTATGAGAAAGACCTTTAACCAATGCTTGTGTCTAATTACTAAATTTTATTGATAGCTGACAAAAGAAAGTAATAAATGCCATTACTAAAATTGACTTAACTCAATTTGCAATATTCTCAAACCATAAATCTCATTTATTTCCTTTGTTATTATCCTCTTCATATTTAAGTGCTCTAAAGTTTCCAACCCTTTATGTCAGGCAGACTTCCTGCAGTCTTGCCTTGTTATTACTAGTATAGCAATAGATTATATTTTTAGTTAGAAAAACTATCTGTAAATGATCCAGTCACAACTTAAACTGATTTATTTCATTTACAGTAACAACGATTTGTTTCAGAGCTATATACCCTGAAATAAAATCTAGAAGTAAACATGAGTAAAAAGACTAATACTGTGTATTACCCGTGAAAAATTATTCCACTTTAAGCAAGCCAAGGGTATCAGCATTCTCTTTTAGAAAACAAAGTTTATTCTATCTGTCAATCTAATATGAAAAAATGTGAGTAAATCAGTTCCAATGTTAGTTCCAATTTGGTGCTTTAAATAAATGGCTACTTGTTAGCCGATGTCGTTACCACATTTGGAATGTCTTGCCAGTGCAGTAAGTGAGCTCAGACAGTAGAAGTATAATCGTAATAGTAATTCCATCATACCCAGGAAAACGAATCATACTTCTGGGAATCACATCTCATTTTCAGCCAATGTTCAGTCGCTAATAGGGTTGTGTATCATTTTTTTCAGACTGAATAAAATTTTTCTTCCTAATTAATCATCTAAATGAATGGCCAGGTTTCTTCACCTTCAGTTCTGAATATGAATTAATTTTTAACAGAAGCTTAATGAGAAAGAGAGCCAGTAAAATTTTGCCTTGGAAAGAAGTGATGTAGAAAGGGTCAAAATACTCAATCAGCGCTGCCCTCATTATGGCCATTTGAATAAATGAAAACTAAATATTTTTTATACTAAAAGAAAAAGGTTATTATTCTATGTATTAGTCTGCTGTGCTCTGTGATTTCTAACTGTTAGGATTATTAATAATTCACTTATTCATGTGCTGACATAACTATCACTATTTCTCCTAGATTACTTTCTGATTTATGACACTCACTTGCAAGAGTACTGATATTTGTGGTTCAATTTTTGATCATATTTCTGTTTGTATAAAAAAATCCAAAATTAATGGCATCTGTGCCCTAATCAATCAGCACATCAATCTCATGATTTGATACGGAGACCTGTTTAGTCATCTTCTCCAGTCCTATTTAAAAAATTAATTTACTTAGGACAATATTTATTGGAAAGAATTAATAATTTAAATAATGTTACCTTAATATTGGCTTATTGATATTCAGCACTTATTTTTTATTAATATGGTATAATCCTTTCCACTATACGTGAAGGCAAGTAAGGAAGGTTATACTCGCCATTTCTTAAGATTTTGATGAGGAAGATGAAGTCCAGACTGGTTACAGTTTTTGCAAATTATTACATAATTTGTTAATGACAATGCTAAGACTTCAATTAATTTTTTTCTTTTTTGTTTACTTCTTCCTAGTGCATTTTAAATTACAATATGCTGGCTTAAACTTGATTTATTTTGGGTTGGAGAATGAACTTAAAGTAAATATAAAGGAGGTTTATAAAAACTGTTATTATTAACCACCCAGTAAGGCTCTCAAGAGTTATACTTCATCCTATCAATCATTCAAATTGTTATTGTTATCCATATTTTACAATCACCATATATACTCACTGTTCTAAATGTTTTACTCAAATATCTTTATTTAGATTTCACAGTGACACGATGGTGAAGGTAAAAATACCACTTCTAGTTTGAAAATGAGAAAACTGAGGTTTAGGAATGTGATGACTTGCCCAAGTTTACATGGCTAGGAGATTATAGGAATGCAACATAAATGGTGTTTCAGATTTGACAATGTGTGTTTATAATGATTATGAAGATAATGATGGTTTGATAATCAATTTAATGAACGCAACAACTATGAGACAATGATGTCAATGATATTAAAAATACTAATGATGATTAGCAGGGTGTTGAGGGCAGATAAGTAACATGATTATTAGAGGGGCTAGTACTTGTTCAGATGTATTTTGGGTTTGGAGGTCACACTGTCTTTATTTAAACTTGAGCTTGGCCACTTGTCTCGTTTCTGACAATAAAGAAATTACTAAACTTTAATTTCCTTATTTGAAAAACGGATAAAATGACAATTATTACCTCACAGGATGTTTCTGTCAGGTTATCTCATGAAATCCTTACCAGCCCGCAATGAGGCAATTTTACAGATGGTTGGAAAAGTAAACCTTGGGAAATTTAGTTAATAAATGTGCCCATGCTTTCCCAGAAACAAGTGAATAAATTTGGATTCATACACAGATTTCCCTGACACAAAGTTCATGTTCTTGTTCTTTCTACTGGGCCCCATAGTTTTCCTAACAGTAGATTTAATAAAACACAGTATACTGATGATACATTTGTAGAACCTTTGAATGAAATGTCAATGCTGATCATTTTTAGTCAACTATAGAAATACAGAAAGGACTCTGCCAGAAAACAATGTGTAACCAATTCAAGTGATACCGATGGTTTTAAAAAATGGAACACAAAAGCTTTTTCACAAAATGGTTGATTTTTCCCAGTACACACATCTGGCTATCTCACAGCCTTTTAAAATAGAGAAATATAATTTTCAGAAATGTGTGTTTACAAAGCATGGTGGTCATGAACTCTTCTCCATATTTCAAAACTGGGCAGCCAGACACAGAGCTTCTCTGGGCGGTTGGCCCAGTAATTCATGTCACAAATATAGTACTGATCAAAAGTACAGAGTGCCAAACTAAACTCCTAATGTTCTATTTCAATCCTGCAGATTCTATTGTGGCTGCTTTTGGAAGAAGGGCAGGTTGGCTTACTACCATATTTCTCACTCAACCCTTCATTGGAGGCAAAGAGCCAGACTCTGAGAGAAATCTGTGGGGATTTTTTTATTTTTTTTAAATCCTTTCTCCTATGTAATCACATATACTAATTGAACCCCAAGGATAATTGGAAAAACAATTCAAAAAAGGGATCCTGCTACCTCTGGACTATGTGTAGTGAAGATGGAAACTGGTTCATATTTTGAATAATTACCTTATGACAGGTTGAATTTAAAAATCTGTGGGAAATATGAATAATGAAACAACTGATTCGCTAAAGTTAAGTAGGCGGCAATATGACTAAAGGAAATAGCATTCAAAATAGTTTATAACAGGACCAGAAATTCCAGTCGTAATGAAAAGTTTACCTGCTTCTAGTCTTTAGGTCTAAATCTAAAGATAGAGCCTCAGTGAAAGTGGATAACTTAGTAGTCAATGGCATAATGAAGAGAAACTTGACAAGAAAACACAAATAACTGCATTGTTAGCATAGGTATACTAATTCATTTAGAGCCAGTGTATAAATTGTTACACTCATACACAGTTTTTATAGGTCATATCTCGCTCTAACTTACTATTATCTCTAAATTTAGTATTCACACCATATTACTATAAGTAGCCAACACACAAGGAAAAGTGTAATTATTCTCACGTCCCTCATTTTTTAATCTCCCTCAACTGAATCTTAAATTATATAAGTGGAAAGTATTTTTGCTGCTTTTACAAATAGAATAATGCCATAAACAAAGTGTCAGATATTTGTTTACTGATCACCATAGCTCTATTTTCCTGAAAATTAGATTATTTCAAAGATGATGAGGAAATGATGACGAGGAAAACAGACTGTAGCATCAGATAGATGACCATTGTACTAAAGAATATAACATTACTAAGATCATTGTATTCCCTAATAGATCTTGTATTATTCATTAAGGCCAGGGATATATTCAGATGTTTCCAGAAAGGAATACACTGGAATATAGAAAAGACCTGTTTTAGATGTTTTGATGAAATTAATAATTTAATTTAATAGTTTGAAAACACAAGTAAAAAAATAGTTGTATCAAAAGTATCTGAACATAGCTCTATTTTCTTAACAAATTAATAAAGGATATAGTTTTAGCCTCCATTACAAAAATGGAGAAAATTACAAAAATTAAAGAAAACACTAAAAATATAGGTCCAAATATATCATTTGTGGTCACCAGGAATATTTTTTCCATAGCTAGTCTATTATGCAAGTCTCTGCCTTTTTAAAATTGAGGTTAACTAGTGTAGCTTAATTTAAATTGAGAATTGGAATCTCACATGTGTCTGTTATAGACAACTATTTTACCTATCTACATATTTGTTTATTATTTTCTATTTTTTGTAAAGTTAATTAATTAGTTTTCACTTTGAGCCAGACTAATAAAATTCCAATAATTTGTGGGGTATTTTTCCCTCAAAATTTTCTTTTTATTATTTTAAATGGATAATAAAATTCAGACTGATCTATCCAATTTAACCTCATGTGTTATATGGACTGATTTAAAATATATATTTTTTAATAATTTTATCCAGTGTTGATAGCTGACAAGAAAGAAGAGATCAGGGTGTTCCAAAACTCTAAGAGGGTTCAGGACTGATTTACACTAGAGGTTCACTGTGAGTTCTTTATAGCTGAATAATGAATATATGGTAACACTGATTTTTTTTAACATAGTAATAAAAGATATTAGAGTGTATTATATGCCTTTCATATGAGTCCTCCTGAAGTCAAGTATGAATATCCCATTTGGGATAGAGGTGTGAAAAAGGTGTCATCTTAGGTATGTATTTACTTGGTATTCGCAAGTGGAGGAAATTTACCGGAAAAGTTTGAGTTGTCAAAGGAGTTTATTAAGAAAAAAGTTGTTCCTAAATGACACTTGGGCAGAGACTATGTGAGTATGTGGAAATAAATACATTAGGGAAGCATTGAACTTAGCACCAGAGTAATCAAAGTTCTGAAAAGTCAAATCAGGGAGCAGAAGGCAAATATGTGATTTATTAATGGACGTTTTGAGGATTTGGGGAGTTGTAATTTATACTAAGGAAAAATGGTAGTGACAGACGAGGAATGCTAAATCATCTGAAAAATCGTTCACACATAAATATTGCTATTAAATGATATGTGATTATGCTGCTAGTTTCATAACATGATACACCAGAAGCATGGCCAAATAAATAGATCCTTTCTTTTGGAACTTCATCTAACAGGAATGAGTTAAAACTTTATAAATTTTCATCTCCAGCTTGAGATTATAAGAAAAAAATATACTTGCATAAATTAAAGTATTTGAAATATGAAAGAGAAGAATTTCCTATTAGCGAATCATACTCATACATTTTAATTTCTTCAAGTAACAATGAAAATATTGCATATAAATTTTCAAACTAGCCACCACAATGCCAATGGCTAGTACACCAAACCAAATATACACTGGTAAAGAAAAGCAGGACAATGTAATATTCCTTAATTTTATTGCTCATTTTACTTTGTTAATCCTTAAGACTTAATAATTCGAATAATTGTATGCTCAAATGAATATTAGAATACAAATCTCATATTTTATAGCTTTCATTCAAAAGAATAAACCAACATTTAAAATATAAAGGATGAAAGGGGATTCTACATTCATTTAAAATTATGTGTCTGACACATCACACAATACTGAATTTATTTTCATCCATATCATCATCCTCTCTTGGCGTCTTGCATTTCCTGTATTTTGTTCCGTTAAGAGACAGTTTACCAACTGTCTGCATTTACTCTTTTATCAGCTCTATAAACATCCCTATTTGGAGATTGCATCATATAATGCTCACTTAAAAATGTCATAAAATAAATAGCTACATTGTGCACTGCATTAAGCATATATGGGGACTAGTGGTTTCAAAACCAAAGTTATTTGTGTTCCCCATGCTATGCAAAGGGATGTCTCAAAATCTGACAAGAGTGCCTACTAGAAAAAAGATAGAATTCTTAAATGATGGTGCTGGTTTTTATGGATTCTTGAAAGGAATATGACACACTTATAAATGTTACTGAGGCAAACATGAAGCAGTCTGTACCTAAAGCATAAAATTGAGGAATACATTTTCCCATCAAACCCATGATTCAAAAAAACATAAATCTCATGTGCAATATGTAACCATTTTTCATCCAAGCAAAGCAAGACTCTGACCCTTTCTAGTCTAGATGCTCTTTGTATGTACTTAACTTACAGATAGTTCCGAGGAGGTAAGGAGAAGAGATTCTGAAAGATCAGAATATGAATAGAATAAATTGGGTTATGTATTTTGATTACAAACATGTTTTGCCTCTTCCACGTTAATTTCTTATAAAATTAACTTTTTAATGTCAGATTCTTGTTTCGCAACCATCTGATGTGATTATCAATGTCAAAATATCACTTTTAAATTTTACTGAACTAGCTGTAAGTCAGGAAAATCTAATAGCTTATGCATTTCTACTCTGTATACCTAACATCAGGTAATCTATAGCATATGGTATAACCAGGTAGCCAATCACGGGCTGTCACTTTTATATTGTATAGCATCCCACCCTTACTATACTTCAGGATTCTTTTCATAGTTTCTGGACTATGTGGCTTTATTTTCCACACTAAAGAGACAGTTAAAATACGAACTACATAACTGTCACCTTTCTCTCTCCACATAACTTACACAAATTACCTGTACCTTCTGTTACCCTCTTCACATTATCACTAAGGCACAGTCAAGGAAGTGATAGTAAAATAAACATATTTATTACTATAATTTTGTATAGATAGATAGATAGATATAAATGTGTGAAGAGCAGGTGATATAATTATTATTACCTACTACTACTAATAAAAAATAATTATTATTTGGACAGTGTTCATTATAATTCAAGCTCTTTACTACTAGTTTTATTATACAAATATGTTAGTTAATAGAAAGAGATATTTATGTGTTATCTATGTATATATTTTTGTGTGTGTATGATGTGTAGGTATATATTGCGTATATTTGTGTGTGTCCATTTCTGGGACTTTATATCACCAAGACAAAAAGAAAACCAATACACACATACACACAAAGAAAGAAAGGGAAAAAAAAATAAAAACATATTATAGAAGAGAAACCTAGGAGGGAAAGGATTATCTGGAATGCAGGCTCTCTACTATCTACTATTGATCTACAATTCAGAGCTGGTACCTGTGAATTTTTAGTGGATTTCTCCATTATGCATTTCAAAAAAACATATTTACATACTCCTGATTTAAACAAAAATTGTTCTGGGTTATTTCCACACTTCCTTCTCCATGATAATTTAATATTTCTACAGCTTTTTATTATTAAAGGAGTTATTTCCATCTTTGTGCTCTTGAAACAGCCATTAATTTATTATATTTGCTATCTGTTATTTCCAGCATCTCACCAGAAGTTTCTCCCTGTCAGAGAGAACAGCTATTGCAAGACTAGACTATTTAATTCAAACATGCTGCAAATATAATTTTAGGAACAGAAAATTCTTGTCCTTATTTTCCTGGTAAAACATGTATTATTAATGAGAATCTATATTTTTATTAAACAAAGAAAGATAATAACGTGCTGTTCAATTTATGGTATTAAATTAGATGACATTTTACAAAACACTTTGAAAAAAAATTATTATAGTCCCAATGGAATAAGAATTCAGTAACAATTGTTTTAGTCGACCATAAACATATGCTTCCTAATTTTGATAATATAAAGATACAAATGAAATTCAATAGTTTTTGTTTTTCAGTATACCCTGGTTTAACAGGGGAGATAAATAAAAAGTCATATAATATATAATCAGTGCAATGCCAATTCTATAGAAGCTTCTATAGCTACCTGGAATAGTCGGGAAAGAGAAGTCAGGAAAAAATGATCAATTGTTGAGAATCTATAGAGTATGTTGTTTTATAATATCTAATGATTATTAACAGTATTGTACAAGTGAAAGAAACAAAAGTAGAGTTAGTTATACGAAGTCTGACAAATAAGTTGTGAACTCATCCTAGAAAAAGTGCTACGTACCTCATTACTGAATATCACTATGGTCACCTTTGAAGTACTCCCCTTGGGAAGCTATGCACCAATGTCAGTGCCTAATCCACCCTTCAAAGCAATTCTGGAACTCTTTTTCTGAAATGGCCATCAGAATTGTCGTCATATTACGCTTGATGTCTTGAATGTCATCAAAATGTTTTCCTTTCAATATTTCCTTTATTTTGGGGTAAAGGAAAAAGTCATTAGGGGCCAGATCAGTTGAGTTGGGAGGGTGTTCCAATACAGTTATTTGTTTACTGGCTAAATACTCCCTCACAGACAGTGCCCTGTGAGCTGGTGCATTGTCGTGATGTAAGGGCCATGAATTGTTGGTGAAAAATTCAGGCCATCTAACTTTTTCAATAGCCTTTTCAGCACTTCCAAATAATAAACTTGGTTAACTGTTTGTCCAGTTGGTACAAATTCATAATGAATAATCCCTCTGATATCAAAAAATGTTAGCAACATCGTTACAATAAGTTCATGACATTAATTATTAGACCTCGTATTGATTCACTTATTTCATACCTATCATTTTAAAAAGTGATCACTAGGAGTCAAAGTATATGTTAGAAGTCACGGACACATGAATGTAAGGATTTGATTCTGGGATCAAAGGTTCTTTGATCCAATCCAAGAAACTTTGATAGATTTGGAGATTACTATAAATGCAACATGATAACTGTATGTTGTTATATATAAGGTAGAAAGAGGTTAGAAACAGTGCAAAATAATACAACTTTCAACAAGAATCAAATGTAAGTAGGCTGATACCTGTGCATATCCTCTTTCCAAAATACTTCATCTCCAGAAGAAAGGTGATGTTTAAATTTGGTTCTCAAAAACAAGCAGAATTTCTGGCAAAGAGGAGCCGGCAAGATGTTAAAATAGAGAAATGTGCGAGCGTAATGTCAAAGAAACCCATCAGCATGTATTATTGTAGTGGCCCCCAAAATACAGTACTCAGATTGCTGCTGACGGAAACGTATTTGATGGACAGCCACAGCTGCCCCGCTGTGACTCCATCAACAAATTCTTACTGAGACTACACTTGTCACAGGCAGTTCTCCACCAATGGTCCAAGCACAGCAGGGCCATCCCCACTGTACACGGAAATCCTCTGTCATGAAACTGTCAATTGTCCTGACTGAAACCTTCCTGGAACTCTGCTGCAGTGTGAGACCCTCCATCCAGCCCTCCTTTCTTCAATCTCCCTCACCGACTGCACTGCTTTCCCACAGCTCTCCTGCCATCTCTGGCTGCCTCTCCTTTTCTCCCTCACCAATGTTTCCCCAATAAATATTTTGCCCATTCAATCCTCTCGGTGCCAGTTTCTCAGATGATTTGAACTAACTAGAATATTATGGGGAAATGTGAGCAACATATTATTTACAGTGTAAAGATGATTAAGCTTTCTTTGAAATGGATACATAGGAGAATAAACAAAGCTCTGGCTAAAGACGGATGATAATTATGACACATCTTCCTGAGGCAGATTAAAATAAACTGATTTGCCAAAGTAACATTCACATACCAAGATGTTACTATATTGTTGTCATTCTAATAAAATGCTGGTGGTGATGATTGTAACTATAATATCATGTGATCCACCTGATGTTTTGCAGAAACATGACCAGGAATTAAATTGAGATTTGATAGGGCCCACCACCCCTGCATTCTTTAAGAATTTGGAAGCGAGACTAATCTTATCCATTTCACCCAGGGTTGGTATTGTTTCTGACTTACTTTCTTGGCTATATTGAGTGACAGTTTCAGGGGTTTCCACTTAGCCTTTTCTTTCAGGATGACTCTTGACCCACAATGTAAGATTTTCAGCTTACATGTATACTAATCCAAGTATACACTAAGAGAACAACAGAATGGTCGCAGAGGGTGTAACCCTGCATTCAGGCGATGGGCCTCTGAGTCTAACAACTGGCTCACCCAATATGTCTATTGGCTGGAGAAATTAAGCCTATACTGCAGGAGCTGTATACTTTTGGGTACTTCTGATTGATCCTTTTTGGTTATAGAACAATTTGTTCATTGGCTGTGCATCTATGTCCTTTAAAGGAACCACCTTCAGTTAGTTGCTGTCATAGCTCTTTGAGTCCGTGTCCCCATTAACCATTTCTAGTGTTTTGCCCATTAAGATAATTATATCCAACTTGTTGCCAACAGGCAATTTCCAATGCTACCTGTTCTATTATTTCATAATGCTATCATCCAAATTTATACTTAGGCAGCTAAATTCTAGTAGCATCTATTTCTTACCATCTGGCCTACTGATCAGAGCCACCACTGAATTTTTCCAAAACGCTACTGATCTCCCCTCCATATTATATCCCTTCAATTTCCTGAAGGTAGTCTCGTTTGGACCTCCTTGAAAAACATACTTGGCTGAGATGTGTCTCCTAAGGAATGAAGATTCTGGAGTATGTATCTACCGATGTTTAGTCATTATTGGTTGAGCATGGCTTTGGGTTTTAATGTGCTCTCATTTCTGCCTTGCTCTGAGCGTAAACTGTACACACTCGCAAAACCAGAGAAAGTTCTTGGACAGAAAATCATGTGCTGTCAGTAAGAAACCACTGGCGTGGGCAGAAATACAATTGATGAATGATATGGTTAAGACACCAGATGTCAGCTATACCAGGTGTCACCAACACGATAGCTAAAATCCTCCAAATTTTTACCAATACCCTCCCTTACAGGGCTATCCACTGTGCTTGTGAGATATGAACTTAAAATCTATAGCTATGCCAAAAAGACATTATATTAATCACTTCTAAATAATTCATAGTACTTTAAATATCCATGGTATTTTATATATCAATTTCTTCATGCTGGACATTGAGTATTTTTTCCAACTAAACAAAACAATGATAACAGGCTATTTTAATTCAAGTCCTACTATAGACTTGTATGAGTTTTCCTCAAAGAAATATATTCATAAATAGAATGCTGGATCGTAGGATGTGAATATCTGATTTCACTTAGTATTGCCAGATTTCTCTCAAGATTGCTTGTGTCAATTTATACATCTATAAGCAGAGCGCAGTTAGCCATATTTGGCTTTTTAATTAATTAATTTTTCTTGTAAATCGTTGCTTTTAATCCACCCCTGTGTGATTATCATGTTCTTTAACTTTACTTTTTGCATTTAGGTTTTCACTTTGAAGAATTATTATTCCTAATCTTTGCATGTCTTTACCTATTTTTCCTGTACTTTTGGGGTGACCTGCATATTTCCTTGTATGTTCTGTTGATTCCTTTCACATATTAAAAATATAAATATGTTTAGCAGTTGCTCACTGATTGTGAACGCGGGCAAGGCTCAGATTCACCCCTGAACTGAGCATGGTTGGGATAGACCAACTAGCATAGAGCAATGTTTGATGACTAAACATGGACCAAATCTTAGGATAAATCCTATCAGTTCATATGCAGGAAATAACCAAGATAGATTAGACACATTTTTGGAAAATGAGCTTCTTTGGAGCATCTCCAGAAAGTTCTGGAGGCAGAACTTTCAATGTGAGTGTAGCCACATTGTATTCTTAAAAAATATACCCAAAGGATTATAACAAGATTGGAGTCTACATAACATTTACATGTTCAGAAAACATCCAAAGAACTTGACATATGAAGAATGAGAAAATGTGACAAATTCCTGAAAGAAAAATATCAACATAAATCAACCTTGACATTACATAAATATTGTAATTATCAGAGAAATATTATAAAATGAATATTAAATATGGAGAAGAGAATGAGATTAGGTCAGAAAAAAATGCAAGAAATAATTCCTGGCCACCATGAATAATGCTTCAATGAACATCAGAGTACATACATCTTTACAGATAAATGTTTTCAATTTTGGGGGGTAGATACCCAGGAGAGGGATTGCTGGGTCACATGGTAATTCTATTCTAAGTAATCTTACTAACCATTGTCACCCCAATAAATTTATTAACAAGGGAAGTAATTCCTGGATTTTGTTTGTAAGACATAAATGTGCCTATTTATCAAAAAAGCTCAGTGAATCTCCAACAGAAAAATCTAAACAAAAAGCAGGACAGACAAATTATAATGAAACTGTTCAACACAAAAGATAAAATAATTTGATAGCAACTAGAGTAAAATACTTGAGCAAAACAATACATAAGAGGGGAGAATACTTTAAATGATAATGGATTTCTCAACAGAAATCACAGGAGCCCAAGACATTGGGACAATACAAATAAAATTCTGAAAGAACTGTCAAACCCAAGTTTAATATGTTTTAAGACATTGTTCAGGATTGAGGAAGAAATAAAAAGATTCTCAAATGACAGAAAAGTATGAGAAAATGTTGCCAATAGACCTGCTTGATATGAAATGCTACAGGCTGAAGGTTAAATGATACCAGAGGAAACGTGGAACTTCAGAAATGAAGAAAGGTCAACAGAATGGTAAATATCTAGGCATATACAAAAGACTATATTTTGGTCTTAAGTTTTAAACATATCTCCAGCATTGATGTCAATAAATATGCAGAGAACATGGAATTGTGATGTATATTAGGAATTCTATTTATATAAGGAAGAGCCTGGACAGTTTAAGTTTTCATAATGCTGTTCTTTGTTCTCTATATACTGCACAACTTTCCTTTAAAATACAATATCCCAAACTATCCTATTTACATAAAAGCAATGATGCATTCATATTTATATTGACTTACAATCTCTGCGATCTGTCCAAACTGTGAAAAATCAGGCTTTTTGAATGGTGAAACAATTTTTTTTAAAAATTATTTTATATATACACTTTATATAGACAATGAGGTATATAGTCTCTGGAAGTAAGATGTAAATAAACATGATTTTGTGGTTATGATTATAGTTTGGAGGGATCCCATTGGGTTATATTTGTAATAAGATTACTAAATGACATAGGTCCACTTTTTTGTTGCTTCTAAATTAGTCTCTTTTATATGTACACAAGAAATGTAGTAAAGCTTGAACATTTGTTGGAGGATATCCCTTTCATGAAATGAAAGTTGGACTATTCAGGGAAAGATTGAAATATCAGTAGAAAGAGAAGGAGAGGAAGAGAGAGAGGGGACGAGACGAGAGGGTAAAGGCAGTCCCTTCTAGTTGATTGGGTTTTATGCAAGCAAATATTCATTTTTGTGTTTTACATCTAATTTTAAGCATGATCATAACATATTTACCTTTAAAATGCCCACTTGTTTCAAGTTATTTTCAAACCAGGGAGATCTTTGCTCAGGCAGTTTGATTTTCAGGGTAAAACATAGCCAACTGGTGTGATTTGTTAGAAAATCATTTAGTGATTTTAACATTGCTAACACAAAACATTAAAAACTCAATTGGCAGTTAGCAAAATTTTGCCTTTGGAAAATTTGGCAGGCTTTGTTTGGGATATCAATGTAATGCCACTCAAAAGACAATTTATAATGAGGAGAAGAAAAAAAACAGCAACAAGAATAATTGAAGAAAATAAAACAACCAATAAGGAATTGATGCATACCATTCTTCTTTGTCCTTTCTTGCTTCCATTTCAGTTTTTAGTCCTGTGAAACCAGTCCATTTGAGTCATTCACTTTCATGAATTCAATTTCCCATGCTATTCATACTTTGTGCTGAATTTTCTCTACATACTCAGCGGCATTTTTTCACTACAATTAAGTTAACGTGTTCTCTGATGCCAAATACACTTTTATATTCACTTTTGTAAATAGCTTACAGAACATTTGGCTACTACATATTTCTATAATGTCATAATAATTAGATTTAATGTATTATCAGAGTGTGAGTATTTGTAGTTAATGGCATTTTAATGTTCTTTATATTCTCAGTGTAAATCTCAATTACAGGAATTTTACCCCCTGGGACCACTAAGAACCCCCGATTTCAATCTTTGAATGGTACCTATAAACTCTGGCAACAGGATGCAGTGCTTTTAGAAACTCTGCCTCTACCAATGCTGACCTTTCTGTTCACAACGAGAGAACATTCCCTCAGTTGTGAATATGCGGTCTTCTATTGTTTTGAAAAATGACCCAATTGCCCCAAAGCATCTGGCTGTTTTCTCTTTCTTTTCTTTTTCTCTTTATATTCAGTATCAAAGGTATATAGAAATTGTAATAGCAATGAGAGACATAGGCACAGATAGGCCCTATAGCTAAGCCATGTAATAGCTTTCCTTTCTTTTTTAAAATTTTTTACTAAATTTATTGGGGTGACATTGGTTAGTAAAATATGTAAGTTTCAAGTGTACATTTCTGTAATACATCATCTATATGTTACACTGTGTGTTCACCACCCAGTCAGTTCTCCTTCCATCACCGTGTATTTGACCCGGTTTATTCTCGTCTACCACACCCCTCCCCCCACCTTTCCCTCTGGTAACCACTAAACTGTGGTCTGTATCTAGGAGTTTTTGTTTGTTTGTTTGTTGCTTTCAGTTTTATATCCCACATATGAGTGAAGTCATATGGTTGTTGACTTTTTCTGTCTGCCTTATTTTGCTTTCAACTGAACTTACAAATCCCTTAGCATAGATATTTGTAAAACACTGTGAAAGATTACAGATGGTATTAGGATGATTAATGGTCAGTCCTGTTTGCAAAGAGTTCATGCACTAATGTAAAAGGGAAATTAAAACACGTGTATTATGATGGTATTACCAGGGCAATTTATTCCTTCCCTCTTTGAGAATCAAGCACCCCCTCCCACTGCCTTATACAGACAGGGTACACTTCCCCACCTCTTCTTCAGACATGGTCATGTCACGTTCTTGAATCAATGTGAGTAGAGGTGACAGTGTGCCATTTTTGAGCTGATACTTTTAAAGGAACCTATATTTCTGCCACTTCTTGCTCTTTTCATGTGGCCTCAAGGGCAACAGGTTCTAAAACGGACTTAGTGTTCAGTGTCAGTATCAGACCGAGAAAAAATGTAGAGCAACTTAAACAACTTATCTTCAACTACTGATAAGCAATCTAGAAATCAATATGTATGTGTTTTTTTCATTTGATTTTTTTTTGTAATACACAGATTTTGAATTATTTGTCAATGAAACAAAGCTAAGATAAACAATATTGGTATAATATAAATGCCCGATGTTCAATTTGATTTACTCTAGAATATTCTGAAAGACATAGACTATGCATTTTTTAGTCAATATTTCTAAGAAACTTTAACTAGGATTGATACATGTCTGAAGACAAAATAATATAACTCATCCCTTAGCCACAATTGACCATTCAGTAAATTGAAATAATCCAAATATTTGTATCTGACAGAATAGTCAGTAATTTTAAACTTGACCATAATCTGGTCTCTGCTATCCAGAATGACGGAGAATTTAAAATACATATTTATCTCGTCAACTTGTATCGTTATTATTTATTTCAAAATTGGGTTCTGGCAGTTTTGGGAATTTGTCTTTTTTTGGTGTTGACAATTATTTACAATATAGAATATCATAATTTCATTATAAATCACATTATTAATGTAATTAAGTAATACCAGTGGACAGTGCTTTCAGTGCAATAGCACATCAAATTTTATCTGTCATGTATCCTGAAAATACCTTTATTTCTAGAATTGGAATGTCCTGCCCATGACTTAGAAAAAAAATGCAGTTGCCTGTTTCTTTGGCCTTCATAATCAGGAAATCATTGCCATGGCCAATGTCATGAAGCTTTTCCTTTATGCTTCCATCTAGAAGATTTCATTTCCAGCCTTACGTTTAAGTCAGGCATCGCTTAAGAACAGGCATAGGTTCTGAAAAATGCAGTTAGGCGATTTCATCATCATGCAAACATCATAAAGTACGCTTACACAACCTATGCAGTGTAGCCTACTACACAACTAAGACACATGGTGTAGCCTATTATTGATCCTAGGGGACAAAGATGTACAACATGTTACCGTGGTGAATACTGTAGGCAACTGTAACACACTGGTAAGTATAAGGTACCATAAAGATATGGTGTATATATAAAGATACAAGATGGCCCACCTGTACAGGGCACTTACCATGAATGAAGTTGACAGGACTGGAAGTCAGTGAGCGAATGAGTGATTGGGTCGGGGGGGGGGGGTGACTGTGAAGGCCTAGGACGTGCCTGTGCCATGACTTCCCCCTACTGCAGACTGTAAACACTGTACACTTAGGCTACAAGAAATTTATAAAAGAGTATTTTTTTTCTTCAATAATAAATCTTAGTTTCTTATGACTTTTTTAAACTTAAATTTCTTTTAACTTTTTGACTCTTGTAATAACACTTAGCTTAAAACAAAAACACATTTTAAAGCTGTACAAAAAAATGTTCTTTCTTTATATCTTTATAAGCTTTTTCTATTTTATTTTTTAAAATTTTGTTAAAAACTGAAGCACAAACCCCCACATTAGCCGAGGCCTCCACGGGTTTCCTTCTCCACATGTTGTCCCACTGGAAGGTCTGCAGGGACAAGAACACGCATAGAGCTATCACCTCCTACGATAGCAATGCCTTCTCCTGGAACACCTCCTGAAGGACCTGCCCGTGGCTCTTCTTGAGGAGGGGTCACTCTTTTCAGAAACGTGTCCACCATGGTGGTTTGCTTGGTTTGCTTCTTTTTCTCATCATAGATTTGCTTGTAAGCAGATAATGCACCAGGAACAGTTCTCTCTTTTGGTTTGGGGTTCATGCTGTCAAAGTTTTTAAGGAGTTTCTTAAGGTCTGCAGAAGCTTCTAACCCCTTCACTGTGCATTTTCTGGGGGTTCTTCTTTTTCTCGCCTGCAGTTTCTGTCCCCGTTGCCTCTCCTCCAGCTATGCATTCCTGTTGCAGCGCAACACTCCCTCATTAGCCATTTCCTCAGGAACTCCACCCCTCCAGGAGCTCCTGGGGGTCACTGTCATCCACGTCCAGGTTCAAGTTCTTTCCCATCTCAGCCACAGCCTGTGGATTTGTGCAACATCCTCTACTTGGCCATTCCTTTGAAGTCATGGACAAACTTCTTGAGTGTCTGATTCCAAATGTTGTTATGCTCCTTGGTGACAACACCCCAAGTCCAAGCAAGGTTCTTGACACAGTCGTAGATGTAAAGCTTCCAGAATCACATCAGTGTCTTCTCAGTGTCTTCCTCATTTGCAGCAACAGGCTGGGCAAAGGTCCTCCTCAGGTCAGAGGACTAAAAAGCTTCATTAACAACTTGATCCATTGGTTGGACCAAAAAGGTAGTGCTTTGAGGGAGAAACACCACTTCACTATTAGGATGAAGATCACCAATAAAATAACGAAGTCAAGGAGTCTTTTCAGACATAAGCAAAATCTAGAAAGTTTTGTTATTCTTAAAACAGCACTTCGCCATTTCCGTGGCACAGCAATGTAGGAGGGTCTCCTGGCAGAGGAGCTGGGTCATCCATGAGTTCTCATTGCTCCTGCAGTACACTGGCAGCGTGGGTTTGTTGACAAGGTTGCAGGCCCTGGGTTCTCACTGTGCCACATCACAGAGGGTTTCAGTTTCTCACCTATACCGTTGCTCTCAAACCAGGCTGTTAACCTGTCCTTAAAAACCTTGAAACCTGGCACTGACTAGGCTTTCTTATGAATGAAAGTTTGTTCAGGCATCTGTTTCCAGAATAGGGAGGTTTCATCCATGTTGAATATTTGCTCTGGCAAATAATTTTCCTCCACAATCAGAGTATCCAGAGTTTCCAAAAATGCTTCAGTTGCCTTCAATCAGCACTCACAGACTCACTACTCACTTTTACATTCTGTAATGAATAATGATTCTCAAACCATCTAAACCACCCAGACCTGGCAGTAAATTCAGCATAGCAAACAAACTTTTTGTTTTGGCTGTGATCATCATGGTGCTGAGAGGGATATGTTTCTCTGACTGGTCTTCACTTCAGATCATCAGAAGTTTTCCAATGTCTGAAATAGGCCTTTCTTGTATTTTTGTTTGTCTCATTGTCTTCAATGAAGCAGATCCTTTAACAGATATCTCTGATGTTATCTATGATCTAGTGCATAGTTCAAGACAATACATAACAATAAGATGTCTGCAATCTTATTTGTTCATTTCGTCTTTCCTGAATTTTCAGACATTACATACCTTTCCTAGAATGTTTCTTTTTTTACTTCATAATCTGTCTATTCTTATATGGTAATAATTGCTTCAAAATAATGCTTCCCTGAGTAGAACATTGTTTCTAGAATGTAAACACAGTATGAATCACGATGGTACCTGTTTTGCTCAGTACTACATTCCCAGTACCTGGACACTGCCTAGTCATCAGTCAGACATAGTGGGAGGAAAGAAAAAAAGGATGGAAGGAATGGAAGGAGGAGCCAAGGCAGACATCGGGTTGTTAGCCAATAATTGCAATATATCTGCTTCTAATTACTAAAATACACCTGAAGACTGAGAATTTTTTGTTCTCAGCATTATTTTCTATTGCTAGATATCCCCCTAAACATGAATTTGATTAAAAACTTTTTTTTTATTTGAGATTCTAATTCAGAGGTGAAATGTACAGATTGAGCAGTCAAATACAAAATAAAGTCATCCATGTCATATTCATTTTCCCTCACCCCAATGCATCTTCTCCTCCACCTCCCTCACCTGTGTCCTTCCCTCCCTGATGTAAGGAACTTACTAACTTCCCTTGAAGGAAGACACGCAGGATGGCAGATCCCCTTGAATCAGGAAGCCCCAGAGGTTGTCCCAAGAGCACTTTGTGGCAGTGGTGCCAGGATAGCAGGGCTATGAGTTGGGTGGATTAGGACGGACGAGTAGATTATAATTGACGGGGTTTAGAACTGCCAGAGCATGGTAACCAGGTAGAACACATGGATTTTAAATTCTCTACTACTCCCACTCTCTCTTGCTACACATGCTATGTTTTCTCAGAGAGGGGCATATTTTCTTTCATCTGAAAAATAAGAAAAATAAGAATGTAGGTTACATCTTTCATTCTACTTTTTAATTGTATCTCAGCTACCTGCTGAGGCCCATCTTTCTATTCCTGCTTATTCAGGGAAGGTTCTGAAGGCTGGCAAGTCGTACTCAGGCACCAACATGGCAGCGATCCCATTTACCTCGTTCAGTGGGGCTAGAGGGAGCTCATGCTTTCTGTACCAGCTACTTGCTCCGATCATGAACAGTTTTAGACGTTTGTATTACAAATCTTCGTATCTTCCACGTCTGAGTTTTTTATTTGCCTGCAGATTTGTTGTACATCTCTTCTTCTCATATCCATCCACCCACACGAGAGTTTCGAACCACAATGCAAGCTGAGTAATTGTAGAACTTGGGATTTATTTACTAATAGGTAGGTATAAATCTATATATAAAATCATGTTTTAATGTGTAAGCTAGCATTGTCCAGTGCGTGTGTGTGTATGTGGATATATATATCTCTCTCTCTATATATATATATGGCTTCTTAACATTAAAATATTAAAAATTACCCCAGGACATGAAACTACATGAAACATTATGCTAGGTGAAATAATCCCAACACAGAAAGACAAATGCCACATGACCACACTTATATGTGGAATCTAAAATAGACAAACTCCTACAACCAGAGAGTAGAATGTTGGTTGTCAGGGGCTGGGGGAAAGAGGAAAAAAGCAGACGTTGGTCATATGTACAAAGTACCAGTTGTGCAAGATGGGACGTTCTGGAGATCTAATGTTCAACTAGGTGACTATAATTAACTATAGTTAACAATCTCTATCCTTGAAATTTCCTTAAAGAATAGATCTTAAATGATTCACCACACCAAAAAAAAAATTAAAAAAAAGGAAGGAAGAGAGGGAGGGAAGGAAGGACGGAGGGAGGGAGGGAAAAACTAAAGTTCTGTAAAAAGTTAAAGTACAAAATATGACTAGGGATAACTTTTGTAACTCCAGAATATAGACAAAATAATTTGATTTGTGCCAGGTTTTCATTAGCTTCAAATCCTTGGGACAGTGTGGGCGTGGGGGGAGAATACCACTTTTAAACTTAGAAGTAGTTTTCTATGATGAACTTCCCTAATTCAAAGGGCTCATTCACAGACTAACTGTGTTACACATGTTCTGTCAATACTGAACAAATTCCAAGTTCATTTAGAATTACAAATCTAGAGTTTCTTAAGAATGCAATTGCATATACCATTATTTTGAGGATATGTTTATAATATGTTAGAGAAAGAGACAAATACATCAGCAAAAGACTGACAAAGTCTTTATAATACAGTATCTTTTGTGAATATAGGCTATATAGATTATAATTTCCTTCATAAATATGTAATATGAAAATAAATTACAAATCACAAATATAACAAAATAAGCATAGTAAGAAAGAAAGCAAATATAAATGTTTGATTTGTGCATACCACAGATTTCACACAATTTCATTACCATATAAATGGCTCACATATATAATCTTTCATGCGTTAATTCTGATAAATGCAACAGTAAAAATTAAGATTAATAGACTCCGCTTTAAAAGACTTGCTACAAGTTGTATCTACAGCCCTTTTCAGCATGGTTACATTGTGCTTTCAGAACGTTTGTGCATTCTATTAGTGAGTTACAATATCTGCTAACTCGTGCTTTTATAAACTGTTAAACTATGTAAAATTGCTGTTTTTATTCTTAACTTTTGATGCCTAGATTTTCACAAGTCATGAATCTTTACAAATGTGCTGATCATAGAAGAATAAATTAAAAAGTGTTTTAAATATTTAAAAGTATTAATTGAAGAACACGGCTATACATAAACACTACATTGAAGTCCGTAGCCAGGAGATTTTATTTCTTTATCATTAATATTGTCTATATTATTTCATCATATTAAATAAGTAATTTATTAACTTGGTGAATTTTATCAAGTGTCTTCAATGCAGTGGTCATTGAGCTACACAGAGAAATACAAGAAAAATTAATGCATTCACCAAACTGAGGAGATTCATTGCCTACTTAGGAAAATATATACAAGAAAAAAATTGCAGTAGATTATTATAAATGTTATGGTAAAAGCGAGTTTGTGGGAAACATGAGGGTGTTCTCTCTCTCTCTCTTTCTGTTTTACTTTGGGTCATTTCTATTAACTCAACTTTAATTTCAATGCATCTGCCCTCAGCTCTTACAAGCCTATATACAAGTGTCTGTTGAGTCTTTCTAAATATCTGACAATTTAACATTATTTTTGGCATTTCCATTTGCCTATTTCAGTTTACACCTCTGCTGGTATCTCCTGGGATGGTTAATTTTATTTGCCCAGCAAGTATCTGGTTAAACATTATTCTGGTTGTGTCTGTGGGAGGGTTTCTGGATGAGATTGACATCAGAATTAACTGAGAAAATCATGTTGCCTTAACCAATGTGTGCAGGCCTAATCCAATGTTTTGGAGGCCTAAAGCCACAAAATGTCTGAGTAAGTGCGCATGCACACTGCGTTTTGGAGCTAGGAAATCTGTCTTCTCCTACTGTGAGACTGGAACATACCGTTGGTTCTCCTGGGTCTCCAGTCCGCCAACTGCAGACATTGGGCCTTGTCAGCCTCCATAAGCATGTGAGCCAGTTGCCCATAATGAATCTCTTTATATGAAATATATTTGGATATATTTGTACATAGTATATACAGTATATTTCAACCAATACGTCCCACTGGTTGTTTCTCTAGAAATCCCAGGTTAATACACCGCCCTGTCATGCATCTTGTGCACCTTTCCCAATGCATGATTTGCTATCTTTCATTCTGGTTGTTTGAGTTTCCTGTGTGATAGTTACAATATGTGAGTCACTCGTAAATATAGTGTTCTTTGTAGCTGTCGCATTACAATAGATTGGCTCCTGTTGGTTGTGTGTGTGCGTGTGTGTGTGTTAAATTTTTTTAGAATGCTAGTTGTTTTGTGTCATCAAGCAGTAGAGACTTAGGTACACTATAGTCTCAGCTATTTCAGGCTGACAAGGTAGACGACTTGACCTTCAGCATTCTTTATAACTTAGCTGATTAAATTTCACTGAGGTCATACAGAGATTCTTTTTCCCAACTTCCACAAAAGTTCAGACAATTCCCTTGTTGCACCATTCTCCAAAGGGACCTAGCCCTTTCTTGAATTTTAGGTTATAAGGTTGCTTTATGATCTCAGATTTCTGATGGACCCAAAGGAAGTTATGATATGTTAGTTTAATCAGGGTTTGCTCTTTTTTGTGTAGTAAGATTATTTTCAGCTTTATACAACTAAGGGAAATTGAAGTTCTCACAGCTTTATAAGCAACAATCTCCAGTATCACAGATATACTCCACAAGTCCAATTTTCTCCTTTTGTGATAACTTAAGTTTCCCAAAACACCTGTGAAGTTGACCACCTGTCTCAATGTTCTAGTTTTGCAACAAAGATTTATCTGTTGATACAGAACTCCTTACAGGATATTATTCTGTTCTATTTTTTCATCCAGAGAGATGCTTATGTTTGATATGACTTTAATTTCAAAATCTGTTTAAAACTTTTTTTCATCTTAATTGATATGAAATTCTTGGGAGGGAGCGAAGTGTTATCTTGTTTTCTTAACACTTTCTTCTTAACGTTGGACACTTTTTTAATAGCATCCTATTTGACCTCTAAGAATAACTCACCACATGCTTCCATTCTTCCTTCCAAAAAAAAAACTCTCTTGCCTTGGATTGATATCTCTCTCTCTTCCTCCCACTCTAGGTTTTACTGTCTTTCCAATACAGTCAAATACATATGAACTATGAACACCAACTAACGTATCTAGATTCCAAAACTTTCCTTTGAGTTGTATTTCCATTTAAGCACTAGATATTTTCACTCAGATGTCTCAATTGACTTTACACAAAATATATCCTCAAAGTAATTTAGATATTTCTTATAGATCTTCCCTTCTTTCAGACTTTCCAGTCTACAAATGGTTAAGCCATTCAGCTGCTTGTTGAAAACTGAGTGCAAGCCCGTTAGATCTTCTCTCCTCTTAGGCCATGTGTCAATTACCCAGTTATGGTGACTTACTTTCAAAATGTATTTCGGATCTATCCAATTTTATCCATTAAAACTGTAACTTCTCTAATTCAAGTTATAAATGTTTCTTGCCAGTAATGCCTCCTTAATAATTCTCTTCATGTTTTAACCCACCTTACCCTCCCCCCATTCTATTCTCCTGAAGCTCAATTTTACTCTCAAAATGGAAATAAATATGTATCATTTTCCTTCTTAAAGTTCCTCATGGGCCATTGATAAGTATCATGCAAAATTCAAATTCCTAAAGTTTGCCAACAAGTCCCTTCCTTATCTGGAATCTTTTTAGTCTCTTCTTGCATCAGTTTTATCTCCTTCACTAATTTCCAGCCACGCTGGTTTACTTTTAGATGATTGAATGCATTAAACTTTTTTTAAAATCATCTCTGGACATGGAAGCACATGATGCTTGCTTTAACTGCAGTGCCCTTCACTGATTCTTTGCTGATAACTTTCTGTTTTTCCTTCAGGTCTTACCTTATATATAAATTCCTCTGGCATGTTTCCCATATGCCCCAATCCACATTTTGTAACCCTGGTATAATTTCTCATATTATTCTATATTTTCCAGAGATAAGTGACCACAGTTCATCATTTTTTTGTGGGTATTTGATTATTTGTTCAGTGCCTTTTTCTCTTTATTGTGTAAGCTTTAGCACATCAAGACTCATACCTACCATGTTTCCCCCAAAATAAGACCAAGCTGGACAATCAGCTCTATTGCGTCTTTTGGAGCAAAAATTAATATAAGACCTGGTCTTATTTTACTATAATGTAAGACTAGGTCTTTAATATAATATAATATAATATAATACTGGGTCTTATATTATTTTTTGCTCCAAAAGACGCATTAGAGCTGATTGTCCAGCTAGGTCTTATTTTGGGGGAAACACGATATTTCATTATCATTGTATCCTCAATACTTACAACAGGCATGGAATAGAATGCAATCAATTTTTAATATTTTTTTTTTTACCTAATGAATGAATACATTTTTAAAGGTGTAACATTATGTTTTGATTTAAATTAATAAGTTCAAAAACATTAAATTCACTCGTTTAAAAATGTATTATTTTATACAATGTCCCAAAATAGGAAAGCAGCTTAGTAATTTATGATATATTACATGGATTTGAAGTATTAAAATGCCTTTATTGTTATATACTCATATTATAAACCATAATATAAAAATAAACATTACATATTTGGCCAAACAGTCCATCCAATAACTTTATACTATTAGCACAATTCCATATAATGGGGAATAAGAATCCGTCCAAACCATCTTTAGCTGAAAGACAATTTGATAAATACATAGTGTGGTTTTACAATACGAAAACATATACATTAAAACTGGCCTGTATAATCCTGCCCCTTTCCCAGTATTTGCGTGTTATTTTTCTTAATATTGTCTCCTTATTTTGGTGTTGTTGCTATTCCTAATGTCAAATTTTATGTTGTGACATCGCTAGGAACATATCCATTAATTCCCGTCCACTCCTGACAGACTAAGTAGTCAATCAATTCATTAATTTAAGCTTAAGTGATTATAACACTATTAAGTCAATTTTTACAGGTCAAATACCTTAAAGTTTGATAGTGAAAAGTGTTCTTCTCCAACAGGAAGCTGCTGTGGTGGGAAAGGAAAGGTGGAGACTATTTACATAATGACCCTTGAAGGGACCTATTTCTCCTCTAACGTAGTCTTTAGACTATTAAAGTTCAACTCAGGCAAACACCCCTCGAAGGGAAATGGCAATAAATTTTTAATAAATTCCTAGTCAAATTTCCAGTTGCAGTGAAAAATAGTTTGCTACAAAGGTATCGCTGAAAAGTTATATTGAAACTAAATAAATGACCATTTTTAAAAGTCTCGCCTCTTTTTCTAGAAAGTATTGTTCATATTTGAGTGTGTCACGAACTAAATTTCCATTCATTTTTAATGAGGAAGGGATGAATATACTGATCACTTGAGAGTTACGGACACATCCATATCCATAGGATGGTGTCTTATTAAACTATTCCTCCTCTTTTCTAATAGGGTTTATACATTCAGTATTAATAATAGATGAACATGTTAAATTCATTTCTATTGTTAAATCCTATTCAGAATCTTGCAAGAACATCATTAAAACCGGTTTTATAAAACCTATTTCTCAAGATGCACAGGTATAGGAGCTACTGTTCTTTAAAAATTTTTCTATGCGACTACAATTTCCAAATCATTATCCATAAATTATTCATTTGTTAACTGATAGAGATAACTATTTTTCTTGCACTTTTCTTGAAGGTGGCCTCAGAAATGATACACTTATCATTATGCAAGGAGTACATATTATTTACAGATCTGTTAGAAAGAGACATTACTCACTTTGCATGCATGTCTTTAGTGAAATTCTAATCAAATTTAACTCCCAGGTCTGAGATAATCTTTATTTTGCATAAATGAGCTGAAAAATTCAGTTTGCCATTAGAATACAAGCAATGTAAAACTTCAGTGTTCACTTGTGCATTTTGAATCCCGACACAGACAACAAAAGAGGAACCATAAATCAATTTACCCACAAAAGGGAAAAGTATCATAAACTGTTGAGTGATATATGCAACTGTTCCATCACAATTTTAAAAATAAAAAATATATATATCTTGTTATTAAACAGCATTCTGCTAGTGAAGTAAAATGCAAATAGCAAGGGTTACTTCTTTTATCAAATGTCCAATTAAATGGACCCCCAATGTTTTGCATTTCTCCTGTCAATATAAACTGCATTTTCTGCAACAATGTTTTGCAGATTTTTGGCTTCATGAACCAGAAACAATGAAAACAACCGGGAGTTGTCAAGATGTTGGAAAACTTTATTTTGCTAAGAAAGAACATAAAATAAAAACAAGTCCCAAACAAAACCAAACAGATAAAATCAAACAAAAACTTCCCATCCACCAGTCACTATACAACTGACTACTGAGCACTGTTGCACGGTGTGCAGCCCTCTGCCACGACGACAGAGAAAATGAACAGTCATCACTTTCACTGCCCTTAGGGACCTAACAGTGAGAGAGCCATAGACACATAGGCAAAGAAAGAAATAAGTATTATAAAACATGACATGTGCTATGTTGGAAAATTACACAGTATTTTGAGAGAGTGTTACAGAAGGTTGTGTTTTAGGTTGAGAATGCTGAGAAAGTCTGAAGAACTGGCATTTAATTTAAGCCTTAACGATGAGAAAGATTCAGTCAAGTATGGGAGAGGGCAGGAATATTCCAAGAGGGAATAATATGTACACAGGGAGAGGATACATGTTATTAAAAATTTACTATTTTAAACATTTCATTTTTATATTCAAAAACTTTACACTTGGCTTCAAAAGCAAACACAGCAGACAGAGTCTCTGCCATTATAAAACATGTAAGCTAATGAGGGAAAGACAATTAAAAATTATGCTCAAGGGCACTGATCAATGATAGTGAAAGTATGAGGCGGTTAACCCAATCTAATGTGTAGGCTGAAACCTGGAGGACTCTGCAGAGGACGTAACATATGAGAACAAATTACAGAGTGAATTCGTCAGGAGAAATGGGGAGAGGCATAGTAGTACTTGTGATGAGGCTGGAGAAATAAATACAGTTTACCTCTTTGGAGTCTTTTCAGACAATTTGTGATTTAAGACTGTGGGGCCTCAGCACGAGAATGACACAAATGGATTTATGTTTTTACATAAATAAACTTTGTTTTATATAAAAACTTCAACTACATGTGAAGACTAAGTTCTTGAAAAAAAAACAGTTAAATACATGAAAAGGAGTTAAAATGTTATTGTAGTTTTCCAGGTATTCAATGAATGTTGTCTGAAATAAAGGGTGACAGAGAAAATTGAAAGCAATGAAAAGATTCAAAGAAAGGTTAGCGGACAGTGCTGACAAGAATTAGTGACTTCTTCAGTAGAGGTAAGGTTAAATTAAGTCAGTACCCCACTTAAGTATTTTTCTGTGCATTGTATAAAATGTGTAACAAAACAACAACTGTGTATCTATGGATTCTGAAACTATATTTACTCAATTTTTTGAGTTTCTATATATTTTTAAAATTTATTTACAATGAGACTGTTCATTTCCATAGTGAGACAGAAAAACATGAGCTGTTATATAATGTAGGGAAATTTGTTGAAAATGTCTATCTAATTGATTGCATTTCCCACTGAATAGCCCAAAAGAGCAATTTGCAGGACAATTTTGAAAATAACTATAGCTACAATGTCTTTTATTCTTCTTCCTTAAAAGCAAAATTATATAAAATTCCAATTTTATTAATTTAATCTTTCTCCATGTGCCAAAGTGCCTGTCAAGAAAATCGATAATAAGGTAAACTATATTGTTTTTTACTTCCTACCTTGCATTTTTCCCATAGTATATACATCCTGCTTGAAGCATCCATGTGGTTAATTCATTTTATGGGTAGTAGCAAAATACACTAAAAAGTCAATGTCAAGAGAAGAACGTGGCCTCTGTGGATCCCTGATGTCCAGATTATAGCTTTAAGAATGAGATGTAGTCAGTGGTCTCACCTGTACCGACTTGGTTCTCCAGAATGAGCTGAGCGCCTGACAGCATCCAGGGGTATATAACTGCAAATACAGATACAGCCTCTAACTCACACAGAATATAATCCATCTCAATCAATGGAATTCTGTTTGAGTCTTAGATTTTCTCTCCATTTCCCATTGTGGACTAGTCTTCAGATCTGAATTCCAGGGCAACAGAGTGGATGTTGATTCCTGAAATTGATCTCTGCTTGAATTATGCCTGTTGGTGTTATAAATGCCACCATTCCAAAGGAACCTCCCTGAAACTAAAATTCTGGTATCTACCATCCACGTTCAAATAGTATTATACCACTTCGTGGGTAGTGTGAGTACCTTATAATAACAAAATAATCCTAATCACTCTTTCCCAACCCTTGTATTATTGTTGTCATTCTTTTCCTTTATATACCATACATACATACATACATACATACATACATACATACATATACATATACATACGAGGTCTGACAATTAAGTTTGCGAACTTGTTGCAACAATGTTGCAAATTTTTTTTTGATATCAGAGGGATTATTCATTTTGAATCTGTACCAACTGGACAAACAGTTAACCAAGTTTACTATTTCAAAGTGCTAAAAAGGCTGCATGAAAGAGTTAGATGACCTGAACTTTTCGCCAACAATTCATGGCTCTTGCATCACAACAATGCACCAGCTCACACAGCACTGGGGGAGTTTTGAGCCAGTAAACAAATACCTATATTGGAACACCCTTCCCACTTATCTAATCTAGCCCCAATGACTTCTTTCTTTACCTGAAGATAAAGGAAATGTTGAAAGAAAGACATTTTGATAACATTCAGGACATCAAAGGTAATATGACAATAGCTCTGATGGCCATTCCAGAAAAAGAGTTCCAAAATTGCTTTGAAGCGCTGGCGTCAGTGCATAGCTTCCCAAGGGGAGTACTTCAAAAGTGACTGTAGTGATATTCAGCAATGAGGTGTGTAGCACTTTTTCTAGGATGAGTTCACGAACTTAATTGTCCAACTTTGTACATGCATTAGAAACATACATAAGCACACATAATAGCATACATCAGTGCAATTATTATTTTGAATAAACTACTATGTTAGATCAATTAATAAAAAATATAAAAGCTTTATTTTATATTTCACTTATTCTTTCTTTGATGCTCTTCCTTTATGTAGAACCAAGTTTCTGACCTATATTATTTTGTTTCTCTCTATAGAACTTACTTTAACACTGTAATGTAGGTCTATTGACAATAATTCCTTCAATTTCTGTTTGTCTGAGAAAGTTTTTATTTATTTTTTTCACTTTCAAAGGATAATTGCAAGAGTACAGAATTTTTGCTGGTGCGTTTTCTTCTCTCAACATTTTAATAGTTCACTCTATTCTTCTTGTGTGTTTGGGTTCTTAAAAGAAGTTTGATATAATTTTTATCTTTGTTCATCTATAAGATGTTTGTTTCTTCTGACTTTCAGAATTTTTTTTCCTAATCTTTTATTTTCTGTATTTTGAAAATATGCTAAAGTGGAGTTTTGTGGGCTTTTATCGAGCTTGGTGATCTTGGTGGGCTTCCTAGATCTGTGGTTTGGTGTCTGACATTAACTTAAGGAAATTCTCAGTCATTACTGTATCATTTCAAACATTTTGTTATTTTCTCTCTTTTCCCGCTGTTATTCCAACTACAGGTATGGTGCATCTTTTGTAGTTGTCCCACCTTCCATGTCTTTCTTTTCTGTTCTGTCTTTGTTCTCTTTGCTTTTTGTTTTTCAAGGATTCTATGTAATTCCCTCTAGCTCAGAGATTTCTTTCTTCAGATGTGTCCATTCTACCAATAAGCCCATCAAAGGCAATTTTTTCATTTCTGTCACAGTGATTTTTCTCTCTAGTATTTCTTTTTGGTTCTTTCTTTGTATTTCTCTCTCTACTTTCATGACCTCTTTGTTCTAACCCGGTATCTACTTTATGCATTACAGTCCTTAGCATAGTTGTTTTAAATTCCTGGTCTCATAATTCTAATATCCCTGCCATGTCTGGTTTGAAAAGAAAATGTTTTGGGGGGCCTTATGCTATGCCCTGTAAGATTTTCTTGATAGTCAGACATGCTATAGTGGGTAAAAGGAGCTACTGCAAATAAGCCTTAGTAATGTGGTGGTAAGGTGACGGGGGACAGGCAGCTTTCTGTCGCCCCGTGATTAGGTCTCAGCCTTTTGGTAAGCCTATGCCTCTGGGTGGTGAACTTCACAAGTGTTTCTCAGCTTTTTGTGTTTTTTATTTTTATTTTTGTTTTTCTTCTCCCCCTTTAGGTGGGACAGGATGGCTTGAGTGGACTGGACTTGGCTATTTCCATTCCCCAGGTCAGTTAGGCACTGATAATACCCAATACCAATTGTAGGTTGGGCTCTAACTAGTTTCCACTGAGGGCAGGCCCTGTGAAATAGAACAGAAGACTCTGATGTAGTTCGGAATGGCTCCTTTTCCCCTTCCCTTACTGGAAGCATAAGGTGGGGTTTTCTCCAATATTCACTGTGGAAAGCTGGTCGAGCGCCTGGAGGTAAATTTCTTATGACTGGATCCCCCTAGAGTTTTAAACTCCCAGAGATGTCCACACTGAGCTTCCAGCAACTCATCGATTTTTGCTCCGGTAAATTACAACACCCGTGTTTGCCTGTCTGTCTCTCCAGCGATAGCACGCTGCCCTGTGTCCTCCCCGTCTCTTTTGGATCCAAAGCGAGTTGTCGATTTTTCAGACTGTTCAGCTTTTTCCTTTTTTGTTAGGGCAAAGTGGCAACTTCCAAGCACCTTACATGTGGCATCAGAAACTGTCATATCTGCCACACAGAAAAAAAGTCTTCTTTTACAGGACTCCTTTTCTATACCAACATCTTACCAATTTTAAAGTTACGTCCCTTGACTATTGCTAATATCAAGACTTAACCTTAGGTTCCCTCTATCCCTTGTTCTTCGTGAGAGCTTGTTTTATGAAGAATTGAAGTTTCATCTAGGTAAAATATGACATGACTGTTTCCAAAATTGAAGTGCATTTACTTAAATTCATGCATTATACCCTTCATTCAGTTTCCGAAAGACTAGCATTTTATATTGAACTTTTCGATTACTTGTATCTGGAAATCAGAGTACTTGTACATTCAACAGTGAGGTCAAGAAGTTTTTTATTTGATTGGTAAATAATGCACATAAAAGAAATCCAAAACTGTCTGGTTTTCTTAAAGACATATTTTCCCATTTTGCAGAGAGTTGAGAAAGATTGCTCTCATGCAATTTGATATGTTCCTTATAAAATATCGGCACAAAAGAAACAAAAATAAGAATGTTTGCTAACCATAATTTCACTCTTGTGTTTCTGGACTGCCTAAAATAAGTTATTGTTATGTTAATGTTTTAAAATATGTAAACTTGAATTATTTCTTTTCAGTCCTTAAACATTTTCAACTATATTAACTGATACCTTTTTTATTCCTCCCTTTTTCCAGAAAAAAAAGGAAAAAGACATATTAGTTCTCAATCAATACAAGGGCACACATTTAGTGAGAAAAGGTAACAGGTGCAGGGTTTCTGACTTATTATGCCCTTTGAAAGTTCTACGTGGCCTGCCTGGTTTCTGTAGGCCTCTCCCACGTAGTCACTAGCTTATAGTCTCCCATCACATTTTATTCTGCGTGTGTCATTCAGAGAACTCCACTAACACCAGTTCAGTTCTTAATTACCTCCTTGTTAGCATTGGTGATTCGCTTTACAGAGTCTTTCTTTATCTGACAAAATGTTCCTATGTCCAGTTTGAAAAGATTTTGTCTAATCACATCTTTGAGTTTGTGCATACCATGTTCAAAGCTACTTAAAGATCTTTTAAAATATTTAATGGTAGTACTAAATAAGTTGAAATTTGTTGAATTTTTGTTTTTGTTTAAAAATTAATAGCTTTTTTTGCAATGAGTTTAACCACATTTACTTTGCAAGAAAATTACTTGATATTACTATCAATTCGTAACTATTAAATAAAAAATGAAGTAGGGCGTCCCTTAAATAAGAGAGTGTATGGCAAATTCGTACTATAGGAGTGTTGTTGGTAATTGAGGATCAAAAGTTTAGGAGAAAAACCCGTTGTCAATACCAAAAACATCCAAAGTACGTGTCTGGATATTTTTTCTTCGTTCCCACTTCTATTTTGTCTCAAGGGCAAAATCCAACCAATAGTACCCAGAAAAACAAACAAACAAACAAAATCTCCATTGAATTTAAAAATGAAAAAGTCATGTAAAATGATTTGTATTTATCTTTTTTATTGCATTGTCTCTATATTTGTAGCAGAAACCTTGTATACTTTACACTAAGTCATACTTATTCATGTGAAAGTATTGTTTAACTTCCTCAAAAATAAATTCTACTACTATATTACCAAGCTATAAGATAATAGGTTTCTGAGTCACTGTCAGTAAGGTCTCCTAAGTCACAACGATCCTCGCTCTCTTTATAGGAATATAGAACTTGAAATAACCCCATGATAAAAAGAAGAGGAGGGAAGAGATTATAATAATGGAAGACCGGTTCCTCCATTTTACTTTGGAGGCATTTCATTCAGTAATAGATGAGCATAATACCTCTTCTTAAATTCACAGAAGCTCTAGCCCTACACTAAAAGCATTATTAATTCTATTCTCATGCATATGGCATGTGCCTAGTGCCACCTTTTTAGTAACAGCACAGTTCCAACACCTGGCCTTACTCCATCTCGTATTATTCATCAAGCACATGTGCAGGTTTTGTTTGTAATCTGTTCCTCATGTGAATCCTCAAAACTATGTGAAATTATGAGGAATAGGGGATTAAAAATTAAATCAGAGATACAAGTTGGCTTTACATGTAGCCTAGGCATCTACCTGTATGATGTGATCTGAAATGTACTTGCAGGCTAGCATATCCTGAAATACACCCTAATAAATCCAAAATGATGACTGAAATGGGCCAGTATAGCAGAAATTCACTTCTTATTTCTATACATTTTAGTAAATTGAGGACACAAATAATGTAATTCAGATGATAGAAAAGTAATATACCGGAGGTGCCCCCCAAAAATTGTATACAAGTGCACACTCTGGTCAACGTTGCTCAAGCAGCAGTTTGCCATAATCAGAAGTTTCTGGACGCTGATGGTAATCAATTTAACACCTCCTGTAACTGCAGAAGTCACACGTGACTTGTATTCATCTTTTGTTATTGGTATATGTTTAGCATTACAATTTTAATACAGTTTTCCTTTCTTAAAATGTGTATACATTTTTTTGGCAACCTCTGTATAAGTCTATGATCTCAATTACAATTACACAAAAATCCAGAAAATGACAAAAAGAAGCAATAACATGATAGGAAAAATAATATACAACTACAATTAAACTTTTGATATTCTTGATTCTAGTAGTAATTTTGTGTGTCCATATATATATATATACACACACATATACAAATTCTTGATTGTAGTCATAAGTGTGTGTGATATATACATAGATACACATATATGAATATATGCACATATATATGTCTGTCATATATATTAATCAAAACACTTTTTGTTATAACATATTAAAACATACGTAATTCAATAATGGGTTTATTATTTTCAAAAGAAAGCAGTTTTTAGCTTGCTGATTTGTTATTTTGTCCTTGGGGCATGATTCCGTGGCTAGCACATAACGCAGTAAATATCTACTGAATAAAATATGACTTATTTTTTTATATGCCATGTTTCCCCAAAAATAAGACCCAGCCGGACCATCAGCTCTAATGTGTCGTTTTGAGCAAAAATTAATATAAGACCCTGTATTATATTATATAATATATTATAAGACCCGGTCTTATATTACATTAAAATAAGACCAGGTATTATATGATATTATATGATATTATATTATATTATACCTGGGCTTTTATTATATTAAAATAAGACCAGGTCTTATATTGATTTTTGCTCCAAAAGATGCATTAGAGCTGATGGTTTGGCTAGGTCTTATTTTCGTAGTACATATTTTTAATTATTCTTTTTAAGTACTTTACTCATTACCACACCAGAGAGATCAAATCCTGTGGTCTCATCCATTAGTTAGGGATAGTTATAAAGTTATGACTCTAGGTCTACACAAGAAACACACTGCCCCCTAAACTATGGATTTGTACATTCATAGAGGGAGGCTATTTCCATTTCCATAAAATGGGGATATGGTGGTATGCTAGGCTTTTAGAAGATAAGGACAGAGGTGCTGGTATCCTGTTAGACAAGGGACTGCCATGTATATACCTCATAATTATTTTGCATTTTTCATGATCCTCACATGGCTCAATGTCTATTCATCATATAAATGAAAAATCTGTTTGATAGTATCTGAAAATAGAATTCTATTTTATACACAGACACAAAATGTGTTTGCACATTTTATTATAAGCTTACTTCCAAACGGTAAGTGCCTTGTAAGTTGGGGGAAGGTTGCTTTTCATTTTGTTCAAAACTTTATCACAGGGATTCATTATTTATGAAAATCAACCCACTGATGCTAATGTTGCCATGGTATTGGATCACCAATACTAAAATATGGATTGCTCTCACGTGATGATCCCATCTGCAAGTGTAAGTATTTGACCGGTTCACTAAAAGATAGTATCTAAGCATATTGAAATGAACACCTAGTATGAACTATTATATTTACATGTCATGCTTTTAATTGTTAGGGTGTTATATTTATTTGGAAAATTAAGTGTATAAATAGATTACAGTCTCCTTAAATTCACTTTAGGAAAGTGATGTCGGTTGAACAGCGTGCCCCTAAAGATATGTTGAACTTCTACTCTCAGGTACCTGTGAATGTTTACCTGGAAATAGTCTTTCCAGATGTAATCAAGTTAAGTATAGATATTAGGATAGGCTCTAAATCCAATGATTGATGTCTTACTAAAAGAAAGGAGAGATGCACAGATACACAAGGAAGAAAGTCAAGTGAAGATAGAGGTAGAAACTGGAATTATGTTGTCTCAAACCAAAGAACACCAAAGATTGTCAGCAACCTCCAGAAGATAGAAAGAGTCAAGAAAGAATTGTCCCTTAGACTCTTCGGAGGGAGTGCAACCCTGCTTACACCTTCATTTTAGACTTATATCCTCCAAAACTGTAAGATAAGAAATTTCTCTTATTTTACACCGCCCAGGATGTGGTACTTTGTTATGGCAGTTCTAGGAAACTAATGAAGAGAGCAATGGTGTATTACAAAATGTGTTCCAAAGAAAAGGGTGAAGATGGATTCACAACAATTAAAACCAAAAAATACTACTAGATTTGTAGAAGCTGTTCCAGGGACTCTCAGGGACATTCAGGATATTCTTGGAACTTCCTTTTCCAACCAGTCCTTTCACAAACTACCCTTTCTGCCATTTACCATTATCTGAACACACAGACCACCTTTATTTGTACTCATGTCTGCTGAAATCTTCCTGATTAAACAGCCATTATGCACAGCCCAACTGAAAGGCAAACTCCTCCCTCCTGTATCCCACCAATCAGATGTTGTGAGTGGACCACTGTGTTTTAACTTTTGATACTTCAACCTTTGATACTTTCCCAGAAAAATAGTTAATCTCTCAGAGCCCTTTTGTAAAAGGCTCAATGATCCTGACTGCAGACCTTTAAATACACCTTGTCATCAATTAAACAAGAAGTACATAGATAAGTAACATTTTGTGATACAGAGAAGTAAGCAAGTATACCCTGACTTGTATTATGGTTGTCAGTATATAAATCTATTCTTCCAAAATTTATTGGGAATACAAACTATGCTTTATTGATATTTGTATCCTCAATGATCCTGACTGCAGACCTTTAAATACACCTTGTCATCAATTAAACAAAGAAGTACATAGATAAGTAACATTTTGTGATACAGAGAAAATGTTTTTTACAAAAGGGCTCTGAGAGATTAACTATTTTTCTGGGAAAGTATCAAAAGTGGAATCATAAGCATTTAAAGAATAACAGAAATCGAGTCTAGCCATTAAAGAATACGGAAAATAAATAATTTATTTAAAACAATACAAAAAACAGTGAAAAAAAGATACCTATGACTAGAGCGAAAGAATGTTGTGTCCAAGGTAGGCAAGGAGGAAAGTAACGTTTTCATTCCTATCCGTGACTGTCATGTGTGGGAAGGGCCAGGGCCTGGGAGCGAGCTTCCAGCTGTCATTAGATGATGGATCTGGGAAGCCTAATCTTTTTTAACAAATTATGTCATCCACATCAAAAAAAAAAAAAAAGACACGTGTTTATCTCCTTTCCTCTTTTATTTACTTAAGATATAAAGAGGAGTGCCATTGCTTCAGAATTAGACTCCTTCAATTTTATCATAGACATCTGCTGCAAGGCAATTTTATCGTAGATATCAGCTGCAACACATATCTGGTAAATCTTAATGACATCCTTTTACACCTATACAGTAAATCACTAGTAAAAACTTCTTTAGCTGTGACATTTTCACTATTTGCTTTATCATCAACTGTTACATAGGCATATATTGCAATTTTGAAAAGAAAAGCTTTCACAAACATTATGACATTTGATTGAATTGAGTAACTTAAAAACCATGCCTTCCTAAAATATTTTCTTAAGTCAGATTTTTTTCTCTTCAAAAAGCAGTATTAAGCAGATCTATAACTGGAACTAGCACCCTTCCCTCAAGATGTCTAATGTGCTATTTCTGTGCAATGATTTTCCCTAACTCTCTCTCTCCTGCACAATTAGTGATTTAATATTTCAAGTTAGACCTAATTCCCATACACTCAGGGTTCCTCAGTGCACTATGCATACATAGTCCATAAGCAGACAAACAAGGCATCCAATAGTCAAACTTGAGTAGATTGTTATAAAACAATATTTAAAATTCACTTGTATCCTTATTCACAAAGTTATTTGAATTTTGGAAAATATTCCGTGGATGTCTTGGAACCAAAGATGTAAATACTATAAAAAAAAGTTACAAACTGCAATCATTGGAATTTCAAGTAGCACAAAAAGCAACTGGGTGGGGATCCTCAGGAGAGTGTCTCAATAACCCATGTTGCCTGGGGGTGTCATACTCCACTCCACTTACCTATCTGATCTGACTTTAATCTCATGTATCTTGTGCATTTTGTTGGAGCTTATATTCCTTTTTTCAGTGCTTGATAGAAGAACAGTTGAAAAACTGTATGAAAAACATAATTGATATTATAACTATTATTATATAGCATTATGGAAACTTTTAATAACTTCATGTGCAATAAAATTATTTAAACCAGTGGTTCTCAACTCGAGCTAACTTGACTTTCCAGGGGACATTTGATGGTGTCTGGAGACCAGACATTGATGGTGTTGTGTGTCTGGTGTCTAATGGGTGGAAGCCAGTGATGCTGCTAAACATCCCCTAGAGCACAGAACAGATCCCGGCAAGAAACAATGATCTGGTCCAAATGCCAATAGTGCCAATATTGAGAAACTCATGTATTCGTTTCACGATACCTATGAGTAAGTAACTACTGCTGATAGTTGAGTGATTTAAAAAAATGAGGTGACTATAATGTTAACAACTTGCCAAGGTCACACAGAAAATATATTGTTGAGCTGGAACTTAAACCTGAGGCAAAGTCAAGCAGTATGGCACAGAGTACGTGATTGTAGCAATTGCTATGCTCCCTCACTGATGTTAGGACTTAAGAAATGGCTCCCGGTGACACCTACTACCCGGTACACCATGGTGTAATACCCTCCATTAGTGTGTGAAATGGACCTAGTGACTTGGTTTTTAAGAACAGAATGCAGCAGAAATATTGGGAGATCAATTCTAGTATTAAGTTATAAAAAACTGTCTTTTCATTATGGTTTTGGTTTGACTTTGTGTGATGATTAGTGATGTTGAATACCTTTGCTTATGTTTGTATGTCTTTTTTGGAGAAATGTCTACACCTGGCCTTCGCCCATTTTTTAATCAGGTTATTAGTTTTTTTCACTATTGAATCCTTATATATTTTGGTGATTAACTCCTTATTTTATATATGATTTACAAAGATTGTCTCATTCTGTAGGTTCCCTTTTCACTTTGTCAATTGTTACTTTTGATGTGTAGAACTTCCTAGTTTTATGTCATCCTGCTTGTGTATTTTTGTTATTGTTGCCTGTGCTTTTGATGTCATAGCATGAAATCATCGCCAAGATCAATGTCATGAAGTTCTTTCTCCAGTTTTCCTATAGTAGTTTTATAGTTTCAGGTCTTCTATTTTAGACTTGATTCTATTTCAAGTTCATTTTTGTGTAAGTGGAAAGATAAGGGTCCAGTTTCCTCCTTTTGAGTGTGCATTTCCAGTTTTACCAGCACCACTTCTAGAAGAGGCTATCATTTCCCCATTTTGTATTTTTGACTCCCAATCAAAGATCACTTAATCATATATGGATGCATTTAATTTCGGGCTCCCTATTCTGTTCCATTTGTTTATCTGTCTGTTTTTATGCCAACACCATGCTGTTTTGTTTTGATTACTAAAAATTTCTAATATATTTGGAAATTGGGAACTGTGATGCCTCCATCTTTGCCTTTCTCAGGTTTAATTTAGCTATTTGTTGTCTTTTGTGGTTCCATATGAATTGTAGAATTGGTATTGTTATTTTTATTTTAAAAAATGTCATTGAGATTTTGATAGGGATTGCATGTAGATTACTTTGGATAGTATGGACATATGTCTTCCAGTCTATGAACATGGAATGTCTTTATATTTATTTGTGTCTTCTTTAATTGCTTTCATCAATGTTTCATAGTTTTTAGTACATACATTTTTCATCTCTTTAGTTAAGTTTACTAACACCTGTCAGGATGGCTATTATCAAAAAAAAAAAAAAGGCAACATGTGTTGGTAAGTATGTGGAGAAATTGGAACGCTTCCACACTATTTGTGGGAATACAAAATAATACAGCCAATATGGAAAACACTACAAATATTCCTCAAAAAATTTAAAGCAGACCTACCGTACAACTCAGAAAACCCATTTCTGGGTATTTATCCGAAAGAACTGAAAGCAGAATCTTGAAAAGATATTAACACTCCCATGTTCACTGTGGCACCTTTCACACTAGCCAAGTTATGGAAACAATTTAAATGACCATCAACAGATGAATGGATAAAGAAAATGTGGTACATGCATACAACGGAATATTACTCAGCGTTAAAAAAGAAAATTCTGCAATATGAAACAACATGGATGAACCTTGAAGACATTAAGCTAAGTGAAATAAATTAATCACAGAAAGACAAATACTATATGATTCCACCTAAAATAATCTAACTCATAGAATCAAAGAGTGGAATGGTGGGTATCAGGTACTGGGTGAGAGAGAAAAGAAAATTTACTAATCAACTGGAATAAAGTTTCAGTTAAGCAACATAACAATGTATAACGTTACACCAATACTCAACTAAAAAATTTGTCAAGTGTGTAGATTTCATGTTAAGTGTTCTTACCACATAAAATAAGACAAATTTTAAAAATAAAACAAGGTTTTCTAAAGAAAAAAAAAAGTGACTGCGTTTGTCATCCTTCATGGTGAAAGAGCCAGTCAGAGGATGTAGCCAAACCATACACTGATTCCTTACTGACGGTGACGGAAACTGTGAGATCAATGGTGAAAATTAAGATACTAAATTTGGAGATAGTGTGTTATGCAGCAATAAATAACTGAAACAGATACATAATTTGGAGTTTATTTTAAATATATCTTTGAAAAATGGTCACATGGTTTTTATATCATCTTGGAGAAAGAAAATAGACTATAAGCTGTATCTATACATCCCTTTTAACGGCTTTAAGCAATATGATTGGTGTAAATAAATGAAGTAAAATAATTTAATGTGGATTTTAATATTTTATAATTGGCCATGTAAATGTAGCTACTACAACATTAATACATACATGGTAATCATTTAAATGTAATATATCACTCACAGTGTTTGATTATAGGTCAATGAATGTTTTATTGGTATGTTGTTACTGTCACAGTGCCGATGTCAGTTAAATAATGGCTAAGACATATTATAATTGCTCAATCCCAACAATATTTGACCTGGTTTTATAGCCTAAAGAAAAGAATACTAGTTAACAAAATTGGCAAAAGGTGGTGAGTAACTTAACCACTCTTTTTATAAAATTACACATCTTATAACGGAATATTCTTGATCAAGATGGTACTTATATATAACCCACCAGCTGGATTTATTTCTGTCATCATGTGAAACTTTAGGCTCCTGCTCCTCTGTATTCTACAAAAATCAAACTATAAAGAAAAGCTCTTCTCGTATAACTTACAGATATGATACAGGATTTAGCATAATAATGACCATTCTTAAATATTTCTCAATTATAAATCAGTAAAATAAGAGCAGGAACACTGGTATATCTTGAGCTCTTTGAATAGTGCCTGGCACATAGTGACCCAATTTATAGTTGTTGTCATATTAAAATTATAAAACTGTATAAAAAAACTATATGAAATGTTATTTTTAAAACTTAATCCTAATAAAAAGGCACAATTATTTTAAAAATATCAACAATCAAAAATATGTAAAAAAATATGATTCATTAATATGGCAATTATGTAATCCCTTCAAGTTATGTTCCTAGGTATATTAATTCATTTATGAATTAATCCATCAAATATTTATTAAATTCCTACTGATCTTCCAGCACAGGATTAGAATCTGAGGACATACGATTTAAAAAGAGAGGGAAAAAAAAACCCAGGTATATTATTACGCTAATGAACCCAACAGAAGAGTTGGGAAGACAGAAATTAAACCAATAAATAGTCATATACTGAAATTAGTGCTTTAAATAGAAAGCAAGCTTCTATGAAAAAGAACGACACACCCCCTTACCCCCCAACCCCTGTCAGCCCCAAAGGAGGCTGTCAAGGAAAACATCACGGAGGAAGAGACTTTTCAACTGGTTATTGAATTGTGAATAACTGATACCAAAAAGGCAGACAGAAAAGTGTTTCAAACAGCAAGTACAAAAAGTGCAGGCTCCAAAGTGTAAGAAGGAAGCAGTAACCTTGCCAGAATCTTGGCCCAATATCTACCAGCTATTAGAGGGCTGATGGAACTGTATTAAGAAAAAATGGTCTCCAAGAACATTTGAGCAGTTAACCCACAAAGTTGAAAGTAGTTAAGAGTACCTTGTCCAAGTATCACCTCATGCACCCAAGCTTGGAATCTAATCCTAACAAAAGTGACACATTGCATTTGTACTCTTTCATTTTTTGTTAATAATGAAAGTACATTCTTTATAACCTCCTAAAGAGCTGCATATAAACTGCTGCCTATTTCTGTGCTATGGGACGGCCCCTTGACTTCCATGCACCACCTTGTTCCATAATCATTGGTCTCAAAGCAATGTGATTATGTTCATCAAAAAGCTGCTAGGACGAGAGTCACTTAAAAAGTACCACCCAAAGGCCTCCATTATGTCTCGTTTCAGGAAAAAAAGTATTGCAGTTTGAGCATGATCCCTGATGTCTGGAAGTCCAATAAAACTCTGATATACTTACAAATACTTCCCCCTGTAGCCTGCCCAGCTCCAATGTTAGTTTTGGTTTTGTTTTTTTCCTAGTTTACAAAATTTCTCTATCTTTACTTGAATCTTTCAAATGGCACATCATTAATACATTTTGGTGACTATTGGATTTTATTCCATTTTCTTAATATGTAGTCAATGGTACTTTTTTTTTTTTTTTTATCTTTGGAATTCAGCCATAACAAAAGACAGACACTGTAGTCTCAGAATTCGGTGGGGGACAAGGGGCAGAAAGACAATTAAAACAGGTAATTACACCAAGATGTGATGAGTATGTATTGTAATAGGAGAAATAGTGGATAAGACAAAAGCAAAAAAGAAAAGATAAGTAGAATTAACTTTGTCCCAGCAGCAGAAAAATGCTCCAAAGGGAGAACTATTTAAAGGAGGGAATTGGAAAATAAATAAAACTTGCTCAGAAAAAAGTGAGAAAAGTGGGTATTCTTCCTGAAGAAGGATGTGTAGTTGGGGGATGACTGATGAGATACTCGTTTTTGGACAGAACCCAACAGGCACAAAAACCTCAGAGAAGACGCAGCAGGTTACTATGGTGGGCAAAAGTAGTTCCGTACATATGAGGTTTAGTGTTTTTAGGCACTGAATGTATGATTGAGAGAAGGCAAGAGATGAGGTTGGAGAGAAAGACAAAGCCCCATGATATAGGGCCCAAAAAGGCAGGTTGCTTTATTCCTAGGACAATGGGAACCCAGTGAAAGAATTAAAGCAGGGTTGACGTGATTTAAGAGACAATCCAACTTCAGTGGGCAAACTGAATGAGCCGTTTCACAGTCTTCCTTTACTAGTTAAGGTAGGAGATGATCTGATCATTATCTTTACTAAAAAGATGACTCATCGATGAATTTGTTGGATGCTTAGGAAATAAAAATGTCAGTACTTGGCTTCTGAATAGTGTCAGTAAGGGCGAAAGGAGAAAGAACTGATGATTTCCAGGTTATTAGGTTTCAAAATAGGTTTAACAGTGGAGTAATTTATTGTGAGGAGAGAACCTCAGTACAGAATTAAATAAAATGTATTCAATTTTGACTAAATATGTTGATGTGCCAAGCAGAAATGACCAATGAGTAAGAAGCTTTTATAAAGTTATATCATTTTCACAGCACTTTTTAGAATAGAGTGGAATGTCTTAATTTTCTGAAAATGTTACTGCATTACCTTCAATAACTTTTCTGCGATGTGATTCCTTATCATACAAAGGGATGAACTGCTTATGCCTAAAAATTGTTTCACAGCTGTTCTTAGAACATAAAGTGAGATGACATTGAGGAGCTAAGTAAAATCTTGAGATGCTAGGTTATAGTTAGGTTAGACAATTAATTATCTGAAAGAATCCTGAATTATGGCACGCTGTGAATGCTTTAGTATCAATTCATGTATTTTTCTCTGTGACACGAATCAAAACCACCCTTGTGTTCTTCTGGGAATCTCCTGCTGTGAATATAACAGGAATGACACATTATACCTTTTAGATGTTTGTGAGAACTTCTGGGGCATTTTGCATTCTCAGGACCAGTGAAAGAGAAAGACCGTGGAAGGAAAATTAGAAGGAAAAGGTAGACATAAACAGGAGGTAATAAAATGTTCTTTTGTGTGAGGGCAGCTCCTCTTCAGCTGCAATTCTTAGTCCTGGCTGTACGGAATCACTTGGATAAGCTTTAAAGCATAACTACTCTGGGACCACCCAATAGGCACAAAATCAATAGCCGTGGGGTTAGGTGCCAGGAATGGTTCCCTTATAAAAAGCCCCATTAGTTGTCCTGAGATCTGCTCTGAGATCCTTTATTAAGAGCAGTTGTTTAGGCAGCGAAAGACAAACACTGTATGGTTTCACTTACATGTGGACTCTAAAAACAAAACAAAATAAAAACAGACTCAGCAAAACAGACCAAAGGGATAGCTACCAGAAGGGAGGGACTGGGGGATGAGTAAACAGGGAAGGGCAGCATAGTCCATAATATTGTGATAAATTTACATGGTAACACATGATGACTAGAACTAGTGGGGATTACTAGAACACATTGTAACATATAAACATGTAGAATCATTATATTGTACAGCTGAAACTAACATAACCAATATAAGACTGTATACCAACTATACTTAAATAAAAATAACTAAATAAATAAAAATTAGAGTAGCTGGTTTATAACTTCTATTGAAAAAAAAAACAATCAGGCAAGATTAAACTATGTTTTTTGATATATTTTTTTCTTTTAAAAATATTATAATTTCTAAGTGTGAAATGTAATATGAATAATCGCACGTAAAAACATCAGATTATTATTTTCCTAACAAATAGTGTTTTCTTTTGGGATCACAATTCCACAATGCAAAAGAGTAATATGCTATCTACCTTGAATGAAATGCAGATAATCAACTAGGTCTTAGATAACCAACCATAACAAGAATTTATATGTATTTAGAAGAGGGCCAATCCCAGTCCCCACAATTTCCAGTTAACTTTTTCTTCTCCTCAACTAAAGCCACTCAGGGAGCATAAGATAACTTCTTTGGTGTTTCAGACAAAGCAAGAGCTAAAACTAAAGCAGACATAAGGGGTAAAATTACAGCAGGATATAAGTGAGCTTTTTTCTTTCTCTGCTTGGGTTTCCTTATCTTTAAAATGAAGAATCTCTTCAACCAGATTTTATTAAACTAAGTAAGCAATAGTTGCTTAAAATAGTTTAAAATTTCTCCCTGATCTTCTAAGCAAAGATCCCCTACTTAAATGAACCTTGAACTTCAATATATGAATGAATGCTGTAATTTCATTAAAAACAAACAAACAAACAAACAAACAAACAACAAAAAAAACAGGTTTCTCTAGAGTCCGCTATCTCTTATACTGGGATAAAAGCTGAACTCTGGAACTCTCCATCCACCCAGATCCTTCCACAAAAGTTTTTTTAAAATGTGTGTTGGTAGACACATAAATTAGACCCTCTCGCCAGATACAAGTTAACAATATTTTGAAACACATAACGTTTTTGAAGAATATCTATCATTGCATAGATAACAAGCATTATTATGTATTAATGTAAAGCCAAATAGACATCTTTGTTAAATAGGATTTTAAAGTGTAGGTGATCTTTTGAAAATATTTGTATGGCTTTTTCAAACAAAAGTTAGAAAATCTGCAAAACATTACTATAAACTACCAAGTGACAATGGAAAGTGATTTGTTATAGGAAAATAAATTCAACGATATTTGTTTAAATGATCTTCCTTCATCACAATAAAATTAAGCTATAATAAAATTAATTATTTTACAGTTTTTACACTGTGTGATATTCCAGCAACTTTATTTCTCTTTATTTTACCATGTGCTTACATAAATAAAAATATAATATAATGAGAGTCCAGTAGTGCTCAAGCAAGATAACAAAAAGTAGCATTATAATCTGAAATGAAACAAATGGATTCATATAAAAAAAAACAAAACCTTTAAAAACGAAGAATGCAGATGATAGCAGCTTTAACTTGTCACCAACATTTCATTTATTCAACAAATATTTATTGAGTGCCTACTATATGCCAGGAACTGGTGAGAGAATTGTGAAAATGTCAGGCAAAGCAGAAAGCATAAAGTCTAGTGAGAAAACTGTTAAAACCATACGCTCATATTATTGGCCAAAAAAATATCATTCTATTTCAAGCAGTTTTTAGAGGTGTGAAACTTTAACATTTTTTCATAATTTTAATTATGAAGTACATTTGGAATATTTCACGTAATTAATAGGAAAAATCTTTTAAATACATTATTTTTTTGCAAATGGCAAAACCATTATTTAAAATGGCAAGTGATATTTGTAGGTTCTAGAAAGTAAGGAATATTCACCTCCTGACTTTACCAGAAATAAAAATTACAAACTTGATATTCTAATATGAATTTATTTCCTAGTTTTAGAAAATTCTAATACCTTCAAAAAAATGAGCATCTAGGAAAATACGGAGTCGCCTACACCACAAGTATCAACATGGTTTTACATACCATACACTCTGACTTTGAACTCCTTACGTATCCTGTCATGATTTCTACCTGCTTTGACAAGGTCAACTTCTGGTTAACTCATGGTCTATGCATTCAATGATTTTGACCCAGCAGCATTCCAAATTACTTCATGGAATTTAAAATTCACATAGAGTGTCTAAAATCCATGTTATTGGTTTTCATTAGAAGAGGTTTCAGCAAGAAAGTGGAGTTTTCCCACAGATATTCACATTGATTAAAGAAATGTCAAGCATGCGTGGTTTCCCCTAGAAAGGGAAGGTAATCCTAGAATGATGCCTGCTCTAGACAGGATGACATATTAGCCTGAGATGATGATCCCCTACCCACAGCTCAACCAGGAAGTTATAACAGACTAGACATATCACAGGGGAAAAGAAAAAGAAAAAGAATTGACTTTGGAATTGGATTGAGAGAGAGAGAGATAGAGAGAGAGAATGCATTGGTGGTGATGATGGTGGTAGTGATGATGGTGGTTCAAAAGGTGCAATTTGATGTCAAGAAACCTAGAAAGAACGTGAGAGAGTTGCCATGAACTTAATCTTCCACCAGTGCCTTTTCCTATCCCCAGCTTTCACCCCTCATCCTCAGTTCAGAGTTTATATTTTCTTGTATAAGAAAATATAAAAGCCCAGATTGGGTGGGATCATCAAACAGTATGAATCCAGGAAATGTGCAGAACAGGTAATGAAACGGGGAAGCTACCTAGCTGGATCCAGTTAATTATGCTCCCTAAACCTAAGGGCTACAAAATGGCAATGAATTCATCTTTTTAGAAAAATAGAATGCTCAGAATATATCCTCTGTAAGTTTTTGCTTAGCTTATGGTCACTCCTATAAGTGTGAAGGGAGCGGGAAGGAAGTGAGTGTGGCAAACAGGGTGTGGTTGAACCTGGGATGAAAAAGGCAGGGCCCCCCTGAGGCATTACATAACATCACCAACCCGTCAAAGTTATGTGTGGAGGCCGCATATGATGGGTCCTAGGCTTTCAACCCTCCTACCACATATTTATTGGGTGTTTAGATTTAAAACTGGCCCACTTAAGAGGAGCTTACTGAAATAATAATAAATTGCTAATAGTGCACAAAGTGTAAAAGAATTATCAGAAGCTGATTAGTGGATGGCATAGATTATTCATTATGTGGAGGCAAACTGATTCATTTTTTTTTTTTAATATCCTAAGAAGACACCCTAATAAAACATCTCTGAATTTCATCTTGGAGATAGAGGAAGCTGGAAAAAAAAGTGTCGCTCTCATCTTTACAATAAGGAGAAAGATGGACAAATTGCAAATGAATGAGGGTTTTTTTTTTCCTAACCTATCAGAGAAATGATTTTGCAGGCAAACCACATAATTCAGGATCTAGTGAGAGACAGACATATGCAAGGGAGACACAGGACCCACACATTTACTCACCCGGCGTACCTACTGCCACGTGTAAATTTACGAACAAACACATTTACAAGCCAGTTATAAGACCCCATTGAAAAAATATTAATACATTTCAAAAGCCAAGTGTGAATTCATGTGTAAATTTGAAGCCTCTGCGGGCTACAGGGGGTTCATACCTGCTTTCAGGTGTTTCCTCCATTAACCCATCAGGCATTGGGAGGACATAGTGGAGAGGAATTCCAGAAGGCTTGCATGGAGATGCTGCCTGGAGCTGGGAAACAGCAGGTGTTGCTGAAATCCCCACCCTCCTCATCCTCCACACAAAAGGTTTCATCTGTAGAAGGAAGAATAACAATTGATGCCTCAGGACACTTGTGCAAACACATTACATGTGGGCTAAAAGAATAGGGAAAAAGGGAACCAAAACCTGCACTAACTCTAAAAGAGGGACAATACTACATGCTGGGTTCACAGCTGTAGTTTTAGAAGCAAGGAAACGTGCTTAGTCTGTGCCCCGCAAGACTCAGGGACATACAGCCTGCCTGAGACTGAGGCTTAATCAGAACATTAGAGATTTCCCCACTCCTCTGCCGCCTTCACCACATGGACACACATCAGGGAAAATGACAGTGTACTAGAGATGAGGGAGCTGCAAAAGACAGAATTCCTCCAGCGTACAGCAGACCAGCAAGACCCAAACCCAAACCCAAGAGTGAGGAGACATTGCGGAAATGACCTCCGGTCCTGAGGGGAAGCTCATAAAATGAACGTTATCAAAAGTGTGAGGTATTGGAGAATCCACACGTAAAATGACAATGCTGAAAATAATTGTGCAGGTGAAAATGAGCTTCATTTGTGACATTGTTTGATACAGCCATCCAAAAATTGTACGCAGTTCTAGGCTGCTTGAGTGGCAGAGGGCCCCTAGGATACCAAATGGTTCTCTTTTAAAACGACTCCTGCTTATACCACATTTGAATTGTTGTTGTACACTTGAAGAGCAATCTTCCAGAGGGCTGCAACAAGCAAATATTCAAAAGAATACAACTGAGTGTTTTAGTACTCAAAACCATTAACAGTGTATTCGGTTGAAAGATTACGGGTTAAAACTGGACGAAGAAAAGCCTATGGAATATATACTAGGTGTTCAAAACCACTTAAAACATTTTCAAGTGGAAAAATTATATATTTTGTAGGTGGTATTGAAGGATAGAAATAATTAGAACCGATGTGAATAAATCATTGAGATTTATACCTTCAGTCATGGAAGAACTAACTTCAAATTCATCAAAGTAGCCTAAAGATAAATATACGACTATAGAAGTGTAGCATAAACGGTACTCAAATATATGTTAGATAGTCAATTTGGGCAAGTATTTTTAAATTGACCTTGACCGTCATTAGATCAAGTTATATTTAATACCCATTGATTATATCATTGTATCAGGAGCATATTCCAAGTTTTTCAATTCAGATTTCTATAGCTATCTTTCGAAAAGAGAACTCAAGATCACGGGTTGGTTAAAAATGTCTACAAAATATTAAATGCTAGAATTCTCCTAAACTAAGTTATTTGGAAGGAGATAGTGCTTTTTTTATTTCGATGGAAAAACACATTAAGAAGGAAGTCCAGGTAAACAATTCAGAAAAGAAGTCTGTTCAAAATGGGCAAGATATTTGCATTTATTAAATGTACTGAAAATACTGAGGCTGTTTTGTATTCTGTATCACTTACCCTTTAAGAAAGCGCTCTGCTTCTAGAGGAAAGCGACCTCAATACATTCCATGTATTATCTTTTAGACAGGAGACACTGGGATTTGCCAATATCAGTGAAGGTGACTCCCTTACAAGTTTTCTCTCCTTTTGTCTCCATCTTCCACCAGGTTCTTAGATAAACTTAAAAATCCCATTTGTCACTTAAAGATATATCTTCACTTACGTTTAAATATGAAGAACTATAAAAGAAAATCTCAGCAATGTTCTGTAGCTTGTGTTTATAAGGAAGATTTCATGACACAAAAGACAGAAAACTAAAAATGGCTTTTGGGTTTGCATCTACAAAACAGGAATTTGCTGTCAGGAATAACAAAATGTGAAACAAGACTTACATCAATACATTTTTTTTTTTTAACCTGCAGCAGAGTTCATGGAACAGATGTGGAGGGACTTGTGTTCAGGAAGGGGAAAGTATTTGGGAGCCACACAAAAGGGCTATATATTCAGCTCACAGTCCTGAGGGATGGCGATGATAAGGAGGCAACACTCAGAACCCTGCTTATTCTCCTGAGTCAAAAAAGCACAAGGACATTATCCATCTATGTTTCTCCATAACAGATTGTCTGGCAGGAAATTTACGAACAAACACTGCTGAAAACAATGTAGCAAGCGCTATTTTACTCTAACAAAATAAGATCAATTAATTATTAAGGAACTCAGATTTGAACTCTATGTTAAGATAAAATCCAATGAAAAAAGACAATTGAGTTTATTTGATCAACACAAATAAAATACTTGAAGTTTATATTTTTTCTAATATAATTATTTTAAATATTTCCTTTAATACATATAAATGTCAACACTTCCAAACCTAACAGGTTTAAGCAATTTGTGGGTGAGTGAACAGCCAATTTATATAATCAAATTTGCCATCCTTAATGTTTCTGATTTGTATGACTTCTTACATTCATCAACAACTAATGCAAATTGAACCAGACTGTAACATGAGTAGTTCCTTTCTCAATCAAGCATATGGGTCTCCTATACAAGAACAAAACCATCCAACCAACTACACAAACAAACAAAAACAACCATCCTCATACAACATAATGTGCTTGAAAATGGGCACACACCCTCAATGGCCAATGGCAAACACATTTCAATTAACAAACCAAGTTGCATTATTAAGCCTTGTTATCAGTGGGGTAGGAAGTTTAATCCTGCTGTAGTAGAAAGCTTGGGAGAACAGGGCAAGGAATATCTTTGACCCATAATGTAATCTAGAATACATACTATATACAAAACATATAGTTATATCTAAACACTCAGGTAGATAATTCAAACCTCATCATCAATTTCAGATGAGTTTGTTGGAACTTGGGAATTTTAATAGGCTCTGATTGGATAAACAACAAACAATGTAACTCTCCACAATTGTTAATGGCTAATACATGAATGAAATACTGTTAACTCATTATGAAAAGTATAGGAAATACTGTCCTCACAATCCTAACTAAAAGTTGCCCTGAATTAATAGTGCTTATTAATCTTAAATGCTGATATATGAAAACATAAATAAATATACTTATGAACACTAGGGGTGATGAACAATTTTTTTTTAGTGTAATCTCAAAGAGATTTCTAATATTCATCAATGTCTTTAGAAATTGATGGCATTGGTTTATACTTGCAATAATTTCATGATACCTATGAACTAAATCTCGTAATCAGTGCCTCGCTAATTTATCTTAAGTTTCTCTGAAGTTAACAATTAATATCACAGTGTATTTGGTGAAGGTATCATGTTAGAAGTTTAGCAAGGGAGCCATGGGCTGGTTTACATTATAGTAAGACCACCTGGTAAGTAGACATATTTGCAAGTGAATATTTAAAACTCTTCTTTCACTTTGTAAACACAAGAAAAAGTTAATGTTTGTGATACTCCTCTGAAGCAATCAAAATAATTTATTGAAAATAGGTGTTACTGTGAAATGTGAAGTAGTATTAGATGCTTTACATAGAATTGAAGCTATGCTTGATGTCAATCCTTCCTTTCCAAAAAAAGGTACACACAACATTGAATTATGAAAAAAAATTATAAAAGCATTTAAAATTATAAATAAGGTAATAATCTGGGTCATGATGGTTCCTCAAATCTTAATTCATTTTTTTAGGCTACTCTTATTTAATATTTGAAAAAAACACAAATAGGAACTTTTTAAAACTGAAAGAATTCTTGGTAATGTCTGTTCAGACCTCTCATTTTGAGGAGAGTAACAAGAGGTTTATAATGTCTGCATGAGGCATCATAAATGTCACATAACTGATTATTAGCAGATCTGAAATTTAATTGTCAGTGTTCTTTTTCCCATAAAACCATGGTAGATTATATCGCATTATATAATCTAGTTTATGTTTACTCACACACACACACATACACACACACACACACACACACCTGGAAGTGGTTTACATTTCATCATCTAGACTACACAGAATAAAACACCACATTCTATGTTTGTTCATTAAATTATCTATGACTAAATCTGCACTTTCATGAAGAGACAAGAGACCAAAAAGCCAATTCCGATAATGGTGCCCTCCTTGCACATTATCAGCCTCAAGAGTAGGCAGGGGAATAGACAATCCTCTTGCAAAGGCACAGGGATAGACCCTTACGTAGAAGCACATGAACTTTATCAGCTTGTTATGGGCTGCACAGTGTACCCTGCAAATCCATATGTTCATTCATTCATCCTAAAACCCAGTGCCACAGAGCGTGGCTGATTTGAAGATAGCGATCTTTGAAGAGGTGATTAAGTTGAAATGGAGCATTTGGAATGGGCCCTAGTCCAAAATGACTGGTGTTCCTGTAGGAACAGGAAATTTGGACACATAGAAAGACCAGTCACATGTGCATGCACAGAGACGACCATGTGAAGACACAGTGAGAAGGTGTCCATTTGCAAGCCAAGGAGAGGTCCATTTGGAGCAAGACCTCTCAAAAGAAACCAATCTTGTTGATATCCGATCTCAGACTTCCAGCCTCAAGAACTGTGAGAAAATAAATGTTGTTTAAGTCAGCTAGTTTGTAGTATTTTGGTATGGCAGTCCCAACAAAGTGATACACTGCCTTTTTAAATTTATAAATATACATCATGAGCAATCCATTGCTTTGGGCCTTTTGATTTTTATGATTGATTTATTGTTTCAAATGCACTTGTCAGTGTTTCATCTTCACTGGAATAATTAATTCAGAAGCAGGAAAAATTAAGCAGTTACCTTTGTGTATTAGCACCATATGTAGCATGAAGCTCCCAGGAGTCCTGACGAGAATATGTAATATGCTTCTAAGGGTACACAGTATGCTGCTATAGCTGAGAGTTTGTATTGGGGGATAGAGCAATAAGTCTAGTCATCCTGCCTATCTCAGATCGTTAGAATAAATCCATCTTGCCTCAGAGTTCTGGTGGTCCCACTCCCTGACAGAAGTCCGATGCTACCAATTCAGTTTGAAATATAATTTCTGTATTTTTCCTAAACTAATCCAACCCTCCATCCCTGCCTGTTCTCTCCATACCTCTTACTACTTTATGATCAACAAATTTGCCTGTATTTGCACCATTTTGTATTGTTTTTACTATCTTTGCTTTTATGGAAAATGAACTGTCAATTGAACAATAGTTTCCCCTACACCTTCATCAATCTGAAACTATGTTTGTTGTTGTACCAGCACTATGAGGCTAAACTGACATTGTCTTGGCTTACAATGGCCACTTCTTGATCTTTACTGTCCTAAAAAATAACAACAATAACAAAAGACATAATAGTAAAATATCCTCTTTACCTGTATGTTATACACGGTTCAACCATTCTCACCTCTTCTTACCTACCTTCTACTGTTTACCTCTTGGTCACTTCCTTGACATTCACTGAAGAATTTAAATACTTGTTCACCATTCTTCTCTTCTCCAACTTTTATCGTTTTCAGTGATATCATGATCCACATAGGTAACATTTTATCAGTTAGAACTCTCATTTCTCTACTAGTCTTTCTTTACTTTCTTGAACTAGCCAAGTACATTTCTACATCAGAGACTTTGTACCTATTTCCTAATCTTAATCATCTCCCACGTACAAATTTTTCAATGCTAGCTTTAGCTTAGGAAATACAGATTCTATAGCATGTCTTTTTCATGATCACACAATGGGAGGGAGGGACGAAGGAAGGGAAGGAGGAAGAACAGGATGGGATGGGAGAATTAGGGTAAAGAAAAATTAATGTAAAAGTGAAGTACAGAGCAGGAAAGAAAATATAACCTAAACCACATTTTCCAATCCTACTCTAAATATAACACACTTAGGCATGTTATTTTGAATTCCCATCTCTTTACTCTCTACTTTTAAAAAATTAAACCACTTTGGTCATACCCTAGATAAAACTCATTTTTAAAAGTAAGACTACCCAACTATTGCCTCAGGAAAAAAAAAATATATTAACTACGGAAATATATAATTTTGAGAACTTGCAAAATGTGCATATGGAACAGAGAATGAAAGGATGTCACCAAAAATTGGTATCTGCCACTTATAGTCAGAAGACAAAGTTTAAGGGGAAGAGTATATCTAAAATTCATTGAAGTGACAGGATAAGGATAACATCATGAAACATTTCCAAAGAATTAAAGCACCAATTTTCATTTTTTGTTACAAATATATTGGCATGTTATGCTTCATAATTAGGTCACATGTGAGGCCATACCAGGAACCAAAGATAATTCCAGAAGTTGATTACAAAATGTACCTCTCAGCCATCTTGCTTTCAGCTTATCTGAACCTGACACTTGCAGCCGTTTGCCATGCATATTGAGGCATTGAAATGACTTTCATTAAAACGCAGTTAGTGTTGTCAGTTTGTTTCCAAAACTTGGTCTTGGCTAAAAGGGACATTTCTTCCTGAATATCAACCAACCAATTCCAGATGGTTTATATGTGCTTTATTTGAATATTCAGTTTCCGGTTTTCAATTGGAAAATTCTTATGGAAGAGACTCCTTACTACAACAGCTAATGGAAATACAACAAAATAGATGAATACAACCCACAGAAATCCCATTTAAATCACAGCATTTTCCCCCAGTAACATAAAATATCTCTTTTTAAAATCTTAGATTGCAGATGGTAGATTTTTCAATCATAAATGCTCCTGTTTCGGATGGCACTGCCAAATTATCACTGTACTCCACAACATGTTCATTTATCTGGAATTTCCCTTATTCTTTACACTCTGTTTACTCACTTGAATACAAATATAATATTTCCTGGTTTGCAAATATTTTGAAGAATACCTTTTGTCCAAGTGTATATCACAATTACATGATCAATAAGAAAGGGAATCCGTTTGGGTGCATAATAATTTGCCAGTTTTCTTCTCACTGTATTATCACTGCCATAACATTTCATCTAACTTTATCTTCCAAACTCCCTGTGTTAAAAAATAAATGAATAAAGTAAAATAAAAAGTGTTTTTTTTATTGTGTTATAGTGTTTGGGGAGAAATGAAAAAAAAGGGTAGGAAGGAAGTATTATTCTCCTGAGCAGGTACCTTATAAGATTATAAGGGTGGAATTTTTATTAATGGAATTTTTTATTAATATAATTTTTATTTATTGTATTTTATACCATGAATACAATAATCTATAAGGTATCAGACAACACAAAGAAACCATAAACATATAGGAGCTCAAAAACTTTAATTGCTTGGCATAAAATAAAAATAAGATGCCACATACACACACATACAAATTCACACACATTGATTGGTTAAAGCTTGATAGCAAGTGAAAATAAGTGAGAACATAAAAATAAAAGCTATAGGCAACAAATGTAGCAGAAGGGAATGAGACAGGAAGGATAATAGCTGCTATAAATTACGAGGGAAATAAAATTAATGATGAGTTTTTAGTAGCCAAGATACTGAACTAATATTTTAAACTTGTCTTGAAGGGAAAAAATGGGAGAAAGAAATCTAGACGTTTGGAGAGTAATGGCGAACAGGCTAATTGCAGCTTTAAAAACCTACATAGAGTACACCTAGAATTGAATATGTAAAATTATAGAGTTCAGGTATAATTTGTAATAAAGTAATAAAATAATTATAAGCCCCTTCGAATGTCTTCAAAAAATCACATAGCACAAGGAGAAATATAGGCTTAGCTTCAGAGAAGCTAAGAAACTAAACCCAGGAAATTATGGCTCTACTAAGTCTAGTCCCAATATATACCTCAATAATATAAAAATGTATTTAACAGAAAATAATACAAACACTTTTGTCTAACTGGAAATAGGAGATTTTTTTGTAGAAAACATGTAAATATTGTCTTTTGAAGCAAAACTCCCTACTATATGCTGATAACAATAACAGATACACAAACATACAAGAATCATTTTAAACAGAAAGCCACAGATAGTGAAAATCTAAACAGGAAAAAGTTATTTTATGCCTGATATTCATTGCAGCAGTATTTATAATAGCCAAGATATGAAGCAACCTAAGTTCCCCTCAGTAGACAACGAGGTAAAGAAGATGTGGTACATATATATGATGGAATATTAGTCAGCCATATAAAAGAATTAAATCTTACATTTGCAAGAACATGGATGAACCTAGAAGGGATAATGCTAAGTGAAATAAGTCAGACAGAGAAAGGCAAATACCATATGATTTCACTTACATTTGGAATCTATAAAACAAAATAAATAATCAAAACAGAAACAGATTCATAGGTACAAAGAACTGATGGTTGCCAGATAGGAAAGGGATTGGGAAGCAGGGTAAAAAAGGTGAAGGGATTCAGAAATACAAAAATAGTAGTTACAAAATAGTCATGGGGATGCAAAATACAGCATTGGGAATAGATTCAATAATATTGTAATAACTATGAATAGTGCCAGGTAGGTACTAGACTTATCAGAGGATCAGTTTGTAAATTATGTAAATGTCTAACCCTTTGCTGTACAACTGAAAATAATATAAAATAATACTGAGTATCAACTGTAATTCAAAAAAAAAATTAAAGCATAAGAAAGCTGAAGTGGCTACATTAGTATTAGAAAAAGTAGACTTCCAAAAAAAAAATTGTACCAGATATAAATAAAGCAATTTCATATTGGCAAAATTATAATCTTTTGTCACAATTACACTGTGAAATACATATACAGGCAATAATATAGATTTCAGATAAAGGAAAAAAAAGAGAGAATTAAAGAGAGAGCTAAACACATCCACAAACACATGCAGAGTTTTGCATTACACTGTCAGTAACTGAAAATAAAAGTGAACAAACAAATCTAAAATGATGTATATAATTTGACAACACAAATAACCAAGGCGATGTAGTATATATGTATACACACACACTCCAACATGTGTTATTCCCTAAAGACATTGAGAGAAGATGTTATTCTATTGAAAAATACTGTTTACATAAATTAAAAATAAACGACTAAGTGCAGATATGAGCAGAATTAAAGCTTTGGTGACAAGAATTTGAGGTGGTTGCATCTCATAGACTATTCTCTGAAGAAGGAGAGGTCATCTGCTGAGAATCACACAGCTAGAAGACTATAGAGAACAGAAAAGTTTGACTATAGAAACTAGACGAAACAAATATAATAATAAAATTTTCAGCAGTATTGAGGTCCAGCTGAGGTCAGTGACTATGAATTTATATTGCTAACAATCTTCGAGGTATGTGATTTTTCTCCAGTTGTTTTTAGCTGCCCAGTAGGAGGCTTGAGAAGGTGATAGTGAATCAGTCACAAAATAAAAGTAAGAAAGTCATTCATTTATTCAGATAAATAGACCCCTTTTTCCTTTTTATTTATTTATTTATTTTTTTGTTAAAATTACCTAGGCAGTATTTACTTCATACTGACTTGATGCTGCTAGGGGTGAGTGAGCATAAAATGAGCAAGGATTAAAATTGGCAGAGCTTGGGACAAATGCATTTTAAAAAGGTTAAGATATGTTTGGAAATCTAATCATGATTTCAGGTTACCCTAGGAAAACCTTGCTTGAAAATAGAAGAGTTACTATGTAAAGCAGGAGAAACGGATTCTAATCCTGACACTGTTACTAGTGACCTTTGTGCATTAAGACCCAAACCCTTCTGAACCATCATCTATTACCTGAAATGATGCGATCAATGGACTTTCCATCTCTCTCACTGCAGATCTAGTAGGGCAAACGATTCTAGCTGAGAGCTCCCAAATGACCACCAAATACAAACTCTGCTAAAATTATGTACGTTAGTATTTTTATATGAGAACACAGAATGGAATATAGAAAATGTTGTATTTTTGAATAGCAACTTCAAGAGCTATTAAGCTAGAGAATTTAGAACACATTCTCTTTGTCTTCATTTCCTACACTAGTACAACTTGGAAATTAGATTTTATTGGTCAGCAGAGAATATAGCTGGCTGCACTCATTATTGTAAATAAAATGAAGACAGACAGTTAACATTTGCTTTATGATTTCTTTATCTGAAATTGAAATGCTATTGTTATGCAGTTAAGAATATATTCAGTAGAAATGCATTTAGGAAGTAACACATCTGATATCGTTACTACCAAAATCCATAGTAACCCCCTTTGTTTCTCCCAAATACCACAATTAAATCACAATAAGATATAACAGAAAAGACATGTAGGCTAAAATATTCTAATTATTTAAAAAGGCATAATGCCTAATCTATGTATTTTCAGGTAAGGTGAAAATGATATATTAGTTTGAGGAAAAATATTCTGAAACAAGTGGTATTTGGACTTGATCTTCTTTGATTTTTTTTTTTTTTAAATAGGACTTAGGAAACATGGTAACAAAAGATGCAAGATGGTAAAATTAAAAACACTTCTTCTCAAGCTCACCAAAAGCTGGCTCATGGGTTAATGTTGAACCTCCTTCCTACTAAAGAATATAATAATATAATACACACACACACACACACACACAAACACACACATATGTTATACTCATACGTGCATATATATATATATATATATACACACATATATATGTGTGTATATATACATATATATATATATATATGTATATATATATATATACCATGTTTCCTCGAAAATAAGACCTAGCCAGACCATCAGCACTAATGCATCTTTTGGAGCAAAAATTAATATAAGACCCAGTCTTATTTTGCTATAATATAAGATCGGGCCATATAATATAATATAATATAATATAATATAATATGATATAATATAATATAATACCGGGTCAATATAATATAATATAATATAATATAATATAATATAATATAATATAATAAGACTGGGACTTATATAAATTTTTGCTCCAAGAGACACATTAGAACTGATGGTCTGGATAGGTCTTTTTTCGGGGAAACACGGTATGTATTTAATCTACATCCACACATATGCACATGTATGTTTGCACAATTAATATATCTGATTAATTGTATTTCTTTCCAGGAACAGGATTATATTTCCTACCCCTAACCTTTCAGTAGATAGTGCCATCAACTAATTTTGGCTAATGAATTGGGGACAGAAATGGCATGAGTCTTCTGGCCAACATATTCAATTGCTAGTGTAAGACCACTCTCTCCATGGTATTCCTGGAAACACATATTAAGATGGAGCCATGCCATGGAAGTGGACTCCTTGGCAAATAATTCAGACCTACAGAGGCTTTCATAGGATCAAGGAAAAAGTGCAAAACGATAAAACGATAAACATAAAACCCTACCCCATCCCATTAAAAAAGAGAATTAAGACTTTTGTCGTGTTAGCTTGTATTTACACAAAACAAATGACCTATGCTGACTGATATAATAGCCATCATGAGTGTCTGCACCTTTAAGTATATTGGGAGCCCTAACGATACTACAGTTGACAACAGTGCGGTTTCAAGTAGCTAAAGGATGCTACATTTTCTAAAATAATATTTGCTCTTGTGTTTTTAACATGATATCATGTGTGCATTATTTATGGAAAATTTACAATAGTCATGATTCTGATCACCTGGTAGGTCATTTTGATCCTTCAAATTTATGATTATGTGTTAACAAAGTGGTAGGTCTTATTTTGCTTTTGTTTCTCAATCACGGCAAATTCAATATAAGTTTTAAATGTACTGTTCTTATTGTTGTTTTCCTCATTCCTTTTTACATAAAATAAATCACACAGTGCCATTTCATAATCAGAAGTTTGTTAGTTGTCATTTTTAATATTTATTAGTATTTTTGTTATAGATTTCTCAGAGATATTTGTTCAAATTCCGGATGTCATATTTAATAAATCCATTTATTCTGGCCTTCATTTAAATTGAAGTTAAACTCTGAGTGAAAGAATTTAGACTGTTTCAATTAGTATGCCACGGGCTGATGCACCTTAGAATGTGGAAATTCTCATGTTTGTCAGTGTAACATAGTAGGACAGTACAGCATAAAAACTCTATGCCCTTAATGCCTCATCAAAGGTTCTGACTAATTTTGAAAAGGCTGCTCTCCCATAAACAGATGGTTGTATGTGAACTCATCTGAGATCTCTGAAAAAACGTCTGCCCTGCAGTCCATAGTTTAGAAGATGTGCAAATGCTAATCCAGATTTGAGCTAGATAACATGTGTGGGGTTTTGTTTGTTTGTTTGTTTGTTTGATTCAGTAAAATTGGATCAGTTAACTAACCTCCTTTTTTGAAAGTCAGTTTCAGGAAACCATAGCTGCTTGAATATCACAGGCTTGACTCTCCATTACAACATCTTAGTTCTTCTAATTTTAATAATTAACAAAAGGAAAAAAAAAAGTTACACTTTATTTTTGCCACATTCTGAAATTCTTAACTTTGTAGAAAATATGACTGCAAGTAGTCTTTTATTCAAGGATAAAAGACACAAATATTTTGTTAAAAAACACCATTTTTGAGTTATTAGTAGCTAACTGGAGAGGCAGAAGTTCTGCTAATTTATTAGCAACATTTCTTTAAAATTTTGTTTCAACAGAATATCAAGTATTTAATTTCAGTGTTTCAGTGATTAATTATTTAAATTATCTAAGGTTATTGCACATTAGGCAAGAAATATCAGTCTTATGGTATAAAATCAACCACAATTAAATAATATATTTATTTTATTCCACAAGTAATTATGAATACCTAAAAATGTGCCAGTACCTTTCATTGTCACCCTTAACTGTTGTAGCTTAAATAAGAGAACAAAAATAGACGGGTTACTTACATTTCAAGGTCAAGTTACCAGATTGATGATTTCCACAGCAGTGACAGCAAATACTGATGATGCATCTAGAAGACTTTTTTTGAAAAAGACTTTGACTTTCTCTGTCATACACAAATTTCCCATAACTTTATAAAGCAAACACACTTTTCATAGTTTCTATAATTCGGTCTCTGAAATTTCCTAATGTTGGAGATGATGAAAAGATTTCAGAGACTCTACCACTTTACTTCTCCTATTTGAATCTTTATAACTTTCATAAGAAGCTCCCTTTGTTTAAATCTTCTGGATTGCCTTATGTCACCTAATATACTATTATACTACCCCAAACCAATTTACAATTATATTCAAGTATGGCTAGTGCTTATTTCTATTTTTTTTTATGAATGACCCAGATAACAAAACTGATGTACATGTTTTCCTCGAATTCCATTTTATTTTTAATTTGACTCTTATTTATTAATCATATGTAAACAGAAATAATACTTTTGACTCCCTTTAGCATTTTAAACAGAGACAGAAATCCTGGGGGTGATTCATTTTCTATTTTGAAATTGTGTGGTTTCATAGGGATGACACAAAATTGATGATGCTAATTTTTCCAATAACTGGGAACAATAGGATAGCGAATTTAAAGAGACAAGGTGCACAAATATGGCGGATTATTCCTGTCATCTTCTCTGAGAATTTGTCTATATTATGAACACAAGTATACCCAATTCTTACATGTATTATTAGGACCCTTCAGAAAAATCTTGAATGTGGTAGAAGAGAGAGTACAAGGGAAAATACCAGTTTATTTTTAATATATATTTTAAAATTTTCAAAGTATTGTAAAACTCATTATTCCATTTGTTTCTCAGAACAATCATGAGAAATTTGCTTGATACATATAACATTTCTTTTCTAAATATAATAAAAACAGTCACAACAGGGTGAATTGAATTGCTGTCTTGTAAGTGGCAGGGATTGGTTTAGAAAAAGGGTCTTTTTATAGCAATTTCAGGAGTTTTTCCATATCCATCAGTGTCTTCATAAAAAAGACTATCTAAGTGGACCTTTAATTTATTTCATATGATTCCATTCATTCGGTTAATAAAGGTTATGGGAAATGTTGGAGATGCATAATTTGTAACAAAGCAAAACAAACATATCTCTTCATAGTTTTATCTGTTATCCTTTATATTCTGCATAATTATATAGTTAAACACTACCATTATCTTATATGTATGTGAATTTAGCAATTAATGAGTTGATCAATATTATTTCATCAAATGTCTACTACATATTATACAGAACTACATGCCATGGTGATTAAGAAAGAAGGGCTTTATAAAAACCTCATTAAAAATGAATTTGTATATTTGTTAGTATATAAAAAATATAACGGCATTTTTACTAAAAAAAAATAAAGGAATTTTAATGTAAACAGCCACTGTTGTGTAGTCCTATCAGTGAATGCTATAGAAATTCTGATAAAGAAAAGCAACTTTCTCTGGTGGATAGTTGATGATGGACTCCCAAAATTTGGGCAGAAATGTGGGAATTAAGTTAGCATGAGACTATCAAGAGCATAGATATGCAATTTTTAAATGTCATGTGATTCTTTGATTTGTGAGGATGTAATATAATTTTTTCGTTGGGAAAATTTATGAAGATACATTAGAAAAAGTGAACGTGGACTGGTTATGAAAGCATTTTGCATATCAGTCAGAAGAGTCATATATCTTACTCTAACACATGAAGAAATTATATTTAAGACCTCTTCAAAATATATATTATTGTAATTATTTAATTTAATATTTCATGTCGATAAATTGGGTTTGATGTAATTTTGTCTTCTCTGTTACCATAGACCTTGACGCATGATAAATGTTCAATAAATCTTAATTGAATAAAGAAAAGTGTCAATTTGAAAGACAAAGAACATCAAAGTATTAAAGTTGATGCATGTGTTGTGCTTAGATACTTTATCAAATCACAGAATGAGGGAACTACATTTTAGAAGAAATCACGAGAGGTGACTGTGTCAACACATATTTTAAAAATGAGGAAAATAATACTCAGAAAAGTGAAATGACTTCCAGAAGATCGCACACACACACACACACACACACACACACACACACACACAAAACAAAACACCAAGAAATTCCTTTCTAAATTTGAATTTTCATGAAAAAAATCAGGAAGATTTTTTTCAAAACCTGCATTTTTAAAACCATGATTTTACATGCTATCAAACAATGTTTAAAAGGTGGCAAACATTTGATGCCCTTAAAAGTATCCCAATTTCACTATTTTATATATTCAGGATATCTGAATATGTATCAGGTATAACTGTAAATAGATAAATAGTAAAATCATGTATTTGTAAATTACATCCATAAACAATTTAATACAACATACATGAGAATATAGACATATCTATATACATATATACACACATGTATGTATACACACACATACACACACACACACACGATGCCAAAAACTGTACACACATTTTAAGAAAGGAAAAAACTGTATTAAAATTGCAATACTCAATATATACCGATAACAAAAGATGAATACAAGTGACGTTTGACTTTTGCAATTACAAGAGGTGCTCAAAGTGGTTCCCATCAGCATAATTTTAATACCTTGTTTTTTATTTTCCTTTCTTAAAATGTGTATACATTTTTGGGCACTTTTTTGGGGGGCACCCTTGGTATGTAAACACACAAACTTACAATTGAAAAATAAACATACTTCATAATTATTCCATTTATTTTGAAAATTCTATTTTAGTAACAATGCATTGTGCAAGCTTATGGATCAGAAGAAGGTAAAATCTCTCCCATCACACCTAACTTTACCATCAGGGAGTGAGTGGCACTGGGGAGAATTTGGTTTATTATAATATCTCAATATCAGCAAGAGGCAGAGTAACAATAAACCTCTGGCAAATACACCTTGTTCTCAAAAAGAAAATGAACTGATTTTGTTCTTTCACCAGAGCTATTTGTGCTAGATATGGCTAACGGTCACAGCTGGTCTGATCTGATCTTTTCCTATTTTAGTTGAGAAATAGCTTTTCACACTTAGGGCAGTTCACTCCTATTTAGCTCGAAAAATAAAATGTCCTTCATTTGTGATCAAACTGAAGTCACCTACCTTTTATATTGATAAAAATCTCCTCATAAAGAGAACTTGGTAAAAAGTTCCATATTCAGAGGGTCAAATAATAGCCTTTATTAATACACACAGCCAAAAGTGAGGTGTAGATATGGTAATTTCATTATTTTTTACTATTAATTTAACGTCCATCTTTTATTTTCACAACACAGAATACTCTAAACAGTTTGTACTAAATTTTTATTGCAATAAAGTTGCTTTGATATGCCCTATATCAAAAATGTTTTAATTTGTTTTATAATCTTCTATTAGACTATTAATTCAAACTTACTCTTGGACTATGAATTGGAATGGTCCATGCAAAACAATTGAGGGTATTCCTAGCAAAGGTAAAATACACAGAACAAGGTTGTGACTCTAGAATCAGAGTAATTAGATGTGTGGTCAGACATTGGATTTCTACTATATTAAATCCAGATAATATTGCTGGATTTAAGAAAAAGCAAACACTGAAATAAAATAATATTGAATTCCCACTAACTTCTTTGTGCCTGAGTAGGGGGGAAAAAAGCCGTTTTTCCTTAAATTCTAATGAGAATTACAACCACATCAGGATTAGCTGTTTCTTTGAGTCACTGACTGCTCTATGGTGCTTGCAACTACTAAGAAACTAATTGCAGGAAGACATCCTGAAGGCGGAACTGAGATCACCTGACAGCTCTGAATCAGCAAGTGTTGAGGAATGGATTGCACTGGGACAAAAAGACATGTTTATTCTTTCTAGTTAGAGGTGAACACACTGAAAAAATAAGAAAGTCACATTTTTCAGGATTTCTCTGACACCTCCTTTGTAATTGCTTAACCTGAGTAAACTTGCAGTTTTCTTTCAGTCCACCTTGTTTAATTGTTTCCAAATCAAACCATAATAATGAATATTATATATATAGTCACATATATATATGTGACTATATGTGTATGTGTGTATATATATATATATATGTGTGTGTGTGACTATATTAAAAATAGTTAAAATTAAAAATGTTCTTATCAGTATTTTACCACAAAAATCTTTTTGAAAAAAGTTAATATTTTGGGCACTTTAAAATTATATTTAGTGTTCAAATGAGTTATAAATGAAAAAAGAATGGCCATTTATTTTATGATAGTCTTGTAAAAATATTGAAATCAAATATTGAAATGCACATTATTTAAAAATACCCAGTGATGTCACTGTGAAGATTTTGCTCAGGCAAAATTATTGATTTTTTTAAGATTATAGTTATACATCATTTTCTTTCAAGGTTCTGAGCTATGCATTTCTCTTAAATTTGTTTAATGCAGTTTATATTTCATGATCATAACGCCTCAGATTTTTAAAACATGTAATTTAGTTCTCACCAGGAGCACATGAAATGAAATAGAAATACATTCCATACTGGCAAACAAAACTCTGAATACCATGTTTCTCCGAAAATAAGACCTAGTCGAACCATCAGCTCTAAATGTGTCTTTTGGTGCAAAAATTAATATAAGACAAGGACAGTATTATATCATATTATTATATTATGTTATATATTATATTATATTATATTATATTATATTATATTATATTATATTATATTATATTATATTATATTATATTAATATGTTTTATAAGATCCGGTCTTATTTTAATTTTTGCTCCAAAAGATGCATTAGACCTGATGGTCCGGCTAGATCTTATTTTTGGGGAAACATGGTATTCAGTCATACATATACTGATATTTCCTGGTGCCACAGCACAATGCTCACTCGTTTAATTTGCAGTTTACAGACATTAATAAATTATATTTTTCCAAACAGTCCATCCCATTGATACAAGCATGTCTCTAATTATTTTTCCTCATAAACTTTAGTTTGTATTTCCACATGTTCCACCTCAACTGATTATATCCTTATCTTTGTAAAACATAGTTCTTTGATTTCTTTCCTCTTTCATCTATTAAGTAAGCTTCCATTAAGTATCCTTATTTTATAATCTCTCTTAACATCTTATTTAAAGCAGTTCATTCCTTCCTTGAGATCTTTAATGACAAAGCTGCTTCTCTGGACCTTGTATCAGGAAGTTGATGCTCATTGTGATGTTTATCATAAACATTTTCTTATGGTCTCTTATTTGATAATCCATTCCTATAGAATGAATATGGGTTTATGTTGTACATGAATCTATATTCATGAGTTCAAATTGTACAAAAGTTACAAAATACATTAGAAAACACTTTTCTAAAATCAAAATAAGTGTTACCCTTCTTAATACTGACAATTAGTTTAATTTACAAAGGAATTTTGCTATTAAACATACTTCGTTTATTATACATGACTCATTTGCCCTGTTAGGGATTGAATTAAATACATATTTATAACCTACAGCATATATTGTTTCTTTTATCTAACAAGGCACTACATTTACTTAGCTCCTGAATGTGCATATATTGTGAAGCACACTTAGTGTCATAGATATTTTGGTGTGGAATTGGATATAGAGTAGACAGACCTTGATTCCTGTGCTGCATTATCATACCTGAACCATAATAATTTGTCCTCTAGCTATGACTGTTTCATACCAATTATGATTCAGAGTAAATATTCAGAAATTGACAGCCATTTTTACTTTCCATGATTATGAAAAAAAGATATCCCGGAGTAACTAATAATTTCACATATTTTTCCTATCTATACTTTTTGTTTTGTTTTATTTATCTCTACTTAAGACTGCCATAACTCATAAGAGAAGGGAAAATATATTAAATGACACACTATGAAATGAAATGCAAGATTCTCAAAGCTGAATAATAAAAAGTAGTGATATGTATCCTGTTAAATTTGGTACTTATTTAGTACTAAGAATATGGTCCATGTTGGTGAATGTTCCATATACAGTTGATAAAAATGTGTATTCTCCTGTTGTTGGATACAGTCTGTTATGACTGTTTGGTCAAGTTGATTGATCATTTTTTAGGTCTTCTGTTTTCTTACTGAGCTTTAGTAGATGTGTTCTATATTTTATTAAAAGGAGAACTAAAGTCTAGTCTATAATTATGGAGCTATCTATTTCTTTAAATTTTATAAAAAATTGTTTAATTGTATATTGAAACTTTCTTCTTAAGTGCACACATATTAGACTTGTATATCTCGTTAGGGAATTGTCTCATTTATCATTATGTAACGTCACTTTTTATCCCTGGTTATATTCCTTGTTTTGATGTCTACTTTGACATTCATTCTATCTTTTAGCTAGTGGTCCACCCTTTTACTTTTAACCTATGTTGTTAGATTTGAAGTGAGTTTCTGGTAGACAGCACAGAGTTGGGTCTTGTATTTTCACCCAAGATGAAAGTCTCTTTTAATTGGTATTTCAGAACATTTATATTTCATATAATTATTTCTAAGTTTGAATTAAAATAGAACATTGTTCTCGCTGTTTCCTATTTATTCTATCTGTTCTTGTTTCTTTTTCCCTCTCTATCTGCCTTATTTGGGATTAATTTATCATATATTATGTTTCCATTTATTTCCATGTTGACTTCTTGTTTATACCTCTTGCTCATGGGAATTTAGATAGGGTAGGATTAGGAAATATATACTGTTAAAAAAATAAAACTAATGAGGTCCTGCAAATTTTCCACAGACTTTTTTTTTTCAAGGAAAGAAATATATATATATATATAAAATAACTGTATTTTTATTTCCAAACCAGTTAATAACTAGGAAAATTTGAGAGTAATTCAAAGGGGAAACAATGATATGAAAGTGAGTAATACATTATATATAAAGAGCAGCAATTATTTTTTTTTTTTTCTTGAAGGGACAAGAAAGTAAATATTTTAGTTTTTTCAGGCCATTTAAGTTCCCTTGTGTACATTGTTCTTTATGTTTTTTGCTGTTGTGTTGTTCTGGGTGTTTGTTTATTTTGTTTTTTTGCAACTTTTTTAAAACGTAAAAACTATTTCAGTTCATGGGCTCTTGGAGCTAAGTGTGCTAACTCCTATTCTACAGCATTCTCTATTCTGTACAATTCATGAATGTAAGTACTGTGAGTGACAGCTGGGCATGATACAGATCCAGCAAGTTAGAAAGAACTCTATGCTAATAAACAGGACCCCTGTTAATACAATGGAAATGAGTGTATGGGCTTGAAGTAGGACACACACTTTTTTTTTGAGCTGTAAACTATCAAGTGAGTCTCTGTGGGACAATTAGAGCCAGCCCCAATATTCTCACCATGAGTTAGACACCCCGATTTTACATATGGAGTGATATCTTGAGCAAAGAAAACCTTTTATCATCTCCCTTCAAGAATTCACTTCAAAGCATCTTAGTTTTTTACTTGTTTGCTTTTTGCCATTCTTAAAGAGTGACCAACTGATGGAGAGTAATCACGGATGATGGTGATAGCTTAGACTGATGCTGCCTCTACATGCTTCTTAAACTTAGTAGAAGTCTGACTGACTGGCTGACTAATTGTCAGAAATGATAACATCTTGGCATTCTGTGATGTAAATAACTGATACATGGCTATGGAACTTGAAAAAAAACTGTATGAGATGGAACTAAGAGAACTAAAACTTTTATTTAAAAAATAATTTTTAAAATATATATATATATTTATATATTGTATAATATATATTTATATATAATATAAAAATATATATAATATATTATATATTTATATATAATATAAAAATATATATTATATATTATATATGTATATATAATATTGTATATATATATATATTGGCCATTTAGGGGTGGCCGGTTAGCTCAGTTGGTTAGAGCATGGTGCTAATAACACAAAGTACTAAGGTTGCTCGTTCGATCCCCGCATGGGCCGTTGTGAGCTGCGCCTTCTTAAACAAAAAGAAAAAAGAAAGGAAAGAAAAAGAAATGTCAGGCAGAGAAAGACAAACAGTATTATATGATTTCACTTATATGTGTAATCTTTAAAAATAAAACAAATGAACAAACAAAACAGAAACAAACTAAAAACTTTTATAAACACAGGAAGACCATACCCAAGATTTTTCCCCAAATTGTGATGAAAATTAATATAAATTGTACTTAGTCACTGGATGTTTCAACAAGAAAAGTATGCGCCTTCAGCAGTTTGTAAAGCAAGTCCAGTCCTTGTTGCATTATTTTACTTTATTTCAAAAATCCCTGGAGAGTAAGAAAAATAGAGATATAATAATAATGGTGATTATTAAAATAGTCTGAATTCTTCATAACATGTATCAGTTTATTGACTTGCATGTTACCTGAATTCCATATCTCTTGCCACTTCCAAATGCATATTTAGACTAAGGTGAAGCATAAGTCAATCTAGAATTCAACACATTCACTCTTTTCATTGAACTACATGAAAAGGTAAATCAAGAATCTATTAATATCAAAGTGGAATATGTAATGGTGAAAAGCCCATGGGATTTGCCTTAAAATTGGTATTACAGCAAAGAAGTCAGGTGTCAAGTATTCAGCCAATGGCTTCAGTTATAAAAGCACGCATTATCTTGGAATAGAGCAAGCTTACATTAACTGACCTTTAGATTTGTAATAAATCCTTGAAAAATGTATGCAAGAAACATTGTTCACAAATGTATTAAAAATATTTTTTAATTAAGTGTGCTGTTTGGATATTTCACCAATAGTGTTGACTCAACATTCCTGAGTGTGGTGAATATTTTGTGGAGTTGAGGAAAATGTTCTGGGTTGCCTAATTATCCTTTCTTTTCTTTCTTTTTTTTTTTTAAGTTTGGGTTTCATGTTTTCAGAATTTGGAGTAACATTTTCCAAAACATCCTTACGATATACATTAGAATTTTTGTCTGTAAACTACTAAGAAAGAATGAGAGATACAGAAAAGTTAAGGGGTTTGTCCTTACAGCCTAACAGTTAAGGAAAGATGAATCTAGAATGTAGATCTCTTTCTTTAAATCTAAAGGGTTATCTGTTGGGGAATGTTGCATAATTTCCATCACTTTATTGAAATTATGTATACATAAGAACACAAAAATGTAGTCCCACCAGAATTAACGTAAAAAAACATCATTTTTATTCAAAATGTGAAACAATGGGAAATTTAAGTTTCCTAGCATGACACCATTTGCTTTTTGGCTATAAAAAAATAACAACTACATGTTCGAGTAGTTATAAATAGCGATTATTATTGCTTGGTTTGGATGATGATATGCATGGGTTTGTTTTTTTTTTTTTTGAGGGACTGATTTATGAGTGTTAAAAACCTAGTTTGCATTAAGTTGGGGTTTTTCTACATTTATTTTAATTATTGTAATTGCATTATTAAAAAAAATGTACTGTATTCTTAATACCAAAAAATGTCTAGGAGTCGTTACTTGAATTATTTGTCATCTTGCATCTCTTTTGCTCTACATCCCAAACAAGTCTTGCATATACAACTCTTGTTTCATCAACTGCTTCTTAAAGTCATAAAGCCAGTCGTGCATTTAAGCTGGAGAATGAACCTCAGGGCATGCTCATCTGTCTAAACAAATAAGCGCATGTCCAACTCCGTTACTGGGACAGATTGTTCTTTAAACTGAGGCGACGGATGTGAATGTTTAACAAATTATGAATTATTGAAAAGCACACAGCTTAATATATTGTGTATTCCTATAATTATATTTTTGAAACATATTATTGACTTTGGAATATTTCTACCATGATTATCAAAATGGCATTCACATTAAAGCGTTTCCAGATTTACATCACTAACTACAACCATGAAGAAATGCATTAAAAAAGCAATTGAACAAGCAGAAATAAAAACTCCATTACATGACTCTTTTAAAGATATATACCTATCCCTAGTGAATTAAAACAAATTTAGAGTACATTGATTCCACTTTAACTAAAATCTGTGTGTCAAAATAGAGTAGCAAGCAATTCTCAATAAAGGCTGGCCATGACATTTAAAAAAATAGAATAGCAAGTGTACTGTTATATCTAACTCAATTAAATATGGTAATCATTCATTTATTCTTACAGATTTTTACCTCTTAGCTCATGCTACTACAAAAAGCCTACAAGTTGTGTATATTAAATTTTAAAACACAGCTTATATTTACAATAGTGCCAAATAAGAGAAATGATCTTTTCTAAATGATCTGAAGTCAGTTAAAGGGTTTTCCTCAACTGAAAGGAACATATGTCTTTCATTGGTATAGAGTGAAAAAGCATATGTTAGATGTGAGCAGAGTTAATGTGCACTAAGGGAGAAAAACATTCTAAGTGGAAGTTAAATAATTTGCCCTCTGTTTTCTGTATTGGGGTTAGGGGGAGCTTTCCTCACTACTAATTTTCTTTTGAAAAGTAAAGGTCAGCCTTTGAATGAAAAGGAAAAGAAAATTGTTAACAACTGTTTACAAGGTACAAATGAGAGTAGAAATTGGAGGGAACAGGTATGCTAATGAAATAGCAGAAAGTAGTCCAAAAAGAATTGTGAGCATACGAAGTATTTTTTCTTTCTTAATCTTCAGAAAGGTGGTTCATACAATTAGAGGTAATCATTTCTGTTCATAGAGTGGTGCACAAAGACTCGGAATGTATTTCAGTCACAGCAGGCAATTTAGCCACACTTTTGAAAATTATCCTATTTCTTTGCCTGTGCAATTTTGTGCACTCAAAATCTTAATTATGACCTAAAACCTTGTATCTCAAATAATAGTGTTGGTACTCTTATGCCAGCTTCTCCCATTCAATAGTATAATTGTGGGATTTATTCATATTGTAGACGATAATTTAAAGTATTAATTCTATACTCTCCATATTATAAGTGTTGAAGCAATATTAGCTACTGTTAGTAGTATCTCTCCCCTTTTTCCCGTTTTCTCTTTCGATATCCTTCTCCTCTTCCTATTACTTTCTCTCGTAGAAAGTCATGTTCCCCTTTTTCTAGCTTTATAGTTGTGTTGGTGAAAAATATGCCCCAGTTAATCAGTTAGTTGATTTGTAAAAATGAATCCATGGAAAATATATTTTTAAAGTCGCTCATCAGAAAATTATTTTCTATACAATCACTTCACTAAGATAGAAATCTCCACTCTAAGTTGTTTTCACTAAGTATTCTGAAAGTATGGTTACTTTGTTTTATTCTATTTTCCTGTGGGTATTAAAGTGTTTTGTTTATTTCTAATCCTTCCTGTATACTTTTTCTTTCACTCTGGGAGGATTTAGAATCTTTATTTTACTCCTGGTGTTCTGAAAATGCATTGACATGTGCATTGAGCCGGGTCTGTCTTTTATTTCATTCTCAGGGTCTCTTCTAGACCTTTCTCTCTTGAAAAAATTATCTACAGTCCAAAAATTTCCTTGTATCATTATTTAAATATTTTCATATTCATTCTATGTATTCTCTCTTTCAGAAAGTACTGTTAGTTGGATGTCATGCCTCATAAATTCATTTGTTTCTTTCTTTTCTATGTCTCAAATATCCTTCTACCCTCAATGATTTCATCAAATTAATTTTCCAACTCTTCGATTAAATTATATATTGAGACAGTGTTTTTATTTTCTTTTATTCAATGGGACTTTTTTTTCAATCTGTCATTTTATGTTACAGATGCAATAGCTTTTCACTCTGAGGACATTAATTAAAGTTTACATTTTTGACACCATTTTACTGAATTTACTGTCTTCTTTTCCTCTCTCTACTACTATTTTTGTTTTGTTTTAGTTGGCTTCTGTCTTTCCTGATGGAGGCTTTCAACAAATTCTACTAATTCCTCTTTGTCATTCCATATATAAAAGTTACGTATGAAAAAGACGACTGAAATTTTTGTAAGGACAGGTTGCTTATTTGGTGGAATTAATATAAAAGGTGAGGGACCGAGAATGCTTGTGGACTCATCCTACATCAGGATCCGCAGGCTTTCTCTCTAAGACTAATTTTTTCCAGAAAAAAAATCCTCTAAATGACTGAGGAGTGAAAATCAGTCCTGAAGAGTTCTCACCATTCATGGAGTTAATTTTTATGTAATATGTTGCTTTTTTTCTCATAGCTTAATTCTGTCATTTACTGTGCCTAAGCTTCTGGTTCAAAGATTTTTGCTTAAATATTTCCAGTTTTTATATTTCCTGATTGTTAGGATGCAGTGGACAGAGAAGAACTCAGGGTCTCAAAAGTGTAGCTTTCTGGGGACCCAATTTCTCCTACACCCTTTGATCAACGCCTGACTTTTGTTGCTTATTCTCTACCTTCTCCTCCACAGACCTCATGCTACCACTTTCTGTATGTTTCAGGAGTTCCTCAGGGAACATGCATGGTCTTGTTTCTAACTGGGATTTCCCTCTGCAGGCAGCATGCATTTCTCTGTATTCATGGTGTTGGTTAGCACTCTGTCCAATTCCAACTATGGTGCTTTAACGTTACCGTCTTTCCTAGTTTCATCAAACACATATTTTTCTGTATGTTTTCCTCTTTGTTTTCAATGATTTTTCAAATGGCGAGAAAACACATTCTTTACACTGACATCTTAAAATTGTTCAGATTGATTTTTTATCAAATACTTCTGGTATTATGTTTGATATTTTCTGATATTTACAGGAATATTTTTATACTTAAGTCTTCTGTTTTGTTTCTTCCTATCAAATTTATATTGCCAATATTATGTAGGTATTTGATTGTTGTTAAGAGAACGACAAAACAACTTAAGCAGGTATGGTAAAATAAGTGTATTATTCCTTTAAGCTTCTTACATAAACTTCTAACATCTGAATACTGATGTATGCAGGGATTTCTCAATTTTTATCCCTTTGTCTACCTGATAACATTCATTGCATTTTACATTAAAACACATTAATAAAAAGTCAAAATTACTAGTGAGTACAGTGATAATGGGTTAGCCACTTAAATTGCGCCCCATGTCCCACTGGCCAGCACAGTTATAAATATCTAGTAGCTATTACAGATTAAAAGCACTTGGCTCAAAAACCCATGTAATAAACATAAGAATATTGGCTGATTGCATTCATGCAGAATTTTTACATCTGAATCTATTGTATTGAATTAGATATTTTAAACTTGGTTTGGAAACAAGATGCAAGGATTGAAATTTTAGGTAATTTTTCAAAACCTCTTATTAGTTGTAGTTTCTCCACCTATGTGTTTTGTCCAATTCTTTGTATTATGGGTCAGATTGCATATTTTCTGAATTCAGATGGTAGAAACACCCCTTGAACTCACCTGTGTTTATATATATATATATATATATATATATACACACATATTATTCTGTTGGATATTACCAATAATTTATATTGTTCTGTATTTCATTAGTCTTCTTAATGTGCACAATCAACATATTTTACTTTTTAATATGCATCTGATCACCATTGGGAGCCTTACAAAGAAAAAGAAAGAAAATATACACACATTCTAAAATGTACTGGGTAATTCTACTCTCCTCTTGTGTATCAACTTTTTCCAAAACTAACCACTCAAAAAAAAAAAAATGTAGAACTTTTGTTCAGTTGTTTCAGAAGAGTGACAAGAATTTTATGTTAAACAAGCTTGTTATTTAAATGTATCCTTTGTTTCCTAACCCACCCAGTTAAAAATTCTTCTAAAAATCCTATCATTTTACCAAAATATTCATACTGATGAACTAGATAAAATGCATTTTAATAAATATTTACATTAGAGTCAAGTTTTGTATATTTTGAATCATTTTACACCATTATATAGCAAAACCAAGATACTCAGGACAACCTTTTATGTATTTAACAATTTGAAACACTCAGTAACTTTTAGGTAAATATTTCACTGAGTATTTCTGAATTCTCAATTTTCTGAACTCTTTTTCAGGACGTAATTCTTAAAATTCAACAACCTTAATTAGTAGATTTGGATTTCTATTTGGAAACACTGCCAAAGGATATTTCCCTATGTAATATATTTTGAGAAGATTTATTTTGATTTTATATTTTGATTATATATTTTGATAATCAAAATGGTATATAAGCATTTTCCTTATCAAGATGTAATTGGATTATAATCCTATATTTATGTTGCATGTAAAAGTCCAGTCTTCTTAAGGGATATATTCTCATTGGGGATGTAACCATTGAGTCAGGGGAATTAAAAGAATCTATCACGATGAGTAAAATCATTATTGTATAGATAGATAGACTATGTATTTTGACATTGAATAAACAATGCTCCTGGACACAGGGCAGGAAAATAATTCCACTAACCAATTCTTTATACTTAAGGTCATATTGAAATTGTTTATACATCTGAAGAACAGCTTAATATTGCAATTCAATTCATTTCAAAATTTGTACCCAAAGCAAATTTTTATAGTTCAATTATTGAAAAAACATAAAGGAGTTAGTAGCAAAAATGCTGATGCATCCATAACTAGACTCCCGCAAATAGGCTAGGCTATAATGAAGAACAGTTTTATTAAGTACTTAATTAATTGCCACATTAAAATAATAGAGGCCCAACTCATAAAAATGACTTATGAGAAGGTAGGGTTCTTTTGCTGTGTTAACTGAAAATGTAAGCTATACAAACCATTTAATTAAGAAAAACTGTAATGAAGCAATAGTGTGGGTATCCAGTTTGGAAGCAAAACTTGCAGGTGTGAGAGGATAAAAACAAATGTAATAATGACATCTTCAGCTGAGAGTAACATTTTCTGGAAATGGTGGTAACCTAAAATTTCATAGGCTTATCAAACTAAAATCAATAGAAGTGCTCAGAGGTTTTCTGCTATAGTTTTTACTTATTTTTCATTTTCAATTTAGAGTCATACTTAAGACATGTATGCAGTGATTGTATCTGCAGATGACATATGCTGTGTCATTTGAGGTAATTTGTTGAGAGGCAGCTTAATAATATGAAATAATTAATTTTTATTCCATTAAAGATAGTGTGCTAAGGACTTTATATTAATTAATTTTATTTCTCTCAACAACCCTTTCAATTTTATTCCAGTTTTAGAAACAGAGGCTTAGGGACATCAACTAACTTTTCTAAAGCCATATGACATGTAGTGGAAGACATAGATTCCTATGGAAGCCAATATGCATGACTGCACAGCCTGTGTGTTTCAACTTTATACCTGCTATCACTGTTTTTAATGTAGTACCACCTGTAAAATAGTAATCATTTTCAAGCTCTCTGATATAAGATCTGGGGAAAAGAGTCTAATTCCTTTAAATTCCCTTCCTGATAAACCTGAAAAGGAAAGAAGAGGAGAGGAGAGGAAGGAAGAGAGCGAGAGCGAGAGAGAGAGAGAAGGAGAAGGAGGAGAAAAATGAAAGGAAAGGAAAAAAAAGAAAAACCAATGACAAATTATTGTATCTGTTCAGAAACTATAGGGATGAATGAAGAAGTGACAGGAAATGTGGTTTTCCTTAATAGTTAATATGGAACTCAAATAAAAGTATCCTTTTCCAGAGCTGGCCAAACTTCAAAAGCTTATTCTTGTCTCCTTTTTAAAATGCAGACTATTGCCTACTATAGTCATTATATTAATGAAATGAAAGCTATATTTTTCTTTGCTAAAAACATCAGAGTCTTTAGCAGGCCCTCCCAGAGAGCTATTCATTTCTATCATTGAATTATACAGCAATGACTCATCTTATCCTCATAAAATGTGAAAGAGTGAGAAGTAAAGATGGTCATGATAGGGGATCCATCTAGCATCATTAGGTAATTCATTGGGTTCTTAATTTTTTTTTTCTTGATACTGACCCCAAATTTCTAGATTATTTTCCTCGTGTAACCCTTATTTAGATTTTTGTCACGTTTCACTCAGATCCCCCTATTTCTCAGGAAAGCAAGCCTACTTTGAGCTCTCACGTGTATGTGAAATCTGATCGAGATAATCTCAGCACAATAGTAAGATAATTTAATTATGCTTCACAAAATATACCGGAGGTGACAAAAAAATATATACACATGACTTATATTCAACTTTTGTAAAATTGTAATATTGAGTATTAAATTTTTCATACAGTCTTTTCCTTTCTGAAAAAATGTATATACAGTTTTTGGCACCCTCTGTATCTTTTCTTAAACTCAACAATATTTCATATTAGAAAAACAGGTAAAATAAAACTTAATATCACAATAAAATGTTGCTGATCAAGAAATTTGCTGGTAGAAATATTTCTCCTTTAGTGATTACAATGATAAAAGAAATGATAAAAAAAATTTAAAATTAAATTGACAACTGTCATTTTTCTTCAAATATGCAGTGCCTTGGTCACCAAAAAGTGAAGATTTTTGTTCTTAAGATATCTGGGCAATTGAAGCAGCATACTATATAGATAATTTTGGCTACATTAAATATCACTATGCTAGATAACTGAATGATAAAGTAATTTTTACAGCAAAATTATAAAATATTTTAAAACTTCTAATGTAGCATGCTAGAAATACAGTAAGAAGCAAGTTAAGAAACATGAAGCAAGGGCTTTAAACAGCAACAAAAAAAATACAAGAACAAAATTAAAATATTTTTCTAATGCATTTGGAATGTATTAATAGTACACACACACACACACACACACACACACACACACACACACACACAAAAGGAAACAAACACACACAAAAAAAACTGGAAACTGTAGGGAACAAAATCAGTTCGTTTACCTAATTTCCAATAAGGCATTTATCTGTCAGACATCATAAATGAGACACTGTGATACAATCATTTGATTTTGAGGTTCTATCAATATCCAAAAAGTGGCTGACTATGTATTCATTTTCTTTTTATTCACTTTTTTTTTTCCCAAGTAGTTGATCCATTTGCAAAGCTTCTGCGTTCAAAATTCTGCCATTATGCTAAGGGTTCGCTCTCTATTCATGGCTCATTCTCACTGGAACTAAACTTGGCCTTTAATCCATCAGCAAAGAATCCTCGTTCAATGAATAGTAGGTGCATATTTTCTAGGTGTTATATGCTTTTAAAACACATTAGCCCATTGAATCATATGTATACATGTTCTTGATATTTGGGTATATTTTTATACTGTTTTATTTGTGTCGTTAGTCTCTTCATTCTATCTATTCTGCTAATCTTATTTTAGTGGATGGAGCTAGAGATATTTGATAAGATAACCAAGTTGTCCTCCTAACTTTGTTTCTCACACTTTGTATAATACTAAACAAGGCACTTATTTCTTCAAAATTGCTTCTTCAAAAAAATGGAGATCACTTGATATATCTCAGTGAGAATTGTCACTCACCTCCTTCCATCTCTCTAAGTCTTCTTTTATAGCACGATTTCTAAATTTATCTTAAATGCCATTCAATTCCTTCCTTTCCAGTAGAAATATCTAAGGTCTTTGGAGCCAGCAAACTTTTTCCGTCAAGGGCCATAGAGTAAAAAGTTTAGGATTTGAGCGCCACATAAAGTCTCTTCCTTTTTCTTTCTTCCTCTTTCCCTTCCTTCCTCCCTCTCTCACTTCCTTCCTTCTTTCTTCTTTTCTTCCTTTCCTTTGTAAAAAAGAAAAGAAAAATTATGTACACGATTTGTCTCACAATTGTGTTTGCTGAACCATGATATAGAGAAAAAAAATTTTTAATGAAACATATAAATTTAATTAAATTAATGAATTGATCTATTCTGATTTCTGCTCTTTAGATTAAGAGCTGGCAAAATCTTTAAAAGACCAGCTAGTAATTATTTTTAAACTTGCAAGTCATAGAGTATCTGTTGCAATTATTTAACTCTGCCACAGGCAAATCTGTAACATGCCAGTAGTGATAGACAATTGGTAAGTTAATGACTGTGACTATCTTTCAATAAAAGTTTATTTACCAAAAAGGTGGCTGATGTTTGGACCCAAACATCACATGAATATTTATAGCAGCTCTAGTTGTAATAGCCCAAAACTGGAAACGCCCCATATGTCCTCCAATGGGTGAATGGTTAAACAAAATGCAGTAGATCCATACTATGTAACACTACACAGAAATGAAAAAGAATCAGCTATTGATACATACAATAACTTGGGTGAATCTCAAGGGAACTATATTGAATGAAGAATGGCCAATCTGAAAATATGACATGATATGATTCAATTTCTATAACATTCTTCAAATGACAAAATTATGCAAATGGAGAACAAATTAGAGGTTGCCAGGGGTCAGGCATGGGGAGGAACATGATGTGTTTCACTACAACGGGGCAGTAATAGGAATATATTATAAAGTCTAAGTACTAATATTAGAATAAAATAAAAGGCTCAGATTATATTAATAGAAGAGCTTAAAGCAAAAATCAAACACACATATGTCAGTCATATGTATATTATTTAAGAAATCCCTGAAATAATAAAAAGAGTTTTTATATTCACTTTTAAGTGAAATCGCTATTGGCAATCTCCACATTTATACATTTCTTATTTTTATAGTTTCCATTTTACAATAAATTTGATCAAATATTTCGAGTGAAAAAAACATCACAGGAGAATTTACTACTGAAAATACTCAGCTTTTTCTTGAGTTTGTCCCCCAAAATTTCTAAATTGCATGTGTGATTTTGTATCTACTAAAGAGGATCTAACTTTGCTCCTTGAGCCAAAAGATTCTTTGATTATTTTGTAGTGAAAGGAAACAAAACATAGGATAGTAAAAGGCATATACTGATTTTTATCTAGCAGAAAACTCTGTGGGTGTGTGTTGGGTTTTTGTTATTGTTGTTTAAAAATCAAATGCAGTACACAGTGCTACTTTAGCCCACATTTACAGCATTTGGGCAAAGATGGAGTTGCCAATTGACTGAATAGTTCTAAGCTACAAAGTAGGTGAAACTAGATTGTCAATGGTAGCACAAAATAAGGAATGTGTTGCAGTCTAGAATATACCAAGTAAAACAAGACATCTGTGCTTATATACAGCAATTTTTTCCCTTCAAATATGAAAAAGAAACAAAGAAAGTCTCAGTAGAATACATTTTGAGGGAATTCATAACCATCAGATCTTCCCTGCAAGAAATGTGAAATGATTTTCTTCAGGCAGAAGGAAAATTATACAGGTTAGAAATGTAAATCTGCATTAAAAAGAAAGAAAGAAACGAAAAAGAAAGCATCAGACAAGAAATAAGAAAGTAAAATATTTTATTTTTCTCATTCTGTATTGATCTAAGAGATAACATTCAAAGTAATAATAGTAGTAATGTATTAGGTGATCATAGCATATGAATAAGTGAAATGAATGACAGCAATGTCACAAAGGATGGAGGAAGTACTTGAAATTACTGTGTTAATAGGTACCTGCACTAAATTAAAGTAAAATAGTTTTATTTTAAAGTGGTCTAAATTAGTCATAAATGTATATTGTAAATTCTAGGAAAAAACAATAAAAACTTAAAGTATAATTGATACACTAAAAGATGATTTATGTAAAATAATATATGAGCGAAGGTAGATAAAGGAGGCTCTGGAAACACTTAGAAAACAGTTCTGGAAATAGTAGGTGATAATGAAACTATGTAAATAATCACTTTATATATGAATGGTCTACATGCACCAATTAAAAATAAAGATATATAAAGTGGATAAACAAAAAACAACAAAAAAAGATAAACAACAAAGTAGTAAAAGATTGAGCTATATGTTATCTAAAAGAAACCCACTTTGAATATAAAGACGCTAATAGATTAAAAGCTAAGGACTGATAAAATATATACCATGCTAGCACAAATCAAAATAAAGCTAAAGGAGCTATGTTATATTCAATCAAAGCAGACTTCAGATCAATAAAAATGATCATAGATAAGGAGAAGTATGACATTATGATTAAGGAATCAATTCTGCAACAATATATAACAATCCTAAATGTGTATACTCCTAACAACATAATGTCAAAATATATGAGGTAAAATTAATAGAACTCAACAGAGAAGTAGATAAATCACCTATTGCAATTGAAGTCCTCAATAGTCCATGTTAGTAATTGATAGATCAGGTAGGCAGAAAATCAATAAGGATATAACTGACCTGAAAGAGACTATCAATCAGCTTGGTCAAATTAATATTCATAGGAAACTTCATCCAACCTCAGAAGAATACATTTTTCTCTCACATGTATAAAAAATTTACCGAGACTAAACACATCTTGGGTCATAAAATACACCTTAACACGTTCAACACTTTTTTTTTTGAGAGCTTTTCAAAATATAATTTAAAACTATTTTGTACCAGTACAATATATTAATTTTACAAACGTAAAATTTTATCAGTTGTTAAAGCATTTGCGAAAACCACACATCCTACTTTAGTTTTATTGCACAATATCTATAAGAAAATATTAATTTTAAATTAGAAAACATAAAAATGCTTTCAATATAGAAGAGACAATCTGATTTTAAAGACAATACTCTATAAGAATGTCTACCCAGGAAATAAACTTTCACAGTATACCAAGCTGGACAGATGCTTCGGCAGATCCAGTACAAAGCACTGTTTAAAACCAGTCTGAGATACCATGTTTCCGCGAAAACAAGAAAGTACATGAAGTTTGTTCTCAGACCCAAATGGAATTAAATTAGAAATCAGTAACAGAAAAATAGATGGAAAATTTCCAAATGTTTGGAAATTAAACAACACATTTCTAAAGTATACAAAGGTCAAAGTTAAAATCACAAGAGAAATTTTAAAATATTATGAAATAAATGGAAGTGAACATAAAACTTATCAAAATGTGTGGGGTGCCATAAAAGCAGTATGTAAAGAGAAATTTATAGGACACACTGCATATATTAGGGAAAAAAAACAAAAGGAAAATCTAAAATCAGTAACCTAGGCTTCTACTGTAGGAAACTAGAGAAAGAAGGGCAAGTTAAGGCTTGAAACAAGCAAAATAAAATAAATAATAAATATTAGATCAGAAATCAACAAAATCGAAAACAATAGAGAATATCAACAACAACAAAAAAAAGCTGTTTCTTCCTAAATGGATATATTTCTAAGCAAGATAACAAAGAAAGAGAAAGAAAAGACACAAATTATGCGTTTCTGAAATAAAAGGACGTTATTTTTTCCAGATATTAAAAGGATAATAAAGGATGCTACAAACAACTCTATACCTATAAATTTGGTATGTTAGATGAAAAGAGGACATAATTTGAAAGGTAAAGCTATCAAACTCATAATAGGAGAAAAATATAACCTGAACAGTGTGACATCTATTAAATTAAGTGAATCATTAATTAATAATCTTCCAAAAAGGAAGGCACCAATCCATTATAATTTCATTGGTGAATTCTACCAATCATTTAAGGAAGAAATAATTTGAATTCTCCACAATCTTTCCCAGTACATAAAAGCAGAGAGAACACTTCCTAACTTACCCCATACATTACCTTATATAAGAGAATAATGTAAAGACTTTACTAGAAAGGAAAACTGCAGACTAAATATTTCATTAACAAAGAGGCAAACATCTTAAATAAAATATTAGCAAATTGAATATAAAACGTATCTAAAGAATTACAAAACTTGGCCAAGTGAGATTTATTCCACTATTATAGAATCCTGGGATTCCATTCCAAATACGAAAAGCTGGTTCAACGTTTAAAGACTAATCATTGCTGCCCACCACATCTACAAACTAAAGAATTGTAACAGATTAAATGACATGGTCATATCAATTGATGCAGGAAACACATTTGACAAAATCCTAAACCTATTCTCATGAAAACACTTCCCAGAAAAGTAGGAATCAAGAGGACATTCCCCAGTTCTATAAGAAATATCTACAAAAAAATCTACAGCTAACATAATTCATACAACAAAAAAGATCACATTCTTCCTAAAATTGTAAAGAAGACAATAATGCCCTTTCTCACTACTTCTATTCAGTATCATAGGGTAAATCCTAAGTGGTGTAGTAAGAAAAGGGATTAAAAAATATACAGAATGGAAATAAATAAATAAATAAAACTGTCCTTATTTGCAGATGAAATAAGTGTATGTATAGAAAATAACATAGACTAGATACCCCCCAAAAAAAGTGTAGAACACATAAGTTTGATATACAAGTTTACAGCAAACAATGATAATATACTGCTATCAATTGTTTTCCTATATAGAAACAATAAACAACTATAGTTTGTAATTTAAAATATCATTTAGAGTTGTAGCAAAAAATTAAATTCTTACGCATAAATCTAACAAAATATATAGAAAAACTGTGTGTGGAAAATTACAAAACAATGAAAAACACCTTTTAAATATTTAAACAAATGGATAATTCTTCAATCATTAGCTGTAAGATTTACTAGTGTTGAGAGTCAATTTTTTCCCTACTTGATCTAAGGATTCATTATCATCCTAAACATAATCCCAGAAAACTTCTACTAGATATCAACAGACTGATTTGAAGTTTATATGGAAAGGCAATAAACCTGAAAGAGTCAACACAGCATTGAAAAAGAACAAGTTTCAGGATTCTCACTAGTGATTTCAACCTTTATACAAGGATTTAGTAACCAAGAGGGTGTGATATTGATGAGAGAATAACACATAGATTAATGGAACAGAATAGGGACCCCAGAAATAGACCCAAACAAAGATAGTCAACTGACATTTGACAGAAAATCAAAGGTAAATTAACAAAGGGCAATCTTTCCAATACTAGCTGCTGGAACAATTGGTCATCCATATGCAAAAATGTTTAAGTTAGACATTACACATTACAGAAGAAAACCACTCAAAATGACACACAGACAAATCTATATGATCTTGGGTTTGGTGATGAGCTTTAAAATATAATACCAAAAGCAATAGCCATGGAAGAAAAAAATAAACTTTATTAAAATTAAAAACTTGTTCTCTGTAAAACATACTATTACCGTGTTTCCCCCAAAATAAGACCTAGACAGAAAATCAACTCTAATGCATCTTTTGGAGCAAAACTTAATACAAGACCCAGTATTATATTATATTATATTATATTGTATTGTATTATATTATATTATATTATATTATATTATATTATATTATATTATTACATTACATTACATTACATTATATTGACCAGGTCTTATATTAATTTTTGCTCCAAAAGACGCATTAGAGCTGATTGTCCAGCTAGGTTTTATTTTCAGGGAAACACGGTAATCGAATACAAATAAATCACAGACTGGAGAAAACATTTGCAAAATATATATTTGACAAAGGACTTGTATCCAAAATATACCTCCAAAAAAATCTTAAAATTCAACAAATTTCAATAATAAAAAAAATTCATTTAAAACGGGCAAATAATTTAATAGACACCTTTTTAAAGAAGACATGAATATGTCAGATAGGCATATGCAAAAATGCTCGAGATCATTTGTCTTTAGGGAATTTCAAATTAGAAGAACAATTATTTTCCCAAACACATATTTTACAATGGCTAAAATGTAAACAAAAAACAAACGATGTGTACTAATGATATGGAGCAATAGAAACTCTCATCATTTGCTGATGGGGATAAAAACTGATATAACCACTTTCAGTGGCAGTTTGGCAGTTCTTACAAAATTAAACATCATGTTATCATATAAGTCAGCAATTGTACTCAAGAGTTCATAGTGAAACACAGAATATATTTAGGGAAGTAAAACTATTCTGTATTATACCATAAGGGTGCATATAAGACATTAAGCATTTGTCAAAACACATGGAAATTTAGAGCAAATAGTTTTATGTTTTTTTTGTTTGTTTGTTTTTAAGAAAGCATTTAGGAGAGCTGGAATTCCTAGGTAAAATGTGACAAAGAATAAAAATTCATTACAAATGAATGAAACAACTTCTCCAAAAGGGGTGGGAATAAAAGGCTAGCCTAAGTTACTCTGGAAATAAGTGGGTTCTGTAAGTCTCAAGGCAAAAGAAGAGGTACACAGGTACTAGACTCCAGCTGATAAAGTACTTCCCCATGGTGGTATGGAGGGTATATCTGAAAGTTGCTAAGAAAGCATAATTTTAAAGTTCTCACCGCACACACAAAAAATGTGTAACTATACGAGATGATAAATGTGTTAACTAAAGTTACTGTGGTAATCATTTTGCAACATAGACATATAGAATCACTATATTATGTACTTTAAATTTACACAAAGTTATATGTCACTATATCTCAAAAAAGCTAGAAAACCATAAAGTAACTTTTAAAAATTCTGAAACCACTTTACAAGTATATTATAAGTGAACAATTAAGGGAAGGCTCAGTGTTGAATCCAAGATCCTCAGTGTTGGTTATGGGATGTACAGGTAAACAAGGGGAGCAAGACAGAAATGACCTATGTGGTAAGGGGTTAGAGTTGGAGACATCGGTATAAACTCAGGTTTTATTTAATGTAAATACAGATAATTATACATAGAAATATACATAAGTATGTGTTATATTCATGTATCTACTTGCTCTGTCCACTAGAAGGTCTCAGATGCAAAAACATCCCAGAAACCAAAAGCATAGCCAGTATCCACATCTTGGTTTCTAGATAACATGACTTTTAGTATGATTTTCCAACAAAATAAACCAGGGATCATTGAAGAAATGACTGAATCTAAGACTGGGACAGGAAATATACAAAAGGAGCACAGAGAATTTTGTATTGCCTGACAGGATAAAAGTGCTGGGGGAAAAAAGTAGAAAAAGAAAAAGAAAACCCCAACAATTAGGGATATGTAAAAGGGACACAGGGAAAAACAGAAAGAGTTCCCCATTAACAAATTTGAAATAATTTGGCAACAAATTAAATAAAGTAGTATAAAATAATAATGCAAAGTATAATATATATAGATATAGATATATAGATATATTTATTTATTATATAAATATATATAAATATATGTGTGTGTGTGTGTGTGTGTATATATATATATATATAAGCCCAAACTGATATACATAAATAAATACACAAGTCTCTTACACAAAATTCCAAATACTATACAAAGATACTTCATCCTTAACAAAGTGGCTCATAACTCCTATTCCTTAAGTGGCGGTATGTGTAGCAATTTCCTTTCGAAAGGAGAAATGGGGTAAAAAAATAAAAATATTAACTTTATGGAGGAGAAACAGACATTACCTCCCTCCAGGTGATTATGGTTAACATCAACAGCGATAAGGCACATGAATGTATGTACTCATGACTAGTGCGATGACAATGGCCTTATTCTCTTCACTTTTGTGATCCTCCTCCAAAAACACATAAGCTTTATGCAATCATAAGAAAAATACCAAACAAACTGCAGTGAGTGAAAGCCTATGAGATATTTTATCAGAATTTGAGGTCATCAAAATAAAAAAGTCTGAACAAACTGTCATAACCAAGAGCAGTCTAAGGAGACATGACAACTAAATTACTACATTACTAAATGTAATGTGGTATCATGGATGGAATCCTGGAGCAGATCTATATTATATCTATATCTATATCTCATCTATATATCATCTATATCTATATCTACATCTATATCAATAGATAGATATTTTATATATACATAATATATGCTATGTATATATTGTATATTATATAAATATATATAACGTACATTAAAAAATTAAAAAATTTGAATACATATGGACACCAGTTAATAACAATGTGTCAATGTTTTAATTAATTTTGACAAAGGTGCTATACAAATATAAGATGTTAATAAAAGGGAAGCTCAGTGGGGGTGTAAAGATACTCTTCATGATATTTTTCTTTTCCTTAACAGCTTTACTGAGATATAATTCATATTAAATACAATTCAACAACTGAAAGAATACAATTAACGATTATTAGTATTCCGCGTATATGTGCAGCAACCATAACCACAGTCAAATTTGGAACATTCTCATCACCTCAAAAAGAAAACCTGTACCCACTGTTCTCCCATCCCACATCCCCAGCCAAAAGTAACAGCTGGTTTATACTTTCTGTGTCTATAGATTTCCTATCCTGGATATTTCACTTGAATTAAATCATATGATATATGGTCTTTTGCAACAAGCTTTTTTCACTTAGAATAATGTTTGTAAGCTTCATCCATGTTCTAGTATGTGGCAGTACGTCATTCCTTTTTGTAGTTGAAAAATATTCTATGAATATACGACATTTTTATCCATTCACCAGTTGATGAATATTTTGGTTGTTTCCACCTTTTAGTTATTATGGATGATGTTGCTGTAAATATTTCCATGCTGGTTTTTGTTGTGGATATAATTTTCAGTAATTTTTCTAGTTTGTTTTCTTCCTCTCAGTGTCCTGATTGTGCCTCTTTGGATAAATTATCACATAGGCAGTATATTTTCTATTATGTAAATGAAGTGTATATTACTCGGCCACTATCTTAGTCTTAAATATTTATATATCTTGGACAATATTTGGAGGTATTAACTTTCATTAGGCATATGTAACTTTCTACAGTAATGGATGTAGAAAATGTATTATAACATAATTAGCAAAAGCTAAGGAACCCCAGAGATTCATGATTTGACTAGATATCTGTAGCTAAATGACATTCAAAAACTTTAAAGCAGAGCTTTTAGAATTATCTCTCATATCTACTTCCTTCTACTATTTTCCTAATTATAAGTATTTGAAATAAAGATATTGTGTGCTATGATTTATATCCCCATCTGAAACGTTAGTTTCCTTCTTCGTGATTCTGTGACACAGTTTAGAACATTTCTGATGAACTGTTAAAACTGTGTAAGTTTCTCTCCCTTGTCTTTTCTTTTTAAATAACACCAATGAAACATGATAATGCTTAGTAGAAAAAGGATTCCATATAATATTGTATCAGTCCTCAGAGTTTTATAAGCAACGAATTCATTATAGCTTCAATAAACATCCCAGTTAAACTTAATGCCTGACTGAACTCCAGCTAAAATTTTGTCTAAGCATCTTGAAAGAAGTAGAAGGTTCACCACCCTATGGACTACAAAATCTTGAAAATGACCTGAAAGGCACAATTTCTTAGGTTCCCTTTCTTAAGGGAACCTAAGAAATCTATCATTTTCGTATATTCCCAGAAATCAATGCTTTATTATTAACTTCACATACTCCCCCAATTAGTGAAGCTGAATGATTATATAATTACAAACATAACAACAAATTAAAAATCAGTCTTTTTATTCAATTTTAAGGGGAAAAGGCAGGTACTGAATATATATCCATGTCAATATGCAATAGAAATGTGAATTAAAGATAGCTATAATGTAATTTAGACCAAAGAAAGCTTGTTTTCAAATGAATTAAATGTTTTAAGTTATAGCCACAATTGTTACACAGTCCACTGCTTCTTAACAGGCAACATGCACAAACAATAAGAATGTCCTCTATCGCTTTTTTACTGAATATAATTCTTATTAATTTTGTTTGGAAAGGAAAAGAATTCTATTAGGCTAAACAACTTACCACTTTCATCTTGAGCTCTTCTTTTCCTTTTATTATACTGCCCATGAAATTAGCAGCTAGTTACTTAATTCACTTTTAAGTAACTTAAGTAACTTAATTCACTAATTTATCCATTTATTTATTCATAGCACATATGAAACATCTGTTATGTAGCAGACACTAAGTTTTATTAGTTAAACCTTTTTTTTGTCCCTCATGAAAAAGGAAGGCTCATAATACAGACTGATATCACTGATATTCCCTGGGAGTTTATTCTGTTAACATTCTATCTTACCATTTTAACATAAATAAAAAGAGGAAAGTATAGCATAAATTAGTTTATGACTTATACAGGAGATACAATTAGCTATAATATAAAATATGCAAGAGAAGAAACAAATATATGATGTTTTCACAACTAAAAATGATAATATTCACTTGCTATCAGGTTCCCACCTGAATGAAAGAGTTTTGAAGCTAAAGTGTAGCTCAGATGTAATGCGGGCTCTCCTCCTCTTACTTCCATATTTTTTCGTTCTTTCCTCTTTCATCATTCGAACTCAACTTCCTCAAACATGGCTTTGACTTTTTTTTTTAAACAGAATGCTTGATCAATTAAATGCCTATTTAATAAGCACCTATTTTTGTGTTAGTCACTATAGAATTAAAAAAGGAGAGAAATAAAATTTATCAGAAATGACTGGAAGAAAGGGATGTATATACAATTATGGTATATGTATATTTAATATAATATACATATGTATATTTAATACAAATATACATTTTTATTTTTATTAAATATACATCAGTAGATGTATATTTAATAAAAATATGCATTAAAGGCATGTACAATGGAAGACTGGCTCCCATTAAACCACTTAGATTTCAATTCAAATGTCACCACCCCTATTTCCATTCACTGTGTTTTATATTGCCCTGTTTAATAATTTCCATATCAGTTATCATCTTTGCAAATAATTTTTCTATTAGCAAAAAAATGTTTATTTGTATGTTTTCTGCGTCTCAACAAGAGAATGCTAGCCTCATGAGGGCAAAGAGGTGAAAAACTTAATCTTTCATTTAACAAGTGCTTAGTAAATGTTGAATAAATGAAATAAAAGAAGAGGCTTATGGGAAAGAGGAGAGACTAGAACCCTCTTGGACTTTTTTTTTTGAAGACATAACTATGAAGACACTACTCTTAATTTATCCTTTAGATTAACTGAATAATCTGTACAGTGTCAAATAATGAATAGATACTTTAGTTGTTTACCCCTTCCTACCAAAAAGTCCTTCTTTCTCCCACTTTTCCTATTTCTTGGAAGGCTCTGTTGTTTAGTTCCTATGCTGGAAATTTCTATTATTCTTTATTTCTTTTTCTCTCTTAAATCATCGTCAATCAGGAAATCAATTGCCAAGTTCTAAAGAAGTCATCTAAAACACCAAAGCATATGATATGGTTTTCTTGTGGAAAAAAATAATAATAATCCTCAATAGATGGACACACATGCTTGTATATTTTTACTCTAGCAGAGATAACAGAGTGTAAAGAGTAGAGCTGATAGAGTGTAAAGATACACCAAGTGGTTCAAAATTACCTCAAGAATGAGAGGTGTGTGTATTTGTGTGTGTGTGTGTTCAGGAAGGAGCGAGAGAGATGATTGACTTTGCATTTCTGCATTTTGTACTGTATTTAAATTGTTAAAATATGCATGCACTAGTCCTATAATTTAAAGTTCAAATACAAATCTATAAATGTATCGTCTTTTTTCCTTTCATTTTCATTCAGGTCATCACTATCTTAATTCAGCCTAAAGTTAACCTCATCTTTGAACTAATACACAGTTGCTCTCCCACCATTCAGCATCATCTCATTTGAGTCCAGTCTATAGACGTCTTAGATTTATCAAATCTTTCATATAATTCAACTTAAAAACCTGTGAGCTCTCTCTAGGGACTTCAAAATTATTAACAAAGGCATATATGCATCCGTAATGGTCAAAATGAGGCTCTTTTTTACTTGCTATTCTATTACTTAGCTATCCTTTATAGGGAAACTGAACTCTCTATGCACAAAATAAAACTCATGATTTTATTTTACCAATCATTTCTACCTCCTGTTGTATCTCCAATGATAAAGGTATCATATATTTATCCACTTATAATTATCTAAGAGCACATAAGCTACCTGATATTGAAATAAAATTACCTATTCATCTTAAAACACTCATGCTATTGTTTTATGTATTAAAGATAGTTGGGAACTTGCCTTTTTAAAAGAAATAGTAAATGTTGCTAGTACTTCACAAACTGTTTTCCACTATATGTGCTCATTCAATCCTGAATGTAGCTGACGTAGACAAATATCGTTATGTTCATTTTATAGCTGAGGAACCTAAATTTCACAAACATTAATTTGACCAACATATTTACCTAGTAGGGTACAGAACTGGCACTTGAACTTCAGTTTTCTGACTATAAAACATGTACTTTTTAAACAATAATTCATCTCATTCTGCCCATTTCATTCAAATTGACTGCAAACTCTTTGATAAATAAAACTCCTGGCTATATTCATCGTAATATATTCAAAGGTAAATGGCAAAACTTTCAAATGAATTTCAATAAATATTTTTGAATTAAATGACTTACTTGTGCTTCAAATTGACAGTAATATTAATAATATCATTTTAGACATTACCAGAAAATATGGCCCAATACTTGATGACATTTTAATCAGATGTATAAATATGCACAGAGTTATGACTGTGTTCTAAGAAGTTTCTGATACACTAGAAGAATGGACTAAGATATAATAGAATATGCCAAGGTATTATACTTAGTTTCAAATCAGCAATCGTTGAAAACAGAGATAAAATGATGTATAATATTTTTTTAAGATTATTTCAAGTTATATATATGTATATACACTAGTTCCTAGTTACTCATGGTAGTTGGTAGTTACATTCTGTAAAGTTGCCAGAAACACTAAATTAATGAAAATTCAATCATTGCTCCCAGTTAAAATACTGGGGGTTAGGTTCCTGTGAGCTTTTGGTCAGATTTCCATCAACTGATCAATATATAACCTTGTTTTATGTGTGTTTCTATTTAAAGGCCACTTATATTACCATTGATTCTTTATTATTGCATGTAATAATATATTATTGACTCTTTGACATTAAACTCGAAGCCAACAGCACAATAACCTAAACCTAGATAAAGCTAATAAAGGAAAGAGTTTCTCCATAGAAACAGCCTGTTTTTATTAAAACACTAGACAGCACTTTGGTACTATGCATGGGGGTCATACTAAAAAGTGAAATCACCAGCACTGATAACAAAAAGAAACAAAAATGTCAAAAGTGTGGCATTAGATAGACCATGAAAAGGACCCTTGTTTACAATGAGAATTGAAATAGAAAGGTGGAGAATTACCTTGTTCAACCTCAGCTGGCAACTTGCACGTTGGGTGATGTCACCTGTGCATGAATGACATGAAGGAAAGCACTGATTTGGAGTTACAAATAAATGTTAGCCAGCCAGTGAATTCACAAATACAGATACTGCCAATAATGAGGACTGGCTGTATACATGCAAATACTTTTAGACAGTCTAATTTTCTTTCAAAAATTATGCAGGACGTAGGATCCAAGAAAGTAAACAGGTTCACAATTGTCTGTTTTGTTTTTTTTTGTTAGTAGAGTTTTAGAAAATGTAGTGATTACTGTCTTATAAATTAGTCAAATTTTGAGGGGCTTCTGCTGTTTTTTGGAGTCTGATGAAAAGTATGGCACTTCATCCTCAGAATAAGTGTTATTTTGCATATAATTTAATGTAGTTCATAAAGATTCAAAGAATATATAATCACACTATTGTAAGTTCCTTTGACTTAGAAACCTTCATTCAGTTCTAATAAGTACATTTCTAAAAGACTATAAAAGTACAAATGAAAATAAATATGATAAAATGAAAACTAAAAGCTACATAGCACAGTGCAAAGAAAATGGGGACAGTTACAGCTGGGACTTTTTAAAATAGTAGTCTGCATTTATATTAATGGGTATCGCATGGAAGGCACTTTATGCATTTCTATGTAAGAAGTCATAGGGCAGAACCCGAATTAATGGGGGAAACTACACGGGACTATAAAGAGTCATCTTTTGCCAGCAGTTATCCAAACCTGAGTGAACTGCCTCAGAATGTAAGTTAGATACTGTCCCTGAAGTCTTTAATAAAAACATGAATGATTATTTGTTGGAGATGTTGAAGGTATTCAAATGTTATATTAACAGGATACTTAAGGTTGAATATTTAGTATCAGAGATTCTAAAATTTATGAATACATATTTTTTTCTTTAAGTCAAATCCTAATATGCAAAAAAAATTCACAAGTAAAATATTGTCTTTCCCTTATGGAAATAAAAGTTCTAAATAATGAGTTAAATGTTTTAAATTATATTTTTTAAACAGTTGTATCATTTGACTGCGTTTTGTATGGGGAGAAATTCTGGGGGATTCACAACCCTAGACTCGGTTCAAGCAAAAATTCTCTTTTAATATAAAGAGTTTCATTGAAATAAATTCCTCTTATATATTTTGATATAAATGATATAAAACAACTTACATGTATTAATACTGAGACCACATCTTAACTTAAAGATATTTTCCATTGTACAAATGGGTAAGAATGATACCTTTTGGTATGTTGGATTCTTATCAAGTCTTTCTGTTTCTGAATTTTTCAACATTATGTATTGTGCTTAAAAATTGTAGTTCATTTTCCAAAGTGAATTTCACTTTCATTTTCGTATTTCTTTTTCAAGTTTTTCCATAAATCACAATATGAGAAAAATCATAAAACATTAGTTTCAGAATACAATAAAGGACGTCTGACTTTTATTTAATACAACATGGACAAATTAGTCCAACTATTGATGTTAATTTCCTCACTGACTGGCAATTGTGGAATTGAGACTAAGAAAAATTCTCTGAGAAACTGTAATTTTGATTGTCGATCAAGGGGAAAATAAATATGTCCCTTTGATAACTTAATCTAAAAATATTTCCTAGGAAAGAAACTCAGTTCTCCTTAAATATATTGAAGCAGTGAAATAAAATATCAGTTCATCTGAGACAGAATTTAAAAATAGAATCGAAAATCATAATGATTAAAATATATTTCAGAGACATTTTCTGTTAATACTAGGTCATTAAAATCTGAGGATAATAAATCAAGATCACTGTATATTTGTGATGTAACTATAAGGAAATATTTCATATATTTCAAAATATTACGGTCCCTCCTCTACACATGTATACAGAAACCTTTCAACATCAGATGCAATTGTGAGAGGATCGTTTATAATTTATGCCCTGCTTTTGTAAAATGTATCCCTTTTCACACTTAATAAAATCATACGAAAAGCACTGCGGATTTGTTTTCTATTTCATTAGGGACAGAGTAGAGAGAGGGTGGTGCCTTTGCCAAAGTTGTCATTATAACAAGTCCTGAGCACTACTTTATTATGTAATAGAATTTATGCCCTTTGAGTAAACATAGCCAGACAAAATATAATGAAATGAATCCTGAGAGTTATGGGAAAATAATGAATTATTTAATTTATTAATTTTTCCTTTCACTATGTTTATTGAGGATCTGCTTCCAAGATTTACTTACATGATTGTGGCAAGATACAATTTCTTTTGGGTTTTGGCCTGAAGGCCTAAATTCGTAGATAGCTGTTGGCCAGAGGCTTCTCTCAGTTCTTTGCCGTATTGGTCTCCTGAGATCTTGTGACTTCTAAGAAATATATATTTGGTCATTCCTATGACACATATATATATTTCATATATATTTGGACTTCATTCCCGGTTCCTGGTTCACAGCTCCCAAAACCCTACGGATTTTCTGAGAGCGATGGAAGTATCTTTTGTCTTAATATTTGGTCTCTTGTTCTCTGTTCCTAAAAAGCTTCTGAGCTACAAAGGTGAAATGAGTATCTAGTTATTTATAACAAGCTCCTCTCAACCACAACTGAGTTTATGTTAATGAGGTGACTTTTGGAAATCTCCTAAAGGGAAGCTGGCTGTGTCCTGATTGCCAGGAGAACCAATGACGAATTGAGGGTTGGAACTTTTGGGCGCACCCCCTGATTTCTGAAGAGCTGAGAGGACCTTGAGGTTGAATCAACCACAAATGGAAAATGATTTAATCTATGATTTAATGTCAATGTAATGAAGCTTCCATATAAATCCAAAAAAATGGGGTTCCGAAAGCTTCTCCATGAGGGAACCAGAACATTTCAACATGCCACCAAGCTGGGCCCCAAAGTCCATAAAGACTGAAACTCCTTGGTCTGGGACCTCTCCCTATGTCTCCATCTGGCTGTTGATTTATATCCTTTAATATCCCTTGTAATAAACCAGTAATCTTGTGAGTAAACTCATTTCCTGAGACCTGAGCCACTCTAGCAAATAATCAAACCCAAGTAGGGGGTTGTGGGAACCTCTGATTGATAGCCAGTCAGTCAGAAGCACAAGTAACAACCTGGACTTGAGATTGGCATCTAAAGTGGAGGGCAGTCTTGTGAGACTGAGCCTTTAGCCTGTGGAATCTGATGCTATCCCAAGGTACATAGTGTCAGAATTGAGTTGACTTGTAGGACAGCAGCTGATGTCTGAGGATGGCTGGACGGTGTGAACAGCCCCACTACACACACACACACACACACACACACACACACACACACACACACACAAACACGTTAGCACTGGTGAGTAGGACCCTTACCTCCCAACATGATAACTTGTTTCATCAAAGCCAAAAAGAAAGACTGCTAGCAAGATGGAAGTCAGTACTTCTTATAATCTCATCATGAAAGGGACACCCACTCAAATTTGATGTATTCTGAGAAGCAAGTTACTCAAAGGGATAATTCTTATTGGCAACATTAGCCGTGGATTTTGTACATACCGTTGCCAGGATGAGCTAAATATAGAATAAAATGAAGCACCAGTGGAAATGATGCAATCAAGAGACTCAGCAAACATGAGATGTCTGAGGCTGCTGGCGGAGCGAAAAGCAAACTTTTTTAGGAGCAGAAAGAATGCACTCTAAAATAATGATAAAACGTATAGTATAGTAACTACATAAACCCATAACATAATTGTTTGTTATCATTAATCTTCCTCTATTCCTCATATTTGCCTCTATGTTTCTTTAACTGACTATAGCTGAGGTTTGCCTAAGATAGGTAATTATATCGGGAAAAATGGAGTAAGAATTTTGTATCACTGGCAGGATCAGGTAAGGCTGCATGGAAATAGGCAGCAGTCTTCCATTTTAGGAAGAGTCACAGAGGAATTCTCATGCGGGCTTTCAAGTCTGCGGGTGATCCTCATGGGAAAGAATATGAAGGATATAAGGAGCATTAGTCTACGTTCGAAAGGAGCTGAAATGCGTGAGCAATCTAAGCCAGTGGTTGGCGAGAGTTTCAAGGGGCACTGATGTTGTAAGTGGTTAAGGCACATCTTAGATCTAAGGACGAGTTATGAGAAAACAGCCAGGATGGCAGAGAATTCAGCTGTGAGAGAACTATGATGCAACTCATGAATCCAGCCTCTGCAAATGAGAATACATAGTTAAAAGTCCGAAACTTAGTGGACTGAAGCACCAGGAAGGAAAACAAACAGAACTAGAGGCACAAGAAGTAAACTGAATTACTAAAGAGCAGGAAAAAGATAAAACTCTAATCTCATGCACACTTACTATGAAATGCAAATAAGACAGGAAAAAAATACACCACTGATCAGGTAAAAAAAAGCAATATCTTAGGAGTTTTGACACATGTTCATTTATTGTTCCCCTAGGTAAGGCCAGGTTCATTGGTTCTATAATGCATAGGGCTGAGAGTATAGCTGCCATACTTAGAGGAAGCAATAAATAAAATTATTTTATAGTTTTGTGTGCTTTCTTTCGAGTTAAAGAAAATAAATAAATGTATCCATAAAAGATAAAAATGAAACAGATAATTCCTTTGCATATGGCTGTCAGTTAGGTTAAAAGGAAAACAGAATAAAAATAAGTTATGGACATCATAATCTAAATTATCTTAAGAGAAAATAAGTGTTATAAGCATCAAAATGTACATATTCATATACCATGTAATTCAATACAAGGAAACACACTGACCAAATATCATTTTTGATAAATTGACTGTTTTATATTTTTGAAACTTTTTGGTAAATTAGTGAACATAATGGAAGTATTAAAATTACCCTATGAAAGGAGGCCATAATGAAGATAGATAGGCAGAGTGTGAGGGTTACCATATTTTTACTTCCAGGATCGATGAGTTTAATTGTGTGGATCATTGCTCGTGGGAAACTAAAAGCTCCTGAGGCCATGTTGAATAATCATTGTGTCACCCTCATAAAGGAGCAAATATTTTGTGAATAATATTTAGTCGAAACTTTGATTGAATAAATGATTAAATATGGGAACCTCAGTCAGACCATCTTTTTTCTATGCAATAGTACAAAAAAAGTGTGGAAGAAAAACACAAAGGAAAGAGAGAAATTAAGAGATAAAGGAAAACGGATGGAGTCAAACTGTAGCTAAATTACAAAAATGGCTAAAGCTTGAGAAAAAATATTATTTAATATCAGAATCCACCTGTCTACAGCAGTGATGTCGTTAGATGAAACAAGGCCTTCAGTCGGTTTTGTTTTGTTTGTTTGTTTGTTTGTTTGTTTGTTTTTGTCTTTCCAGGTTTAGCTAAAGTGAGACCAACTTGTAGAAAGTTCAAAGTAGACATTGAAAAATGGATTAAATAGCTATCAAGCCACTCTTCCATAACAAAGATATAAAAGTATAGGTAGTGAGACTTCCTTTGAAAACCATTCTTAAGGAGAATTTCTTTGGAGAGAAATCTTGGCAGTCTGCTCTGAATCCCAGATTCCAAACTCCAGCAGAGACATGAAGGGAGTGTTTCCTCTTTTACTGTAAGAAAAAGGAGAGGAAAATGGTGACATCCACATTGTAAGACTATATAGTAAGGATTTTCATACTGAAAAAGCTATAACAAGACAAAGAAAAACAGTACAGACATAAATGTCTGAGAAATCTAAAGGGCAGGATTAACAGTCGTGTGAGTGTAACCTGTGCTCAGAGAGCAGAAGCAGGATACACATTTCCTGTATCTAACAGGGCCACCCAAAGAGTGAGAGCTGAGTGTACACTTTCATATCCTGGGGCTACAAAAAAAGTGGAGAATAACCAGCCATGATAGAAATTTAGTATTTCTCATGAGAATTCAAGATGCTTAGGGGAATGGACACCGCAGGATTTGGGGTGGGGTGTTGGAATCTTCAACGAGGCACAGAATTGCCCCGAAGAAAAAGAATTAAATATATCCCTAGTTCAAAGAGCAGAGATTATACATCAACACAATGTTATCAGTCAAGTACGCATTAATTCCCAAAGTTCTTTTGACTCCAACTACTCCAACTTTAGAACTGAAGGTAACTAGCTGGAAGAGTAGGATCAGAACCAGGAAAGATGACAGGGTCACAGAGTAGAAGCCCAGCACACACTATTTTGCCTGGAAGAGGCTGGAGAGGAAGGATAGGAGAGAGGCTTTAACCATAAATCAATCTTAAAAGCTTCGACGATTATAAAGGAAGTTGCATTCTACTTATTATATTGAAACGGATTGTCTTCTTGCATTAATTTCCTAATGCAACCATAACAAATTACCACAGATTTACTGGCTTAAGACAACATTAACTTATTATTTTACAATTCTGTAGGTCAAAGATTCAATAGTGGCTTCACTGGGTTTAAATCAAGGTGTTGGACAGGTCTGTGTTTCCTTCTGGAAGTTCTAGGCAAATCTATTGCCTCTCTTTTACAACTTCTAGAGGCCACACACATTCTTTGACTCATTGCCCCCTTCTTCTTCAGAACTAGCTATGTTGCATCTCTCTGACCATTTTTCCAAGTCATACCTCTTTCTGACCAACATCAGGAAGGGTCCCCCACTTTTAAGAACCCATGTGATTATTTTTGGGTCTACCTAAATAATCCAAGATAATCTCCTTATCTCAAGGTCCTTAATTTAACCATATTTGCAAAGCCCCTTTTGTCATGCAAGGTAACATATTAATAAGCTCCCACGGTAGGACTTCATTATCTATCAGTGGGTCATGCCTCAGACTATCATCTGAGAAAGAAAAAATCATCTGAGAAAGAAAAGACATCATCTGAGAAAGAAAAGAAATCATTCCGGTATAAATTTGTCCCTAAGAGAATTTAAAGGGATAGTGTGAGAAAATAAAGTTGCATTATAAATAAATACTTTTGGAAAAGTATAATTAGAATTCAAAGTTTTGTACAAAATTAATTTATTTGTATTATCATTCCTTATACTTAAAAAATAAAATAAAATCTTGGCACTGGGAGAAGTGCCATGGTGCACATGGTGAATATTCTGAGGGATTGAAGTTGGGTAGGCAAGAAGCTTGAGCAATTCTGAAATCCAAGAGGATGTACAAACGTGCCAGCTAAGAGAAAATCTGGGGTTGGGGCACTAAAGAATAGAGCCTACACAGAACACAAAGGAAAAAAGTAAATCAAGAGCTGGAGGAAGATCTTAGAAGCAGAAGTTTGAGCGATGGGTCAAGTTTGCTGGGAGATAAAAGTTTCAGAAAACAATAAACTGGTCATGGGAATCAACTGGATAAATAAACTAGGAAGAAGTTGGGAACAAAATATACAATCCCTAAATGGCTTCTAAGAATCTCCAAAGGCTATATTGATGTGTACTCACCCTAATGTTTGCCTTTGCACAAAAAGTAAATGAGGACGGCTTAGCTCACCTCCCCTGTATTCTATAACATTGAGAATGTGTACTCTCATTGGATGTCATTCAACCAACAAGCCAAACAGGTTACTAGGAATAATTAATGTGTTTATGCAAATTATCCTAGAGATTTGTAGGCTAAGTGCATTAAATTTATCAAATAATATGAATTATAAGAAATTTTATAGTTTATTATATTTTTTTAATATAAGGCCGATCTTTGCCATTAGAATAAAGAGGAGGTTAACACCGAATCCACATCTGCATGTATACATATTCCCTAACTTTCACTTTATAATGAAAGATCTCATTTACTTTCTTAAATTCCTAAAATAATACCAGCAATAGCATGGAGAGCTACTCACCTCCATATTCATGGCTCCCTATTTTAGCACCGACACATGGCAATATCCACTGGCCCATGATACAAAGAATATCTCCCCTTCTCTTTCAAAATGACAATCAAAAACTGATGGGTTCTCACTATTTTTGTTCACTGACATTGGCTAATTATTAACTCTGCAGGAAAAATTAAATTTTAATTTGAATTTCATTGTAAAACACCAGGATCTGTGTCAGCATGATAAGATATCATAAAGGCTTAAGTTGTTTTGGTAAGTTAGCCACCTGCTCAAATATTCAATTTTTATAGTCTCTCCAGCCTGACATATTTTATACTGATATATTGTATCATACTCATTATGTTAACATGGTTTAAAACAGTCCCTTTTTAAGAGGTCTGCTGAACACATCAGTTTAAACTGCCATGTTATTCCAATCTTTCAGAAAGAATTTATATTTTTTCAAACATTTCCATCAGATACCTTGTAAAAAGTGCTACTAGGTGATTACAATTTCTTGAAAGGAAGTAGCCTAAAATTGGAATAATCTAAATGTAAAACATATAGTCACCTCTGGGCTGCGATTATCATTCAATATATAAAACAACAGCAGAATGAGCACTCTGTCCATTAACCACATGCCTCATAACAAACTTTTGAAAAGATACTGTTTTACCTCATTTTTATTAATGTACTTATTTAGATATGAGAAGATGTCATTGTAAGAAGGGTTCTAGTTCAAAGATAGACACTTCTCTTATGAGAAACTGTTTTAATATTTAACGTGTTTAAAAATTTATTGTATGTAAACTATTCATAGGACCCGTGGCACGATATTAAAAAAAAAAAAATAGGAGACAAGTCCTTTGCTCTCAAGTAGCTTATAATTTAGATGGGGATTTTATCTTCGTGGATATAAAAAATGATTCAACAACATTTGTTCTGAAAATAGACCCCTCCAAAAAATAATTGTTATTTTACAGAAAGTGAACAATGTTAAGAATCTCCTCGGATTAGGGGAAGGATAAAAGAAGGATAAAGGTTTTGAGTTAAATTAAAACATGAATTATTTAATCAGTAAACATTTATCAAGTCTCCCATATTTCAGTTTTCTTCACACTGGAGATATAACCGTGACCAAGACAGACATAGAGCGTGCTCTTATTGAATTTAGGATAATAACCTGGCATTAATGCGATCATAGAAGAAATACAAGTTGCTGTGAGACCACCTGCCCAGTGTACATTTCCCAAGCCAGACAGTGATGGAAATTTTTAAGAAACAGTAATAGTAATATAAATTTATAATAATAGTAATGGTAAAAAAGAGACAATAGGCCCAAAATGGACTCACATTTGCTAAGCCCACATCACCAACCAAGACTTAATACCGAAACAAATTGCACTTTCAGCCTCTCCCAGAAATGTAATCTTAACTAGTGAGTCTGAAATTCCTGGTCAGTACAAGTGAGGGAATCTGCCTGATAGACCCTGGACTCCCGCCATGGGAAGAGTACCTCGCCTGAAACAATCCACTCTTTGCTAAATAACTTGTCCCCCTTCCTCTGCCTTTAAACACTTTTCCTTTTCTAGAGCTCTTCTGAGTTCCTTTTGGTTTTCTAAATGGGATGCTGCCCAATTCACTAATCCTTGAATAAAGTCAATTAGATATTCAAATTTACTCAGTTCATTTTTTTTAACAGTGATTAAAGATTGATTGTAACAGCTAAAATTGCTTAAGCACATATTCTTTATGCAGTGATATAGCATGTACTTTGGAGGTGTAAAAGAAAAAAAAATATTCTGACACTGTTAAAGATGGGAACGCAGACTATTCAGGGGGACTCATACAATGGGCTTTTGTAGTGGAGAAGAGAGATTGAACTCAGTTTTGAATACAATAAGGGGAGATTTATAGTCAAGTTGAGTGTTATTCATTCTATTTTGGTGTGTTGGGACTGTCATTGGGTTGTGCCTACACATCATTAGTTCTTCTTTAAACTTCTAATGACTTTCTGGTGTTCTCCAACAGATTCCCTGACAAAAGCAGGCAGAACTCCCCAAGAAAAAGGGAAAATTCCAGTGCTAGCTTAGCTTGCTGGAAGGAACCAGATAAAAAAAACCAAAGGACCACAATTAAGAAATTGGTTTGTGCCAAGAAGATCCAAAATGGCACCTGATGCTCCTTACTACGTGCCTTTTGAGAAACATTCTTCATTAGCGTATTAAATCATGCCTAGGTGTGAAGATTTAACATTAAAATAAGACATATGATATATGGCTACGCAGATTCCAAACCTGTTTGAGAACTGCACATGCTCCCTTATACATTTGAGAACTCTCCACCCTTTCTTAGAAATCTCTACCCTTGAACTCACCTACCACCCTGCAGCCCTTTAAAACCTTCCTAATTCCCCAAAATCAGAGAGAACTGGTTTTCAGAGCATGAGCTCATCCTTGTCCATTCTTTGATCAAAGAATGTAGTTTCTGACCTGCTTTACCAAATACAATCTCGTTCTATTGGTACAAGAGACACTGGGCAGAACCACTGAGATTTGGGGTACCAGACCAGCAGTGTCAGTGACAGAACATGTGCCTATGTTTCTGTAAACTATTTTATCAATCTGCATTCCTTTATCTGCAAACTGTCAGTATTCTTGCCTATCTTTTAAATTGAGATCTTGTTTTATGTTCACATTTACTGAGTATCTACTCTGCTCTAAGCATAGATACAATAACATTGTCTCTAACTGTGGAAGGGAACAACAGTGAAAGACAGTCACAAAAGTGTAGGAGGAGTGTTGGGTATGATGAGAGCAAAGAGTGGCACTCACCTCACGTCTCAGAGATCTCTGGATAAAGTGATTTTTAAAATCCTTGGGGAAAGAATGGAACTTAACCATAAGTTGATTTTGTATTTAAGTTTTTTGTATATTTATTGATTTGTATTTAATTTGGGTAGCCGCATGTTTAAAATCTCAGCAGAGCAAGAACAGGGTGACTCCAAATAATTGTGTGTGGCAGAAGCATAGTGTAAGTATAGGAGGAGAGTATGATGAAGGATGAGGATTTAGAGATGAGCCGAGACTATTCGATGAAAAGCTTTGCATTCGACTCTAAACTATTTATTCTCATGCCTATCTTTCCAACTTTCATTCTGTTTCTACTTTAAATTTTGTAATTATTTACAGTAATTTCCCAGTGTGTTTGCTTCTCTTTATAGTGTGTTGGGCATACATACATTTTCTTCCTTGTAATCAAATCTGTCCACCTTTTCCTCTACCATTTCTTTCATTTTTTGTATATTAGTTCAACATAGTTTTATAAAGTAAATGGATGAGACCATCGTGTCCTGATTATACTTATTTATTTCTGAATTAGCTCATCATATTTTATTTTAAAAATGTCCTTACAAGAGAAACTACATATTTGATGGAATAGAATAGCAGTGATTGTATTTATTTTAGTAATTATATGTGACCGTATCTAGAATAGTAATTTCAAAAAATACCCATTGTCCCTGGCAGTATCTCATGAATATTCCATAAGCTTTTGAAAATGCAATTTTCACAGGTGGTTTGGAAATCCCATATAAATTGAAAGGTCTGCATATTAGAATTATAGCTCAGTTGGTGTTACAGCCAGCCTCTTCACAACTTGAACCAGCTGCATTATGTGAGAGTCTGGAGGGTGTCCACAGCATAGGGCCATTTAAAGCTGTTTATGCTGCCACTGATTCTCATTATAATAAATGTACCTGATGGTACAATACTTTCATCTAGATCCAAGTTGTCTTTGACACAAAACATAGAAAATAATTGGAAGGTCATTTCAGACATCCATCCCCTTATTTATTGTTAGAGATTATTATACTGTGTTTCCCCCAAAATAAGACCTAACCGGAAAATAAAGCCTAGCATGATTTTTCAGGGTGACATCCCCTGAACATAATCCCTAATGAATCTTTTGGAGCAAATCTTAATATAAGACCCGGTCTTGTTTTGGGGGAAACACAGTAATACTTACCAGGAAATTTCAAAAATATGTTGGTATTCCTAAATCTAAACACTTAGAAGCACAGAAATACAAATAGTATATTTCAAGTGACAATAATTTAGTCTAGCAAAACCCTATATCTTCAAAATCATCTCATTCAGGAATACAATTTTATTAATTTTTTTTAACACTTAGTGGCATCTAGTGACACAGAGTTATAAAGAGTGAATGATGTAGTTATTTATGACAACCTTGTTTTTAATACTTTTATTTTCTAATACAAAGAGGAAATAAATCGAAAGACATTTATTGAGTATAATAAATGCCTAGTGTTTCCTTATTATGTTTTGGACTCTATTTTAAGCATTTTACATATATTAACACATTTAATGTCATTTAAAAACTCCAAGAAGTAGATATTATTATTGTGTTCACTTTATATACATAAGAAAACTGAGGCATGAGGTATTAGGTAACTGTTTTAATGTGATGATGATCCTAAGAGTCAGAGCAGGACTCAAATCCAGGCACCTGGCTTTTAACTATTGTAACACAGGACAGCAGCCACATGCTACGTATGTTACACAAGTAAACTTATTTAGTTCTTACAACAATATCATAAAATAACTTGCTATCCTGGTGTGACAAATGGAGCAACTGAGACTCAGAATGATTTAATAACACAGTAAGTTAAACACAGATATCAAAAACCAAACAAACAAACAAAACAACAGATATGGTATATGTCTGATTGCAGAGCAAGACTCAGACTCCACTCTAGCTTGATTATAATCACCTATCCTAACCACCCTGCACTCAAACTCTCCTAAAGAAAATTGCTCACTACAAAAATTACAGTAATTATGGTATCTAAAAACGATAAATTGAAAGGAAGGATTTTTGAAGCCATTAAATCTTAATTTTATCTAATTATTTTATTACTGAGCTCATAAAACTTTTAATAATACAATAATCAAGTTTACTTTTGTGCTTTAGTTCTTTGTCATTTTTTTTTTCTTTACTATCACACAGATGTGATGATTATTAGGGACATGTAGCCACAGAAAAGGAGCAGGAGATCAAAACGCTTGAATAATTTGGAAATGATAATTGATACAAAATGATAAGAATTTGCCCTTGCATGAATCTAGGACCTGTTTGAATTTTATGCTGTTACATATATAGTCAGAGTTAGAAAGGTGCTGGCAATTATATAAATCTAAGATCCTAGGGACATTTTTATCTCTTTATAGTGTATTTAAAATTTGATCTGATTTTGGACGCACATCCAAATCATAGGTACTTATTATTCCTCTTTAAAAAAAAAAAAAAAACCCTGCCCCTACACATACTATTAAATCAATAACAAGTTAATTCATCCTTAATAAATGTAGCTGTCCTATATCACTGCCTGAATTTTATTGCTGATAAATGATGGAGGTCACATTTTTAACCTTTACCAAAAAGTATTATATATTGCAAAAGATTTCATGGAGAGTTCAGAGATAAAAGCCCTCACAGGTTTACTTTTTGCCTTCCCCTTGTCCAATTATTTATTCAATTCTGAAAGAAAGAGATTACATTACAGAATTTGGTAACTTGGGGGTTATTTCCAGAAATTATATCACTAATATGGCAAAACAAATTTAAAATCTTGAAATCAGAGGTTCGGATCAAACTCACTTTAAGATGTCCACTCCTGACACCTAGGCTAATTTCTTGAGGAGATTCAGATTACTTACTAGCCCAACTGAACATTTTGATATGAAAAGATGTGCAGTGGTTTAAAAAAAAATCCTGAACCAAATGAAATATTGAATATGAACTTTTAAAATTAAGAAGCAGAGAACTCTCTCTCTAAATGTTTGAGTTTTTATCCTCCAGAAAATCGTATTTTAAAACAAAACAAAACAAAACAAAAACAAAAATTAATGCATCAGACGTTAGAAATAGAATCATAGTTCCTAATATCAATAAACGTTCTCTTAGAATTCAACGTTCTCCAGTTATTTTATAAATTCATTTTCAACATTGGTTTGTTGGAAATTGTATCAAAGAATGCTCACATATGTTAGTCTCTTGAGTCTCTTTTAATGTGTAGGTGTGCCCAAGTCTTTTTTGTTCTGGAAATTTATGTGGTAAAGAAGGCAGGGCATCTGTTCGACAGAATTGTCCACATGCTGGATTCTGCTAATCACTTCTCTATGATGCGGCTAAACGTGGTCTTCGGTGTCTTGGGTTTCTCCTACAACTGCTGAGCAGAAGGCTTGATCAAGTTCACGGTTAACTTTCTGGCATGACGAATTCACAGGTAATGGTGTGCATTTCCTATTGCATCACATCAGATTTGCATAACATCTGCTTGCCTCTCTTGGTACTTTGATGATTGATCAGGAGTTTCCAGAGTTGTCATCCTAATTCATTGAATAGTTAGAGTCTGTCATGTGACTTGGTCAGGTTAACAGTAGAGACGTACTGACAGACTTCAGAGGCTGCTTGAATTGGTTGGTGATGGACCCAGAGATTGCAGTCCTTATACACTGTTCACTGAATGATGACGCATGGAGAAATTACATTGTTGGGGGGTCTTACAATCCCAGGAATCCACGATGTTTTTAAAATTCTCTACATCTATGTATCCTAAAAGTTATCCCATAGTTTCTGTGTTTCAGTCAGGGAAAGTTTTGTTGTTGCTGCTCGTCTTTTTATGAAAAAATATTCGTTACACATGATAGGCAATGTGTGTGTGTGTGTTTGTGTGTTATTAAGCAGGGCTCTCCAGAGACACAGAACCAATAGGTTGTATACAGATATATAGAAAAAGATTGATTGTGTCAGATTGGCTCACATGATTATTGAGGCTGAGGGGGCCCGCAGTCTGCTCTCTGCCAGCTGGAGACTCAAGAAATCTGGTGGTGTTGTTCCAGTCAAGTCCAAGTCTGAAGGCCTGAGAACCAAGAGCACAGATACACAAGGTCAGGAGAAGATGGATATCCAGCTCAAGCAGAGAGCAAATTCACCCTCCCTTCATCTTTGTGTTCTGTTCAGGCCCTACACTTTGGATGATTCCCAACAGAACTGGTGAAGACGTTTTCTTTACTTAGTCTATTGATTCAAATGCTGATCTCTTCTGAAACATCCTCACAGACACACCCAGAAATAACATTGTGCCCACTATCTGGGCATGCTGGCCTAGACAGGTGGACAGATAAAATTAACCATCACAAGTATGAGTATACACACATATGTGAATATACTTAGTATTCCGTGTAGAGGGTATGCTCTCTCAAGTGAACTTAGTGTTCTGTGATTTTATTATATTTTGGAGTAATTGCTTTTCTCCTTGAGCACTTCAATAAGAATTTCATAGAAAATGTCATTCAACACACAATTTGCAATTTAACACAAATTTTCAGTATTATACCTTATGCTTACAAATAGTAAAAAACTGTTAATTAGGCCAACATATATTTACTGAGTTCCTTGTAAATTCCAAAAATTATATTCAGTGGAAGGATAGATAGTAAAAAGCAGTGAAAAACCCCTGCCCTAAAAAAGCTTAGATTTTCATTCCTTTGTGTTTTTTCTACTTCCTAAAAGTCTCACTCACTTTAATGGCATTCATATATTTTATATCTATAAGTGATTAATAGAAAAGCATATTGATCTTGGATGTTCAAGTTACCTCTACAACTTCACTTTCTGAGGGCTCTAAATACAATGAAGACCAAGGAGAATTTTCTTGTTTTAATACCAAGGAGAGCTTTTTAAATAGTAAATTTGGGAAATCTTAATCTAACTACATGTAGAAAACACAGTTAACTTTTACCTTAAGTGAAATATATTTCCCAAACTTTAATATATAAAATAAGTGTTTGGTTTAATACTGAAAATTCACTGTGAAAATAAAATAAATGATTAACTTGTTACTATGTTTTATTATTTGATAAAGGACATATTTTATTTTTCTTTGAGATTGCTTAAAAATGTGACTATAAGCATAGTAGTAAGTTGCCTTATTTTTATTATTTCCTCTAGAAGATGTGAGTGAAAAGGTCTCTCTGCAATAAATCTGACCAAAAGTAACCTCACAGAGTGATCTGATCATAAAATTCCTAACTGGGCAGGTCTTCGTGGGTAGTCAGCCCCAGTCCTATAAAAAGGATACTCTTTGCCTAATTTAAACTAGCCCAGTCCATTTGTTGTTGTGTTTTGTTGTTGTCGTTTGTTTGTTTTTAATACATTTTATTGGAGAATATTGGGGAACAGTGTGTTTCTAGAGGGCCCATCAGCTCCAAGTCCAGTTGCCGTTTTCAATCTTTAGTTGCAGGGGGCACAGCCCACCATCCCATGCGGCAATTGAACCAGCAAGCTTGTTGTTGAGAGGGTGTGCTCTAACCAACTGAGCCATCCAGCCACCCCCTTGTGTATCTAGGTTAACACACCTTGGAAATGCAGAGCAACCCTCTTTTTCACACCCCTCCTGAAGGCATAACTACCCTCAAGGAAGTACTTAAATGTGTTAACTACCATGTAATCTTCCTTACTTCCCTTCTTAATTCCAAGTGCTAAAAGAAACTGCAAAATTGTCATTAGCTAAAGCATTTTCTCAGTCTGTGAGATTTTGCTTCCAGGCTTGTCCTCTGTTTGGCTCAAGTAAGCTAATAAACTCATGAATATTTTCTACAGGTTTGGGCATTCTTATGTCAACAAAGGAGATTAAAAACTTAAAATAACGTATCTGTGTTTCATTCTGGAATTAACAGAGTAAACTCAACTGCGAAAAGACAATGTAATTGTTGACCCTGCCCCAAATCTGAATCTAGGTAAAGACTGACACCACTCTATTATCATAACCATGCTGTAAGGTGAGAAGCATGATGGATAAAGATCATTGATTAATTAGCTTGAAAAACAACACCTTGAGATCAGCTAGGCCTGTTCATAGCTGTAGCAAATCATATCAAATTACTGTATGCTGTATTCTTAAAATGTAAGATCTAGTGGCCTGTGTAAAAGAAAAGCTTTTTCTAACACATTTTGTAATTTCACCATGTGCCATTTTTGACTTTGAGAGCACTCGTGCTTCTTCCCAAATTGTGTATGTAATTCCCATTTATTTAAAGGTTACCTATATAATTTTACATGTATTACATCAAATATAACTGATGATTATTAAGACTATTAAAAATTGTGTCACTGCTGTGATACTCTTGGACTTAAGATCATGAGTCAGTTTATTATTGAGACATTAGCTCAGTCATACTTTAGTTTCCAACTGCAATACTTTTCCATAGACTACTTCCATAGATTTGTCAGTAAGACAAAAAACAAACAAACAAAGAAAAACATGAAATATAGAAGACTATGTTACTCATGTAGCCCACATGATAATGGCAATAACAAAATTCAACAGCCAAACCTCGAGCTGAAGCACTGCAGAAGGCAGTGCATGGCTATGCACATGGTTCTAAAAGTATATTCTCAGGTTAAGAAAAATAAACGAAACAAAGAAAAAAAACAAATTTTAACTTTAGCTCCCACTATTGGTATAGCATTGGAAAGGACGATGAGTCTGTTGGCCAGAGGACAAAGAAGGCTCAGATTAGAGACAGAGAAGTCAATGAATCACCAAAAAAGAAGAAAGAAACAGAGTAGGGGAAGGCAAGAAGAGGGCAGGAATAAAAAAGAGGGAAAGAGAGAGAGAGAGAGAGATGTAAAGAGAGGCAGACAGATGGAGAGGACATTCTTTGGAATACAACTAGGCTTGATATCTAGCCATACCAACCATTTAAATATTGAAATATATAACTGTTCCAATATTTCATATCAATAATTAAGCAGTCACTACCATGAGTCACTTAGTGGGACTAATATTAACTCAGATTGCTCTGGCTTCTCTCCCTGGACCCCCTAGATCACCCATGATCCTAACAATTAAAGGGTAACAAAAATAGTACTCATATTAGCTGTCAAATAGTTTGATGTGCTGGTAATGAAAAACAAACATCAGCCTACATTTTGTAAAATATCCCAAACAAAATGTAAGTAATGTATAAAGAAGTAACTACCATGTTTCCCCCAAAATAAAACCTAACCGGAAAATAAGCCCTAGCATTATTTTTCAGGATGACATCTCTTGAACATAAGCCCTAATGTGTCTTTTGGAGCAAAAATTTAATATAAGACCCGGTCTTATTTGGGGGGAAACACGGTATGTTAGAATATTAGCAGCCTCTAGAAAACTCAGGATTGAAGACAAAAGAAGCATGACGCCTACCTAAACTTGAGTTCAACTTGTTGGGGAAGTCAATCTTACCACGTGCTCAGAAGGAGAGAAAATCACATATTTATTCATAGCTTTAGTAGGACTGATTCTAATTCCTTAGTGATAACTATGAATGAGAAGGCGTATTTCATCTATCTATCTTTTCTACATGAAGCAATAAAATATACATGGCTTTCAATGCTTTTTTGATCATTTTAAACAAATCATTTTACTTCAGTTATGCTTTGAGATACGTCTGACACACAGAGAAGGCAAAAAGAGGTAAGGATCATCTTATTGAGAGTAGACCTTATTACATTCATTCGTTAACTTTGCTGTTTCTCTCTAGTCAGTCTTTTTAAAAAAGGAATGGCCTTAATAATAACATCAGATTAAATGAAACAGATGTTTATTTAGTACCTATATACCAGGCACTGTACTAGTCAGTAATGGTAGAATAATAATGATGGCACCCTCTCCATCCTCAAGGAGTTCAAATGTAAGAGTAGCATGGTCACGGAAAATGTTATCAGCCTAGAAGATCAAGGTAAAAATGGTTTCAATGAGTCACATAATTCAAACTAGGAAGAGGGAACAGAAAGCAGAATGAGGAAGCTTCCAAGAGCAGGTGAAATTTCAACTGAGCAGAAGATGTAGAGTGAGCCAGGTAGACCCAAATCTCTCCAGTTTTAATTGCACACCCTCAACTACACAGTATTGCCCGAAGGAAAAACAATCATGAGAGTTTCTCAGGCTTCTTCCTATTGGGAAATCTCAGCTGGACTAAGACTCTTTGTCCTGACCCCTCCCCTGAGACTCATTTATTCCTCCCCAAGGAAAGAGAAGTGAGCTTATCTGACTAATGAGATTGGACGAATGCTCCCCTCTGGAGCTGGCCTGCATGATCACAGATGTGCTTTGGCTGCTTTCTCAGCCTGCTGGTGAGTTTAGGGAGCTGGCGAAGCTCTGGTGAAGCAGCTTGCAGTACTTCCAGTCACTGGGTAAATAAGTTGGTCCAATTCTAAGAGGTGTTCTCAAGTCCATTTGGCCGTGTATCTAAGTCATGTCCTTTACTCCTTTGATCTATTTTTTATTAGCAATAAAGCTGACAGTTTGATCTCCATCTGTCTGACTCCTGCGTCTATTTCTCAATTTACTCCAAACGTGGGCAGTAAACAGGGTTGTTATTTAGGGACTCATTAAAACCCCAACCATCACTTCCAGTACACTCTCTTAAGTGGTTGTTTAAATACATGCAGTTTAGTTTTGGTGATTTGTTCAGGCGTCTAGGACCTGGTTCAAATTCAATTTGGGACCTGATAGCATCTCTTTTCCAGAGCCATAGCCAAAAATTCTACATCTAACAGGAGGTGTAATTTTTAAATTAATGAGTTTATTCCCTCAGCTTGTCGTCTTTGATAGGTCAAAAGTAACAAATAATACCAACCTAGCAACACTGAAAAATAACTGTGAACACTTGCAGTATTGCTCATGTGCTCATTGCATTTTTCTTAGTCGGCTCGTGCTGCCATAACAAAATACTGCACACAATACTGAACAAAAACGGGTAGCTTAAATAGCAGCCATTTACTTTCTCACAGCTCTGGAGGCTGGGATTCTGAAATCAAGGTACCAGCGTGGCTGTTTTCCAGTGAGGCCTCTCTTCTTGACTTTAGGGGACTGACATCTTACTGTGCGCTCACATGACCTATTCTTTGTGTGCATGGAGAAAGGGAGGAAATCTTCCGGTGTCTTTTCTTATAAGGACACCAGTCCTGTAGGATGAAAGGCAGACCATTATGACCTCATTTTACCTTCATGAGCTCCTTATAGAGCCTATCTTCAAATCCAGTCACAGTGAGTGATCCGGTTTCAACATATGCATTTGGAGGTGGGGCCCAATTCAGTCCCTGGCAATTACCTTTGCAATAGATGATGAGTAATTCACCTTGATTAATCACTTTTCCTATGCCAGTCTCTGCTGTCTTACAATTTAATTCTTAAAATAATCTTATTTATCATTGTTATCTATTTCAGAAAATGAAACTGAAAAGTAAAGAAATTTCAGGGACCTATCCAAGATAATTCAGTGACAGAATTAGAATGCAGATCCTACAGGCCAGTGCTGAGGCATCCTTTGTTCTCTCTCAGCCTGTGGTGGTCCATATCCTTGTGTAGGTTCACATGCCTAGAGCTAGGGATTCAGGACATGGGTCGTTGCCTACATGACTGGGAAGAAATACAAACAATCAAGAAAAAATAATATGTTGATTACTGCTTCAATGGTATTAAGTCCTATATTTTACATTTATTCTATATTATTTATTTTTTTATTCTTCTTTTTGTCATATTTGTAAGCAAAAACATTGCCCATTGATAAAGGCTGGAAAGAACACAAAGGCTAGCATACTCTGACAGGAAGAATCAGCTAATGATGATGTAAACTACACAGATCCCAAACAGTAAGTGTGCAGCAAGCATTTGCAGAATGTTTCCAGAATGGTATCACAGTATTTGGGTAAATGTGTGTCTAAATACATCACTTAAATAAGTCATAGCCCATTAATAAGTTTTATCTATTCAGGATAAAATATAGGATCTAGAAAAATGTATTCATTTATCCAAACTCTGGGGCACTTTAACATACTAAAGGTGCATAATGGAACAAAATAATTTGTTTGCATATTTACTTATTTAATTTCTTATTACTGATAGTGCAGGCATTGTAAGAATAAACCAATCTAACAAATTCCTAATTTATGCCTAGGGATTAATTTATTCACAAAATTTATCTAACATGTTCTTGCTTTGGGGCTCTAACACTGATACAGATGAAAACAAAGCTGCACATTTCTGTCATTTCCCATTAGCTTATTTTCATTTCCTTCTAATATCCCTATCTTTGACGACTTTGGATTTGTTTACAAAATAATATTTATTTTGACTAAGTAAAAGGAGATCACGCCTACGTTAATTTTAATAGCATTTTTAACAAACATCTGTCTTACCCACAAAAACAATATGCTATCAATTGGAATTAATATTATTCAAATAGATCGTATAGAGGCAACAGCAGACAAATCAGAGCCTGCATAAATTATTTCTAAGCAAGGACTGATAAGAAGTAAGAAAAAATAAAACAGATGTGTTTCATTCCTCTTCATTTTCCTCCCAATGTGAAGTAAATAGCCCCATAGAATATGCTATTTTGACAATACTCACAGAAATTTTCTTTAAAAGATGGTTTCTGAGGAGGTAAGCTAGGAGGTTTTAGAATAAAATATTTTATTTCTTTCTTCTTGGAAAAACAATATTACAGTCAAAAGTGATGTACTCTTTCATCGAATCTCCTACCAGAATCCTTTCCTAAGTTGCTTTGGTTTACCATCCAGCACTGTACTCTCTGCATCATTCCCCTCCGATCCTCCTTTAGCAGAGCACCTCTTCTACCCATAGATCTTCAACCAGAACAAAAGCTTAGCCTAAAATGGCTTACATATAATTCAGACAGGAGAGGCAGAAAGTACTGTGAACTTTTAAAGCATTTTCACAACAAAAATGCACATTTCAAATTGGAAATTTCTGTGAGATAAGATAAGGCCCATAGTGTTCTTTTATTGATGCACTATGCAATGCAATTTTTATACTCTCATATCTTCTGTAATAGAAAATATGACCTGGAGCTACACACAACACCGGTATTTGGAACCATTACAGGCCTTTGTAAAGTGTATTATGCCTTGGTGATACATTCAGAAGAAATCCAAAAGCATATAAATCTAGCAATTGCCCTTAAACTACACCTTTGGGTGAGATTTCAAGTTTTCAAAATCTGTATGTTTCTTAGCAGGTTAGAATTTTAGAACCATTGGCTATTCCTCAAATCAATGTTTGACTTCTGCCCAGATGGGAACTGAAAGAGATAAGAAAATAGCATAAAGATGGAAAAGCTATTTTTATAATAGAGGCACCATAGTAAAATTAAATAATATATCATCTATACATATAAGCATGCTTGTGAGCACACACACGTTCATGAAAATATGCATGTACAGAAATCCTTTGTCAACATTTCTCCTTTGGCCCTGATTTACTTTTCTAAATATCAACTTTTCCCAGTTGATATATTGAATATGTATTAATTTCCTTTGTCTTATTCATCTATGTATATGTGCTAATTGACACATAGTAGGTGATAAACTAATATTTGTGAATAATGAATAAGTGTATATGGAAGGAAACTGTATGCTATTTTCCTTATTCCATTATATAACATCTCAAATCACAAGCTCAGTATCAATTTATTTGATTTTTAAGCATCTTGGCATCTGTGTACCTACTGGATTCCCAACACCTATTTGGTAATTGTGAGGCTGCAAATAAGAGTAAGACAAGAAACTAAGGAACTATCAAACATATGTGTTTTTCTAAAATCTTTCTTCTCTTTGAACTTATCTTATTTCATCACTTGTCAATGGAGAACTAATCACAATTACCGCAGCATTATGTAATAAACAGAATTGTGTTGCTTATTAGGAAAATAAAAATATGTAAACCAACCAACCAGTTACTTAGTTTTCTCAAGTAGGTTCATAAACATGGGTAAACTGATATAAATGTATAACTAATAAAATTTTATTGGTAAAAATATATATGAAGATTCAGAATTATTTGAACTGGAGATATGGTGATAATTTTAAAATAACATCTTCAGGTGTTCATTCAGTGGAATAGCTATATTAGAGGAAAACATTTATAAACCTTTATACTACAGATCAATGTTTATGATATGGAAATTGCAGATATAACTGTAATTTGATTTGATCCATGAAATTTAGAAAAATGATTATATATCTTAAGTGAAATAGATACAGTTATAACTAGAGGCAGAAACAATTTTTTTAAAAGAAAGCATTTAAGGATTCATGCATTCTATCATCCAATTATTTTTAGATTAATAATTTCCTTTTAATTATCTACATGTCATGTTATTAATCACCGTGATATATTGTATCCCTCCTAACATAATGCTGGTACATAGTAGATTCATAATTTTAAAACCATAGTTTGACTTACTTCTATGATTTATGTTATAATTATGCTTAACTTTAAATTTATGCTGACATAATATACCATATAAATTGTAAATATTTGATTCCTTTTCATAGATTTTTTTTAAAAATAGGCATTACTTTATAATATTAATAAAATGATGTAATAGATTATGATTATAAAGTAGCAAACTTATTCAATTCCAATAAAGTACATTTGCATAATTCAAGATTAAAATTCATTATTAAGAAAATTTTCCTGATTTTGATTTCACTTTGTCTTTAGATGCCATGCTTATGTTTTGAAATAAATATTTTAATAGTGAGATATTTTGATAGGATCCTTACATTTGATTTAAAAATAAGGAAAATATAATTTTTAAAACATTGTCTAAAATATTTTAAGTATTGATAATAGAAAAACAGTCAATTTCCAAAATATGACTGAATTGATTTTAATGTTGATAGAATGAAAAAAGAAAGTTCCCTAAATAATACAAAGGTTCAGAAAAAGTTCAAGGATTGCTTTTACAAATAGATGAATGAATCATTAAAATACATGTTTTTAAAGACATGTTCATAAATGACCTGCCAGTGTTAATTATATTTTAAGCATGTCACTAAAAAACATTGGTATAAAAATTAAACATTTTGGCATCAACAAAAAGAAAATGGGTAAGAGATGCAAAGCATGCTATTGTGGGTATCAGAGTTTGGCACTGCAGGTATAAACACCTGAAAAGGTCTCCAAGGATTATATTCCATTTTGTGTTCTTCTTTCAATTTTTCAGACTGAGTCAAGAAAAGGATGGAGACTATTGAAGGAAATTTACTCTAAATTTAATTAAATGAGTTTCCAGATCAAAGAGAAGCTAGAAATAATAGAGCAATTCTGAGAGAAAAGTATTTCCAATCTAGATTTCTAAACAAACCTTACTATATATAAAGTATGAGGAGAAATACACTTTATCATATATTGTATATCTAGATATGATCTGTAATACTCTATATTAACAGTTTTACCCCAGAAAGCGAATGGATGCTGTGCACTATTGAAATGAGGATGTAAAAGTCAGGAATAGGAAAGACATGGAAATGCAGAAAGCAGAGGATCCAGCATAGGTGAGAGGTGAGGTAAATTCTTAGGACAATGATTTAAGAAAGGTCCCAAGATAAAAGTTGTGCAGTGTCAGTCTTTAAGATGCACGTGATTTTGACTTACTGGCTGGTAGCAATGAGGATTAGAGGTAGCACAAATCCCGGGACCTATTATTATTATTCAGTGATTTTCAATAATATCAGAAAGCACGCTAATTAAATCAAACAGACATAATTAGTAAAGACAAATCACTGGTTTATTTGACTCAAAAGCCGATGACCTTAATAAGTACACCAAAATGTTTCTCAAGAATGATAGAAGCCTTTCATCTAATAAGACTGAGATATATAGTTGGTCTTAATTGGTGAATATGAAAATACATTAAGGACACTAAAAAGAGATATATACATATATGAGGTGTAATAAAAAACTACAGCATATATTTAAATTACAAAAATTATTACAGTAAAAGACACATTGCCATTAATCCCCCTAAAACATATTCCCTCTCGCTCTGAACACACTTATTCCATCGTTCTTCCCACTTTCTGAAGCAGTTCTGGAAGTCCTCTTTCGTGAGTGTCTTTAGTTGAGCTGTTGTGGCTGCCTCCATGTCCTGAATCATTTTGACTTTGGGGCAGAGCCAGAAGTCACACAGTGCCTGGTGCCTGATCCACTGAATAAGGTGGATGAGGACACACCGTAATGTTTTTACTGACAGAAATTGCTATATCAGAAGCAATGTGTGACCTGGAGTCTTTCCATTGTGATCAACAAATATGGTGAATGCTGCAGCCGAGTGCGATCCAACGGAAAGGCAGGGATCGTCAACTGGAAGATCTTCACTGGAAGCAGCACGTAGAACCTTAGTAACAATGTGTGACAAGTTTCAACTTGTTCAGTGCAGTCAGTGGGTGTGAGGTACGGTTGAGAGAAGGTGTGCTTTAAAGTGTGCCATAAATCATCCTCTATCATAAAAGGCTCCGTGTCACATATTGCTTCTGGTATGGTAATTTCTGTCAAATAAAAACATTATGCTGTGTCCTCATCCGCCTTATTCACTGTGTCTGTCATTGTGCAACTTCTGGCTCTTCCCCAAAGTCAAAATGACCATGAAAGGTAGACATTTTGAAATGATTCAGGACCTCGAGGCAGACAAGACAGAGCAACTAAAGACACTCACGAAAGAGGACTTCCAGAACTGCTTCAGAAAGTGGCAAGCGAGGTAGAGTATTTTGAGGGGGATTAATGACAATGTGTCTTTTACTGTAGTACATTTTTTATTTAAACATTCACCATATTGTTAGATCACACATCATATACACAAACATTTTTACTCATACATATATATGAAATGTATTGTTTATACATATTATGTGTATTCACTCAACCACTTGAGTTCAAGCAAAGTATTTTTGTTATGATTCCTAATTCATATAAAATTCATAATCCATATTAAATTCATAATTAAACCATATAATTAAAGGAGTGAGATTTTAAAACTTTTGTGAAATAATGACTACACTAACTCTCTAGATTGCTATGATTTTCCCACATTACATATACAGTTAACCCTTGAACAACAAGGGGGTAAGGAGTCCCAAAACCCTCCCTGTGCATTCAAATTCATATATAACTTTTGACTTGCCAAAAACTTAAGCTGTTAATCAGTATCCACAGGGGATTCATTCCAGGACCCCATGCCAACAACAAAATCTGAAGATACTCAAGGCCCCTACATAGCATAGCATAGATTACTGCACAGAGTTGGCCTCTGGATCGTCAGACTCCCAACCACCAATCAAAAACTGTACAGGTATTTATTTTTTTTAAAACCTGTGTATCAATGTATCCACCCAGTTCAAACTCATGTTGTTCAAAGTTCAACTGTACATGATTCTTTTACATCAACATAAACAGAAATTGTTTTAGGGAATATTGTTACCGAGTCTTTCAAAATAATTTGACTTATTTTTAATAGAATAACTTCTTATTCTCATATTTTATGTTTTTCATAAGATTTTACTAAATTATATTACTTAAATAACAAACAGAAGTAGCATTAACTGACTTGGAAACAAATAACTGACATGTGATGATCTTGTAGATTAACTCCTGGAAAAATATATATGGATATAGTAGTTCTGTGCTTATTTACTACAGTTACTTTCTTTATTTACCTCTGAAATCCACCTTTTAACATAATACTTCCAAAAAAACTGTGACATTTCAATGGAATATATCCTCTATCTTTACAATCTCTTTAACACAAGCACAGAAATAAAATATTGGTCAACTATTGATTTAACATCAATTGTGAAAGAAATTTACTAAATCTGTAGCATTATTCTACTTGTCACCTTATGAAATTCTCATTTAGAAGAATGCATTTTAAAGAACACAGTCCAATGAACACAGAAAGCCATTTTGTAAGGGTCCAACTATTTGGTATCATTGACTATATGATCATATTTCTCTTAAATTTGTCCCCATTTTCTTTCTTACTTATGTAATTATCTAACTGAAGAATCTGGTCATCATCAATTGTAGGGATTTAAACTCCTAGCTGTTTATACATGGAGGAAACTGGAGAGATGACAATAAAATCCACGTGACTCCAGACAATTCAGCACAGATGACAGATCATCAGAGAAACATGCCCAAGGTTTCTGGAACTACTTTTTGTAAAAGACCTTTTGAAAATCAGATAAAAGCTATTGAATTCCTCGTTAAATACATGTATTCATATGAACCTAGTTTTCATTCAATTTCAGAAGTTCGGCAATGTGAAAACTTGATGTAAGTGAAGCCATTTTAAAATAGAATCATAGCAGCCATTCAGAAGAATTGTTTGCACGTCTCTCTGCTGGAACCTTTGGAATATTTGAACTGGGCAAAGCGACCTTTGGTCTGGGCCAGAGCAATATTGTTTTACAAACAAATGTTGTAAAACAGTAAAGCAGACATCCTGACCATGAAGACTGTTGATTAGGGACACTCTTTCTGAAGACAGAATCAGCAATCATCCATGCATAGCTAAAGAATAATTCAACTTGTTAGCACCAATAGAACTTTCTTTCCTCTATTCATATAATCATTTGTCTTCCTTTTCCCTTGAGACACAATTTGGTTTTCTGCCTGAATCTGTGGCGCCGATTACAATTCTTTGATCTCAAAGAAACACTAGGTGCCTTTCACTTTGGCATTTATATTTTCAATTAACAGCATATTCCTGAAATGCATATAGAGAGAGACTCTTTCCTGGAACTTATTATCTGCTAATAAAAATATTATTTGGTATTGGTAACAGAAACACTGATTTTCCTCCCAAGCAATGGTATTATTCAGAACTTCATGTGGCAAAAGTATTCAAAAACTTTTATTGTGCACTCACATTGAACTATAGCTTATTCTTGGAGTGAGGATGGTGAGGGGGAAACATAAAGCACACTTTTCCCTCAGGGACATATAAAGTACCAACTACAAGATAGGGTAGTGGTTTCTTAAATTGATATTGCCTCATGTAATGGTAACAGAAAGAAAGGAAAGTAGATGCAAGAACATTTTTTCCGGTAGAGTTCAGCAGAATGCCAGGCATTTAAACATATAGCCTGATCCAAAATAGGAAATGAAACCAGAGCTCCCAACAGGGGTAAAGTCATGAGAGATATTTTGTGCCACATCAGGAACTATGGACTTTGTCTATCAGACCATGTATTGCCCTAAGCAACACACACTACGCTCAAAAATCATTAGCCTGAAAAAAAGTCTAAAAATAAAAACCAAACTTCTAGCATATTTTCAATTTGTTTTAAATAATGGCAATAATGTAATTATATTAATTTTTATTCATATTTTGATTTCTTTGTTTTGAAAGTTATCTCTGTACTTGTTCACATTTACACCCCCCCCCCCCCGCAAATTTCTAAGAATAGCTTTCATTGTTTTTAAAAATTAATGGCAAGAATGACTATTTCTGTTTCGAGTGGACATCCTTTCCATTTATATCACTTCCTTTAAAATTGTATATCTAATTCCATTTTTGAAAAAGTGATCTTAACTGTAAAAGAAAGTTTCTTTTATGCATCTTGTTTGATCTGGTCAACCACATGAAAATATAATTATCATACCTATTGATTGTTTTTTTATCAACTGTGAATCACTTTTCTCTACCATGCTATCTTTTGGTCTCGCTAATGTCTTTAGACATTTTAGGTTAGCTTATTACACTATTTAAAAAGTATTTCATCCAAACTCATGTCTTTATACTGCTTTTAACCTTAATACTCAAATTATAAACTTAGTATTTTAGATTTTATTTGTAGGAAATCATAATGTTCAGGTGTCAGGAAATAATTCAATTGTTATGGTCTTGCTGCCGTATATTGAAGGTTGCCTCTAAAATGATGCCTGCAGTTCAAATATTTTTTGGTATTTTTCACATAAAATATTTTCTTTATTTCACAATCATTGTGTCCTTTTCCACGAATACTCTGTAATCTTGCCACTAACAATTAACTATAGCTATATCAAGAGCATCACTTCAGACATCGCAGTGAATTTTCTTTCCACTTTTAATGCTACTTGCACAAAACAACCTTGAATATCTTCTATTTAGTGAAGCAGATGTGTCTTGGGCTTTAAATTCTTCAGAAGCCTCTCATGTCACCTTGGAGAAATGATCTAACTTCTGTGTGTTTCAGCTTCCACATTGCGGGATGCCAAGTAGATAATCAAGTTTATATAGAAGCTATGAGGATAACATAATTGTATAGTACTGTGCAAATGTAAAGTGTTGTAGAAATATGACAAAAAAATGAATTACTGAGTCCTTTCATTTCATTCTGAATTCCTCATAATGTATCTTGCCAGTGTGTTGCTATAGCCTCAAGTGGACATAATATCACTTTGCCAGCACACACTTAAGCTGATAGCAACTAAGGAGTTCTTTTCTTCACAGAGGCTCAGGCCTGTGTGAACAGGAAACACGATAAGGATTAGGAGAATGTAAGGAAATATAATTTTTTTCATAACCAGGAGGAAACATAAGTAGCTCGCCATACTTATCCTTGGCATAAAGTAGAAAGCAAACTAAGATACGTGTGCTTTTGTGTTTATTTGTAAAAGAATTTAATGCATTATAGAAAGAAAAAGTTTTGGATTCATATGAACCTAAATGTAAAGCATCACTTAGTCCCGCCGTAGTTTTGTAAACTTGAGTAAGTTGGACTCTGAAACTCAGTTTCAACAACTATAAAATGGAGATGAAGATACTGAAGTCAGGTATTTGTGAGAATTAAAAATAACAAAAACACTTACTTAATGCAGTGATGGGCATATGGTTGGTGTCTTCTAAATGGTAGTTTTTTGTTGTCTTTTTGTGTGTGTACACTTGATTGAAAATGTCAAGACAGAACCTATACTAAAACTCTAAGTATCTGAAGGTTCAACATAAATATTCAAATACCAAAAATGTTTATCATATATATGACATATATATATATGTATGTATGTTTATATATATATATACATGTGTATATATATATATATATGATAACCAGAATTTTATACATTTTCTAAAATAAATGGACTATAATTTCAAGAAATTGTATTAATTCCTCTCAACTTTCAACTTTATCCATCTCCTTCCAAAAGGTAATCATCATTAATGCTTACAACCTCTGTTTCACATTTTTCTGTTTCTATCTTTGCATGTTAATAAAAATACTATCACAATTTCTTTAACTTCTCAAACATAGCAAATTTGATCAGGACCGAAATCATATTAGGAAGTACTAACATTTCAATATTTCTAACAAGCAGTTTAAAACCAGATTGTTTTAGCCTCAAATCACCTTCTTTCCAATATTTGTATCTTAACAAATTAATTTCATTAGTAGGATGACTCAATGTTTGATCCCTTCTGAATGCTTGGATGTTGCTCTCAAGAGCTAGTAGAAGAGCAAAGATGCTTGCAAATACTTATAGCAAATTTCAGTGACTCTAGAGCAGCCTTATAACACAAGTAAGCAAGTCTTTCAGTGAGAGCGTCCTTCTGGAATCAACTGCCCTCCTATCCAGTTTTGACTTTGGGATCTATTCATTCCCTTATGTAAACCATGCCATCTCTAGAATTCTTCACTCACACTTCTACTTAAAGTAGTACTCAAGGTTCAGTAGTTCATTTAGAATATAATACAATGTGTTTTTTGTTGTTGTTGGAGTGAGGAAGACAAATTAGAGTGCAGAGGAAGTAAAAGACTATTTATTTACTTGTTATTTTACTTAAAAATTAACTGGTCATACCTGTAGGTATAGGATTTCCCAATGAATCGTATGTCTCTGTCCTCATTTTTATGTACACAAAATTGTAAAAAATAATATTAACATTATTGTGTCATAATTATGACCAGATATAATTAGATTTTTCTCTTCCAGTTGTTTTGTTAACTACTGAACAACAACAAAATATCAATTTTCAATTGAGATGCACAGAGACAAAGGATTTCTTATTTAGACATTTAGAAATTGTTTAAATTAAAACATAGAGACATTTTTCTTTTGAGAAACCTCCATGCGTAGTCCATCTCACAAAGTCTGCTCTTTTGTCAAAAAGGTATGAATGATACACAGTTCTTACTCTGTTTGGAAAGGGGCTAATATTTTAAACTTAATCTTTAACACCTTTTGCTAAAATATCTATCTCTATTTCTGTCTCTCATTTTCTCTGTCTGTGTGAGTCTCTCTCCTGTACATGTGGACATGCAGTACTTGTGATATTTTGCTGAAGCACCTTTCCTAATCAACCTCTTATTTTTTCCTTTTTCTTAAAAAGGAATGGGTTTCTTACAGCTGAGTTCTAAAGCATGAAAAATATAACTACAAGGCATTCTTTGCCCTTGGAAAAGTGGAAGGGCTTTAAGCAGATGTGTCTGGGATAAAAACATATCTTCCAAATTCTAAATGTTCTTTAGAACAGATCTCTGGAAGAGTAATGCATTATAATGTACTTCCTCAGGAGAAGTGAAATTCATAAAGACAGTTGTCAGCCAGTTCTCCAAGGATGGATTCTGGTTCCTGAGAAACTTATCTATAAGATACTAGAATGTAAGATATAAGAATGGCTTCCAAATACTGTCCCTCTTTCCAAATTACGTATGTGGAATCAAAAGAAAAATGCTTCGCTTCTGCTTTATATTAAGATTCAGAGACATCCAATGTAGCATTCATTATTTATTAGATATTTAGCTTCTACTACAGTGATATGTGCTACGGTGAATGTGAATAACATAAAAAGGGATCATACATAACCCTTACCACCAAGGAGTTAATAACCTTGTTGAGTGTTCTTTTAAAATAAAATTCCAGGTGTTATCAAGTAATTAGTAATAGCATAATGTTTTAAATGTTTAATGAATAGTTTGATAAGCACATATTTGTCACCCTTCACTTGGAATTGGCACAGGACGGGCTGTACATCAGCTCTTACAGTATCCCCTATACCAAAACACAGTGATTTTAGAAAATTTCTTGACCCTGTTGTCCACCCTCCTAATGCTTCTTCTTCACAGGTTTTAGTTCCTGCAGCCTTTCACTTCCACCCCTAATTTGATTGGATTTTACTACTGTACAAATCAGTTTTTCAGGGCTAACTAAGTAGTGGATTTAGCACAAGGACTAATTAAACAGACAAAGGGACCCTTAGAACAGCTTTCACCTCTCCTGAATGAGAGGATTAATTTTAACAAATTACAATTGTTTTAAGAATAATCCACATAGGACTGCCCTACAAGGATCTTTAATGATGAAAATTTTCCTTAGCAAGTTTACACTACCTGTTATTTAAATGTCTTTTTTTAATTCATTAAAAACATTCTCCATGATTCATTATACATACATTACAAACTCACAAAAATTCTGAAGAAATGCTATAATGTTTTCTAGCCTATAGGTCAAGAATTGGCATCCATAAAGCAAAATATAATTCTATTCTCTCTTCCACAAAAACATAATAAACTGACCAATGTTCGTTTCCTACAATGGATCTGAATGTCCAGGGGATTCATCCCAGCTCTGCCTCCACTGCAGCATCTCATTTAGATTATTTGCTGAAAAAGCATGCTTTCTTCAAAGCCAAGTTGAAGTCTGTTTATGTTAAATGTTTTCATTATTTCCTCAGCCTTCCATTCCTGACACTTTGGAACATTGCTGTGTATAACTCTAAACTGGTACTAAATATATTACAAATTATGTTGCTGTTGTTTTTATTACAAGTACATATTTTATAAAGCAATTCATTTTGGATTTTAAGAAAACTTTCTACTATCAGTAAAACAAAGTAACTATTGAGAACCTATGTACGTATATTACGAATATTTTCTTCAAACCTCATGACCAGGACTACCTAAAAAAAGCAGGAGTAAAGAAAACAAGCATGATTTAGGATTTAAAAGTATAATGTATCATCAAAGGTCTAAGAAATTAAATATAAGTGAATAGCAATTCTAAATATTTGAGCCATGTGTACAACAAAGAAAAGTAATGTCTATGTAATCTATTATGAATTTGGGAAAAGGTGAAATAGTAATGAAAAATTGCCATTGCTCGTAAATAAAATATTTATTGAGCACGTATCAGACTTTGCATTGAATAAATCATTAATTCTATAGAATAGATTAACACTGTAAAAATCTTATTGCAGAAATTGATGAGTACATGACTATTTCCTTGAACTAGTTACCTTCAAGTTATTCAAAAGGAGATAATTTGAATAGGGTACTGTACTACCACAGAGGAGCTTATAATCTCTTTCTTGAATTAGGGGAAAGAAGAAAAGTTATGTAAAGGTGAGCAGTAAAAAAAAATAGCTTAAAACACAAGTGAGTATCAGATAATAATATAGAACAAGGAAAATGGAAAGATATGATCCTTAAAGTCAATTTATTTATCCAATAATTATTAACCACATTTTGTGTGCCGGGTTATGTCATTGACACTAGAAATATAGTATTAAGTATAAGAGAGAAGAATCTTTCTCCTCATGGAGCTTATATTTCAGAAACTAATCGAGTACAATACGTGGTATGTTTGATTGTGGTGCATGCTAAGCAAATAAAACAGGTAAAGAGAATAGGAAAAATGCTAGAACGCACTACAGTTTTATAATGTGTCCAGGGACAATCACAGATTAAGTGTCATAGGAAAAATGGCCTGAAAGAGGCAAGGGAGTAAATCATGAATGTATGAGTAAGGAAACAGTACATGCAAAACTCTAAGGAGAAGAGGTGGTTGTTTTTGTTTTTTGGATTGTCAAGAACAATGAGAAAGGCAGCTTGAAATTAGAGAAGGAGGAGGAGAGAGTGATATGAACAAAAAGAGTAACATGAGAAAATATGATGGAAAAATAGACTTTCTGAAGCTTTTAATCTAAGCACTTAAAGCAATGAGACCCCATTTATTAATCTGTGGATTACTGGGATGGGACAGGTGTGAGGAAAAGATTGGGAAATGAGTGAAAAGAAAGACCGGTTCTCTTCCAAGATGGTGAAAATGGAAGCTCCTATACTCACCTCCTCCCGTGGGCACACCAATCCACAGCTACATATGCAGCAACCCCCATGGACAGAAATCCATAAACTAGCTAAGTGACTCCTACACATCGGGTGACTGAGAAAAGAGCCCCACATTGAAGAGGGCAGGAAAGGCTAAACCCCACTCACCATCAACCAAACCCCCGTAGCACAAAACATTAACAATAGCAGGAGAGAACTCCCAGCTCCCAGTTTCCCCGAGGAGGGAAGGGATTGAACCCAATGTCTAGCGTCCTCACTTTTAAGACTTCCACCTGAGTGGCAGGCCCCTAAAACAACGGGCTCTGAAAGCCAATGGGGCTTGCGTTCATGAGACCCAGGAAACGTCACACAGAATAGTTAGAGCGGGCTCGCGAGGACTCACTGTGGCTGCCCACCACAGCGGTTCAGCACCGTGGAAACGCCCAGCTCCCCATTGGCGCCCGAAAGAGGCCCATTTGCAGACTTCCAGAGGTGCTGGGGAGGGCGGGGGACGGGAGGTAGCTGTCCAGCTTCTAATGTAGGGCACATAGAGGACATGACTGCAATTCTTTCTCCAAAGAGGCCAGGGAGGCCACCGGGTGCCATCTCTGTATCGTCCCTCGAGCTCGCTCCTGGTCCTCAGTGTCTCCCTAGAAGGAGCTTGTGCCCAGCAATCTGTGTCTTAACAAGCCCTCCAGGTCATTCCTATGGATAAAATAATTCAGAATCACTGTTCTGAAGGATGACTTCAGAAGAAAGCAAATTTAGTGCAAAAATAACTCAAATCAAGAAACTGCTCAACATGTAGGTGAACTTTAGGAAACATGGACAATATAATGATAAATTAATGTTTAATTTGTAGGGCTGAAAAAAACAAAAAAGTAAATAAACTACTAGAAAAAGATAGTATATCTCTCATGAGATGAATGAATGGGCTTAAAAAGCATAAATCCATGGGAGCAGCATAGAAAAAAAAATAAACTGTAGAATTATGGATATGTTAAATATTTAAGGGTAATCAATAAAATAATTAAAATAGAATGCATATACTCCAAACCAATGGAAGAGAAATAACGTGATTAAAACCCTACTACTGGTAACCCTATCTGAGAGGATATTCATGATACACATATTGACAAATTAAGAACATATAAAGTACTCCAACAGATCAATTGAAAATAAGTCAGAGGATGGAAAATAGAGGAGAAAAAAAGATTTGAAAGATATACCGATGATATTCCCAGGAAAAAACCTGATGAATGCATTAAAAAATATTGTTCAACTTCATTAGTCAACAATAAAATGCCAATTAAAACCACAATGCTATAAATCTAAACAGTGGAATTCCTAAGATGAAAAATATCAATTTTTGTAAGGATGTGGAGTAGCAGAATTCTTTATACTGTTAGCCACAGTTTACATTTGGACAGCTAATTTGGAAAACTATCTGATGAATTCACTTGAAGGCATATCCCCAAATGAAATGTTGATGTTGGTTTACCGAAAGATATGTATAAGTGTACATAATAGTACTATTGATAATAGTCCCAAACTATTAAGTACTCAAATGTCTATCAACCGTAGAATAAATAAATAAGCTGTGTTATATTCACAAATATAATAAAGTGACAAGAATAGACAATCTACAACTACATAGAAAAATAACTATGATTCTTATAATCATATTAAAAATCAAACAAAAAGGATACATATTCTATAAATCTATCTAAAGTACAAAAAAACAAATATCTATGCTGCTAGAAATCTGAATGGTAGTTCCTCTTGAGTGGCGGGAGACTGGAATTAAGCATGAGAGAACTTCTGGGGTAATGGTGATACCCGGTTTCTTAATTTCTTAACCTGGGTAGATTCAATTTGTGAACATTCATAGAGCTGTATATTTATATTTATGAGCATTTTTATCTGTACATTATACTTTGATGAAAAGTTGTTTGTTTTTTTTAACTCTAAAAACATTCCCTTATCAATAAAAAAGAATGCAGGAAAAAAGAAAATGATTAAGAGAAACAAACAGCATGTATAAAAAGTATTCCAAATATATCAAGCGTCATGGTGAATGTAAACGGATTAAGTATTCAGTTAGAATATAAAAATATAAACCTCAGCCATTTTACATGAAATATATATTTAAATCATAAGCTCACAAAAGGGTTGAAAGTAAAATAATGTAAACTGACACAAAAATAAAATTCCAATCAAAATGAAGATGGTATGGCTACATCAGGTTTTCTCGATGGTGGCACTGTGCTTATTCAGGGCTGGATTTCTCTTTGTTATGAGGGGCTGTCCTTGTAGGTTGCTTAGCAACATCCCAGGACTCTAAGCACTAGATGCCAGTTAGTACTGCCACCCCCAGCTATGACAACCAAAAATGTCTCCAAACATTTAAAAATGACCCCTGGACTATAAATTCACCCCCCAGTTGAGAACCATTGGGCTACATGAATATGATACAAAACACTTTATAAACAAAAGCTATCAATAGACTTAAAGAAAGCTATTGTGTAATGTTAAAATATTCAATTCATTTTTGTTCTTCAATACATATTAATTAAGTTCCTACAATATGCTAGACACCAGGGGTACAACAGAGACTAAAGGGAGTTTTGGTTGTCATGGAGCTCACACTCTAGTGGGGATCAACAAACAATAAACAAACAATTCATTGATAACAGCGAGAAATAAAGTAAGCCATGGCGAGTGGATGGCTTTTGATATAGTGAAGTGCAATTTTTTATAAAGTTCCCAGAGAAGATTTATGTAATATGTTGACCCTTCACAAGACACTTCAAAAACACCATGGGCAGGAAGGATCAGGCAGGCAGAAGAGGAAGGAAGCACTTGCAGGGCCTGGGGAGGAAAAGAGGCATCTTCCCAGAACAACAAGCTCCGTGCAGCAAAAGTAGCATAACAGAGAGGAACTGTGATGGAAGGTGAAAGCATTGGGGTCGGCTTGTCACAGAACGTTGGATTAACTTAACTGGCTGCAGTGATTCTGAACTCCTATGTAACTAAAAAGGAATGAAAATACATAAAAAGTTCTATTATCACATCCAAATAACCTTATGAAAATCCATCACCACATTTAGAGATTTTGAAACACTTCTCTTGTTAATTCAAAGAGCAATGTGGCAGAACATTAGCGAGGATAGAGAAGAATGGAAGAACACAAATAACTTTGTCTAATAGGCATATCCCCAAGTCTGAAAATAAACCGTTATATTTTATCACCCTGTACTTTTAATTTTGGTGAACAGCATTACCTAACGCACATCATCATCAAATTCAAAAACCTGGTTCGGAGAGCTGACTCCTTTATCCCCTGCCCATACCTCCCGTATTCTTGCAAATAGTGTATCTCATCTGTCTCCAGAACTGCACTCATTGGCTTTCCATCCTCTCCACGCATTTTGCAAAAATCCACGAGCCTCTCAACACCACTTGCCTGCAATACAGTTTCTGGACAGCACAAGCTATTCTCTTTCAATCTAGCCTTCATGCTACCAAAATGACCTTTTTAAAAGACAACACTGACCATGTAACTTCCATACTTAAATCCTTCAACCAAGCCAAGGGTTAAAGCCCAAACTTACCAGCAGACAGACCCCTTCTTTACTAATTCTGGTGAAATAATCTTCCTTATTTGGGTCTTAGCTTAAATGTCACCGCATCAGAAAAAGACTCCTTGCCATACCTGAGTTTAAATCAGTTTCCTTTTTAATTCTTCATCCTAGCTTTCTGAATTTCCATTCCTTTTTCTTTGGGGGATTTCAAGTTATATATTTATTCATAAAATTAATTATTTAATGTCAATCTTTCAACCAGACTGAAAATGCCACACCGTTAGGGACACATTCTATTTTGTTTACTCCATAAAACTAGCACAGTGATTGAGTGAATGATTGATGCTCCGAATATCTAATGTTCTGTCACCCTAGCCCCACTGTGTTCACACCAACCTCTCCCAACCCCCTACCAAAGCATTATCATAGTCCTGACATCTGTCTGCTGTTTCACAGCTCTGTGCTTTTGCTCAGGAGCCTCATTCTCTCTTTTCCTGAAACACCCGTACTGCTAACTCGGTTAGTCTGCCAAACACCTATAAATTTTTCAGGAACCAATCAAAAATCATCTCTTTAATTAAATCATTTTGACCCTCCTATCTCCACTATACTGCCAACGGACTGGACAGCATCCACGTTTTTGTATTCACTAAGCCTGTAGCACACAGAGTTTAGTCTGGGCATAGAAACCACAGCAGTTACTTTAGCAAAGGTAACTTTAATATAAAGGTTTGTTAACTTTTATGTATGGAAGAACTGGAAAGACAAAAAAAGTACCTGAAGGTATTTTCTTAGGTAGGCAACACCAGGAAGCAGATACATGCCTAGCACTGGAGGAACAAAAGGGGTTAGAAGTTTGAAATCTTAAGTAACTTAGAGAACAGGCCCTTGAAGCTGATGTGTGAGGAATAGGGACCTGTGCACTGGATTCTATGGATCTAGTTTCTTGAGTATTGTGGAGACTGCTATTAATGGAACAAAGTGCCACGTGAGAATAAAGCTCTGCTAAGGTGCTGCTGACAAGTCAGGTAACAGACAACTAAACCAAAATGGTGCATACCCCTTCTTTCTCCTTCAGCCTTCTAGTCTCTATCACCCTCTACTGGCAGAGCCTTAAGAGAGAGCTATCTTGCCAAAGAAATGTGGTTTGCAGAGTCCAAGAGTACAGGAATGTGTGTTTAAAGAAAACAGATGAAATTAGTAATCGCCACATAGTTCTGTACGCTTTGTTGCAGTTATTTTATAAACTTTTCTTTATTCACTTATTCACCAAATGTTTGCTGATCGTTCACTGTATGTCAGGTACAATGCCAAGTTCTGCACTGAAGTGGTGAATAGTAATTACAGAATTGCTGCATTCGTGGTCCTATTTTCCGAGTTATCTATTCCACTAAACTCTGTGCACTTTTAGTCAAAAGACACATCTTTGAAATATAAACTGTTTTAAATCCATGGAGAATAATACAATAGGCACCCATGACTGCAGTAGCCCTGGTCTCTTTAGAAGAGTAGTTCTCAACTGCTTTTTGGGGAATGATTTTGGCCCCCGCACCAAAGTGGGGATTTTTGGCAACGTATCCCAAGGATCAGCAAACTGTAATCAGGTGGCTGAATCCTGCCCACCACCTGTTTTTGTGAATAATATTTGTTGGGAACACAGCCACACCCTATTGTTATGAAATGTTATGAACTGTTCATGATTCACCAGCAGAGGTGTGATTGTGACAGAGACCCAATGACCCACAAAGTCTGAAATATTTATAGTTTGACCCTTTAGAGAAAAACTCTGCCGTTTTCTAGAACAGATAATTACAATTGAGCACCAACACTTAAAAGGGTATCATATAGGGGAATTTTTGCTACCAAAATTAACCAGAGAAAATTTGTTAACTTACTTTTGAAATTGAAATAAATTTTGTGTAAACAACCAACTTTCCAAAGGCATTAGAACATTCAATTTCCAGTCTAATTTAAAACATGTTCTGTCGCATCCAGCACAACATGGGCAGTGAGAGAACGAGAAGGGGCGGTGAAGGGTTAAGAAAGAAACAGAAGTCAAGAGATTTATGCACTAGGGGCCAAGGGTTTCACAGCCTCAAAGGACTGAGAGACCCGAATCAGGCCACCTTGTGGCTTTTATTGATGTACACACAAGGAAGTAACATTGTTTTCTCCACGGTCTGTGAATTTCATACATTATACTAGGAAACTGATTCAAACCAATCACCCTTGCCTGCAAGCAGCCAGAACCGACAGTCCCAGGATGTCTTACTAATTGTTGTATGTATCTCCCCAAGGGACAAAACCTGTATGCTGAAACTTACTGATATGAATAGATGGAGAACTCATATTATCACATCATTGAATCTCTTCCCAAGCAGGTTGTGGGAAGGAATATGGCCACCAAGACAGAAGCTCTCCTTAGATGGGAGACTGTGGGGGTCTATGCCCACCTCTATCAACCCCATGAGTTCTCCAGACGGCCCCTATGTGACTGTGCCTGTCTTAGGTTGGTCCTCCCTTGAGGAATCTTACCCGTCATTTACTAACCAGACATCCTTTGGGGCCAAACAGGGAGACATAAGGTGTTAGCACAAAGGTGAAGCAAAGTCCCTGTAAAGGATCAGTCTCACAGACTCTCCTTTCTTTAGGGGTAGGTTCAAGGGGACAGACGGGTAGGCTGCTGCGTGACAATAATGTTCAAGCATTTTTTCAAGGACACTTCAGGAAGGTGTAACTGATGCCAGTTCTATTGGGCTTTTCACTTCCCTATACCATTTGAAACACGAGTGTCTTCTTAA